>NC_053155.1:58629430-59243217 GCF_016835505.1 Polypterus senegalus
GAGGAGTCAGATGAGGTGGCTCGGGCATCTGATCAGGATGCCTCCTGGACGCCTCCCTGGTGAGGTGTTCCAGGCACGTCCAACCGGGAGGAGGCCCCGGGGAAGACCCAGGACACGCTGGAGGGACTATGTCTGGCTGGCCTGGGAACGCCTTTGGGATTCTCCCGAAGAGCTGGAACAAGTGGCCCGGGGAGAGGGAAGTCTGGGTTTCTCTGCTTAAGCTGCTGCCCCCGCAACCCAACCTCGGATAAGCGGAAGAGGATGGATGGATGGATGGATGGATGGATAGACTGAAAGAGTGGAAAACTGTCTATATTGGAGTTAGATGAGGGTGTCACAAGTTGAAACCTTGCTCAGTAAAGCAAGTTGCACTAGCAAGAGAAAGAGACCGTACAAAAGCCATGCATTTGTCTTGCTAATGGCTGGAGTGAATTCATTATTGACTACCCAGCAGAATTAAATTGTATGCAAGCAAATGAAGCCACTCTGTGTTAAACCTTGGAGAAAACTGAAATTCCACCCACAACCAAAAAGGTATGAGTAAAAGCAAAGAAATATACAAGCTTCTTAACAATGAAAGAAAAAGCCTGCAGAACATCCTTGCACATGCTCAAGTGAAAGCCAACCAAAAAGGACTGGGACAATGCATCCCCTAAACCAGGAGTCAACAAGATCCAAACCATGAGCACACCTACTTTTATTTTGAGAACCATTGATTGTAACTCAGTAGGTAGGAGAAAGCCAGCTAATGTATTCTAGTTATCGGTGTTGCTGTAAGTGAAAATAGCCTTTATGAAAGATAAGCTTTTAGCTGTTATAAGTCTCTCTTGCTAAATTCAATAGGAAATTTCAGAGCAGTATTCCTTACACCTCAACACATACAGGGGACCAGTGTGCTTGTGTGTGTATCCAGGGTTGCTGTAAGCAAATTAATATCGATGTAGATGATACAAATTTAATAACTAGTTAAAGAACTTATCCATCTCAACCATGTTGACCATATATGTGCCTTTTTCTATAGGAGAGAAAAACTATAATAAACCAAGAAATAGAATCCATACGTTATGTACCTTTTACTATAGAAGAGAAAAAGTTTAAAACTAAACTAGCATAAATTTAGGTTTTGTGTTGTTTGTTCTCTTCTTTCATCTATATATGTTGTGAAAGCCAGACCGACCACAGACAGACAGACACCGATCTTCAGTCCACCACGCACGGTTTAATTACAGTTCTATATACAAGTTTTCACACAGTCCCGCACAGCACACAGTGCTCTAGCACCAAACACCCTTCTGTCGGGCCTGTCAATGATCCTGTTCGGGCTGCCTTCTCTACTCTCTCCTCCCTCTTGCCTTCTTCCACCCGATTCTTGCTCCTTGACTGTTGGAAGGCGACCCCTTTTATGCTCACCTGGATGTGCTCCAGGTGCTCCCTGACGAATCTCCACCGCCACTTCTTGGTGTGGCGGAAGTACCGTACGAGCACCCAGAAGCATACTGGTGTGGCGGAAGTGCTGGCTTCCAGGGCTCTAGGATCCACCAGACAGCCCCTGGTGGTGGCCACAGGCCCCTATAGGGTTGAGCTTCCCAGCTCGGTTCCCATGACCCCCATAGCAATCAGGGCGTCTGTCCTCTCATGGCCTGGGGGAGGTATAATCCCTCTACCGGTCCTTCCAGGCGTCCCGGCTGGTTTTGGCACATAGCTGCCCGTGACAACGTATATATCTATATAAAGCCTGTACTGTATATATATACATACTAGCAAAATACATTTTAAAAATAACTTAACATGATTGTCAAAGTAATTGTTTTGTGTATTTGGCGGCAGCGTCACAAAGTTGTTTTCGTCTAGCTGCATCAGAAAATGTACCACGACGTCTGACACGCCTCCTTTTTACTGTTTTCTCACAGCTTGGATTGCTGCTGTCATAATGGGTTTGAGTCTACATATATATATATATATATATATATATATATATATATATATATATATATATATATACATATATATATATATATATATATATACATTCATATATACATATCTACATATACACATATGTATATATATATACATACCTATCTACATCATATATACACACACATACATATATACATACACACACACAAATTATATGTGTGTGTGTGTGTGTATGTATGTATGTATGTGTTTGTGTGTGTGTACATACAATGTAGATAGGTGTGTGTGTATATATATATATACACATACATACAAACATACACACAGGTATATATATGTGTATGTGTCTATATGTGTGTGTATAGCTTTGGTCACTGAGTGCAAGGGAAAAATAATAAAATGTAGTCTATAACTTATTAAACAGTAAAACATTAACGTTTTAAAAAGTAAAGGTACATTGAGTACTACTGGAGTGGTTGCGGGTTAACTACATTTTAAAGACGATGTAACAGAACAGGTAAGTAGTACTAACAGCAGCTAAAATGTATATGGATCATCTCTCGGTAGTTGATCCCTTTTGAAAGGCGCTAAATGACGGCTGTGGTATAGAAATTACATTTTCTATGTGAACGTTCAAATTTGTGCCTCTGGTAATGTGCCTTACCGGCATTTAAAGAAAATTAGTTTTGTGTCCTCTGCAGTGTTAAGAGAGAAAGGCTTTGTTTGGGATAAAAGGAAAAAAGGTGTAAAGAAAGGAAACTTGCCTTTTTCTTTTATATAGTATAGAGAGATGTGTTCGCTGACGATATGAGTGTCTTTTGGGGACAGTCGTGGTGAGTCTTGTGTAGACTGGTGAGACGTTTCTGCCATTAATCGGCTGTGATGGCACTGTCAGTCCTCCAATCCTGTGCGTGTCTTCATAATCTGAGCTGACGACCTCATAATCGTATACGTGCAAAAGAAAGTGCGAATCTCCTTAATATTAGTTTGCCGCAGTGTAGAAGAGGGGTCCCGTGTTTGCACTTGTCTCGGCTATAGCTCAGGGGGAGGATGAAAAAAATTAAAAGTGCTCACTTTGACTTAAGGCAGAAGCGCAGTCAGCGTCTCAAAGGCCAGCACAGCTATGAGCGCGCTCTGGCTGCTCGACTTTCGCTGTGCAGGAGACCCCACTTTTTACAGACACGTTCACGTGATCAAAAGTCTCAGCGCTCTTTGGAGGTCATTATATATATATATATATATATATATATATATATATATATATATATATATATATATATATATATATATATATATATATCTATATAGCAAAATACCCACTCTCGCAGCGAAGAAGTAGTGTGTTAAAGAATTAATGAAAAAGAAAAGGAAACATTTTAATGATAATGTAACATGATTGACATTGTCATGAGTGTTGCTGTCATATATATGCCTGCCTGAATAACTCACCCTCGCTTCGCTCTTACTTTTTTACTGCTCATTTAATCATGGCTATTGGCGGAAAATTATAAAATGGAAGGAGGATTACACTGAGTATGGCTTTACCAAAACAATTATTGATGGCGAATCGATTATTCATAAAGCTTGAATTGGTGATCTGTTTTTCTGTGTTAACCTCATATTTTTTCATACTTCTTCTCAAACCAAGGGGGTGCGAGGGTAAAATGAATCGAGAAGCGCTGATCAATGTAATCGGTGTACCAGGAAATCATGCATTGACAAAAGTTCCCCTTTGCTTGTAATGCAAAGTGTGATTAAATGCATTATTTTTTAACGCGTTATGGAGCACATGCATCGAAGCTTCTCAGCTGTGCTTGTGCTAAGAAAAGGAAAGATTTTAAAAATAACGTAACAAGATTGTCAATGTAACCTTTTGTAAGTAGTGCCTGGAGGATTCAGTGTGGAGAAACTCTAGAGACAGCGTGTGTATTAACTTTTTCTGTATTTGGTGGCAGTGTGACGAAGTTGCTTCGGAAGACGGCGTTAGCTGCGGAGCTCAGCTCAGAGCGAAATGAGGTAAATGGGAGGGGAGATAATGACGTGACTCCCCCACCCGCCTTTAACTGTCAATCCCCCACAAACACAGTGTCTCGGAATTTGCATAAGCACAGCCCTTCACCTACAATTTTAACTTAGTTACAAAGTGATCAAAACTGTCATTTATACCCTGCGTCCTCTCATTAAACTTGTATCCCGCATTAGCTGTGGGCATGACAAACGCCAGCGGCAGCCTGTCTATGAACTTAATTTAAAGTTTAGGTTTACACCGTGCTTTGTTTCCGAAGTAGCTGCAGGCATGAATATGCTTGTACAGTATGTGTCACTCGCTCGCTTCTTATTGTTTCGCTGCCTTCTCAATTGTATAATGCATGTTTTCTTCAGCGCTTTTTGGAGCTCTTCCTGGTTTGCTGCGTAATGCGTTGACAGTCAGTTCACGTGATTACGTGAGAGGCGTGATGATGTCACACGAAACTCCGCCCCCCCACGGCCATCGAGCTCAACTCCATTACATTATATGGAGAAAAATAGCTTCCATTTATGACCATTACGCATAGAATTTTGAAATGAAACCTGGCCAACTTTTGTAAGTAAGCTGTAAGGAATGAGCCTACCAAATTTCAGACTTCAACCCACACGGGAAGTTGGAGAATTAGTGATGAGTCAGTGAGTTAGTCAGTCAGTCAGTGAGTGAGTAAGTGAGTGAGTGAGGGCTTTACCTTTTATTAGTGTATATATATATATATATATATATATATACATCTTCTATTATCCTTATGTTATATATACATTGTATTGTTTGATTAATTGGGTTATTTGTTGAAAAATAGTCTATCACAACATCTGAACTATAAACAGAGAAAGTGAAAGTTATTGACTTTCACTCAGTTTATGAATTTTGTCATAAACTTTACAAATCTACAAAGTTCTGGTGTCCTGGCTTGAAGGTGAAACAAAGATCCGTTGCACATCTTACAAGTTGGAAGTGAATAGACATCTGGTTCATTTCTTTCAAAGAATAATGTTTTACATTAGAATGCTTTGAACTTTGTACTTACTTCACAAGTACTCTGTGAAAGGTTTCACAATGTCAAGTCAATTTATAAGAACATGCCTTTCAACTTGTGCTGAAGGGCGTGCTTTTTCAAACCGCAGACTTTGGCATATAATTCTTCACTCTTTGCATAATTTCCTTTATTGCATTTTCTGCTTTATTTATATCTCCAAAAACAATATCAATAAAACATGATTATCTGACTCTATCCAAGAGGTTAAAGTTTATTGCTATGAGCATGCAGTACAATAAGATTTTTAATTGCTTTGCACAGATTAGTGGCAGTAGTATAATACAAACATCATACATCAAATCTATCTATCTATCTATCTATCTATCTATCTATCTATCTATCTATCTATCTATCTATCTATCTATCTATCAATATCTATCTATCCTATAAAGGTTTTGGTTAGCAATATTGGTCCTATAAAGTGCATTGTTTCTTGTTTTTTTTTTTTTTTAGTTCTAATTGTAGGTTTGATATTCATAGCATTTCCTGTGTCTGATGAATATGCACTCTTAGCATAGCTTATATAATTTGAATGGACATATGGGGCCTCCTTGTATTTATGTGGAGATGAGTTCTGGGAGTAATGCTAATGTAATTGAAAGTTTTGTTTGTGTACTAATATATAATAGTACATTATAGGAGAAAATGTAAAAACATGAAAAATATAAAAATTGTATGTATCTATCTATCTATCTATCTATCTATCTATCTATCTATCTATCTATCTATCTATCTATCTATCTATCTATCTATCTATCTACACATGGAGGCATCTGGGAATTCCTCAGGTACCTGGTATAATTAAATGTTTTGGTGAACCTTCTTGATTATGCCAGACTGTGGCGTGCCCAATGCTAATGCTGTCAATGGCATCCCTACCCAAATAGATGTGTAGTCTGCATCATGTTTCCTGACATTTATGACACTGCGATGGCACTACTGTATCAGATGCAAATCTCTTCTCTATTAGCTGTCTCATCATTGTTGGCAATCAGATCCTCAAAGGCTATACTATGAGCAAATACTGTATAATGATGGAGTTGGAGCTCTGTCTGTACACAGAGGAGCAGGTATAGCAGGGACTCAACACACTGTCCTTGGGGGCATGGGAGCTGAGGATTGGCATTGAGAAAGTGATGCTGCTAATAAACACATGGTGGACTGTGCCACTTAGGATGTTAAAGATTGAGGATGGAGCCTGGTAACTGTGTTGTTAGAACAGTAATGTTACGTTGTGAGTTGGAATCTTTCAACAGCACTTTGGCATAGCAGTTTAATATTGTCTAGGTATTTGAGATGTTACCATATACAGTTTACAGTTTACAATACAGTTTATTTTTGTATAGCCCAAAATCACACAGGAAGTGCCGCAATGGGCTTTAACAAGCCCTGCCTTTTGACAGCCCCCCAGCCTTGACTCTCTGTGAAGACAAGGAAAAACTCCCAATAAAAACCTTGTAGGGAAAAATGGAAGAAACCTTGGCAGTTCAAAGAGAGGCCCCTTTCCAGGTAGGCTGGGCGTGCAGTGGGTGTCAAAAGTAGGGGGTCAATACAATACAATATACAGAACAGAACAATTCCTTAAGACAGCATAATAATAAAAATTTTAGAAGTACGGTTTAACAGTAGATGATATGACATAATTAGGTTTGGATATTTTTAGAGTCCTGGAGACCTCATCCATCTAGCTGCCTCCCCATTTGGCCATGCCACGGCTGAAACGTTGCTCCGATGAAAGGACCCCTCTTTCCCATGATTCCTGTGATCTTCCATCAGGGATGACTTTACCATAGGCAGGCAAACAACTTGGGAGGTGGGCCGTGGCACCAATTGCCACATTTGGGTACCGAGAAAAGAAACAGAATAGGTGAGGGTTAGTATTCAAATATAATTATCATGTTACTTATGTTTTAGTGCTAATGACTAACAACAGAGATGCAGTATGTACAGTTAATCAGCAGCTCTAGTCAGGATATGCTAAACTGAAGTAGTGAGTCTTCAGCCGGGATTTAAAGGCTGAGACTGAAGGGGCATCTCTTATGGAAGCAGGAAGACCATTCCACAGTTTAGGGGCCCTGTAACTAAAAGCTCGACCTCCCACTGTTATTTTATTAATCCTTGGAATCCTAAGCAGACCGGCATCTTGAGATCTTAATGTGCGCTCAGGTTTGTAAGTCATGATAAGTTCAGACAAGTAAGCGGACCTTGGCCATTTAATGCTTTATATGTTAAAAGGAGGATTTTGAAATCTGCCCTAAACTTAACTGGGAGCCAGTGTAAAGATTTAAGAACTGGGGTTATGTGTTCATATTTTCTTGTTCTTGTAATAATTCTTGCAGCGCATTTTGGATTAACTGGAGGCTGTATAGAGAACAGTTTGAACAGCCAGTGAACACCGCATTGCAGTAGTCAATCCTACTAGAGATAAATGCATGAATTAATTTCTCACAATCCTGTTTATTTAGAAAGCGCCTTAATTTCCTAACATTTTTAAGATGGAAAAACATGTTTTGGACGACTTTGTAATATGCGCTTTAAATGACATGCTAGAGTCAAAGATAACTCCTAGATTGCGGGCTGATTCAGTAAAATTAATTGGGATTCCAACTGAGTTAAATGACGACAAAATATTGCTGTGATCAGCGTCATTCCCTCCAACAATTAACATCTCTGTTTTATCTGTATTTAAAGACAAGTAGTTCTCATTCATCCATTCCTTTAATTCACTAACACAACTAATTAAAGACAACATCGGAGAAACTTCATTTGATTTAAATGAAAGGTATAACTGGGTGTCATCTGCATACGAGTGAAAATTAACATTATGTTTCCTAATGAGAGATCCCAGTGGAAGCATGTAAAGTGAAAACAGTAAAGGTCCCAGTACTGAGCCCTGCGGGACACCATATTGAACTTCTGTGTATAATGATGGAGTACTGTCTGCACATTTCTGTACATACTGGAATCGATTTGATAAATAAGAACTGAACCAAGCGAGCACGGGCCTGTAAGCCCAACATCGTTTTCTAGCCTGTGCAGTAAAATAGAATGGTCAATGGTGTCAAATGCTGCACTTAAGTCCAACAACATAATTACAGTGGAATTTCCTTCATCAGAGGATATCAGAATGTCATTTACAACCCGTGTTAGTGCCGTTTCTGTACTATGACCAGTGCGAAAGCCAGACTGGAATTTCTCAAATAAATTGTAATGCGTAAGGTGTGACTGAAGCTGACTGGCGACTACTTTTTCTAGTATTTTAGAGAGAAATGGTAAATTTGAAATAGGCCTATAGTTATTTAGTATGTGTGGGTCTAGGTCTGACTTTTTAAGTAAAGGTTTAATGACTGACACTTTTAGTGCATCAGGTATGTGCCATGCAGTAATGAACTATTGATAACGGTTAGAATAGGCTGCAAGAACATCCATTGCACTTTTACTAGTTTTGTTGGCACTGGATCTAGGGAACAAGTAGTGGGCTTCATTTTAGTAATTAAAGTTAAGACTTCCTGGTGAGTTACAGGATTAAAATTACTAAAGTGCTGAATGCAATGTGCGGCAGGGTCTGCTAAGCTAGTATTTGGTTTGTACTGTGATGCTGAGATCTGGGATCTTATATTTTTAATTTTCTCATTGAAGAAGTTCATAAAGTCTGTACTGCTAATATCTGTTGGTATTTTGCACTGTTGATCTGAATTTCCATTTGTTAATTTAGCCACTGCTCTAAAAAGTACCCTAGGATTTTTATTATTGCTATCTATTAATGTAGAATAGTATTTTGAGCGAGCTTTAAAGAGGGCTTTTTTATATTTATTTACACTCTCTGTCCATGCAATTTGAAAGACATGTAGCTTTGTTGTTCTCCATTTGCGCTCCAGTTTTCGACACTCTAATTTAAGAGCTCAGTATTTTCATTAAACCAGGGAGAGTTTCTATGTGCTTTGATCACTTTTGTTTTTAGGGGAGCCACTGTGTCCAGAGCATCTCTCAAGGTCACATTATAATGTGATATTAGCTGATCTAAATTGTTTTCCATGTTTACATTTGACATTTGACATATCAAAATAGAGGCTGTCCAAACTGTCTGGGGTATTAGATTTAAAGTTTCCTAAAGTTTGTCATGCCATTGGGAGTGAATGCTTCCAGTCAGTAATCGTTGAGCTGGCCCTCATCTGTTTACTTTGGGATACTGGGATGATTATGGGCGGCATGGTGGTGCAGTGGTAGCGCTGCTGCCTCGCAGTTAGGGGACCTGGGTTCGCTTCCCGGGTCCTCCCTGCGTGGAGTTTGCATGTTCTCCCCGTGTCTGCGTGGGTTTTCTCCCACATTCCAAAGACATGCAGGTTAGGTGGATTGGCGATTCTAAATTGGCCCTAGTGTGTGCTTGGTGTGTGGGTGTGTTTGTGTGTGTCCTGCGGTGGGTTGGCACCCTGCCCAGGATTGGTTCCTGCCTTGTGCCCTGTGTTGGCTGGGATTGGCTCCAGCAGACCCCCGTGACCCTGTATTCAGATTCAGCGGGTTAGCAAATGGTTGGATGGATGGGATGATTGTTGTCCTTTTGAAGCAGGTGGGACAGCAAATTAAATATCATTCAAATGTCTGTAAAACACCTGCTAATTGTTCACTATGAATTTTTAAAACATGCTCAGACTTGTACAAAAATCATTTTTATGTCAACTTAAGCAGAGAAGGCAGGAACTTGCTTAGCAGGTGCTTCGTTGTCACAATTTCATAGAAAGTGGAAGAGAAAATATGCATTCAATTTAATGAGAGTTAATTTTATATTTTGTAAATAAGCACTGATAAATTCTACATGTATCACAAGTACTCTGATATTCAGTTTCTTACTTATCCTAAAAACGACGACTACCAACCTACATTGATCTCCAGAGATAGCACATACATTTACTGTATGTTTCCATACAGCAGAGCAGAAATATATTATTGCAACTACTCAGTAAACAGGTGAAGGCAGAGAATTTTTTTCCATGTACACTTACATTTATGAAGGTGACTTTCACATACAGTAAGTGGACATCTGAAATATACACATTAGAAATATCAAACAACGTGTCCCTTTCTGTTGTGCTAAGCAATCTGGCCAAGTGTATCATAAACGAGTTTTATGGCCAGGCCAGCCTCATAAATATTTTAAAGTTGAGCATACAGTCGTTCTTTTATTGCTAATGGATGAGAAAGCGGGTAAAGATAATAAAACGAGTAAAGTTCAAGAGACAGCTGACTGCAGATTTACATAGCAAAGACAACTTTTCTTACCATATAGTATGGTAGCACATAGTTAATTGGCGAAATTCGCCATACCATTTTTCACAGAGAATGTGTAGTGTTCGCTAGTGAATTTGTTTGCCGAATATTTTCCTGGAAATTTGCTGCCCAGCCAGATTAGACTAACATTTTTTTTCCATTGTCCCATGACGCTTTGTAAGGCCAGCATGACATCACAGAGCTGACAATGTTATATGGTACAGAACCCCAAGTATTTAACTCTCATCCTCATAGTGGGCTAAAATTAGCAGAAAACTTGGGAATACATTTAAACACAAAACATATATATTCTTCTTCTTTTGGCTGCTCCTGTTAGGGGTCGCCACAGCTGATCATCCTCTTCCATATCGTCCTGTCTTCTGCACCTTGCTCTGTCACACCCATCACCTGCATGTCCTCTCACCACATCCATAAAGCTCCTCTTAGGCCTTCCTCTTTTTCTCTTCCTATTTTTCTCTTATCTGGCCGCTCTATCCTTAGCATCCTTCTCTCAATATAATCAGCATCTCTCCTCTGTACATGTCCAAACCAACGCAATCTCGCCTCTCTGCCTTTGTCTCCCAACCATCCAACCTAAGCCAACCCTCTAATGTACTCATTTCTAATCCTATCCACCCATGTCACACCCAATGCAAATCTTAGCATCTTTAACTCTTTGAGGGCTGAATTGTTTTTTCAAAAAACAGTTTTCTGAAAAATAATAGCTTCACACAGAAATTAAAATAAAACATCTGTTGCTGCATGCTGTGTCTGACAGTTTGCCAAGAGCAGGCTTGCTGCTAGGCTTTCTTTGTGTGGCTGGGGCAGCAGCAGAGGTCACGGTCACAATGCATTGAAATCTGGTTTTTACCACTTATCATTGTAAGTCACAGTCCTCCAAGCTGAACATTGATGTAGTTGTGTCAGTTACATGAACCTGTTCAGCACCACAATTGGGGACCAATTAGCTGAAGCTGGAACCGCTATAGGCCTCCCAGCGTGGAGCTCTCCCGCGGAGCGGCCCGTTCCAGGAGGGCAGGTCCCTGACGACGTCGGCCTCAGCGCTCGTCGGGGCTTCGGGCCTGTGGAAAAAGGAAAAAGAGGGCCAGAAGCACTGCCAGGACACTCACCCCGAGCGCCCTGCCGGTCTCCGTACCCGCAGTGCTCCTGCCCCCTTCCGACAGCCCCTAACTTGCCTTCTGAAGTCCTCCGCCGCAGGTTCCATGCCCATCCGCTCATCGTCCGCGGCACCGCTCTCGCAGGCAGCTCGCCCAGCCGCCCAGGGGATTTCCTCTGCCCGCACAGAGGACGGCCCTTCTCGGACGCCGCACACCAGCGCGCGTCCTCTCCTATCGGAGGAACCGGCACTCACCCGCCGGTTCCTCCTTCTTCTCTTGGACGCCCGATGGTCTGGGTCTGAGCACAGCAAAAGCTCAAATCCAGCCCCGTCTGCGTCCAGGCAGAGCGACAGGAGACAGCTGCGGGCTTGAAGCGCAGGGCGCTAGGACCCAGGGCACTCAGCAGCCCCGATCCTACCAGCTCCTGCGTGTTCGATCTCCCAGCCTCGCTAGCCGTCTTCACCGTCGCGTCCGCTGTTGGGAAGTCACCTACTCGGAGCCGGTCGTCCCGTAAATGGTCACGGCCATGTTCGGCGAACCCCCCCCCTTGCTTTACGGGAACGGCAACACTCACCACTCACAGTGCCGGGCTCCCGGGATAACTAGGCACTGGGGCGCCGCCTGGCGGTGGCCACGGGTCCCTACAGGGCTGGGCTTCCAAGCCCTGCACCCGAGGCCCCCTGCATAACCAGGACGGATGCCCCCACTCAGTCTGGAGGAGGCACACGCCCTCCTTTGGTCCTCCAAGGCGTCCCGGCTGGGCTCCAGCCCCAGCCGGGGACCGTCACGGGATAAACCGGCATCAGCGCGCCTGGCGGTGACCACGGGCCCAACAGGGCTGGGCTTCCAAGCCCTCCACCCGTGGCCCCCAACAGAACCAGGACGGACGCCCCCTCGCGGTCTGGAGGAGGCACAAGCCCTCCTCACGTCCTCCTGGGCGTCCCGGCCGGGGACCACAATATATATATATATATATATATATATCCTATATAGTATACATTTTTTTCTCTACCCAGGGGCTAGTATTATTAAATCACTGAAACTCCTTACTCTTGAACATACCATACTATTTTCTAGGGCCTGCCTAATCCTGAGCAGTGTTTAGGAAACGGAAATGGGGAAACAGAACCTAACCCAGCAAGCAGAGGGCACAAGACAGGAACAACCCTCGACAGGCACCAGTCCATCACAAAATGCACACATACACACCATGGCCAAATTACCTGCTTTAATCCACCTAACATGTATGTCTTTGGAGAGCCCAGCTAAAACCCACACATACACAGGGAGAACATGCAAACTCCACACAGGATGTAAACCCCGGTGTCCTTACTGTGATGCATCAGTAGTACCACATAATCACTGTGCCCCTCACTCTTAACTCCGCTACATACAGTACAATTGCACATAAGTAAACATTTCTGCCATAGATCAATCAATTTCTGCTTTTAGTCCTAGGAATGGTCAGAGGAAAGTTGTGGCTCTATGGCTTAGGATCTACACTGGCAATCGGAATGTTGCCGGTTTGAATCCCGTAAATGCCAATAGGGACTCTGCTCTGTTGGGCCCTTGAGCAAGGCCCTTAACCTGCAATTGCTGAGCACTTTAAGTAGTGAGAAAAGTGCTATATAAATGCAAAGAATTATTATTATTACTTTTAGAGGAAACTGTATGCTATGGCCGATCCTGTAAAGTAAAACTCTTTCATCTATAATCTTGTAATGTTACAAAGGTTTGGAGTGTTTAAATCAAAATCAATATAAATTGAAGCATGGTTTCCTTTAAATTATTATATACAACATTGACTTTTAAAGGTTGCCCATTTGAGTGGCTAATGTAATGAACGCACATGTCCATGCCCTCTATGTTCTGCATGGTGGACCTCCTTAGTGAGCTGTTTGAGAGTTTATACTAATTCGGTTTGAAATTAGCTGGTTTGCTGTACCTGCACTGGCATGTTTTTTCTTCCAAACTGGACTGTAGTGGTACATCACTGTATGACCTTGGAGGTCTGGCCAGTTCTCCGCAATATTGCATGCATTTTACCACCAAGCTGCCCCCTCCCATCCACCTGTTCTATGAAGTTTATGTATATACGATCACTTGACAATCCAATCTGGCTTGAATTTGAATGTAATTTTTACTACATTGCGAGGAATAACAAGAAGCGAAGAGAACTGTATTTACCCTAGGAGACCACTTTCTAACCATGTCTTCTTACAGTTTGGCTTAACTTTCCTTTGTCCACTTCATATCTCATTTTCTATGCACCTTGACACCTCATCTCTTTTCCCTGCAAAGAGCAACTTCCAGATGCATTATTCTGAGCGATTACAGTCTCAGCTTGTGCATAGTGTGGTAAGAATAGTGGCACTGAAATAACGCCATAGTAATGTGCGACTCCGTGCCTTGCCGAAATAAGTTAAAAGTAACATTAAGTCGAATATTATTGCTTACAAATGTAAAACTACGCCCGTGTGAAGGCAGGGCGCTTACTGTTTGTGTTTTAAAGGCATTGCCGCGAGAACGCGGAGCTATCTCAGCTGATGCGCGAAATGAGGCACGCCGGCTCAGGCACTTGTGGCGCTGGTATAACAGCCAGTACGGGCACCTCCGCAGGTGTTCAGTTTCACATGCCTATGTCGTCGTAATCTGTCAATCGCAGGCGGTTTAAGGTGCGGCGCGCCGGGAATAGCTAGCATTTGCCTTTGTAATCGAGGTTGAGTCAGAAATGGGAGATTCCGTATGCTAAATAAATGAGCTTTCCTTACTAGCGAGTCGGTAACTGGTGGTGTGCTTGAGCTCATAGCAGTGGGACGTCCGGTGGGTGTGTGTGAGGGGAGCTTACGCGCGCGCGCGACCGACAGGGGTTCGAATTTTGAACTGAAAACTGCTCGGGGCGTGTAGCGAATGTGCCAGCGTCTATCTGGACAGGTGCGCGGGGTAGACGGGGGTGGCAGATTGGCTGGATAAACTTCCCGGTTATATTTAAGAAGCTGCCGGTCATTAGGGGTCGTCAGTGGACCTGAAGGCCAGGTAGGGTTAGGCACTGTTGATCTGTTGAAGGAGCAGTATAGCCCACGCACATATGTGGAGTTGGGTTATTTTTTCTTTAGTGATTAGTGCATTTTTTTTTTTCTTTTTGTATATACACGTACTTGTTTTTTGTTATCTTGTGCATTTTTTTACTTTAATTTCCCCCTTTTGAGGAGCATCCTCAGCCAGGGAAAAAGAAGAAATATTGCCATGATTTTTGGAGTGTATTGTGTAGTTTTTGTATAGAGAACTGTGGACGTGCACTGGACATAGTAAATACCCAGTTTTTTTCCTTTTTGTGTTTATTTTTCTTTCGATGGAGTGGCAGTACTTAAGAACGGTGACACAAAGCCTGTCTGCCACTGCTGTGTTTTTGTTGTACAACACTTTGTGTAAATAAAATCGCACCTTTCAACCCGTCAGTTTTGTTCTGTGTCTCATCTCACCGCTGACCCTATCCGATGTCCAGAGTGTAAATTAGGGTCATTTTCCCACTAAACAGTATATTACAGATAGGCGCTGTTCTTAAAGTGCTCATTTTGTCACACATGCACGTCAGAAAGGTTTTTAATCGCACCACGAGTTGAGAGTGGGTCCTGCCGCAAACTGTGTTGTTTAACTTTTCCTTCACAGTGCTGAGAAACCGCCCAGTGAGGGCAAATGACTCCACCCCTTCTAGTCCCTGGACCATAAAACCTTGACCACTCGGAAGAAGGCAACACTTCTTGACTGAGCAGTCAATTTAATAGCAAAGCGCCTTTTGAGAGGCAGTATTTTTGTTGATTTCATACCTTTGTGCATTTATTTTTTGTTGAGAATTTATAAACAAAATGACACCTTGTTGAGAATTGAAATAATTGGGATGGCTGGGTTGACGCCCAAACATTTATCTTTTTTCAAAAGCAGTCATTCAGCTGGATGACCACAATTTGTATGACCTGCACACCCCATTTCCCATAACTGAGGCAGAAGGAAAAAACATGCTACATAGGTATACCCCATTTGTTGCAGTTTTGATACTGAAAAAATATTGAGAACTACAAAAACACGTTAGCTAATTTTCTTTTTTCTATAATGTTACCAAATTTCAATCACATCTGCCAGGGCATTTTTGATATTTTGGGATATTTATTCTATTGTAGAGGGTGCTTTAACCCCTAAATATTGATTTTTCAAAATGTCCTTTCCTAACAAATACCTGCTGGCCTAGATGTACCATCCTTCCAAATATTTTGCTTTTTTTAGTAAGTCAGTCAGTTAACTTTGCATTATATACTGTATATTTATATAGATTAACATACTGGTAAATGGGAATCTTTGCAAAGAGTAACCTTGCAATATAAATGGCTTTGTTCTGCTTATACATGTCAATACTTCTTCTGGTCTAAATGGCTTGTGTAGCCAAGAACAGTCTGCTTCAGAACTGCCATCTACTGTGTCCAGTATGTGGAGATCTTAACCATCATCCAGTCCAAAATAATTAGCAGCAAGACAAGAAAGAAACAGAAAGGGAGGCATTTTTTTTTACAAAATCATCACTCTAGGAAAGGTAATCAATAAGTATTAAAACCTGACAGTTCATTGAGGTCTACCTATCCAGGGATCTTTCCTTACTTATAATGTCAGATTCCTGGTACTCCTTCTGCAATTCTCTAAACACCTCCTCGATCTTCTCCTAAAACGTCTGGCCCCTCTTTCTTCAAATTAATATTATTGTAACTCAAAACACAACCAAAAGTCTAAGTTATAAAAAACAAATTAAGAATTTGTATAACCAGAAATAACTACAGTAAATTACATGCTAAAGATTTTGGCATAATCCACAAACCTGGGCAACTGAATGATACATAGTGCCACATCAGTGACGTCATGCAACACAATTTCCAGGAGGTGAGACATCTCAGTGGGGGTCTACATCTTAGCAATGTTAAAAAAAATTGTTAGTGCCCATAAGGTAAACACAATGACGTTGCGGAATAAATAAAACGAAACAAAGTTTGTGAGCAAAGAGAAGAAATAAAATGAAACTGAAAAATTTAAAGCAGTCTTCAAAATAATAAGAGAGACTTAAGAGATCTAAATCAGAAATTTCTTCAGCTAAGGAAAATTTGGACAAATTCATAACAGATCATAATTGGAAAAATCCCTATTATTTTTCCTGGGCAAGGTTGCTAGGTTATAGTGGTATAATGTGGTGAAAATCTCTGGATCAATAGGTGGGTCACTTTAAGTATGTTTGGCACAGTGAGGATCCTCTATGGATATACGTCATAGAAGGAGTGACCTTCACAGTGCAATGGCAGATAATCTTGTAACAACCCTGTGGCAAGATGACTCAGTAACATCTCAGCATTCCCCAGAATTACACAAGGTTTGTTGTTGTAAATACGCTGATCAGGTCTGTCTAGCCCAACATGTTGCCTTTGTATTGTCATTGGAAAGTGAGGTGTACTGAAAATGAACATTTAAACATTGCAATGAGGAAATTAAAGGATAGGTTTAAGATGTTCAGTCTCACAAGTTTATGTGCAGCAAATATTTTTAAAATATTCAAATTATTCTGCTAGCATTGTGTAACAAAGCTGCAACAGGTCTTTTGTTTTTTTTAATTATTGCACATGTCTTCTGAAATGGGGTATGGCTGGGGAATATATGTATATCTTATTTGAGAACTATTTTTTGTGTCCATAAGATAAACACAATGTTTAAATGTTTGATTTTTGCCTTGTACCTGATATGTTCATATTAGAATCTGGTGGATTTGAATGGAAAATACTTGTATTGTTAGTTTTTAAAATGAAATGCATTACTGGCTGGTAGTTATTTTTGCAAATCCAGAATGTTCTTCTTCTTTTGGCCGCTAATGCAAAGAGAGTTCTGGTTTGTAGCAATTTTAAATCAAGTTTGGATAACTTTAATTGACTTAGTTTTATGTAGTATGGTATTAAAAAAGGAAAGTAGTTAAATTGCCCATACACTTTTCTTTTACATCTAGTCACAAATAACATTTAGGGTGTAATCACACTGGCAATTTGTTCTGTGCCCAAGCACATTTGTCCATATGCAACCCCGCAAAGTCTAGTTCGCTTGACTAGTGTGATTGCTCCATGCAGGTCTAAACATACCATGCCCTGGCTCACTTGGAAGAGGTGGGTACAAGCACGGATCAGTAGTATTCGGGAACAGTGTGATCACTAAACGTGCCCAAGCCTGGAAAACAGACATGATGTCAGTGATGCAACAAATCAGATAGCACAATTCTCATTTCATTCAATATCTTTTGAGTTAAAAACAGTTGTTATTCTTACCTTACACATGAATGTGAATTGTA
This sequence comes from Polypterus senegalus, assembly GCF_016835505.1. NCBI lineage: Eukaryota > Metazoa > Chordata > Cladistia > Polypteriformes > Polypteridae > Polypterus > Polypterus senegalus. The sequence continues at coordinate 58,647,166 of NC_053155.1, forward strand.
GTTGGCAAAAAAAGCTGCAAATTCCTCCCATAACATCATTTATAACCATAAAAATCTCCTCATACCTGCAGCACAATTAACGGCAAAACACTGCACTGCACACTCAATAAATCTGTTAAGAGGCTAGAGCATTATCCTGACCTATAAAAATGCATGCAGTCACTCTGTGTTCAGATCTTGTTTTGGCTTTACCCAAAGGCGCATGGTCATGAAGAAAGCATGCCCAGGCCCAGACCGTTAAGCACAGTATGAGTGCAGGCCAGTGTAGGAGTAGGAAGGGGGAACAATCATGCATGAACACAGTCCGGAGCAAACGTGGCTAGTGTGAGTACACCCTCAGTTTATCTGTCTAGTTTCACGAATGAATGAACACATTATGTCTTTGTTAAATAAACATGTTACTTAATTAAATACATTTTGAAGTGTGTGCTGTAATGCCTAAAAATTAGAAGTATAAATAAGGGACACAAAACAAGAAAGATTTTAGTCTGTGTTCAGTGGGTTAAGGCTTCAACTGGCCATCTGGGCCTATATGCACTGGTTTGAGCCTCTATATTTCTGTCTGATGGCGTGGCAGACACATTTGCTCACCTGTAAAGTACCACTAAATATCACGAGAGTGGTGAGTGGGTGGAGCTCTGTAAGAAAGTGAGAGCTGGAGAGTTTGAAGGTTTGTGATTTTACTGTTTGTTTTTCCTGCTTTTTTGTTCTTAGTTGATATTCTGTCTCTAACTGTTTATCTTTTTGTTGGAGTGATTTATTCTGAGGAATGCCAGAATGGCCTCCTGAGGAGGGGTCTGTTTTAGGAACGGTGATTTCAAAAAACCCACCCGACAACATGGAGTGAAGCTAATGCCAGAAGCGACCTGTTCTATGGAAGAATGTGTATTGTTTGTTGCTGCAGCAGATTTTGTTCATAGATTGGTAGAAAATGGAGTTGCTATAAGGGACACGTTAACTCCCGTAATGCCTCTTACAACTCCAGCAAAGAAGATTATCCTATCTAATGTGCCTCCTTTTCTATCTAACGAGACCCTTGAAAGAGAGCTATCTCACTATGGACAGTTAATCTCACATATTAAAGAATATTTTAGGGTGTAAAGCACCCCAGTTAAAACATGTGATGTCTTTTCGGAGGAAAGTTTTAATGATTTTAAAAAATACAGCGGATGAGTTAAGCGTAGCGTTGAGGTTCCGAGTGGACGGTTATGAATATGTTATCTTTGTCACCTCGGAACCGATGAAATGCTTTAAATGTGGCTAAGCTGGTCATGTAGCTAGAGATTGCAAAGATGTTGTTAAGGCTGCAGAATCAGGCAAACAACTGACCCCAGATGTGACGCCCGAACAGCCTGGGGATCAGACAGATGCGGCAGAGAAGGCGTCTGCATTTAATAACACAGCAGGAAGTAGCGACGGGATCGCTGTTGCAAAGAATTAAGATGCTGCTAGCGATCAGACTGCCTTGGTCCAATTGATCAGTGATTCACTTAATGCAGATCCCAAAATGAACAGGGATAATGGAAATCAGGGCCGTCCTGTATCAGAGTCAGGAAGCACGACTAAAGAATTGGTTGTCCCAAGCATATGGGGTGATATGGACATGGACTGTGTCGGCTCCGACAGTACTTTTAAAACACCAAAGGCTCTTAAAAGACACTGTGGGGCAGATGAGCAAGTTCATCCATCCATCCATCTATCTTCTTTCGCTTATCCGAGGTCGGGTCGTGGGGGCAAAAGCTTGAGCAGGGATGCCCAGACTTCCCTCTCCCCAGCCACTTCTTCTAGCTCTTCCAGGGGAATCCCGAGGCTTTCCCAGGCCAGCCAGGAGACATAGCCCCTTCAGTGTGTCCTGGGTCTTCCCCGGGGCCTCCTTCTGGTTGGACGTGCCCGGAACACCTCGCCAGGGAGGTGTCCAGGAGGCATCCTGATCAGATGCCCGAGCCACCTCATCTGACTCCTCTCAATGCGGAGGAGCAGCGGCTCTACTCCGAGTTCCTCCCAGATGACTGAGCTTCTCACCCTATCTTTAATGGCTTCTTACCCTGTCTTTTATTAGATGAGCAAGTTGCTTTTAAAAAAAGAAGTTTTGAAAAGACTGCAGCTGCGGTTGACATGGAAGCATCCTCGGTTTCAGATTGCGGGGAGGACAGTCATTTAACTGATTCCTCTGTTGTGTCAGAAAGTAGTCAGGACACCACAGAAGGATTTGGATTCTACAAAATTAGGTCATTTTTGATTGAAACAAAGGGGAAAAGAGTGGATGTACAGATGTGTCAAGGGTTATTTTGGCTGAATGCACGCTAAGGAGAAGCATTCTGATCATCTGCAGGCTTTTTTTAAATGATGTCTCACTGCCTTGTCTCGCATGATGTTGTTAACACTATACTTGTCCTTTATTTCTGGCCCCGGGTGTGGTTAAATCTTTTTCTCAGTATAATGCTGCTCGCGTTGTCAAGTGGAGTAGGAGGGACGGCTGATCGTATTCTAAGGATGTGCCATCGCACTGCTATCAGTCTTCCGTGCTGTACTCCACCCTCCCTTAATCGGACCTAACAGTCACTTAAAGCAAAAAAGGCTTCAACCTGGCAGGAACACTACAATACTTTCAAATTTTACTGCTTTCATATTCTTTACCTTTCTCTGCATGTGTATCGCGCCATCGTTTGTTTGAGCCTTTCAAATTCCACTGCTTTCATAATCTCTTATCTGCCTTTTTTTCTCTCCAACGCTTTGGGGTCTCTTTTCTCCGTGCTGATCTTTCTTCTTCTTTCGTTGACGTTTCATCTAGAATGCATTGTCCTTATATGCTTTATATGTGCTGAGAGCACAGGATCTGTGTGTGCTACGTGCCTTTATACGACTGAGTGTTATTTGATATTGTTTGCGTCTCACGGGTCTTTTAAGTGTCTTCTGAGAAGATCACGTATCATTGCCCTGCTTTTCCTTTCCAGGATATTTTTTTACAATAGAGAGACTTAATGGTATTCTAGCATTTTTTTTGGTTCCATTATCAATTTTACCAATGTGCGATTTTAAAATTGGGAGCTCTCATTGGCATTTTAATGGGCTTTTATGTCAGGACTGCCATTTTAAAAATTGTTTTAGGTACTTTTGGACACGGTGGCGTGAAAGGATATGTCAGTTCTCTTCTCTGGGTCAGTGGTGGAATTCGCCAGTTCTGTCAGCACTATACTCTGAATGTCACAGAGTTTGAATGATTCTATGAAAGCACCGGAGGAACACATAACAGCACTCCAGCAGGACTTTGACTCCTCTAAGGGCAGTGAGAGTCTGGACATGTTGAAAGTGAGAAAGGCTGCCCTCGCACAATTGACTGATTATAAAGTCCAAGGTGCTTTGGTTAGAGTCTGTTTTCCAACAGAAACTGAGTGTGATGCTCCAACCAAGTACTTTTTTGGGCTGGAAAGAAAACAGGGCCAAAGCAGAATGATTAATTGTATGCGTGACCCCTCTGGAAGTGAGATGAGAAGCTCTTCTCAATTTGCTGTTGATTTCTATTCTAAACTTTTCTCATCTGAGCTGATGGAACAGGACACTGTTTGTTCGGGTTTTCCTAATGGGCTGCCGCTGGTGCCAGAGGAGGAGTTACCAGCTTTACAGGGAGGGCTTACCCTTGAAGAACTTTCATGGGCAATGGCAAGTTTAAACACCGGGAAAGCTCCAGGTATTGATGGACTTACTATCGAAATCTACAGGTTGTTTTAGGAGTTCATCGGACCAGACCTACTTGCGGTTCTTCAAGAGTGCTTAGATAAAGGTCTTCTGCCCTTGAGCTGTAGAAGAGCTGTTGTTGCCCTCATTCCCCAAAAAAGCAAAGGTGATGGACAAGAAATGGAATTAAATAGCTGAGGTTACATCTAGGAGGCATAAACAGTGACAGTAAGAATTGGGAAGGCATTGCAGAAAATGTCAGAAACCATTTACAATGTTAGAGATGGCTATTTCCCCAACTGTCATATAGAGTATGGACGCTAATCATAAGCAACCTTGTTGCATTTGCTCTATGGCACAGGTTGGCCTGCCTGGAACCCACACCTGACCTGATTACTAAAATGCAAAGGGAGTTGATTAGTTTTTTTCGGAATGGGAAGCATTGGCTGTATCAAGGTATTTTGCACTTGCCCAGGAGTGCAGGAGGACAAGGACTGATGGACATCTGTAACAGAAAAAATACGTTTAGACTCCTCAGTCTGTCAGTGGAGCAGGACAGTGACAGCAGTCTGTCGCTGAAGCTGCTCCTCTGTCTGGAGATGATACTGTTTAGTGGATGCAGTGGATTCTCCATGATTGACAGGAACCTGCTCAGTGCCCGTAACATCTCTTAAAAGCATGTGTGTGTGTTTTAGGCACCTTTAGTGAGTAAATAGTGGTGCTATCTTGGTCTATGTGTATATACATGGTGCATGTGTGCTTTTTTGAGGTTGCAAGTTGTACTGTTGTCATCTGTAAATGTGTGTGTGACTCACTCACTTTATTATAATAGTAATTTTAATGAAGTTTCGTTTCTGTGACTGTGTAGGCGAATGTTTGGAATGTAGTTTCATTATCATTCATAGTATGGATTATCTTAAGGCAGTCTGGTTGTATTACTTGTGACTATTCTACTGTAAAGTCAGTAGTCTAGTATTTGTATATTCTTCTTTAGTTGGTAACAGAAACTGCAATAAGAAAAAATATATTTTGCTATCTAAAGGTAAAAAAGACCAGGTACATTAGCAAATTAGAACAGTAGAAAAAAAAATATATAAAAAAGATGAGAATAGACAATTCAGCTGAAAAAATTTAAACAACCCTTTCCACTTTATTTCCCTAAAAAAACATCAAGCTGAGATTTGAAGGTCCTTAAAGTCCTGCTCTCTTCCACACTGTTTGGTGACTTATTCCTTGTGTCTAAGGTTCTTTGTAATATTTGTGTGAAATTTCCTCTTAACAAGTTTCCAATTTGCCCCAGTGTTTTTATGAACTCATTTTAAAGTAAGAGCCATTGTACTTATTCCTTTTATATTTTTAAACACTTCCTTTATGTCACCTCTTAATCTCTGTTTGCTTAAACTTGAAAAGGTGCAACTCATTTAATCTTTCCTCATAACTCCTACCCTACACTCCTGATATCAGCAGTCACAGAAACTGTTTTTTAAAAATGCTGTTCTTTTTTTTTGCCTTGAATATGTTGTGAGTGTTATGAACAAAAATTGTGTTGTTGTCCACAGAAAAACAATAATTTGAAGTGTGTGTAAAAATTGCATCTTATATTAATTTGGTTCATATTTATTTTCCTTATTTCTTCTACATCACTCACTGAACACTCCTAAGGTTTTGTCTTGGAGGTAGGAACGACTGGACTCAATATATTACTGAAAAAAATATAGTGAGATAGATACATGTTTTTGCAATTTATTTATCTGTCTGATTAGGTTTGTTTATATATTGTCAGCATTATATACTTAATGTGAATAAGTTTCAATAATCTCAAAATAATCTTTGCCAAAATTGGTTAGTGTGTATTCTCATGGTGTTCTTTCTTAATCACCAGAATTACTCTTTTCAATCTGTGTATTTTGGAACAAATAAAAAGTAGGATTTGGTCCTGAGCTCCCTGATACTTCTATATTATTGTAGTTAAGTTTGGTCTTTTATCCAGCAGGGGGCACATTTAGTTCAGGAATGTGTTCTTTTAGAATTACTTTAGTAACCACAGTGGAGAAACAATATTAAAACAACAGTAATATCATGTAAAGAAATTATATACTTGACTTGTTTTTAACCATGGTTTTTCACTGACTGTGAAACAGTATAATTGTCTTACAATTCTTGTTTGGGGCCTTCAACAATTCTATGCCTATCTTCAGAGTACTCAGGTGCATCTTTGTGGGCACTGGTTAGAGAGGATGTCCTCAGTCTGCCCTTTTCTGCTGGCTGTGACTGTCTTTATAGCCTTATGACAGTCCTTGTTTCCAAAGGTAGGCATACACTCTCCCTACTGACCATCACAAAACATGGAATACGTTTTCTAGTATCACAATAAAACCTGTTTGGCTGGTAATCTGTAGTCCATTACCAAATACATTTTCAGCTTAACTTCTAGTACAAAAAGCCCTTTAATATAGAGAATTTAAGCCTTTTTTTTTACAATGCTCACATTGTTAGAACTACCTAAAAAATGTTCTACTTGTACTTTCACTTAGCAAGTCTTATTTATTTATTGGAGCACAGTATATTACTAAAATGGCTGTATGTACTGTACAGTATAACTAAACATAATTGTAAAAAGAACAAAGCTCACAGATCGTAGTATCATTTTTATCACTAGCTATTTTGCAAATCTGGCTACCGTATTTAAAGCAAAAATATGAATTTTTTAAAATTGCTGTGTGAAGCTGATGAATTTGCATGAATCTCACAGTAGAGTAGAGCGAAAGTTTTACAGTTTCAGCTGAGACCATATTTCTGAGCCCCACTATCAGCCAGGGTGACGCAGTGGTAGCGCTGCTGCCTCGCAGTAAGGAGACCTGGGTTCGCTTCCCGGGTCCTCCCTGTGTGGAGTTTGCATGTTCTCCCCGTGTCTGTGTGGGTTTCCTCTGGGTGGTCCGGTTTCCTCCCACAGTCCAAAGACATGCCGGTTAGGTGGATTGACTATCCTAAATTGTGCGCTGTGTGTGTGTGTGCACCCTGCGGAGGGCTGGCGCCCTGCCCGGGTTTTGTTCCTGCTTTACACCCTGTGTTGGCTGGGATTGGCTCCAGCAGACCCCCATGACCCTGTGTTAGGATATAGTGGGTTGGATAATGACTGACTGCCAGCCAGTGTTAGTGTTGCTCAAAATATGTAAAGGTATGAAATTTGACAAAAAACAAGGTTTAAAAGAAAAATGGTTATTTGAAGTATTCATCAACACCAATGAGAAATATCTTAGAGCCTGTGATTGCTTGGAATTGTACTGATTATATTTTGGATTTCAAAAAACTAACGTATCTCTTTCTTTTATTTTAAAGCAGGTGGACTGGTCTATGGTTTGAAGAATGGCATGGTGATTATGTCCCCAGATTTCCCTGGTAACATGGATGAAATTACATGGAAGTTTAAAGAAGATAAAGTAGCAGAATTAAATGGAGACAGTATTGAATATTATGGAATCTTTAAAAATAAAGTAATACTTTATAAAAATAATGGATCACTTGAACTCAAAAATCTTCAGGCACAGGATAGTGGTAAATATGAAGTGGAAATTGTCCAAAATGGACACATTAAAAACGATATTTTCGACCTCAGAGTCATTGGTAAGTGTAATATTTTATAAAATAAACTGTTGCCACAGATGGCTGGGGGGGTGCGACTCGGCCGGGACGTCCCAGAGGACCGTAGTAGGGCTTGTGCCTCCTCCAGACCACGTGGGGGTGACCACCCTGGTGATACATGGGGACAGAAGCTCAACCCTGTAGGGGCCCATGGTCACCACCAGGGGGCACCCCAATGCCTTGGAAGCCCTGGACCTCAGCACTTCCGCCACACCCGGAAGTGCTGGGGAGAAGATGAGCAGGGACACTCGGAGTGCTTCCAGGTGCGCAGCCGGCACTTCCGCCACACTGGGGAGTACTGGGGAAGATTGTCAGGAGGCACCTGAAGCACATCCGGGTGACTATAAGGGGCCTGAAAAATGAAGGCATTTGAGTTGGCCTTGACTTTGGGGACTGTGGGGGTTTGTGTGCGCACTTTTGTAAATAGTGATGGCAAATAAACGTGTGTTGGGTGACTTGAACGTGTCTGCCTGTCTGTGTCCAGTCCGGCTACCACACTGTCATTCAATGAAATTGAGGCTTGTTGTGAAATTAAGGCTTGTCTTAATAGAAGTATCCTATATATTCTAAAAAATGTAGTCTTAATTTTTCCTAATAATCTTTTAGTTTTGTTTTTTTTTTTGAGTATGCATCTCATGTTAAAGACTGGAAAACAAAATAAGAATGTCATGGGCCATTTTCAACAAGTCTCTTCAGCTGTAAAGTAGCCTTTTTAGTTCTGAAGTTCACTTTTTTTATCTTCTGGAAGCTCTTAAAAGAGAAATTAGAAAAATGAAACCACTGTAATACAACCATCAAAAACTTTCTCCAATAAAACTAAAATTGTATGAGGGACTGTTTCCAGTGTGTTTGCTTTAACAAGTTTCATAGTACTCATAAGAAATAATACATGGAACTATATCAAAAAAATCAACAGTTGTGCTAAGCACATTACAAGTTTGATATGCCCCACACCAATGACAAGTAGACCCAATGATATCCAACTGCAGAGCCGCAGCTCTATACATTAATGCAGGTCTGCAACAGCACTATGCATTAGTACAGCAGTTTCACACCGGAGGTTAAGGTTAGGGTTAGTGTGGTTCAGCATGTAGTATAAATGATTAAGAAAAAGGGTAACATTAAGGTTAGGGATTAGTGCTGTTAGCATGTGCTATAGACGTGTGGTGATGTCACTTTCACTGTGAAGCAGCTGGTGTAGCATTGTGGTGAAAATGGATGCTTCTCAGTAGATTAGACATTGTTAGTACTTGTATATTTATCCATTAGTGGACTGCATAAATTCCCATTATTTAATTTTTTTAAATTATTGTTTAATGTAAAGGAAATGCAGATCAGGTAGTTCAGAAAATTAGAACATTAGACATTTTTTGACAAGAACAGGCCATTCAGCCCATCAATGCTCACCGATTCTGTCCACCTAACTTCTCCAAAATAACATCAAGCTGAGTTTTGACAGTCCCTAAAGACCTATACTCCATTTATTTATTGGTCTAAGTATGAAGAAAAACTTCTAATGTTTGTGCTAAATTTACCAATAACAAGTTTCTGACTGTGTCCCCATGTTCTTGTTGAATTCATTTTAAAGTAACAGCCCTGATTCACTAATTAAATTTCATAGTTTAGAAAATTTCAGTCATGTCACCTCTTAGTCTCCATTTGTTTAAGTTGAAAATGTTCAACTCCTATAGATATATAGATTATACTTAGTTATGGGTGAATCTGGAATAAATCAGAATTCTGTTTTTTTTTTTTGGCACAGTTATCATTGTCTATAACTCTGTTTGCCCATCCCCTGGTCATTCAGTCTGAAACAGTACAATTGCACGGGTCACCACACTGTTCCAGTAGCAACCCACATTTTTCCAAGAGGGTCTCCCATTCAAGTACTGGCCAGGTCTGAACATGCTTAGCTTCAGGTGGATGACTTCCTCAGAAGTGCATGTGGTATGGCTGCTAAGCCGTTTGACTTGACTTGAGAATACTGTATATAGAGACATCTGGGCTTTGTTTAGACATATGATGTGGAAGTAAAGATTTTGATGATTCTTCTTGGCTCTACTGACCCTGCAGTGTTTTAGTTTTACCCTTGCATGTTTGCGCATGTTCAGTGATTGGTGTTGAAGGCTAGAGACCCTTATTACCTGAATTAACATAGGGGCTTTTTATTTATTTGTACTTCCAGTTGTAGCTTTTTCTAGTGAAGGCTATGCAGAGCAAGCCAGCGAAGAGGTATAAAAAGTTCAAAATGTTTTTCTCCCTTAAAAATAGCTAAAATAATTTTAAAAAACAAGAAAGAAATTGGAACAAAAGTCTCCAAGGAATGCTTACAGTGATGCTTCCTTTTTGTGGGAAAAAGACAGACTTTTTACACCACTCTTAGTGTGAAAAGAACAGGTATGTAGAAATCATATGTTTCAATTGTTTGCTGGTCTCACGCTCTCCAGCCAGCACCTTGCCAGGCAATACCAGAGTTCTGTGTTCAACTGGCACAGTGTGTGTAGCCCTCATGTATTTCTCAAGTTATTGTGACTTCTGCTTTTTCACCTCAAAGCCATTTGATTATTAGCTTCAGGTTTTTCTGTTTTAATTTCAGTGATTCATAACAAATTGATTTTTCTGGGCAGCAGGTGGTTGGAAAACCCATAGTTTACTTAGTGTTTACATCTTTATTACTATTTTACTCTCAGTTTAGTTATTTCTGTATTGTCATAATGATTTGAGACCAGTTAAGACAAACCAGGAACTTGCATCCCATTGTTTTTCTGTGTGTGAACTTGAACATCTTGCTAGTCATCATTGAAAGTAAGTTAATGTTAACATTAGGGAAGGTCTATGCAAGTCTGGCATGGCTTCACAAGAATTTGTGTGCCAAAGTGCCACTGCATAGGCATTATTTTCTTTTGAGAAATAACATGGCGACACAAAGATACATTGGTGCCTTACAGGTCCAAAAGGCGATGAAAACTTTGTAAGTTCTTCATTAGTGCTTGGGTATTTCTCAGTGTTTTTGTCTTCTTGCCACATTCAAGAAAGGCTGACAAATGACTCCTATTAAGCTCTGAGTGAGGAGGTGTGTGTGTGAGTGTGTCCTTGACTGGACTCTGTGTTAGATGGGCTCCTCTTCAGGGTTGCTTCCTTCCAGTACATTGCTTCTGAGATAGTCTTCAGTGTCACCAAACAAGATATGATCAACATGGACGGATTGATGCTATTCTTGAAGTCTTAATTTTATTGACTCAATCACCTGTCATATTTGGACTTTTTCAAAAAATGTAAGTTTGTATTTTGGGGTTGATCCTGAATCAATATTTTTATCTTGCCTGTAACGTATGGAAGATATTAAACAATACACTTCTATTTGTTATGACAAATTGAAGAGTGATAAATCTGTATAAAGTACTAGTCAGCTCACTTTTAAAGTATGGTACAGTATAGGAAGGTTTCAGATGGTTCCAGATAGTTCAAGAACAAATTCAGCTAAACAGGTGAAGGGTGTCTGATGCAAGTCTAACTTGTGCTTAAGACATAGATAATAAGCTACTTCATCATACTGAAGGCAGAGGAGAGAGCAAGAAATTACCCATTCCTGTAATAGAAGCCTGGCATTTGAGTAATTGACTAAACTTTTGTTTGTTCTTTGAGTACTATTAAAGAGACATGCCATGGTGCATAAAATGATTTTCTCTTTGATTTTCACAGATCCTGTTCCTAAACCAGTGATAGAATGCAATGTTACTAATGACCATGTCATGCTGACATGTAAAACTGAAATGAATTTACTTACCCGTCTACATTGGAATGGTACTGACATAAAAAATCAGGAAATCACTGCAAATCCCCTGGAGCTGGAGAAGCGAGATGATAATGCAGAATTCACGTGTACTGCTAGTAATCCAGCAAGTGAGATGAAGAGTGACATCTTTCTTATAAAAGATTGTAATGGTAAAAACTTTTTTTATTTTGATTACCATGTTTAATTCATTTTAAAGTATTTTTCTTAATGTCTTGAGAAAACAGCAGTAACGGGTTGTTATACATACACAAATATATACTTTTAATCACTTGAACTCAATTCATAGGTGCCGCTAGCCTTAGGAGAATAGTTTAAGCCCAGCTGTATTTGCATGAACCCAGAAACCCCACAGTGAATTTGCCAAAGTTGGAAGTGTACAAATTACTTAGTGAGACAGAAGTTGCACCAGTCGGGACCACCCAGTCCAAGTTTTTAGGTACTTGCCTGTTAGATTTACTACAGTGCTCTGTGATGGATGGGCTTGGTTGTTACCCTGCACACAGTGCTGGTGAGATATGCTCTGATTCTCAGTGACCCTGAACTTAGGAAGCTGGATAAAAGTGGATATATAGACTAAATATCCATAATGTTCATCAATGTAGCAGAAAAAATAAAGGCTACCCCTACCCATAAGTCCTTTAATAGACTAACTAATAGACTAACAAAACATTTATTGACCATCTATCTGGGGCCAAATCAAAGGGACAATCTAATATCACCAGGTAGCCTAACCTGCATGTCTTTGAGGTAATACTGGGGTATCGCTAGAAAACCCCACATGAACAAAAAAGAATGTGCAAATTTTACACAAAGAGTAACTTACTAGGGTTTAAACCCAGGATTTAAGATTCCATTTAAGTCATTTTATTTTTCACAATTATCTTAATATTGATGTGAGGCAGCAGTATTTACCACTGTACCATCCTGCTGTCTTCAGATTTATTTAAATGTCATATGTATGATATTTATTTTGTCACCTTGATTAAAGATGTCTTCCAAAAGCAATGGGGATCTGGTAGTTAGGCTGCTGCCTCACAGTCCCAGGGTGCTCAGTTGAAATTATATTCCCAGCCATTTACTCTGTGGAATTTGTACAATATTCACATGGCTATGCAGGTTCTCCTCCAGGTTCTCTGTTTTGTCTCTTACATCTCCAACAGTGTATTCTTTTGGCAAACTAGTCTGTTGTGAATGAATTCCTGAGCATCCCCCGTGAAGGACTACCATCCCGACTAGTATAATTGCTAGTATAGGCTGCAATCCCTAATGACTCTAAATCTGAATAAGTGTGTTTTAAAATGATATTACAATATTTTTGATGTTATTAATTCAATAATACCAGTTTTCCTTTGACTGATGGGAAAGAAGTGTTATATTTGTGTGTGTGTGTGTGTTTTATACATGTTTATTCCTGCATGAATCCCAAAGATGCCTAACGATTTTCCTTTGTGTCAATATTTGTCTACCATGTTATAGACATTTTTGGTTGCAAGTACAATACCATACAATTCATTTTTGTATAGCCCAAAATCACACAAGAAGTGCTGCAATGGGCTTTAACAGGCTCTGCCTCTTGACAGCCCCCAGCCTTGAATCTCTAAGAAGACAAGAAAAAACTCCCAAAAAATACTCTTGTTGTGAAATAATGGAAGAAACCTTGGGAAAGGCAGTTCAAAGAGAGACCCCTTTCCAGGTAGGTTAGGCACGCAGTGGGTGTCAAAAAGAAGGGGATCAATACAATACAATACAATACACAGAAAAGAACAAATCCTCAATACAGTATAAAATAAAAATTTTAGAAGTACGGAGCAGAATTTAACAGTAGATGATATCACATAATATGATTTGGATTTGTTTAGAGTCCTGGAGTCCTCATCCATCAAGCTGCCTCCCCTATTTAGCCATTCCACAGCTGATATAGCGCTAATCCAATGAAAGAATCCCTCTTTCCCATGATTCCTGTGATCCTCCATTAGGGATGACTGAACCTTAGGCAGGCAAAACAACTTGGCAGTGGGCCGTGGCACCAAGTGCCACATTTGAGTACTGAGAAGAGAAACAGAATAGGTGAGGGTTAGTATCTAACTAGAATTATCATGTTACTTATGTTTTAGTGCTAATGACTAACAACAGAGATGCAGTATGTACAGTTAATCAGCAGCTCTAGTCAGGATATGCTAAACTGAAGTAGTGAGTCTTCAGCCGGGATTTAAAAGCTGAGACCGAAGGGGCATCTCTTATAGTAGCAGGCAGACCATTCCACAGTTTTGGGGCCCTGTAACTAAAAGCTTGACCTCCCACTGTTATTTTATTAATCCTTAGAATCATAAGCAGACCGGCATCTTGAGATCTTAATGTGCGCTCTGGTTTGTAAGTCATGATAAGTTCAGACAAGTAAGCTGGACCTTGGCCATTTAATCCTTTATATATTAAAAGGAGGATTTTGAAATCTTCCCTAAACTTAACTGCAAACCAGTGTAAGGATTTAAGAACTGGGGTTATGTGTTTGTATTTTCTTGTTCTTGTAATAATTCTTACAGCAGCATTTTGGATTAACTGGAGGCTGCATAAAGAACAGTTTGAACATCCAGTGAACACCGCATTGCAGTAGTCAATCCTACTAGAAATAAATGCATGAATCAATTTCTCAAAATCCTGTTTATTTAGAAAGTGCCTTAATTTTCTAACATTTTTAAGATGGAAGAAACATGATTTGGACAACTTTGTAATATGCGCTTTAAATGACATGGTAGAGTCAAAGATAACTCCTAGATTGCGGGCTGATTCAGTAAAATTAATGGGGATTCCAACTGAGTTAAATGATGACAGAATATTGTTGTGATCAGCGTCATTCCCTCCAACAATTAACATCTCTGTTTTATCTGTGTTTAAAAACAAGTAAGTAGATCTCATCCATCCACTCCTTTAATTCACTAACACAACTAATTAAAGACAACATCAGAGAAACTTCATTTGATCTAAATGAAAGGTATAATTGGGTGTCATCTGCATACGAGTGAAAGTTAACATTATGTTTCCTATTGAGAGATCCCAGTGGAAGCATGTAAAGTGAAAACAGTAAAGGTCCCAGTACTGAGCCCTGCGGGACACCATATTGAACTTCTGTGTATAATGATGGAGTACTGTCTGCACATTTCTGTACATACTGGAATTGATTTGATAAATAAGAACTAAACCAAGCGAGCACAGTGCCTGTAAGCCCAACATCGTTTTCTAGCCTGTGCAGTAAATTAGATTGGTCAATGGCATCAGATGCTGAACTTAAGTCTAACAACATAATTACAGTGGAGGTTCCTTCATCAGAGGATATCAGAATGTCATTTACAACCCGTGTTAGTGCCATTTCTGTACTATGACCAGTGTGGAAACCAGACTGGAATTTCTCAAATAAATTGTAATGCGTAAAGTGTGACTGAAGCTGATTGGTGACTACTTTTTCTAATATTTTAGAGAGAAAAGGTAAATTTGAAATAGGATATAATTATTTAGTATGTGTGGGTCTACGTATGACTTTTTAAGCAATGGTTTAATTACTGACACTTTTAGTGCATCAGGTACTATGCCATGCAATAATAAACTATTGATAATGGTTAGAATAGGCGCTGCAAGAACATCCATTGCACTTTTTACTAGTTTTTTTTGGCACTGGATCTAGGCAACAAGTATTGGGCTTCATTTTAGAAATTAAATTTAAGACTTCCTGCTCAATTACAGGATTAAAATGACTAAAGTGCTGAATGCAATGTGAGGCAGGGTGTGCTAAGCTAACATGCAATTTGTACTGTGATGCTGAGATCTGGGATCTTATATTTTGATTTTCACATTGATGAAGTTCATAAAGTCTGTATTGCTAATATCTGTTGGTATTTTGCAGATCTGAATTTCCATTTGTCAATTTAGCAACTGTTCTAAACAGTACCTGAGGATTTTTATTATTGCTATCTATTATTGTACAATAGTATTCTAAGCAAGCTTTAAAAAGAGTTTTTTTATATTTATTAACACTCTCTGTCCATGCAATTTGAAAGACATGTAGCTTTGTTGTTCTCCATCTGCGCTCTAGTTTTCGACAATCTAATTTAAGAGCTTGAGTGTTTTCATTAAACCAGGGAGAGTTTCTATGTGCTTTGATCACTTTTGTTTTAAGGGGAGCCACTGTGTCCAGAGCATCTCTCAAGGTCACATTGTAATGTGATGTTAGCTGATCTAAATTGTTTTCCACGTTTACATTTGATGTTATCTGATCTTATTGGGGGCGGCACGGTGGCGCAGTGGTAGCGCTGCTGCCTCGCAGTTAGGAGACCCGGGTTCGCTTCCCAGGTCCTCCCTGCGTGGAGTTTGCATGTTCTCCCTGTGTCTGAGTGGATTTCCACCAGGTGCTCTGGTTTCCTCCCATAGTCCAAGGACATGCAGGTTAGGTGCATTGGCGATTCTAAATTGTCCCTAGTGTGTGTGCCCTGCAGTGGGCTGGTGCCCTTCCCGGGGTTTGTTTCCTGCCTTGCGCCCTTTGTTGGCTGGCCAGCAGACCCCCGTGACCCTGTAGTTAGGATATAGTGTGTTGGATAATGAATGGATGATCTAAATGTTTTTCCACAATTACACTCGACTTACTCAAAGTATCTATATATTTTGAAGCAGAATAACAATCTAGATGTTGCACTGTCTTTGTTTTAATCTGTGAGTGCATTGGCAAGGGCAGAACTAAATCAAATGTAATTAAGTAGTGATCGGAAATAGCTTCATTTAATGGAGTAATATTTAAATTCTGAGTTTCAACTTTGTAAGATATAAATAAATCTAATGTGTGGTTATGATTATGAGTTGGACCTTTGACATTCTGACAAAATCCTACTGAATTTAACAAATAAGTAAAACATTTGCTAAAAGAGTCAGTTTCCACATCAATGTGTACATTAAAATCCCCCATCAGTACTATGTGATTATAATTTATAGCCAAATCAGATAAAAGGTTGCTAAATTTAGTCATGAACAATGAATATGGCCCTGGTGGTCTGTAGACTAGCACTATAATTGTGTTGGAATCTGTTTTAATATTTAAAATGAATGCCTCAAAGGATGTAAAGTCGCCTAAATTTTTAGACGTGATTTGCATTTTGTTACAAATGATTATTCCAAGGCCTCCTCCTCGACCAGCATCTCTAGACTTATGAAGGAACGAGTATCCATCTGGTGACGCCTCAGCTAAGGGAACAGTGTCACATTTACTAAGCCAGATTTCAGTGAGAAGACACAGATCAGATTTTGTACTTAATATAATATCATTTACCATTCATTTAAAACTTCATGCTTCTTTCTGCATTGGTGATATAATTTTTGTTTTAATTTGAAGTAAATTTCTATTACAGATGCCTCTGGTGGTGGGTCTGGTTTTATCCCTTGGTCTAATTGTACACCTTATTTTTTGGTTATCAGGTCATTAATATACCACAGAATAATGCAGGCCCTGTTGTCAAGATGTTAAATATGGCTGCTGCCTGTGAGTTGTGGAGTTGAACATAGTCCTTAATATTATTTTAGATTTGAGTCAAAGACTAGGGGTTGTTCCGGCAAAAAAACACAAAGTGACTTATTATCAACAAACTTGACCTTTTTCCCATCCTACAAATACAACCGTCATAATACTGTACGATGCATGTCATTCAGTCATAAATATCATTATGGAAAAGAGAATATACTTCAGTTTTTGACAACTCAATATTCTGTCATTCAGTGTAAAATGGAATGTCAGACATGTACAGTACATGACTTGCTATTAGTTTGACTTTAGACTGTCTACTTTAGATGCTTTGAAAAAAATATAGCAAAGAAAGTATAAATCTAAACTACACTGTCTTCTTCTTCTTCTTTCAGCTGATCCCGTTAGGAGTCGCCACAGCGGATCATCTTCTTCCATATCTTTCTGTCCTATGCAACTTGTTCTGTTACACCCATCACCTGCATGTCCTCTCTCACCACATCCATAAACCTTTGCTTAGACCTTCCTCTTTTCCTCTTCGCTGGCAGCTCTATCCTTAGCATCCTTCTCCCAATATACTCAGCATCTCTCCTCTGCACATGTCCAAACCAACACAATCTCGCCTCTCTGACATTTGTCTCCCAACCGTCCAACCTTAGCTAACCCTACTCATTTCTAATCCTGTTCATCCTCGTCACGCCCAATGCAAATCTTAGCATTTTTAACTCTGCCACCTCCAGCTCTGTCTCCTGCTTTCTGGTCAGTGCCACCGTCTCCAACCCATATAACATGGCTGGTCTCACTACTGTCCTGTAGACCTTCCCTTTCACTCTTGCTGATATCCGTCTGTCACAGATTACTCCTGACAATCTTCTCCACCCATTCCACCCTGCCTGCACTCGCTTTGTCACCTCTCTTCCACAATCCCAATTACTCTGTACTGTTGAGTAAGTATTTAAACTCATCCACCTTTGCCAATTCTGATCCCTGTATCTTCATGATTCCACTGACCTCCCTCTCATTTATACACATGTATTCTGTCTTGTTCCTACTGACCTTCATTCCTCTCATCCCTAGAGAATATCTCCAACTCTCCAGGGTCTCCTCAACCTGCTCCCTACTATCACTACAGATCAAAATGTCATCAGCAAACATCATTGTCTACGGGGACTCCTGTCTAATCTCGTCTGTCAACCTGTCCATCACCATTGCAAATAAGAAAGGGCTCAGAGCCGATCCCTGATGTAATCCCACCTCCAACTTGAATGCATCCATCACTACTGCCACACTTCCCTCGTACATATCCTGTACAACTGTTATGTACTTCTCTGCCACTCACGACTTCCTCATACAATACCACAGCTCCTCTCGAGGCACCCTGTCATATGCTTTCTCCAGGTCCACAAAGACGCAATGCAACTCCTTCTGGCCTTCTCTAAACTTCTCCATCAACATCCTCAGAGCAAACATTGCATCTGTGGTGCTCTTTCCTGGCATGAAACCATACTGCTGCTCACTAATCATCACCTCACTTCTTAACCTAGCTTCCACTACTCTTTCCCATAACTTCATGCTGTGGCTCATCAATTTTATTCCCCTGTAGTTACTGCAGTCCTGCACATCCCCTTATTCTTAAATATCGGCACCAGTACACTTCTTCTCCACTCCTCAGGCATCCTCTCACTTTCCAAGATTCCATTAAACAATCTGGTTAAAAACGCCACTGCCATCTCTCCTAAACACCTCCATGCTTCCATAGGTATGTCATCTGGACCAATGGCCTTTCCATTTTTCATCCTCTTCATAGCTGTCCTTACTTCCTCCTTGCTAATCCATTGCACTTCCTGATTCACTATCTCCACATCATCCAACCTCTCCTCTCTCTCGTTCTCTTCATTCATCAGCCTCTCAAAGTACTCTTTCCATCTGCTCAACACACTCTCCTCGCTTGTGAGTACGTTTCCATCTTTATCCTTTATCACCCTAACCTGCTGCACATCTTTCCCAGCTCGGTCCCTCTGTCTAGCCAATTGGTACAGGTCCTTTTCTCCCTCCTTAGTGTCCAACCTGTCATACAACTCATCATAAGCCTTTTCTTTAGCCTTCACCACTCTCTCTTCACCTTGCGCTTATCTCCTTGTACTCTTGTCTACTTTCTGCATCTCTCTGACTATCCCACTTCTTCTTTGCCATCCTCTTCCTCTGTATACTCTCCTGTATTTCCTCATTCCACCACCAGGTTTCCTTTTCCTCCTTCCTCTTTCCAGATGTCAGGCCAAGCACCCTTCTTGCTGTCACCCTTACTACATCTGCTGTAGTTTCCCAGCTGTCTGGTAACTCTTCACTGCCACCCAGTGCCTGTCTCACCTCCTCCCTAAACTCAACCTTGCAGTCTTCCTTTTTCAACTTCCACCATTTGATCCTTGGCTCTGCCCTCACTCTCTTCCTCTTCTTGATCTCCAACATCATCCTACAGACCACCATCCTATGCTGCTTAACTACACTTTCCCTGCCACCACTTTGCAGTCTTCAATCTCCTTCAGATCAACTCTTCTGCATAGGATGTAATCTACCTGTGTGCATCTTCCTCCACTCTTGTACATAACCCTATGTTCCTCCCTCATCTTAAAAGACGTATTCACCACAGCCATGTCCATCCTTTTGGCAAAATCCACTATCCTCTAACCTTCTTTTTTCTTGACACCATACTTACCCATCACCTCCTTGTCTCCACTGTTCCCTTCACCAACATGCCCATTGAAATCCGCTCCAATCACCACTTTCTGTCCCTTGGGTACACTGTTCATCACTTCATCCAACTCACTCCAAAAATCTTCTTTCTCACCCATTGCACACCCAACTTGCGGTGTATATGCACTAATAACATTCATCATCACACCTCCAATTTCCACTTTCATAATCATTACTGTCTGACACTCTTTTCACCTCCAAAACACTCTTGACATACTGCTCCTTCAGTATAACCCCTACTCCATTTCTCCTCCCATCCACACCATGATAGAACAATTTGAATCCACCTCCAATCCACCTGGCCTTACTCCCCTTCCATTTAGTCTCTTGCACGCACAATATATTAACCTTCCTTCTCTCCATCATATCTGCTAACTCTCTCCCCTTACCAGTCATACTGCCAACATTCAAAGTTCCTACCCTCAGTTCCACTCTCTTTACTTTCCTCCTCTCCTCCTGCCTCTGGACACGTCTCCCCCTCTTCTTCTCCTCCTTCTTCTTCGGCCAACAGTAGCCCAATTTCTGCCAGCACCCTGTTGGCTAACAGTACTGGTGGCTGTCATTGTTAACCCGGGGCTCGACCGATTTAGTATGGAAATTTGTATTGTTGTCCGCATATTGATTTGGCAAAATTTTACACCAGATGCCCTTCCTGACGTAACCCTCCCCATTTATCCGGGCTTGGGACCGGCATGAAGAAACACACTGCTTTGTGCATCCCCTGTGGCTGAGTTAAATCTAAACTACACTGTAAGGGAGACAAAAGGTATCACACAGTAAACAGAGACTTGTATCAGAGAAAAAAACACCATTGCATATGCATACAGGTGCAGTGCATATAAAAAGTATT
The DNA here is from genome assembly GCF_016835505.1 of Polypterus senegalus. Taxonomy (NCBI): domain Eukaryota; kingdom Metazoa; phylum Chordata; class Cladistia; order Polypteriformes; family Polypteridae; genus Polypterus; species Polypterus senegalus. The sequence continues at coordinate 58,667,377 of NC_053155.1, forward strand.
CACCATTTTGGAAGTTTTACATTTTATTGTTATACAGAATTGGATCCCATTAGACTTAATATGGCCTTTTAACACTGATCCCCAGAAATATAGTAGACTTTTTAATGCTAAAGTGAAAACATATTTCCTAACTGCAAGGCTACCACTCTGCCACCGTGCTGCCCTGTGGTCTAAATTAATTACAAATATAAAACACACAATATAATTAATCACATAAGTATTCACCCACATTAATAAGACAGACCTAAATTATTGCTGGTCTAGAAATTCAGTTGATTGTATTATAAATGCACTTCTGTATCTGGATGGTCCAAGTCATGCTGAGTTGCATAACCTAGGCAATAAAGACTAAAGAACATTCCAAGCAACTCTATGAACAGGTGATGGAAAAAAGTCAGGGTATAAATACAAGAAAATATCCAAATCGAAAAATCCTTTTGAGTCCAATTAAATTAATCATTAAGAAATGGCACATCTTTAAATCTTCCTAGTGTAGAACTGCTGCAAACACTGTGTGATCAAGCAAGAAGAGAACTAGTGTGGGAGGCCACTAAAAAAACTCTAAAAGAGTTACAAGCTTCAGTGTTGCCAAGCATTTCACCAATCACAGCTTGCATGACGGTACATTTCATGTTACAAAGAAGTTCATTTTGGAAACCATGCTTGGTGTTTCAGTTCATATCCATTTTCATCATAAAATTTCAAGAAGAGACAACTGGGAAGAGTTGGGAAACATATTTGTACAAATTAGAGCTGGTACAACAAATAAGCAAAAACAAGTTCAAAAAGAGAGGTAAACTTAGCAGAACATAAAAACTAGCATAAAACAAAAAATCAAGACACAGAAGAAATACAGGGTGACACTTTAGAGGAGGGTTATGGTCGCAAGTAAGAACAGCACAGCACATGCCTCTTTAAAATGTGGCTTTCTCACTGACTTTCTTCTTGTAGAAATAAGCAAATAATGCAAATTCAAATTAAGTTAAAAATGCATATGGAGATAATGCTGTTGAACAATGCTCTGGGATTTATTGGGCTTCATGCATTGTGGATTCACCAAGCAGTATCCACTAAGACACCTCACTCTGCTCAGTCAACATCATCAGCCACTTCAACATTTCCTCAATGTGCTGATGAAGTGATCAATTTTAACTGACGAGCTTCCAGCTCTCAGTTTCCAAGGAACGTGCAAGCGACATTATTGGAAGCCTGACCATTGATCACAAAAAGTAATAAATGAGATGTGTTCAGAATTGATTATAGAATTGAAAGAGGAAGCTTTTTGTTATGAATCACCACTGAAAATGAAAGAGGGATCCATTACTGTGAATCAGACACCCAACAAAAAAATCAGATAAAATTGCATCATCCAACTAAAAAAGTTTAAGTTTGTCAATTAGGTGTAATAAGCACAATTTTTGTGATGTGGAAGAGGTGATTTTTGTAGACATTATGTCAAAGGGGCCAATCTGTTAAAGCAGATCTGTGACCCAAGACCCTTTAAAATTGCAGAAGCATTTGAAGAGAATTTGACCTTACAAAAACTATTGTTGAAATCTTCCTACAGTGTAACAATACATGACCAAGAACAAGTGTGAAAACATGGATTGACATTAAAAACTGATTGGGACTGATTTTCCCCTTTCTCCGTAAAGCCCAGCCTTTAGATTACCACCACCTTCACAGCTCTCATAGAAACAAGCAATGGAAGAGGGATTCAGAGTGATGGCTGAGTTTTTGGAAAAGTGAAGAATGTTATACCAGACAAAACTACTTGAAGCACCTTGGCTGAACAGCAACACAAATGCTCATCCCCTGCTTTTTAATTTCCAGCTGCTTTCTTCGCATAGCCTACTGTCAAAATGAAAGACAGCATCTGCTAGGTGTTATAAGCAAACAGACAAGGATTATCCATCCATTCATTATCTAACCCGCTATATTCTAACTACAGGGTCATGGGGGTCTGCTAGAACCAATCCCAGCCAAAACAGGGCGCAAGGCAGGAAACAAGCCCCGGGCAGGGTGCCAGCCCACTGCAGGGCACACACACACACACCCACAAACCAAGCACACACTAGGGCCAATTTAGAATTGCCAATCCACCTAACCTGCATGTTTTTGGACTGTGGGAGGAAACCGGAGTACCCGGAGGAAACCCACGCAGACACATGGAGAGACACATGGAGAACATGCAAACTCCATTCAGGGAGGACCGACAAGGTTCATAAATTATAAATTATAACAATTGTTATATAGCAGTTATAACTATTGTTATAAGTAAACAAACATGCACATTTGCATATTGTCTTCAAGACAGAAGCTAGAACAAACAGGCTTAAGGAAAAACTGTTGGATGCTATCAAAAACCAGAAGATTACCAGGATTCATGACCAAAAGCACAAATATTACAGCCAGAGACAAAACACTAATACTGAGAATCAAACCAAAACTTGAAAAGCTATCAGTTGTTACCAGAAAATCGGAATCTAAAACATTAAACCAGCAGTTGTTAACAGTTCAAATTTGTAATCTAGGACAAAGAACTAATGGTGTTGCTCTGGATTTTATAAGCAAATCTTAGGACATGATCCCTAGCAACCATGCAATGCTTACTTGGTTACCCATTAACTGCCTGCTGAAATCCTAAAAACACAAACATGAAAATGAACCTTGTTATTTTGGCTTTTGAAAAATTAAAGTCCATAATCAGAAATAAACTATCTAAAATGAAAAAAATACTAACCTAAAACAAACATTTTGCAATTCAAAACAAATAAATGGATGTGAGGATTTGAACTGATAAAGAAGGAGATATATTGTGTTTTTTCTCACTGTTACAAGGCCGTTAAAGTTGATGAAGCCTATGTAGAACTATTATTAGTGTAGCACAAGGCTTCCCAAAGTGGTCGATATTGACCCCCTGGGGTCGGTTTGAACTTTCTAGGGATCGATAGTTTCAATAAAAAAATTTGGGGGTCGACGACAGCAAAAATAGACCCCCTTACTACTGGTATTTGTGTGTTACTTCAAAATATCTACGATTCCAATAGGTACCTAATTATGAAGCAAAATAATTAAAAAAACACTTTTTTGATAAAAACACATTACATACCAAACTTGTGAACGAAAAGGTAAAATGTGTCATTAAATGAGTCACACGTAAGAATGCATGAAAATACATGTAGCAGAAACATGTCTGTACATTGTCTTAACAAACTTATCAAAGCAAGTGTGGACATGAAAAACCATTGCATGTGACTAGGGGGTCGATGGTTTTACAAGTTTTTGGTAAAGGGGTCTGCGGCACAAAAAAGTTTGGGAACTCATGGTGTAGCAAATACAGCTACGATAGTTATCCTATGATCATGTTCAAACACTTCTATAATAAATTACCTATAATAAAAGTGATTGTTGCAAACTTTCGTGCAATAACAAAATATTCTCAAACCCCCTTAATCGCATTCAGAGGGTCAAATCCTATCTTAGCAGCATCAGACAAAAATCCATGACAAGGCCTCACCAAGGCACCAGCCCACACAGGGACAATTTAAAATCTCAAGTCAACCCTAACAGCACATCTTTGGGGCTGTGGAATGAAAACCAAAGAACTCATGCACACCTTCATGTGGACAGGATTCAAACTCCACCAAATTTCAAGTTTATACCTTAAAACTATAGAATACTTGATCCATGAGGCAGAAGTGTTAATTACACCATCCTGCCATTTATTTTCAGGGTAGCCCATGTATATTACAAATATTCTTCACTCAAAATGATAGACAGTAATACTTGGGAGACATTGGAATTTATAAGTAATATCTTAGAAAAGTTAGGAGAATAAGAATTGATGGACTGCTTTGTGCTGAATGGCTTGTTCTTGTTAAAACTGTTGTTATGCCCAACATGGACTAAGGTATAAACTTTAATTTACTGGAGCTCAAAATTATGATGTTCTTTGCCCTTACATTTCCTAACTACTGATGCTGTTTGTGAGAATGATGCTGTATTAACCACAGAGGTAAAGCCTGCAAGAAATGTCTACTGTCAAATGTGATGCTCAATATTACATCTTGTCATGCACAGAGAACTGTATTTTGATGTTGTGTTCTCTTTTCATGTTTGAGACTATAAAATTGGTATCAGCTTTATTTATCATCATATTAAAGTTTAAGTCCACAGTTAATTTGTGAGTGAGGTTTGTTTTATTTTCAGCCCTAGCACTTTTAGCTACCATTCCTTCTCACAGTTTGAACACTCTGTAAAATTTTAAATGTTTGTAATCAAGTCTTAGGCTCCAAGTGACTTGTTCCTGGGCCAAATGAGTGAGAAAAATGAACTTGAAATGTACACTGACTGTTAAAAAGTATTCCCCTGCCTTAAATTAATGTTTGAAAAAAATTACCAGCTTTACATACTGTATCTGGGCACTGCAGCTGTTACCAATAGGTTCCAAAATTCATTGAGTTTGCTCACAAAGGACATTAACAATAAATTAAAATTTTTAGGAGCTTCTATATACTGTTAAAGAAAGCAGTGTCAAGACTTTGGGGAGATGGATTTCTGCCAGCATTCCCCTACCTAGCAGACAGGTGTATTTGTTTTGTTTATTTTTATACAAATTCCTTACAATTTATTTATTGTCTTTATTGCCAAAATGCATGCTGAATAAACATAAAGCTTGCAGTCCATGTTGTTCATTTGTACCAGGAAGACCAATGGTTTTAACCTAAAAACTTTGATTTAATCATTTTTGTATTTAAATTCATAAATTATGTTTGTCCTCTCTTTCAGATGAAAGCAATCTACTGAATGCTGCCATGTTAGCAGTAGTAGTAGTAGTACTGATTTTACTGCTACTGTCAATAATAGCTGTTGGACTATATTTTTGTTTTAAACAGAAAGGTATGTTAAATTTTATTTTAAAGTTGTTTTGATGCACCTATAAATATTTAGATTTACCTTACTGCGGGCTTATTTACTTGGATAATACCAATCAAAACAATGTTAAGAAAAGCCATTATTTATATAAAAAGTATTGCTTTATATTAAGGAAAACATATGTTCGTAATGAGTGTAAACTGAAAGAAAAATGCAAAGAAATTATAAGTGCTAAACACAGTAATTATATAAATCACCTAAATATATGATATAAATATGTGTAGGACCTCGGGTTGACTGAGCAAGTGACTTACTAATCAACAGTAGTAGCCATTTAACTAAAATCCTAGCTTTCACATTGGCCTAACCTAAGTGGTTATCACACTCAGTCCTGGGTAGTGGGACCAGTTTTTCAAAATCCCAAACTTGTGTATCGTGAATATGTGTATTAACACATGCTCACGTATGATGCCCATTCTCATTTGCTTAATGCCTGCTTCATCTCATCTTCATCAGAGAGGGATCAGGGCTGGGGAAAAACATTGTCACAAAGAAATATATGCTTCTACATCAAATCACTACACGTTTTTGAAATCGTATATTTTAAATACACAAGTGCTGCATATACTCTCTTGAAGTACCCAATGCACGCTTCATACATACCTCTGCTCTTGCTTAACTTCACATGAACCTGCTTTCAGGCTCCAGCAATTGCAAGACCCTCCCTCACTTTCTATTCCCATGTACTTCCATTGCCATCACTCTTTTGCCCACATATTCATTGTCTCTCCTCATCACATGTCCATACAACCTACTTTCATGTACTTTCTTAGAGATCTCTTCCACTTTTGTTGCATCTGTGATTGTCTCATTTCTTATTCTGTCCATTTTTGTAATTCCACATATCCATCTCAACATTCTCATTTTTGCCACATCAAACTTCTGCGCTCCCTTTACTGCCCATGTCTCAGCTCCATATATCATTGCTGGTCTTACCACTGTCTTAAAAAACATACCTTTAACCTTCACCTTAATTCTTTGACTGCACAATACTCTTGATACCTTCTTCCAATTGTTCCATCCACACGGACCCCTATGATTTATCTCTGCATCTAATTTTCCATCTTTGGCTACTACTGATCCTAGATATTTAAATGTATCCACTGTTTTCAGTATCTCTCTCTGCAGGATAACTTCTGAATTCTGATCATCATTAAACCTCAGATATTCTGTCTTCCTTCTATTTATCATCACTCTATCTTCCAAAGCCCTTCCCCTCTCTTCCAGTTTCATCTCTACAAAAAAAAAAGCATGCACCTGGGGGATTGGTCTTTTATCTCATGAGTCAATGTATCCATAACTAGATCAAACAGATAAGGACCTAAAGAAGATCCCTGGTGCACACCTACTCTAACTGGGATCTTGTCTGTTACCCCAACACAGCTTTTGACCCAAGTCCTCACTCTCTCATACATAACCTGGACAATCCTAACACACTTCTCTGGTACTTCTCACTCTCAGCACTTCCAGATCTCTTGACATGGCACTCTATCATAAGCCTTCTTCAAATCAATAAACACCATGTGTGATCCTTTCTGGTTATCCTGATGCTTCTCTATGAGTTATCTTAATGCAAAGACTGCATCAGTTTTTCCTCTTCCTGGCATAAAACCAAACTGATCCTTACCTATGGTGGTCTCTTCCCCAAGCATTCTCCCTATAAAAATGTTCATTGTGTGTGACAATAGCTTTATCCCTCTATAGTTTTACAACCCTGAATATCACCCTTCTCCTTATAAATCAGTACAATCACACCATTCTTCCACTCTTCTAGTATTCTCTAATTATAAAACAGATCTTCTTCATTAGATCCCACAACACATCTGCTCCTTCATCTCCTAAACTCTTTCACAATTCTGCTGGTATTTCATCAGGTCCTGTTGCCTTTCTATTTTTCATTCTTTTCAGTGCCTCCTTTACTTCCTCCCTTCCTATTCTTGGTTTGGGACTCCATCCCCATATACTACCCTTGGATTTTCTTCATTCAACAGCTTTTCAAAGTACCTTTTCCATCTATTCTTTATCCTATCATGCTCATGTAAGACTATATCTTGATCATCTTTCATCGCCATTATGTTACTAAAATCCTTTCCAGCTATGTTCCTAGTCTTCACTATTCTAAAAATCATTCTCTCTCCCTCTTTTTTCATAGACCTCCTCCAAATTTTGAACCCTGGCTCTTCCTACTGCCATCTTTGTCTTCTTCTTAACCTTTATCACATCCTATACCCCTCTGTTCCACCACCATGTATCTTTGTCCTCAGATGAGCTCCTTCCTTGCGTCCTACACAACACCACTAGCATCTGCTATTAATACAATTTTGCTATTTCTCCACATTCTCAAATGACTGTACTCCATTTAAAACATTCTCCCCAAACCTGTTCTTCAGCTCTTCCTCTTTTAATCTTCATCACTTCATCCTTGGTGTTGCTTCCATGTTTTTATTCTCCTGCTGATTTTGATCTCCCAGTCCGTCATCACCATGTATACTGCAGTGTCATACTTTCCCCATTAATGACCTTACAATTATTAATCTCTTTCAAATGAACCTCTACATGATCCAAAAAACATTTGTTTGGCACTTTGCTTAAAAAGAAAATAACAGTTTTTAAGATATCTGGTGTGGCAGAATAAGAGCACTTATAAACCGTAGCTTTAAGTAACATGTTTCAATAACAGCAAAAATTGGCTTATACAAGATGTAACAGACAGCCAGGATTCTTACCTGGCTGGGATGCCTCCATAACAGAAGGACTGGGGGAAAGAACTTGCACATTGATGCTTGGCTGTTTAGAACAATTTGTTTTCTAACACAAGGTTCTTGAATCCTAAACAGGGTTGCATACAAGGGAGCAAAAATCTAATCTTTTTGTATTGGGAGTTTCCTGTTATTAAAGGATTTTTTCTTTTAATATGAAAATAAAATTAGCTAATTATCAGTTCATGTTTTGAGCAGTCTCTTTTTTCAAGTAATACTTGGTATTAGATAATCAACAAACTATATGCAATATAATGTTTTTTTATTTTTATTTGATAGTTTCTAATGATACCAAACAGGAAAAAAATATGAAAAATGAAGGTAAGTTATAATATATACTTTAACTTATATATATATATATATATATATATATATATATATATATATATATATATATATATATATATATATATATATATTATTATTTTTTAATAACTAGGACAAATATTCATCCCCTTATCCATAACTTTTTTTGGGTTATCGTGCATACTGAAAATGTATATAACGTTATGAAAAATATCACTTAAATGCATATATTTTATTCAGTCTTTTAGATAGGTTTTACATTAAAAAATCAACAATGATAAATAATAATAATAAATAAATAAAACAAGACATGTAGGTAAGTAACAACACATCTGCAAATTTAATATTATTATTATTATTATTATTATTAATAAATATATCTTGGTTTATACATTTAACTCACATCACAAATTACACCCTGGATCACGTGGGGGCCGCCTTCCTGGTTGCTCTGGGGGCCACGGGTACAGGGCATGGAAGCTCCACCCTGTAGGGGCCCGTGGTCACCGCCAGGAGGCGCCCCAATGCCTTGGGGACCTGTTACCCCAGCACTTCCGCCACACCAGGAAGTGCTGGGGGGAAGAATTAGGATGGCACCCGGAGAGCTGCCGGGAGGACAGCCGGCACTTCCGCCACGCTTGGGCGTGGCCAGGGGAGGGATGCCAGGAACACCTGGGGCTCATCCGGGGACTGTTTAAAAGGGGCCGTCGCCATTCATTCGAGGCTGGAGTCGGGAGGAGGAAGGACGAAGCACAGAGGAGGTGTGGAGGCGGCCCGAAGAGAGGCATTTGTGGCCAGGACTGAGTAATTTGGGGATTGTGCACGTAACTGGGTCTGAGTGACCATTATTTGTGTCTGTGTGACCAATATAAACAATTGTAAATAGTGTAAATAAACGTGTGGTGGTTGAGTAATAACATGTCCGCCTGTCTGGGGGAAATAACTCAGGTGACAACAAAATCGGGTTGCGACCAGAGTTTTGGAATAAATTACGGTCGTGACTCAGGTTCCACTGTGTGTGTGTGTGTATATATATATATATATATATCCATCCATTTTCTAACCCGCTGAATCCGAATACAGGGTCACGGGGTCTGCTGGAGCCAATCCCAGCCAACACAGGGCACAAGGCAGGAACCAATCCTGGGCAGGGTGCCAACCCACCACAGGACACACACAAACACACCCAGCACACACTAGGGCCAATTTAGAAACGGCAATCCACCTAACCTGCATGTCTTTGGATTGTGGGAGGAAACCGGAGCACCCGGAGGAAACCCATGCAGACACGGGGAGAACATGCAAACTCCACGCAGGGAGGACCTGGGAAGCGAACCCGGGTCTCCTAACTACGAGGCAGCAGCGCTACCACTGCGCCACCGTGCCGCCCTATATATATATATATATATCAATGTCATTATAAAATAATACCAATGTGAATTCAACATTCAGTATATAGGAAATTCGGTGGGAAGTGCAGTAGCTAAGGCAACTTTGGATATACCATTGGCTGTTTTTGTACATTTTACGAAGGGTGAATTCTGATGAAAAGACCGCATAACCTTACATTTTTTTTAGATATTCTAATATTGATAATATATAGATAGTCTCTTGATGTTTATCAGCACTTCATCAATGGTTTTACCGGGGTCATCGGGTGTTTTGGGTCTTTCAAAATCAGGTGCTTCTCCCTATGAGCCTCCTTTCCTGATCCAGAGTCATCTCCAGACCCCTTCTGCTGCCTCTGTGATGTTCCGCATGGGTGTTCTCCTCCTCTCCCCGTTGATACCAAGTGTACTAAAGGCTCCATTCAGTGATTGCCCTGCAAAGCTTCTGCAACAAACTTTGATAGGGGTACACCTTGCCTTCCAGCCATGTTTACAGCAATTCAGCTCAAGATCTCCATACTTGGCCCTCATCCTGTCATGGGTCTCCTCCAGTTGCTTCTCCCATCTATCTGTTAGCTCCAAAAGAACAATATATGTAATGTGCACTTTTTACTCACTGTACCTATACTGACAACCCAGCTCTGTTCTAAGAGCAGGTTCAGCTATTTTTTTTTTTATAAATTACAGCTTTTTCCAGTCCTAACCTTAGCAAAAGCACAGATGAATAATATAAAGTACAGTTTATATTATGTTAATTTTTAATAAGTTAATTATTTTTAAATTATACACTCAGAGAAATACCATCTGTAGTGCAATCCATTCAATAATAAAACACAAATGAAATGTGTTAATAATCAAAATATACAGTCACTGTGACTGATCATTCCATTGAAAGTAACATTTGAAAAAGATTAAACAATGTGTCAACACAATGAATGCAACAGTCATGATTGGGACACAGTGGCCCCTATACCAAATAGTTTATTGGTAAATTGTTTGTAGGAATATGTATGTATCAGACGCTTCATATTTTTTGCTGCCTTTTCAATTGTAATAAACAGCTCGTCTTCTTCTTTATCTGAGACCCGGTTTTTGTTTTACACTGTCTTCCTTTAGCGGGACATTGACTTTTTCCACCGTGTGCTTTGTTTCCGCAGTAGCTGGATTTATGAATATGCAGGAACTCCTCCTTGAACCGTCACCTTATCGTGGTGGAGGGGTTTGCGTGTCCCAATGATCCTAGGAGCTATGTTGTCCGGGGCTTTATGCCCCTGGTAGGGCCACCCAAGGCAAACTGGTCCTAGGTGAGGGATGAGACAAAGAGCGGTTCAACAAACCTCCGATGAAGAGCAAAAACTTTGGACGACGTTTTCCCTTGCCCGGACGCGGGTCACCGGGGCCCCCCTCTGGAGGTGGGGCTCGATGGCGAGCGCCTGGTGGCCGGGCCTGCACCCATGGGGCTCGGCCGGGCACAGCCCGAAGAGGTAGCGTGGGTCCTCCTCCCCATGGGCTCACCACCTATGGGAGGGGCCAAGGAGGTTGGGTGCAGTGTGAGTTGGGTGGTGGCCGAAGGCGGGGACCTTGGCGGTCTGATCCTCGGCTACAGAAACTGGCTCTTGGGACGTGGAATGTCACCTCTCTGAAGGGGAAGGAGCCTGAGCTAGTGCAGCGAGGTCGAGAGGTTCGGCTAGATATAGTCGGACTCACCTCGACGCACAGCTTGGACTCTGGAACCAATCTCCTTGAGAGGGCTGGACTCTCTACCACTCTGGAGTTGCCCCGTGTGAGGCGCCGAGCAGGTGTGGGCATACTTATTGCCCCCCAACTTGGAGCCTGTGCATTGGGGTTTACCCGGTGGGCGAGAGGGTGGCCTCCCTCGCCTTCGGGTGGGGAAGGGTCCTGACTGTTGTTTGTGCATATCGCCCGAACAGCAGTTTGGAGTATCCACCCTTTTGGAGTCTCTGGAGGGTTGCTAGAGGGCATACCTTCTGGGGATTCCCTCGTTTTGCTGGGAGACTTCAATGCTCACGTGGGCAATGACAGTGAGACCTGGAAGGGCGTGATTGGGAGGAATGGCCCCGATCTGAACCCGGCGGTGTTTTGTTATTGGACTTCTGTGCTCGTCATGGATTGTCCATAAGAACACCATGTTCAAGCATAAGGGTGTTCATATGTGCACTTGGCACCAGGACACCCTAGGCCTCAGGTGATGATCGACTTTGTGGTCGTGTCGCCGGACTTGCGGCCATATGTCTTGGACACTTTCGGGTGAAGAGAGGGCGGAGCTGTCAACTGATCACCACCTGGTGGTGAGTTGGCTTCGATGGTGGGGAAGATGCGGTCAGACCTGGTAGGCCCAAACGTGTTGTGAGGGTCTGCTGGGAACGGCTGGCAGAGTCCCCTGTCAGAAGTAGCTTCAACTCCCACCTCCGGCAGAACTTCAACCACGACCCGAGGGAGGTGGGGGACATTGAGTACGAATGGGCCATGTTCCGTGCCTCTATTGTTGAGGCGGCTGACCGGAGCTGTGGCCGCAAGGTGGTCGGTGCCTGTCGTGGCGGCAATCCCGAACCCGTTGGTGGACACGGCGGTGAGGATGCCGTCAAGCTGAAGAAGGAGTCCTATAGGACTTTTTGTCCTGTGGGTCTCTGGAGGCAGCTGATAGGTACCGGCAGGCCAAGCGAACGCGGCGGTTGTTGCTGAGGCAAAACTTCGGGCATGGGAGGAGTTTGAGAGGCCATGGAGAACGACTTTGGACGGCCGAGGAGATTCTGGTCCACCGTCCGGCGTCTCAGGAGGGGAAGCAGTGCAGTGTCAACACCGTATATGGTGGGGATGGTGCGCTGCTGACCTCGACTTCGGACGTTGTGGGTGTGGGAGGAGTACTTCAAGACCTCCTCAATCCCACTAACATGCCTTCCAATGAGGAAGCAGAGCCTGGGGACTCTGAGGTGGGCTCTCCCATCTCTGGGACTGAAGTCACCGAGGTGGTCAAAAAACTCCTTGGTGGCAGGGGCCCGGGGTGGATGAGATCGCCGGAGTTCCTTAAGGCTCTGGATGTTGTAGGACTGTCTTGGTTGACACGTCTCTGCAACATCGCATGGACATCGGAGACAGTGCCTCTGGATTGGCAGACCGTGGGTGGTGGTCCCCCTCTTTAAAAGGGGACGGAGGGTGTGTTCCAACTATAGAGGGATCACACTCCTCAGCCTCCCTGGAAAAGTCTATTCGGGGTTCTGGAGAGGAGGGTCCGTCGGATAGTGAACCTCGGATTCAGGAGGAACAGTGTGGTTTCCGTCCTGGTCGCGAACAGTGGACCAGCTCTTCACCCTTAGCAGAGTCCTGGAGGGTGCATGGGAGTTTGCCCGACCGGTCTACATGTGTTTTGTGGACTTGGAAAAGGCATTCGACCGTGTCCCTCGGGAATCCTGTGGGGGTGCTCGGGAGTATGGGGTACGGACCCCTGATAAGAGCTGTTGGTCTCTGTACAACCGGTGTCAGAGCTTGGTCCGCATTGCCGGCAGTAAGTCGAGCCCGCTTCCAGTGAGAGATGGACTCCGCCAGGGCTGCCCTTTGTCACCGATTCTGTTCATAACTTTTATGGACAGAATTTCTAAGCGCAGCCAGGGTGTTGAAGGGGTCGGTTTGGTGGACTCAGGATTGGGTCACTGCTTTTGCAGATGATGTTGTCCTGTTTGCTTCATCAGGCCGTGATCTTCAGCTCTCTCTGGATCGGTTCGCAGCTGAGTGTGAAGCGGCTGGGATGAGAATCAGCACCTCCAAATCCGAGAGCATGGTCCTCAGCCGGAAAAGGGTGGAGTGCCCTCTCAGGGTTGGGGGAGAGATCCTGCCCCAAGTGGAGGAGTTCAAGTATCTCGGGTCTTGTTCACGAGTGAGGGAAGAATGGAGCGTGAGATCGACAGGCGGATCGGTGCGGCATCCGCAGTGATGCGGGCTCTGCATCGGTCTGTCGTGGTGAAAAAGGAGCTGAGCCGTAAGGCAAAGCTCTCAATTTACCAGTCGATCTATGCTCCTACCCTCACCTATGGTCATGAGCTATGGGTAGTGACCGAAAGAACGAGATTGCGAATACAAGCGGCTGAAATGAGTTTCCTCCGCAGGGTGTCTGGGCTTTCCCTTAAAGATAGGGTGCGAAGCTCAGTCATCCGGGAGGGGCTCAGAGTAGAGCCGCTGCTCCTCCGCATCGAGGTGGCTCGAGCATCTGATCAGGATGTCTCCTGGACGCCTCCCTGGTGAGGTGTTCCGGGCACGTCCAACCGGGAGGAGGCCCGGGAAGACCCAGGACACGCTGGAGGGACTATGTCTCCCGGCTGGCCTGGGAAGCTTTGGGATTCTCCGGAAGAGCTGGAAGAAGTGGCCGGGGAGAGGGAAGTCTGGGCCTCTCTGCTTAAGCTGCTGCCCCCGCGATCCGACCTCGGATAAGCGGAAGAGGATGGATGGATGGATGTTTGTAGGAAAGGTAACATCGAAAGTGAGTAGCAACTTTGAGCATAACCTGGTTAAAACAGATTGGTTTACTCACAAATTTATCAACTGGAATATTTGTAAATACAAAATTCCATTACAACAAACTCCCAGGGACCTAAAAAATATTTCGTTATAACGAAATTTTGTTGTAATGAGATTCTGTATTTGTTACTGTAGTGCTTTCTTTAACTTACGCTGAGGCGTTTGCAATCATTTCAATAGCTTCTTTTGTGTTAATTTTAATCTCCTCCTGCCTACAAGTTATGCTGACGAGAATTTTTCTCAGCATTGCCTTGCGATAACACACTTTCCCGAGGCATGATTGCCTCATGTGTGGAAGATTTTTTGTCTGTTGTCATGGCAGGGTAAAAACAGGCTCATAGACCTGCAGTGAAGTGACACAGAAGCAAATCATAAAATATCGGGGTTGCGCTGTAAGTCCCTGTCTTGCACCCCAAAACACGAGGCTGAGTCTCAGTACTTCAGGAAAACCAACTTTATTCAGCGTGAAACAGGAATGGCACTCTTATTTAGCGTGATCTGCCACTCGGCTATACACAGACAAAGCAGTCAGGCTGCATCACCCATCGATATCTTTTCTGTTTGCTTTGGCGGAGAGATGCAGAATATCTTTGAGCCAGCTGTTGCCCCGGCAACAGATAAACAGTCTTCCATAGACACGGAAATCGGACTTTGCGACGCTCTTCGGCGTGTTGTCTGGTTGGGGGAGGTCCCAAGAGATTTTACAAACTTCACATTTTCTTGAATGAGTGCCGCATTAATAGGAATGTTTCTTGAACGAACATCTCTGAACCACATAAAAACTGCTTTTTCGACGTCTTCAAATGCAGAAGTTCATATACGTTTGCAAACCGAGATTTTTTTTCTTTTTTTGATCGGTCTTTCAAGAAAGTTGACAGCGTCGATGGCGAAATTCCGAATTCACTGGCGTCTTTTTTTTGCTGCAATCGAGAGCTGCAAAAATGTAAAGTTTTTTTTCTAATATGAACTGATATTTTTTCGTGTCTGCCGTGTCTATAGGAGTTTGACAGTGAGTTAAATTCCAATGGATGTTTTTTAAATGGTACTGAGCAATAAGCAAAAGGTATCACTGAAAACTGCAGGAAACAAAAAGGGAAAAAAAAAATAGTACGAGGAAAGTTCGAAGATAGAAAAAAAAATTACAATGTTTCTGTTTGGGGATCATTGCACACAACTGAGCTGCAGCCACAGAACTAGCTGCTCTGCGGATGATTCATTCACACATTTCAAGGTCTTTTGGGCACTTCGTTATAATGAAAGTATCTGCTGAATGTACTTCATAGTAATGAGATTTCTATAGACTCGCGTCATATGGGGAGACAGTTGGGACCATAAAAATACTTTGTTGTGATGACAATTTCATTGTAAAGATATTCGTTATAACGGAATTTTACCTGTATAAGGTTAATTACAACTCTGTCAATTTGTTGGCTTATATATTAGTTTAATTAGCCATATACTATATTTTCTGGCACTAAAATTTACATTTATTAAAAACTGTGCAGTAAAACTATTTTAAGATGGACATTTTGTAATACATGCAGTATTAATTTCATAATTGTGCTGAATTTATTGAACTCATAGCGCTGTGGTAAAATAAGAAAATTTCTAAACCAAACAACATTTACAGTATATAAGTAAACCACATATTAAGCACACAGTAAAAAAGAAACATATCTAAATGATTAGCTTAAAAACACAATTTAAAGTCTGTTAACATAATTGTGATATAGGTGGTTGACAACTGAAGATGAAAAGTAGCACAAAACACCAGTTAATAACTTTGCTGGAGAAAATAAATGGACAAAGTCATAATATTAATGAAGTATACTACCCTTCTTCTCCTGGGTATTCTGAAATATCAGTAGTAATTACTGAAATCTACAATAGTGACAATAAAGTACTGTATAATGAGAACTGATTCAAGGCTTATGAGGACAAACAAGACCAAGAAGAAAAAAGAGGTTTTAAAAGACTAGGCAGTCTCAGAAATTTGGAAAAGAGGAGGAAAAGGGGACAGGAACCATAAACCTAATGAACTTGGTGAACAAATGTTTTAGAGACAAGAGAGAGAATAAAAGTCAAAGGAATTAAGTAGAATTCCTGAGACCAAATTAATCAATATGAAGTCATACAATGAAGTTTGTTTTTTCAAAGAGTCTTAAAACTAGGATAGAAAGCATAGCTCATGGTATAAATAAAGCTGCCGCTATACAGACACAAAATAAAACGGCAATGATAAAAGAAAACAAGACTCTCAAAATGGTGGTGGACAGGCGTGATAGACCATGGACTAGGGATTCTTCCATTAGAAGATGTTTGGATGTCATTGAGAGTATGAGTTAATGCTGCATATCTACTGTGACTGGTTAGAAAGCCAGAGTAAAACTTCTCAAGTACGCTATAAATGAGACTGAAGCTATGAGGTACTTTTTCACAGTACTTTTTCAAGTACTGTGCTTTAGCAAAAATGACAATTTTAAAATAGAGCTATACTTTTTGAGGTTATTTAATACTTATCATTTTTTTCCAAGGTATTTATAGATAATCTGTTTGATTAGAGTACTTTTGAAGTGTGTGCTTTTAATGGCTTTTAAAATTACTGACTAGGCTAGAAAAAGGTGATGAGGAGAACATTGCTGAAATAATAAATGTGTGAGAAATCATAGATTTATTGTTAAAAACAGTTTCCCTTAGAGTGAACATAAATATTGTCATGTGTGTCATAAGTGCATCATAAGTGTTATCTAGTCGATTAGCATGTATAGACTAAAATTGCAGACTTCTGCAGGAGAAACTGGACTTGCAGCAACCATGTTAGACTTCAGCAGTTTACACTGCAGATTATAAAATAGTCAAATCACAGTCTTCCTGGAGATGCAGTGTAAAGATGTGCCTTGGATGTGCATGGTGCAAACATCTCAAATAAGGTGTTATTTATTATCCCATTATTGTTCAAATATTCAGTTTTCCATGCTTCATAAATATGACTTCTAATTTATCTTTTATCAAATATTGTGATTAATTCTCTTCTTTCCAGGGCATATATAGTACCGACTGCTTTAGAAAGACAAACAACAGAATGAAACTGACCTCACTTATTCTGCATAGTCATTTTTCTCCCACCACCAGATCTAGGGAGGTTTTTCATCCACAATTTGTAAGGCTACTGAAGAAGCACTCATACAGGCCACTTCAAAGATGTTTATTGTGTACTGTATACTGTCTGATGTTGCACTGTATTTATTGTATGGTGTTGTATTCATTCAAATAAGAAGTTTAACACCATATGTACACTTGACAAATTTGACATTGAACTTAAAATATACAATCATTTTAATGTTCTCAAAGGAAATCCAATGTGAATCATCACTAAACTGAATATATGTAAACTATTTTTTGTTTATATTAGATTTAACTAAATGTTCTTTTCTTCATTTTCACAGAAAATATGAGGCTAATGTCAACACATGAAATGGGTACAGTATTAGCAATTTTTCATGTACTTGCAATGAAATAAAGCAATATAAACAATTCAAAATAATAAGCTCTGGGAGCAAATCTCAAGGTTGTGACAAGTTCAGACTAAAAAAGACTTCATTGATATCAGGTAACCTGCTAACATTCAAAACAATAAGGTAACTGGAGAAACACCTTAAGGGAATTTATAGTTAGAACATTAGAACACTCTAGACGAGAACAGGCCATTCAGCCCAGCAAAGCTCGCCAGTCCTATCCACTTAAAAAAACATCAAGTCGAGTTTTGAAAGTCCCTAACGTCTTACTGTCTACCACACTACTTGGTAACTTATTCCAAGTGTCTATCGTTCTTTGTGTAAAGAAGAACATCCTAATGTTTGTGCGAAATTTAACCTTAACAAGTTTCCAACTGTGTCCCGTGTTCTTGATGAGCTCATTTTAAAATAACAAGTCTCGATCCACTGTACTAATTCCCTTCATAATTTTAAACACTTCAATCATGTCACCTCTTAATCTTCTTTTGCTTAAACTGTAAAGGCTCAGCTCTTTTAATCTTTCCTCATAATTCAACCCCTGTAGACCTGGAATCAGCCTAGTCGCTCTTCTCTGGACCTTTTCTAGTGCTGCTATGTCCTTTTTGTAGCCTGGAGACCAAAACTGCACACAGTACTCAAGATGAGGCCTCACCAGTGCATTATAAAGGTTGAGCATAACCTCCTTGGACTTGTACTCCACAGATCGTGCTATATAACCTAACATTCTGTTAGCCTTCTTAATGGCTTCTGAACACTGTTTGGAAGTTGATAGCTTGGAGTCCACTATGACTCCTAAATCCTTCTCATAAGGTGTACTCTCGATTTTCCGACCACCCATTGTGTATTCAAACCTAACATTTTTACTTCCTATGTGTAATACTTTACATTTACTGACATTAAATTTCATCTGCCACAAATCTGCCCAAGCCTGTATGCTATCCAAGTCCTTCTGTAATGATATAACGGATTCCAAATTATCTGCTAATCCACCTATCTTGGTATCATCTGCAAACTTAACCAGCTTGTTACTTATATTCCTATCTAAATCATTTATATATATTAAAAATAGCAGCGGCCCTAGCACTGACCCCTGTGGAACACCACTCTTAACATCGCCAGTTCTGATGAGGTTCCTCGCACCATCACCCTCTGCTTCCTGTGTCTGAACCAATTCTGCACCCATCTAAAAACATCACCCTGAATTCCCACTTCTTTTAACTTGATGCCCAACCTCTCATGTGGCACCTTATCAAATGCTTTCTGAAAGTCCAGATAAATAATATCATAAGCTCCACTTTGATCGTATCCTTTTGTTGCCTCCTCATAGAATTCCAACATGTTAGTAAAACACGACCTCCCTCTTCTGAACCCATGCTGACTGTTCAGAATAACTCCTGTCCTTGTCATGTGTTGCTCAATCTTATCCTTAATAATTCCTTCCATTAATTTTCCTGTGATGCTTGTTAAGCTTACTGGCCTATAGTTGCTTGGATCTGCCCTGTCACCCTTTTTATATAATGGGATGATATTTGCCATTTTCCAGTCCTTTGGAATCTCTCCAGTGCACAGTGACTTCCTAAAAATATGTGTCAAGGGTTTATATATGTACTCACTAGCCTCCTTAAGAACACGAGGATAAATATTATCTGGGCCTGGTGATTTGTTTGATTTCATCTTATTTAATCTGAGCAGCACTTCTCCCTCTACAATTTCCAAATCCCTCAGTACCTCCTTAGTAGTTGTGTTTACCTCTGGCAGGTTATCCACTTGCTCACTTGTAAACACCTCAGAAAAATGTAAGTTTAGGGCATCTGCTATTTCATTGTCTGTATCTTTTAATTCCCTTTACTATTCCTGATGAACTTGACCTCCTCCTTAACTGTTCTTTTACTACTAAAATACTGAAAGAATCTCTTGGGTCTTCTTTCGCCTTATCTGCTATATTCCTCTCCAACTGTCTTTTAGCCTCTCTGATATCCTTCTTAATGGTTGCCCTCATTTCTCATACGCTGGTTCTCTTTGCAGTCATTAGTCTTATATGCCTTATACAGCAGTTTTTCCTTTGCAACTTCTTTTTAAATCTTTATTAATCCATCGTGGAGTTTTTTAGTTTCCTATTACTTCCAAATTTAGGTATGTATCTGTCCTGCATTACATGTAAAACATTTTTAAACCTGTTCCACTGCTCCTCGACTGTCTCCACATTTAAAAGCTTATCCCAGTCTATCCTACTTAGACTTTGTGCATCTGCTCAAAATTAGCCCTACTAAAGTTCAACTTAACAATTTTAGTCTTTGCATCTGTACTCTTACAAAATACTGAGAATTGTATTACATTATGGTCACTTGACCCTAGTGGTTCAATCACCTCTACACCCTCAATTCTATCCTGATTATTACAGAATACTAAATCCAGACAGGCTTCACCCCTTGTTGGTGCTTTAACATGCTGTGTTAAAAACAGTGCTGATTACTTCTAAAACTCCTGCTCTTGTGCTCCTCCATCTGTAAGGTTATCCCAGTTAATATTTGGATAATTAAAGTCCCCATGACTATAATATCCTCCAGTAAACTTGCCTTTTTGAAATTACTAAAAAGATGTGTGTTGAAATTACTGTCTGAATTGGGTGGTCTATAACACACTCCTAAAATGAGACCTTTTCCCTAATATTTTCCAGGCGAAGCCACATGTCCTCACTAAGATGGGGCTCATCATCCAACTGAAGATGACTTACATTTAATTCCTGTTTGGCATAAACAGCAACCCCACCTCCTTTTCTGTTCTGTCTATCCTTCCTAAAAATGTGTATCCCTCTATGTTACACTCATCCCCATCTTTGTTATTTAGCCAGGTTTCCGTTATTGCTATAATATCATAATTATGCTCTGCTACATACAACTCCAACTCACTTACCTTATTTTTGATACTTCTAGCATTAAGGCAAGCTATTTTTAATGTGTTAATCCTTCTATCTTTATGTGTTTGCTTAAAATTTACATTACTATGCATTTTTATTTCTACACCATTGTTTGTTCTTCCATGTATAGATCTAAATCTGGCCTGTCCTAAACTCCCTGAACCCCCCCATTCCCTAGTTTAAACAATCCTCGACTAGCCTACACATACACCTCCCTAATACATTGGTGCCCCTCCAGTTCAGATGTAACCCGTTACGGCGGAACAGGTTCCATCTGTTCCAAAAGGTGTCCCAATGCCCCATAAACCTACACCCTTCTACCCTGCACCAAAATTTGAGCCACGCGTTAAGCCTTCTAATCTCCTCAATCTTACCTGGACTGGGCGTGGCACAGGCAGAACTCGGAGAAGACTACCTTGTCAGTTCTGCTCCTGAGCTTGGCACCTAACTCTTTGAATTTGGATCGCAGAACTGACAGACTACCCTTATGTATGTCATTTGTTCCAACGTGGACAATGACAACTGGATCCACCCCGCTCTGGCCAAGAGCCTATCCACCCTTCAGGAGGTCTCCCACCTGTGCTCCCGGAAGGCAACACACCGTGCAGAGACTCTCTCTCTGGAGCACACCTGCGCTTCAATCCCCTAATGACTGAGTCCCCACCTATCAGTACCTCTCTTTTTGGGAATTGGTTTTGAGGTGGCCCACTGGGGCTCCTCATCCCTGCCTACCACCTCAGGATTATCAGAGACACCGTCAAGCTCCCCAAGGACATGATAACGTTTTGACTCTTCAAATTCTGGGGTTGATGCCCCAGGACAGTGTGAACCCTTTACCTTACGCCTTGCGACTATGACCCACCTATTTCTACCTGTCTGGTTTGGAATCTCCTCCTGCGCTACCTTGGGGGTGCACACTATCTCTCTAAAGCAGCGTTTCTCCACCTTTAAGTATTTGCAATCTGAGTTTTCATAACAGTTTTAATCGGGCCCCCATAACGTTTTTTTGAAAGGAGCCCACTAATAACAATTTGTTCTTTTTAAATTAATGATATATCATAGATGCATATTTTATTATACCTACTTAATTTCTATCGACATTTATCTAACTCTAGATTTATTTTTCTAGTATCAGAATGTAGTTTAAGGTAATTTGTTTTGGTTTCAATAGATGTATTTTTTCATATTTTTGATTCTTGTTTTCTTTTTTCACATCTTTGCTCCCCACTTTTTTTACTTCGTGCCCCCCTTAGGGGGGCCCACCCCACAGTTTGAGAACCACTGCTCTAAAGAACACTTGGGCAAAGTCCGCCAATTCTCTATTACAACGCAGGTCAGCCAACTCCTCCTCCAGTTGAACAACCCTGAGCTTGAGGTGTTTGATCAGCTGGCATCTCCTGCAGATGTAGCCCTCATAGACAACTGGCTCTTCCAAACCATCATCTAAAAAGTCCAACATCCAACAGGACTTGCATTGCACCGACCTTATTATTAAAATTTGATTTGGGATTAGTAAAACTGCCTTAACTTTTTTTTTCTTTTCTTAAAATTAAATGATTTAACTTAAATGATAACACTAAGATCTGCTACAGATATTTTACACATTTTCCCCTTAAGCTCTTGTACTGTTCTCCCACTCAGCTGCCTGCTATTTGTTTTTCTATGAGGTTAACTTTACTTTTCTTTCTCTCTTGTCCTAACTTTGTGCTCCTCTTACTTATAAGCTCTTCACTCGCACTGTTTGTATTCCCCCGTATTAATAAACCCTTAAACTGTCGCCCACTTAACTGTTCTACCTCTGGACCACCAAGGACTGTTCAATCTAAAACAAATACATAAAACTTTACTACCTAATCTGCTCGTACAGCCACTTGTGCCTGATCAGCGTCTTAACGCTGGCCGCTTACCTGCTCACCGCTGAGCCTTCTCCTTTGCTGCTTTGAAGTTAGCCGTGGCTTCTTTTTTTTCTTTTCCTTTAAACTAAGGAATCGCTGTTATGAGGACGCGGTTATTTGCTTACAAAAGCCGATATCAGTTAATGCTGCTTTCTACCTTGCCTCCTCAATGCTAGTTCAAATACAGATAACAAGGACAATGACACGTACAAGTACAAGTAACTTTTCCAAGCACACCTCCAAACACCCAGCTACTTTTGCTATTGTGCTGGCGAAAAAAAGCAAAAAAAAACCCTTCTAATGGGAAAAAAGCTTGAAAAATTCCCACATGGTTCCTTTTCGGCAACTAAAACCCAAGTTTTTAAGAGCAAAATGTATTTTTTTTATTTAAATCTCACACCACAGAACACGCCAAAAACTCTCAACAGCCTCTAATGATTGCAAAGCACACATCAGCCACAGTTTGAGAAGTAAATATTTTTATTTGTTTATTTATTTTATTTTATAAAATTTTTTTTTTTTGCTGAACAGTATAAAACGTCCACTCCAAGGTATATGTCATAGTGGTGCAATGATTAGTGTTGGAGAATTACAGCTTCCCAGCCCTAGTCATGTTCCGCATTGCTATACTTAACACTAGAATTACTAGAGCCTATGAAAAAACTTGTAGATCTGTCCCATCTTAAATCGCTTCGCACCTCTCCATCAGCGTCTTTTGTCCTGTAAATGTGTTGATAAGCAGCAAGCAGCCTGCTATCACATCCCCCCACTGCCACACAGTTTTCTCAGCTCAAGTCTGTTTACCTGCGTGTCAGTTGCTTAGAGTTGTATAGAGTGAAAAGTCAAGCAAAATAACACCTTTTATAAATACTATATAATTATTTGGAACACATGCATTTCATGTGTGTTCCGTGTCTACAACATTCTATGTAAACACATCGTTAAAACAGAAACGTTTTTCATATTTTAGAAATAATTGACAAAATGTAGACATGAAGTGTATAATGTGTGAAACCTGAAGTCCGAATATCAAATAAACACTTTCACAAAAGGTACAAATATAACAGAACAAATGTGCTTATATTCAAGAATATAACTGCAGAAAAAGAACCCACGTTAGGGTGCGACATTGACACGCATCTGCTACAACCACTTTGGTGATGCAAAGGTATCAACTGTTGACTGAAAACCAAAACTTCACGGGTTCGAGACCAGACGGGTCTGTTTTGTGAAGTGAGCTGCTCTTATTCTTACTATCTTAGAATAAAAAAATACATTTGATTTCAGTCTGTAAAAGCCGCTGTAAATTTATGATACTTGTAAAGGTTAGCTTTGTTTTTTTTTTATTCAGTTTTATTCTCTCAGTCGCCTTCACAATCCCCCCCCTCCCCCCCATCTGACACTGCTGTTTTCACATTAAGATGCGCTATAACAGAGGTGAACTCAGATCATGACGATGGTTCTACATCGGAGAAAGCTTGCTGCTTATCGACACATTTACAGGACAAAAGACGCTGATGGAGACGTGCAAAGCGATTTAAGTTTTTTCGTAGGCTCTGGTAATTCTAGTGTTAACTGGGTCTTCAGGTTTGCACACATCAATGCAGAACAATGTTTTTAAGTCAAAAATCTGAAAAAGCTATTTCTAGGAGCTTGTAGAGGTGACATTTTCAATATGCGTTTCTTAAGTGTGAAAAATATTTGGTGTTATTGTTTGTATAAGTAATTTCTCAAGTCTTTGTTATTTATTTTGAGTCTTGATAGTAGCCATTTGTCTTCGATATTAGGACATAATTACTTTCATAGTCTACAATAAAAATAAAATAAAAAATAACTATTTTTCTCTTTCTAGAAACAAAAGACAAGGAAACAGACAAATTTAATCCGAATCAATGTAAGGGTTTCGTAGGGGAAGGTAAGCTGTTTTTTAATAGAACGTTAATTGATTTAATACAATCATAAATCTGTTTTTTGTCAAGTGGCCTATAGTTAATCTTTTTAATTCAAGCACGTGTAGATTTTTTCCAATGTAAATTTAAAGAAAATCAATTCAGTGCAATCTTAAGAAGGGAATTTTATACTATTGAATTTGATTTAGCACAAAGCATTAACAATGAAAACTGAGTAGAAAGATCAGCTTCAACATGATTGAACTCTCAAAGTTGTGAGTAAACAATTTTCATAAACATTTCCTTAAGTGTTAATACGAACATGACTGTGTCATATGTTCTCATCCCATGTCAGTTATTAGCTTTGCATGTGATAGCTGCTACATTATAATTGAAGTAAGTTAAGTAGGCCTCCTGGCATGAGTTTTCCAGGTTTTAACCCTACAAACTAGTAGAATGTGACAAAATTTTTTTTTTCTGAATTCTTTCTTTAGAATAATTAACAGTTTGATTGTCTAATTATGTGTACAATTGAATCACTGGTATCAGCCCACTGTTACATGGTGAATCAAGTGGATGACATTAATCTGACAATCATCATGGTTTGCAATTCTGTGAATTACATATGAGACACAGTACCAATTATTGAGATTTGTTGAGGAATTTAGCCACTGTCCTTACAGTCACTTCTTTTTAACATTTAGTTCTCAGACTGCTGTATGGTGACCTGCTTTTTTACTCTTCTTGCTTGCATAAAACTTAGACTGTTTGTGGAATTCCAATTTTGGATTGTGACGATGTGGGTTCTATCCCATGCATCCCATCTTCCTTCTGGGAGCCCTTGTACCCGACACCGTCGGTAATGTCACCAATGAGCTGGACAGTAAGGCACAACAAAGCAAGGGGATGGTGCAAAAAGTGCTTTTATTAAAAAACTGCAACAAAATCAAAACAGTGTTAAATAAATAGTAGCACTTTAAATAAATCTTGGAGGTTAAAAACACAATAGAAAAAAATCCTTTAAAAACCAGAGATTAAAACAATGGCTGGAAGCCATCCTTTTAAAAACAAAGCCCCGTGCCTTCTTTCCACCGGTGACTCCCCTGCTTCTCCAGTCCAGGCTATGCACCAGAGGAGTCACCCTACCTACAGCTGACCTTCTCTCTGCTGCCTTCTTCTGGTCTGTTCACCTCACCGATCCCTGGCTCTGGTGAGCTTCACCAGACCGTGTCATGGGCTCCCCAGCAACCAGGGCGCTCACACTGGAGGGTTAATTTCCCAAGTCCCGACTCCCGCTGCCTTCTCGGCCTTATGAGGTGAGCCAGCCTCCTTCCCGTCACTCCCACTCCTCACTAATGCTCAGCAGGAGCGACCACTACCCACTGCTCCTAGGGTGCCGGCCAAACACCCAGGCTCACTGCTCAGCTGCATTTGTTCTCTACAATGAGCACCTTCGCTCCTTCATGCACAGGCTTTCTCCTCCCTGCTTCCTGCCTTCTCTCCTTCTTAACCTCCGTCCATATTTTCTTTCTCTCCCCTAGCTGCCTCGCAATTCTATTATTTATCATGGGGACGTAGATCAGGTGTGGCAATTAGCAGCTCCTGGTATCAACTACGGATGCAAAAGACTCCTCACCTGTACACTTAAGCAAGGACCGCTCACATCACAAATTCACCCGGGAACCCGCTCCAGCCACACTACCACACCCCCTCTCTAAGCTGCGAGTGCGGCGAGTATTTATTTAAAAAGTGGCCTTTTTGACTTGAGCTGTGGGCCCACTACACCACATGGATGCAACACCATTTGGAGAGATAACACTTAAATGTTGCTGCCCTTTTTTAACTGGGTCTGTTTAGCAGACAAGTGTGATTCTGCAACTGGGAATACAGTATGAACAAGAAAAGGTGCATACATCTGCTAGTGAACATAGAGAGATGTTACTTACACTTACACTGCACAAATGCAGGCGAGCTTCAGTAAGCTAAAAGATAATTTCTGAAAAGGCAGTGAGCAGACTGTCCTCTCTGTATGTTTGATGAGTGAAATGGTAAGTTTAAAGGGGATTGTATTTATTATCACTCAATCAAGAATCATGGTCAAGATGAGGAGGGTAGCCTAAATATATGCAAATACAAGTAAAAGCCAACCAAAAACACTACAAAGAAGGTTAAATAAGAAAAGCTTACAGCACTGGATCAAACACTTAAATATACACTATGAAGATTAAAGCTTTTTGTAGAAGATAGAAGGCACAATGCTGAAATGACCTCCAAAGAGATATGCTGCATTTTTTAATCTTAACCTCTCCATCATTTAAGTGATCTGTAGAAGTGCATAAAAAGATGATAGAATTAGCAGAATAAAGGCAGGACATAAATGGTCCAACATGTTATTTTTTGAAGATGAGCCCATACTGTAACTGAGATAGCAGGTTTACAGTAGAATTTGCACTTTTTAACATAGTTACAATATAAATGGCCAACTAACACGGTTACAAAATAAATGCATATCTTCATTGTGGAAGTCCAATGTAGTTACACCTTAAATTTTGCAATAAAAAAGTAAAATTCTTTCCACAAACCAATTTTTAATATATAATTAATAGTTCCAAGTTCCAAGTTGCAGACATGATACTAAAATGACTTTATCGAGGTAATAGAATCATTTTATATTTGCTATCTTTTTCCCTATGTGCCTTTCCTCTGTATTCACTTGTATGTGAACGTTTTCCTTGTCTTCTTAGAGAGTCAAGGCTGGGGGGCTGTCAAGAAGCAAGTCCTGTTACAGCCCAATGCGGCACTTCTTGTGTGATTTTGGACTATACAAAAATAAACTGTATTGTATTGTTTGTTAACCGGTGTGCCCTCTCTCAAGCGCGTTCCTGTAAAGACTGCCTCTCAGAGTTTGACATTATTTTTGTGGTGGCTTTCTCGCATCCTGTCCGCTTTTATACTAGTTGTTTTTAAAAGTGACTCTCTGAGCGCCTCCAATACTGTCTCACACTTGCACTTCCTCTTTTGTCACGTCAACAAAGCCAAGCTGACCAATCACATCAAAGCCAAACTGAACTATCATATTGCTGTGAGGAATGGGACACAAACGCTTTGGTGTTTTATTATATAGTTGATAGATAGAAGGTAGATATCCTAAATACAATTACACTGTATAGAAATTTTCAATAAAATAAATTATTTAAATTTTCTTTTTCTTTCTTTACATGGGCAGATCTTTCTTATATAATACGCTTCCGTGGCTGTCCATTTGTCTGTCCAGGATTTTAAATCACCTGTAGCTCGTAAACCTTTTGACCTATTGACCTGATATTTGGTACACATATATTACGTGACCTCTACTGTCTGCTTTCATGGTGATGATTTTTATTACTCTTTTTATTTTTATTTTATTTTATTGCAGAAGCAACTCTTGGTAACGGGCAGCAGGGCAGCCATGTGGCGCATGTGTACGGATCCTGTTCTCATCCCTACCACCTTTGCCGTCACTTCCCCTACCTCTTAAATCATTCTTGAGGCAGATTGAACACTTAAGTGCCAGCTTAAGTGAAAAATTAAGAAAACCGTACTAAGTAATTGAAACACAAAAACTGACTTAATCAGTTTTAACGCGAAAAGATGCCATCAGAAGAAGAGAAGAAGCGGGCCACTAGAATGGAGGCTGCTCAAGAGCTGCTCAAGAAGCAGCAAGCGCATCAGCCTCTGAGCAAAGAAATGCTAAACGTACAGAGAAAGAGTATGAAAACTATAAGTCAAGTGTATTCACTGCACATTATCGTGCAGTCCGCCGTTGCTGGTATCAATTTAATGCATAACAGGGATATGTATATTATGATGTAAAATATTAAAAATGCATATGTCCCACCGCAGGACACACACTAGGGACAATTTAGAATCTCCAATCCACCTAACCTGCATGTCTTTGGACTGTGAGAGGAGACCAGAGCACCCGGAGGAAACCCACGCAAACACGGGGAGAACATGCAAACTCCACGCAGGTAGGTCCCGGGAAGCGAATCCGGGTCTCCTAACTGTGAGGCAGCAGCGCTACCACTGTGCCACTGTGCCGCCCGGGCTCTAAACAGTCAATGTAATTTGGTCCTATTATACTGTACACATTGGCTGCATATTGGCACTGTGGACTACAGGGGAACTTCCACATCTCAAACTCACTAGCTGCGGTCCAAAAAACTCCTTTATTCAGCACCATATCTTCTCCATTAATCGCTCAGTGCCAGACATGATACTCTAGATGAGAATGCACCTCTGGAGACAACTCTCTAAAGTTTTGGTAGTGAAGAGCAGCTAAATCTGCCACTGAAAAGGCTATATGCCTACAGATTTTTTTTCAAAACATGTACCACTTGAGTATGCTCCAATTTATACAACTTAAACATTCAGATTGCCAGTGTCCATTTTTTCCTCATGTATTAAACAAATATGTATAACAACCATTATGCGCAAATATGGAAAAACAGGAACAGAGAAAAAGAAACTTAAAAAAGAATTGACAACAAAAGAAAATAAAAGCTACAATTACTGTTGTCAAAAAAAAGAACTCAGTAACACAAAGTACTGATTAATTGCTATATCTTGCTGTCATTTTGGCTATTGCCTCACTACCTGTCATAACAACAGAAGCAGTTTTTAGAGAAGAACTGTGGTCTATATATATATGTATTAAAACCAAAGATGGGAAGAAGTCATTGTTTTGCAAGTAAAAATTAAGTCTCAAGTTACAGCTAAGTCTAATTCAAGTCCCAAGTCAAGATAACTAATCTTAAATCGTGACAGGCACAAGTCACAAGTCAAGTCTCAAATCATAAAGTTCAAGTCTCAGGCAAGTCATAATATATTTTCTCCTGAATTTAATGCTATTTCTTAAATCATGGATAGTTTTTAAATGTGTACTGAATTTATTAATTCAGTTTCCAAACTATCAATTCTGTGTTAATACATGATGTGGCAGATGGCCGGGACCCATGCCTGGTCAGGACGTCCCTTTGACGCTGCATCTGGGGGAGCAGTCATGGGATGCACACTACGTCCCCCGGAACACTTGTTGGCAGCCCTCCTGGGTTGCATCAGGGCCAATAGTTTGGAACACCAAAGCTCATTCCTGTTGGGCTCCGTGGCCACCGCCATGGGGAACTGCATGGCCTAACGAGCCCATCTGGGTGGGCGCTCAGCCACACCCAGAGGTGCAGCCGGAAGTAGGTCAACGAGCACCTGCAGCACTTTTGGGTGGGCTATAAAAGAGGCCGACAGTCACCACTCTGGGGCCAGAGTTGGGAGGACGACAACGACGACGACGACGATGATGATGACGATGACGATGATGATGATGATGATGATGACGACGACGACAACGACAACAACAACAAAAAGCTTCTGGAGGAGAAGGAGTAGTAGTAGTAGTAATAGTAGTAGTAGTAGTGGTGGTGGAGGAAGAGAGAGAGGAATGTTTTGGTTTTTCATTTGAGTTTTGGGACTTTGTTGTGACTGGGGGGATTATGGGGAAGACATGCCCTCCTGCTGAAGAAAATAAATAGTTTATTTAATTTTACACATGCCTCCCATGTCCAGTCTGTGTCAAGTCGGGCACTATATAGCGTCTTCTTACAATGGATAAACAAAAGAAAAAACATTATGCAAATACAGATATAAAGTAAAACAATTTTCAAAGTGGCACCAAACTTAACAATATTGTGCAAACCAAATGGTATGAAATATTACACTATCTCACATGCCTATGATGCGTTGCAAACTGGCCAGTATTAATTTGGGAAGTCTGGAAGAACAATGCAGAGTAGTTAGAGAAGCACAGAATACATATTTTAACTGAGAATATCATGAACCTCAATAGTAAATATTACTTACTTGCTATGTTACTTATTAAAGCTAGTAATGGTCTTAGAGATGGATTTTATGGGTTTTTTTTATACATTGGGTAAAATGATGAAAATGAGGACTGTTCAGCTAGCTTTTAATGTAACTCAGCTGTCCTCCTTGCTTTCTGGCACAAGAAGAACCATCCACATAGACAGGGAGAGACACCGACTGGGATAACTATTTATTTGTTCCCCTTTTCATCTAATTGCATTTTTATTTTTTTGGACTTAATCTATTTAATGAGTTGCCACAGTGTCATGCTATTGAAATTAGACATATCATTCACATCTATCATTTTTGATAAAGTCGACCTTCTCGATTTAAATGGAGTTGACATGCTGTCTCTGCGCATTACAAATCCTGAACAGCCACACAGTCTTATGCACACAATAGATGCAAAGTAAAACATGACAAAATCAACAAATACGTTTAAATAGTGGGAACTGATAAAGTTAAAATGACTGCCTTTTCACAATTACTGATAGTTTAGCTGTGACCTACTCTTAGTTCACTAATGCTATTACTACATAAACAATGTTTATTTTTCTTCGTGTAGCCTCAAAAGTTGAGCGAAGTTTGAGGTTGTTGTTTATCCAAAATTTAATCCTACATGTTTTGCATGTTGCAATTGTTTTCCTTTAACTAATTTAGAATTTTTTAGTTAAAT
The DNA here is from genome assembly GCF_016835505.1 of Polypterus senegalus. Taxonomy (NCBI): domain Eukaryota; kingdom Metazoa; phylum Chordata; class Cladistia; order Polypteriformes; family Polypteridae; genus Polypterus; species Polypterus senegalus. The sequence goes on from NC_053155.1 coordinate 58,698,085, forward strand.
CATATAATCTGTGAGAGCATGTTTCCAGCACTTCCTTTCTGCCATACCTTAAATACTGGTGCACAAAGGAGTTTTGGCTGGATCGTGAGTCTTCATGAGTCATAAGGCAGCTGTTGAAGTTGAAGTGGAAGGTATTGCTGTTCAAGTCTAAGTAAAGTTGAAAGTCTTTTTTGATGTGGTTGATTCAAGTCTGAAGTCATCAAATATGTGACTCGAGGCAGACTCCAGTCTAAGTCATGTGACTTAATTCTGTCTCAGGTTGAAGCACTGCAACTGTATTCTGATATGGGATGTTTGCCCATGTTAATTTAGGCCTTCATGACATATTTGTTTACATATGCACGGAAAAGTTGGATGCTGTGCAGCCTTTTCCATGACTCTGCTGGAATCAATGCTGTTAGGTACATTTACTGTTTTAGGAATATTAAGTACATAAATCTGCATCTTCTGTGGCTATACATTAATAACAGTAAAAAGACCCAGTCCAATGGGAGATCTTTTTACCTCCTCTTTATTGAGTGTTAATGTTTATAGTTTAGTTTGAATGTACTTGCTAGAGTTAATCTTTTCATGAACATAGCTGCCTATTGTTTAAGCATCACATTTTAGTTGACTTTATCATTTTACCTCTCAACAACAGTGACCGCACAAAGCCAGTGTAAAAGCTTTGTTTACTTTTACCACTAGACTCGGTTATGTCTATTATGATTTTGTAGCATTTTCATTTTTTACTGGGCATAATTATTTTTTTCCAAATTAACCAATTTCTTTAGGCAGGGGTTATGTTTTAAATATCAGGGATTCCAGGGATAGTGTTATTTCCTTTGTTTTAATCAGTGTTCTGGCACTGCACAGTTGGTACTGTCTTGTTTTTTTTTTTTTTTACCCCAGAACCCTTTTGGCTTTGTGGAAACCACCATTTTGAGGTCCCATTGCTAGGTTCCTCTAAAATCTTGTCAGAATTTATCATTTATCAGGGAGTTTTTAAGATGACACAATGGGCATCTCATTCTCCAATTGTCTGTGTCATTATTAACTCATTTTCTGGAAAAATAACCTAACAGTCTATTTGTTAGATTTTGAATTCTTTATCTCCCTATTTGGCTTAATGAAAGATTGGCTTTTCTCCTGAGTTTGATCCTTGTTTTTAGCCTCTTGCTCTTATTTCCCAGTCCCACTTAAATTAATTCTGCTCATGCAGTTTGGTTGTTCAGAACAATGTACTGTATAAGAACACCAAAGTATAATCTGGTCTGAAAGATTGTTTTTCCCTGTAACAGGTTACGTTTATTCTTAACTCATGTAATGTGTTTACTGGATACACAGAGTAAAGGTATTTGTTTAACAGGGTTTTTTTTTCTGGGAGACTCTTCAGCCATAAACTTAACCATAAACTTGCCATTGGTTGGAATGACATTGAGAAAAGCATTATTGTTCTTTTCTGTTTAAATCACCACTTCTACTTTAAGCACTACTTTTATTAGGCATTGGATTGCTTTAGAAATTTCGCACTCAGTGAACTGTCTAATTGTTTCAATCCACCCTTGAGCCAAGTTCAATCAAGTCAACTTTAACCCTAACCCTAAATTGTTATATATGTCCTGTAATGAAATTCGTACTTGCATGGCTCCTCAGAAAAGCAAATACAACAACAACCAAGTACAATACAAAAAAAAGTAATAAACAGAATGTATACAGCGTGCAACAGATAAATAAAATATATACAATTCACACTTGTCTACGGACATATACAACTGGTCAAAAGGTTTTTCCTCCAAATTTAGTTAGTTAAAATGCAATGAATGACCTACAATAGTGAAAGGGTAAGTAGTAAACTGCCAAAGGATTAAATTTAAAGTTTAGGTTAGCAAAACTGGAAAAAGGAAATTTCAGAATATTGCAAATGGGCCTTCTTCAGGGATCAGCTAATAGGTTACAACCTACAGATGTTCTGCAGTAATTAAAGTAAAATTAGGGCTTGCAAGTTGAAGCAAACAATTAGCTCAGGTGTCCCATCTTCTGTCAATTTCTTAAAACCCCTCTCTCTGTCTTAATGCAAGAGTTGGAACAGACTGTGTTACTACACCCTCTGAAGTAGTTCATGGACAATTTTCCAGTGATAATGGCAAGAAAATGGCAATTAACTTATGAAATGAGAGAGAGGAGTAAAATGGTGTCCTACATAATCCAAAGACAATTGGAAACTGGAAGAAACTCTGATAGGAAGAGATCTGGCAGACCCAAAGTTACAACCCAATCAGAAGACAAATTTCAGAGGGTCACCAGCTTGAGTAATAGACACCTCACAACACAACAACTTCAAGAACAGCTTCGAGCACAGCTTAACAAAAATGCAAGTCTCAATGTCTACTTTGAAGAGGAGACTTTGTCCAGTCTGCAGTAGTCCACAGCCAGTATTTCAAGGCCCTATTTTTTCCTTAAAGGAATGGCTTTCTTACTGCCACCCGCCCTGTCAAACCTGCTGCACAAGTTTATTGGTAACATAATGCCAGTTTTTGGTAACTTTAAATGATCAGATACCACAGGATTTTTTTTTTTTAAATAGTTTTTGGTAAATACCTTGCCCCATTCCATATCTAAATTTATCTCAAGGAAAGGCACAATTTAAAGCAAACAAAGTGAAACAACATAACTATAAAGTCACCCTGAATCCTTCCTCACACATAAAACAAATACCATCAACTGCACTCCCATCACAATGAAGTGTGAATACTTCTGCTGCTGTACCACATGTATTCACATCACTTCCTATCTAAAACATTCAGCGCTATTCTTTTACACCTTATATACAGCAAAATTCATTGTTAATTTCATTGTGTATAGCTATACTAATTTGGCATTCTTACATTTTCAATCTATGTACTTTCAACCACTTGCTTTGTCTGAAAGGGTGACCTACAAAGTCAAACTTACTTAATGAATAAATTCTCAAGCTATACAGTATTGGCTTTAAGACATTAAATTGCTTCTTTTATTTATTTTTAAGATGCAAGGATTGAAGTTGTGAATATCCACAACCAAAACACTGATCCAGGTGTGTTGTGAATCTATCTAACAAGAGTGTATCGTAACATTCTCAAATCTCACTAAATCCAATTCAGAACCATGGTGACTTGGAGTCTATTCCCATTTAGAAGGAGGACGAACTCACAAACCCACCTACACTTGTACTCTGAGAGGACCAGTTTATGACAAAAGTCACATTGTGCACAGCAGTAGTGGCTGTGCAATTCAATTCATTTTCCAAGGAAAATCTGCTAAAGAAAAGCAAAATTGTAATTAAAATAGACTAGAGTTGCTAATAAACCTCTGAAATGGATGAATCAGGCTTGAGAATGTTATATACATAACCAATTTGATTTGTTGTCATATATGTTATCTTTTTGTATTTATTGTATTCAATATGGTGGTGCAGTGGGTAGCGCTGCTGCCTCGCAGTTAGGAGACCCAGGTTCGCTTCCAAGGTCCTCCCGCGTGGAGTTTGCATGTTCTTCCAGTGTCTGTGTAGGTTTCCTCTGGGTGTTCCAGTTTCCTCCCACAGTCCAAAGACATGCAGGTTAGGTGCATTGGCGATTCTAAATTGTCCCTAGTGTGTGTGTGTGCCTTGTGCCCTGTGTTGGCTGGGATTAGCTCCAGCAGACCCCCGTGACCCTGTAGTTAGGATATAGCGGGTTGGATAATGGAGTCCCAAACTGCAGTCTCAAAATATACAACATCAATAAATTAATGTTGAGACAAAAAAACAGAGGTATAAAAATCCCATAGTGTTCTAAAGGCATAAATAACTAAACATTTTTAAAATCCAATGAGAAGTATATCCGCCAGTCCAAATTTTGCTTCAGATTCTGTTCAGTGCAGCACTCTGTATCCCCAGTTTGCCACCTCTACAGGTCACTGCAGGCTCGATCTGCACCAGTCATGGATGCCACAGACCCAGCCATGCAATTTGCATATTTTGCTTGTAATCCTACTTTTGTTTCTGCAATATTGTTTCTTCAGCAGTCATGTTCTGCCATGGCTTATAATATTAGACAGATAAAATATTTTCACCCATTACCTTCTTTGTTGTATTATTTTACGTAACCTACAGAGCAAGATTCATGGTGGATTTAGAAAGTATGCAGACTTCTTCACTTTCTGCATACTTTATTGTATTGCAGATTTAATATTAAATGGATAAAATTGTCATTTTTGCATATCTGTTGTGACAGATAGGGGTCGCTGTTGCCCCTTGAACCCTCAGACAACACGTTCAGACACCAGGTAAAAGTCCCAATACTGAGTTTATTATTATAATAATGTATACAAAGCACCTCCACTATTCTTAATAAACAATCAATTATACAATAACAATAAATCAACACACAATCCTCCAACTCCCAGCAGCTCCTTCACACTCCAACCCAACTCCGGCTCAGTCTGCTGGGGTTTCCCACAGTCCTTTTATATTCCTTGACCCGGAAGTGCTTCTGACCTTCAGTCCATGTGATTTCCTAGCACTTCCAGGTCAGATGGGAACTCTCCTTTTTCTTCAACCCAGAAGTGCTTCACTTCTTCCACCCCCGTGACTAGGGAGTACTTCCAGGCTATATGGAAAATACACATATCTGTGCCTCCCTGCAGCGTCCCCAGGCGGCCCCCATGGTATCCAGCAGGGCTGTGAAGTAAAACTCCAATGTCCATGATGCCCTGCTGGAATTCGGGACACCTCCATGTTGCAGGGAAAACTCCATCTAGCAGCATGGGGGTATTGGCCAGCAGTTTATGTCACACTGTCTACACTCAATAACCCATAATGATAAAATGAAAAAAATGTTTTCAGAAAGGTTTGCAGATTAAAATAAAAATCAACAATACTGTGGCATTCCAAACGGTGGTCATGTGCTTCCTGTCTGCTTTAATTCTCCTTAAGATTTGTCTAGAATCTGATTGGAGTCCACCTGTGCCAAACTCAATCGACTGGGCATGGTTTAGAAAGTCTCTGGCCTGTGTGTACGAGGTCCCACAATTCACACAACAGGACAAAACCCAAGTAACTTTCTTCAGTTCTTCACAATAAAATTGTGGTGAGACATAGATCAGGGCAAAGGTATAAAACCATTTCTAAAGCTTTGAGTGTTCCCAGGAGCACAGTAGTCATTGTAAAATGGAAGAAGTGCAGCAGCACTGCATCAATCAGGCATATACCGTATGTTACAGTAGCTAGAAAAAGACAATCTTGAGTCAAAGGTATATGACAGTCCACTTGGAGTTTTTCAAACATCATTTAAGATTCTCTGGTCTGGTAAGAAAAAAAATAAAATCTTTGTGCAGAACCCTGAGCACTATGTGTGGCGAAGACCAGGTAATGCTTATCACCTGTCCTATACTATCTCTATGGTGAAGCATGGTGATAGTAGCAAAATCATGCTAAGAGAGTGATCCACAGCAGCAGGAACAGGTAAATTGGTCAGAGTTGAGGGAAGGATGAAAGCAGCCAAATACAGACACGAACATTGGAAAAACATCTGCTCCAGGGTGCATGCAACCTCAGACTGGTGTGGCAGCATGACAATGACCAAAAGCACACACCCAAGACAAAACTGGAGTGGCTTCAGGACAAGTCTTTGGTTATCTTTGAGTGGCCTAGCCAAAGGGCAGACTTAAACACTACAGAACATGTGTTGAATGATCTGAATATCATAGTTTACAATCACTTCTTATCTAATCTAATGGATGTTTAGAGGATTTCAAGAAGGAAGGAAGAGAAAAGAAAGGAATAAACTGTCCAAATCAAGGTGTGCAAAGCTTACCCAATAACACTCAAAGTTGTAGTTGCTGCCAAAAGGAGTTTTTTGATTTTTAATAAATTTCCAAACCTTTCTGAAAACATGTTTTCTGTTGTCATTGTTAGTTATTGAGTGTAGACTGAAGGAGAAAATTAGATTTTTTTTTCATGTAAAATTACATGTACAACAAAGTAATATTCAGAAAGTGAAGTGGCCTGAATACTTTCTCAATCCAGGGTAAATATGGACTATGCATTATCATCTTAAAATCATACCTTAGCCAAAACAGTAGGATATTGTGTTCTATAAATTTCGCAGAAAAAACATGCTGATTGTATTATTCTTTTTTGGCATCATTTGCCAGATTTTTTATTTTTTAACTTGGAGGTTCATATGATTTCCAAAGTGGAATAGTACCCTTTCCAGAATTTGCTCATGCCAGAAATGGCTCACAGGGAAATGTGCCCATCCCTACAGGATGAGAAGCAAAGCAGAACCAGTTCAGGATGGTTTCAGGATGGATATCAGTGTACTGCATGACACATTTAACTATAGTGTTCATGCTGCAGGGCCAATTTGAAGATGCCAGCTAACCTAACATACTTTTGGGATGTTAAAGAAAAACTGTAGGGCCTAGAGAAAAGCTCTTGTGGAAATGGAGAGCAGAGAGTGTCAGTCAGTCATTTTCCAACCCGCTATATCCTAACTACAGGGTCACAGGGTCTGCTGGAGCCAATCTCAGCCAGCACAGGGTGCAAGGCAGGAACAAATCCCAGGCAGGGCGCCAACCCACCACAGGACACACACACATACACATCAAGCACACACTAGGGACAATTTAGGATTGCCAATGCACCTAACCAGCATGTCTTTAGATTGTGGAAGGAAACTGAAGCACCCGGAGGAAACCCACACAGACATGGGGAGAACATGCAAACTCCACGCAGAGAGGACCCAGGAAGCAAACCCAGGTCTCCTTACTGACTCCAAACAAATTCTGTGTAGATGCAGTAGTGTTGACCAATGCACTACCTGTGCATCCGTAACACAATTACTTTTCATTTTTGTACATAATACAGTATAGGGTGCCTAACAAGAAATATGTCAAAAAATCTAAAACAAGCTAGAAAACTAAAAGTACATTCTAGTATTAACTTGATACAGATACTTTTTACGTGGTAAGACCAAGCTAAATCTGCTACAGTAAAGCAAAATTGCATTTAAAGTAGACTAAAGTTGCTGTTTAACACTTGAAACGAATTAAACAGGTTTGAAAATGTTGTTAAGTAGATCACCTATTTAATTTTTTGATGTATTAGATTTTTGTTTTTTAATTTATTTAATCCTGCATTTTTGTAGATAATGTAAAGGAGATGGAAAAGGGAACAACTCAAGATAACTTCACAGGTAATTACTGATTTGTGAGATGCTGTGTAAAGTCAGTGGTAAACTGTTCATTACGTATGCTTCATAATAGTATACTGTCTTCAAAATGTTATGGAGAACTCACATAATATTTCAGAATTATTCTAAATGTATTGGGTACTGAGTGTAGGAGAATTTTCATAATTTAGGTTAAACAAAAAAAAACTGTCATACTTGCTAATGGAAGAATGGCCAGTCCTTGATCAGGCCTTTTTCGAGAAGTGATTTTCAAGGGATAATTTACTGATTGCCAAACCAAATCTCTAAAGAATGTGGACCTCAGGAAGAAACCATAATGGCTGTACCTTGCACTGTGGAGAATGTATGCTCTTTAATTGAATTGGATTTACAAAGCAAACTAACTTCTGAAATTGAATTAAGAGTCCTATTTTAATAGATTATGAAAAATAAGTAAGTACTTGAGGGATCTCAGACTTTGTTTGTGGAAGGTTTCTGCTATTGCTGTTTTTTGTTCCAACTTTCTTATTACATAGCAGTTACATGTTTTCAAATTAAAATCCTGTCTTAATTTATCTACTTATTTTTGTTCCTGGTGTGCATATTTGGCTGTCAAATTAGAAATTAACTTTGTAACTGACTAGGTTAACTTTAATAGTTTACCACAACTGTATTCTATTATTTCTGCATTCATTTTTTTAATCAAAATAGAAATACAGTGCTAACATATTTCCGTACTTCAGAACATGAGGAAATTATGAAACTGGGGGTAACACCAGGAAAACATGTTGAAGTGCAAAGGTCTCTTCCTCTGTAAACCGTGTGCTTTAAACAAATTATCAGATGCAGCAGCCGACAAGGCAACAAGATGCAATTCAGAAAAAGACAAGTAGCCAATATAAGATGGTCCCATATGTTGCAGATTTTGGACATTCTTCACATGTCCAAATGTATTCCTTCTTAAAGACAAGTATATCTTTCTATTATAAAAAAAAATCCTGGAGAGAAACACTAGGGCAACGAGACGTAATCTTCACATGAAGATCACGGAAGACACTTAAAAGACCTGCAAGACTAAAGAGATTGGCTACGGAGCATCTTGCGTGGACCTTAAACATGAGAGACTTTGTGCCAAGAGATTGATCCAGGACCGTCTCGCGATGACATAGAACATGAGATTCTTACAAGACACGCCATACTTACAACCAATATCAAATAAGACCACGGACAGCAACACACTCAGTCGTGTTTTGGCTTTGAGCACACACAGATCCAGGGCTCTCAGTGCATATAAATCGTATAAGGACAATACGTTATAAATTAAACGTAGACGACTAATCGAAGTAGAAAGCAGTGCGGAGAAAAGAGACTCAAAAGCGTTGGAGAGACAAAAAAGAAAAAGAATAATCTAGGTGCAAATTCAGAAAAGAAGGAAAGTAATTATCAGCCTAGAACAAGTGGAATTGAAAAAAAAAGCACGTCCAATCTGGACGTTAGCGCTATACACAGGCAGAGCAGGTTAGAGATTATGAAAGCAGTGGATTTCGAAAGGCTCAAAAAAAAAACGGCGCAATACACATGTGGAGAAAGTTAAAGAATATGAAAGTAGGAAAATTAGAAAGTATAAAAATAAGAAAGTAAATATCGCAGTAACACAAACAAACAGAAATTATTACTCGAAAAAGGGAAAATAATCACCATGGACCAGGTGTCATTGAAACAAAAGCAGGACAAAGCGAGGTCAGAAATAAAAGACAGAGTAGAAAATAAAGTAAAATGTCATAAAAAGGTTAAAAAACAAAGGGGCTAAATAGATAATGAAAACTGGAATTCAAAAGACTCAAAAAAAAAACGTAGGCACGAAACACATGCAGAGCAAGATACAGAATATGAAAGCAGAAAAAAACAACAGTGTCAAAACAAAGAAAGTAAATATCACATTAGCGCAAAGAAAGAGAAAAAATGAAAAGGGGACTAGAGATTGAATATATAGACATAAGTGATATGTCAGAAGTATGTAAATATTGTAAGGCTTTGAAGTTTAAGTCAAGAGAATTTCAAAAACAGAATTTACCTCACATGCATTTATTGGTTACTTTGCAAAACAAATTATTAACTGCTGATGATGTCGATCCTTTTCTCTGTGCTGAAATTTCAAACAGTGAAACCTATCCTGAAATATGGTACAAAGTCATTAAACACAAGGCCTCATTAAAAAGATTCAGCACATTGGGACTCGATAGATTCCAAATATTGTTTTTACAGAAGTTCTGAAGTAAAATTGAAACTAATGAAATAGCAACAATTCAAAGAAAAAAAAATCTTAAAAGTGTGTATCCGGAAAAATAAAAATGGGGTTTGGTGAGTGAAGCGAGCAGGGGGCAAAGCCCCCAAGTTTGTAAAGAAAGAAAGCTTTGAGACATCTGGAAATGTCATTGAGAGATCTTAAATTGTATTGTAAATATCAGCAAATTATATTTAGATACTTTTAAATAAATTCATGTCTTTTTAAATATATCTTAAAATGTATTTCAGATATCTTGAAATAAAATTCAAGATATCTTCTACTACATAGATATCTAAAATGAATCGCAAGCCAAATTAACATTTAGAGATACATGAAGAAACATATTTTGAGATATCTGGAAATGTTTTAGATATCTTAAAATGTTAATTGCATTTTAAGATACCTGAAATTAAGATATCAAGACATTAATCTGAGATATCTAAAAATGTATTTTAGACATCTGAAATATGAGTCAAGATTAAGATATCTAAAATACATTTTAAGGTATCTTGATTACATTTCCAGATATCTTACATAAACTCCAGACAATTTCACATATCCAAAATGCATTTAAGATATCTCAGACACATTTTTAGGTATCTCAAAATAACTTCCTGTTCATTTCGAGATATATCAGATTAATTTCAAGATATTTTTTTTTAAAAAAGAAGTTCCATTTAAAATATAGTCATTTTTACAGGACGTCTTTCTGTGATATCTTGAATTTCAGACATCTGACTTATTTTAAGATATCTCAAAATATGTTTGCATTATTTCAAAATGCACAGGGAACTTATTTCAAGATATGTTGAATTACATTTCAGTCATCTAGAAATGCATTTTGAAATCTTTTACAAAATTTCTCAAAATACACTTAAAGTACCTTGAAATGGACATACAGTATTTTTAGATTTCTGTAATTCATTTTAAGATATTTTAAACGCATTTCTGATATAATCAAATGCATTTTGTGACATCTATAAATGATTATTTGGCTTGCCATAATATATAGACTATTTTTATGTTTAATTTTATTCTGATATCTTTAATTATGTCACTGAAAGGAACTGGCATTTCTGCCAGGGTGGGCTTCTACATGGTATCTAATATTGCTGGGCGGGCTCTGACTGGATTAAGTGGGTTTGGAAATGTTATGATAATTTGGATGAATAAATATAATTTGAAACTGCTGTTTTATTTATTTTTAGATAGCAATAAAGCATTAGCAGCACCAGCACAAGACATTGACAAGGAAGAAAATTACTCAGGTATTGGATATATTAGCTTATATTATCTTAGCTTCTTTTTGAATAATAAAAAAATGTGCTCTAGTCTTTTCACTGTCTATTAACTGAGGTTGACACAAGCAAACATCTGGTAACAGGCTGTTTGATATTCAGTGTGTTTATCAAACACACTTTCTGACAGAGAAAAAGTAAGTAATGTGTGAAAGAAATGAAAAGAAATGCAAAATTGTATTTAAAGCAGAGTAGAGTTGCTGTCTAATTCTTGAAATTAATTGAACAGGTTTGAGAATATTATTTTATGTAGATTACCTAATTAATTAGTTTTCATACATGTAATGCTATGGCATTTATTTTATTTAATACTGAATTTTTGGAGATAATATAGAGGAAACGCAGGGTAATGGGCCTCAAGATATCTTCACAGGTAATTACAGTTTTGTGAGACACTGAACACATTCAATGATAACATATTCATTGCATACCCATCTTAATTTTATACTACCTGTAAAATCTTCACATGTACAAATGATTTCTCTCTTGAAGACATGTGCAATATATCTGTAAAGCTAAACTGTCTCAATATGAGTCAGGGCCTGTGTGGTTGGTGCAGCTAGTGATAGATTGAAGCCCCATTCAGAGCTGGTTCCTGTCTTGCATCCCATAATGCTGGAATTGGCAGTTGTTCATCTCAACTTTGTAATGGACTGAAAGAGTTCTAAAGTAATTTTCAGTGTACCACAGTTACCCTAGCATATCTTCAGGATACACTCATGCTGGAGAATACACTTCTATCTCCAGATTATTAAATGAATGCTACTACTGTTTGAAACCTTTGGTACTATGCTGTCTAAATTCTACTTACAGATCTTTAAACATACAGTGTAGGGCCATTAAGCCGCGGTGATTGGGGTCCAAACTGCTTAACCGCGGCTTAAATATTTTTTGATAAAGCATAAATTACAATAAATAATAAAAAAATAAATGCGTTTTGATCACAATCCTTTCTCACGTGTTGACCCGCGAGTCGCCATTTTGAAAGTAGCGCCGTAGTCTCACAATCACAATATTGCGTGCTGCATATTAAATCGTGATTAATGGTCTTGAAATTAATAATAAATTATTATTTAAGAAAAATGAAACATATCAAATACATTTAAAACATTTTATTTCACATCTTTTCATAAAAATTACTAAATATTTATTCGTAATATTGCATGGCACAATACAGTATTAAAATAGTAATTATTTGACATATAAACGAAATCACACACAAGCACTTTTATTACCATCACACATTAATTAACAATGTTATAAACATTTCAATAAAAACTTTTTTATTTCCAATATAAAATTAAACATACAGTAATATAATAGTTGTTATTACACAATAACAAGTTACAAACAGTCTTTATTTTTTAGTAAAATACGAGGTGATGTCAGCTTGCTTCTTGTTCCTAGAAGTTATCAGCCTGGCATCTCTTATGAGAGACTTCAGCTGTAGTGCCTTTACTTTATCCCCCACACACTCGTAGTACTCTAAGGCCACTTCAAGACCTTTAACTGCAACATCAGCGGTTCTAGTTGGAGGTACTGGGACAGGATCTTCTTCTTCTTTATCTTCATTGTGGTTTTCTTCAGCTAAAATGGAGGATGCTATTGGGACGTCATCATCTGTGGTGGATCATGCTGCAAGGATTTCTTGTACTGGTACACTTGAGTGGACAGCCGACATCAACTTCTGTTCTGCCTCCCGTATGTCTTCTGGACTGAAACCTAGGAAGTCTTCATCTTCGTCTTCTTCAACAGTAGTGAGGTTCTCTGTGATGGGACCTCCAAGGGCTTTAGTCCAACAATTTTGAATTGTTTCAGGCTTGATTGCTGCCCAGGCTGACTCAGACAAATACAGTGCTTCTTTAATTCTTACAGTCTTCAGGAACATAGGGACACTCTTATCTTCTACAACCATGGACTTTTTCATCTCCCGTCTATAATTGGCCTTGAACACAGAAATGATGCCTTGATCTAGGGGTTGAATCTTGGACGTTGTATTCTTTGGAAGGTAATAAACAAAAATCTTGCCATCTCTGGACTTCAACGTCTCTGCAGGGGAGTGGGCTGGACAGTTGTCTAGAAGTAGGCATGCTCGTGGTTCCATTCCCTTGCTTCTAAGGTGCCTGGAGACATCAGGGATGAACGTCTGGTGAAACCACTTCTCAAAAATTGCTGCTGTCATCCAGACATTCTTGCTGTGATCGTAGTCCAGTGGCAATGATGACATGTTGATGTTGTGGAAATATCTTGGGGATCCAAACTTGCCAATACAAAGAGGTGTTAGCTTGTGATGATCCCTCCAGTTGCAGCAAAATAACATTGTCACCCTGTATTTGATCTGTTTATAACCTTCTTTGCTGGTGTTGTCTTTCTTCATGGCTAAAGTCCTATCAGACAGAATTTTGTAGTAAAGGCCCATTTCATCAGTGCTGCTGTTCTTCTATGAATTGTTGAAATTTGGGAATGAACTCTTCTGCTGCTACAGTGTCTGCTGGCTTAATCTCGCCATTGATCTTTACTTGTGAAATGCCGTGTCGCTGTTTCCACCTTTTCAACCAGCCACTTGAAACTGTAAACTCAGAATCTGCATCGGGACCATGAGTTTCCTTGTATAATTTTTCTGCTTGCGCTTGGATGACTGGACTGAGAAATAGGGATACCATTGTTTCTAGCCTCACAAAATGCATTAAAAGTTGCTTTGTCTAATTCTGGATCTTTTGCTGTTCTGGCTCTCTTGCATCTTAAAACACCTTCATCAAGCTCATCAAGAAATGTTCTTAATTTGTTTTCATCTTTGATCTATCCGTGTAGTGTTGTTAAGGTACCCCTAACTCTCTGCTTACTTTAATGCGAGTTTCACCATTTCGTATTCTTTCAATGACATCCAGCTTTTGCTGATCATATGAAGCGTGTTTACGTTTATTACTCATGGCGTAAAAATTTTTAAAGCAAATATGATGTGCTTGCTATAGATTCAGAAACTGAAGTGATTTACATTGGGTTTGTGACTCATATTTATACAATTTCAAGTTATATCAGATTATCGAATTAAAAATAATACTTTAAAAATGAGTTGATTTTTTGCGGATTTACCGCGGATTAACTTTGTAGCATTGTAAGGTGTGAATCAATTATAATGGCGGCTTCCATAACGCTGACACTCAGTGTGGATAAAACAGATTAATATTTGAATTTCATTGTAAGTCATTTTATTTGTTTTTTTTTCAGATAGTGACAAGACACTGGCACTACCATTAGAACAAAATGGCAAGGAAGAAAATGAGACAGGTATTAGATGTAACATATCTCAGCTTCTTTCAGAACATTAAAAAAAATGTGCGCTCGTCATTTGATTGTCTATTAACTGAGGTTGACACAAGCAAATATCTGATAATAGGCTGCTTGATATTCATTTTGTTTATCAAACACATCTTTTAACAGAGAAAAGTAAGTAATGTGTGAAAGAAATCCATTCGTTGTTCTGGTGGTCTAGTGGAAGGGTCCTCATTTTTAAAAACCTGTGATGCATACAGGACTTTTTTCAACCACATTTTGTAACTAGACATTGAATTGAAAGCAAAATTATATTTAAAGTAGAGTAGAGTTGCTGTTTAACTCTTGACATGGATTGAACAGGTTTGAGAATATCATTTTATGTAGAATATCTATTTACTTTGTTGTCATATATGTGATGCTATGGTGTTTATTTTATTTAATACTGAATATTTGGAGATCATGTAGAGGAAACGCAGGATAAAGGGCCTCAAGATATCTTCACAGGTAATTACTGTTTTGTGAGACACTGAACACATTCAATGATAACATATTCACTCCATACCCATCTTAATTGTATACTACTTGCAAAACCTTCACATGTCCAAATGATTTCCCTCTTGAAGACATTTATAATATGTCTGTAAAGCTAAACTGTCTCAATATGAGTCAGGGCCTGTGTGGTTGGTCCAGATAGTGATGGATTGAAGCCCCGTGCAGAGATAGCTTCTGACTTCCATACCATAATGCTGGAATAGGCAGTTTTTCACTTAAAGGGTTATGAAACCAAGTTAGGTGTGTCACAAATACCCTAACTTAAAGTATACACTGAATCTAGTGATATCCTTTAAACATTTGTTTATGAACACAGCTCAGGAACCTCATCTAAGTTTCATATTAGGCTCAAATTCTTTATTAAAAGTTCATATATATTCTGATAGCCTGTACTATACATTTAGATATTATTCAAATTATCCTTCTATAGTAGATTCAGATAAAGGATAAAGATATTTATGCTAAATTCACTTACAGACATTAATTTATTCACAGGTTTTGTTTCAACATAAAGCAGAAATATCTATAGCATAGCAAGACAAGTTTACATTTAGAAGTGTCTCAAAATTTACTTCAGGTATCTTTAAAAGTGCTTTACTTTTCAACATATCTTAAACTCATTGCCAGATATCTCAAAATGTGTTCCTTTATGTTTTAAGATATCTGCAATACATTTTGCGATTTTCCCTATGTATTTACGCTTAACACATTTTCAGATATCTCAAAATTATTTTGTGTGCATTTCAAGATATCTGAAATGTATTTTTAGATATCTGAAATTGGCCCTGCATGCATTTAAAAATATCTGAAATACAAAGTCACTTTATATGAAATTTCTTATTCTTTTAATGGGAATTCCTGTCTATTTTACGATATCTTGAAATGTATTCAAGATGCCTCAAAATGAATAGAAAGTTATTTTGAGATATCTCAAAGAGCATTTCTGTATCTAAAAATGGGCAGAAAGCTATTTTGAGATAGCTGGAAATGTCTTTGAGATATCTTAAATTGTATTGTAAAAATAAGAAAATGATATTTAGATACCTTGAAATAAATTCATGTCTCTCTTTTATATAAAAAAATTCCTGGGATGAGACAAGACTTTTTTTGAGAGATTTTTTCAAGTCCCACGAGACAAGACTTTGGCCATGAGATTTTTTCAAGTCGTGCCCTCCTCTCAACCATATTCAACCACACACACGGTACTCTCACCTGTCATTCGGGTGAATGCTTTTGACAGACACTGTTCCTGCTCTCTCAGCTCTTATAAATGTCAACCTTTTCCTCACTTTAAGCTCCCGATTAAAGAAGATGTATTATGTCCAAATCTTATTAAAGAATTTCATCATGACAGGTTATCAACAGAAAAAATGAGTACACGGGCAATCCTAGCACAGAGAAACAATGAAGTCAAACGAATTAACGCCAAAAATGTTGATCGGTTACACAGCAAATTGGTTAAATGCGTATCAATAGACTATGCTGAAACAGTTGATGGTGATCGTACAGAATATGAAAACATCAACTTTTAATATCCCGAAGAATATCTACAACCGTTAACACCTTCCGGTCTTCCACTGCACGAATTACTGTAGAAGGAAGGATGAATCCAAGAAAGGTAATGTAAATCTTCCATGGATAAAATTAGACAACAAAGGATATCTTGATATGCCATTCATATTAAAATGACAGTTTAGCTTCTTGCAAATGAAATTCAATCAGGGGCAGTTATATGTTGCATTGTCACAATTAATTTCCAAACAGAGAATCAAAATTGAATGCGATATTGACAAAAATTTTATTCAAAAAATGGTTTTTACTGAAGTTTTACAGTAAAAGTGTAAGTTTAAAAAGTATTTGCGTATTAATTTCAAAGCCAAACAGCACAAAATCATATTATGCAACAAATGACTCTAACTCAACATGAAACATAATATACTTTTAAAAGTATTGCGTTTTACTATTTTTAATATGGTTAATTTCCCACTGTAATGTAGAATAGTTAGTATATTATGCATATGTAACAATTCCCATGAAAATAAAAATCTGTTTAAATTGTAGATCCGCATCCCCAAACACGAGCGGCAGAACTGCAAAGAGGCTAGAGCTTAGCACGAGCCTAGGGGTTGGTGAGTGAAGCGAGCAGGGGGCAAAGCCCCTAGTCTTTTTTAAAGATATCTTAAGATGTGTTTCAGATATCTTGAAATAAAATTCAAGATATCTTCAACTACATAGATATCTAAAATGAATTGCAAGCCAAATTAACATTTAGAGATACTTGAAGAAAAATATTTTGAGATATCTGGAAATGAGTTTTAGATATCTTAAAATGTTAATTGCATTTTAAGATACCTGGAAAGGAATTTTGTGATATCTCTATTAATTCAGCTTGCCATAGACATGAACTAGAGGCATATTTTAAGATATCAAGATATTAATCTGAGATATATAAAAATGTATTTTAGATATGTGAAATATGAGTCAACATGAAGATATCTTAAATATAAATTTTAAGGTATCTTGATTACATTTCCAGATATCTTACATAACCTCCAGACAATTTCACATATCTAAAATCCCATCCATCCATTATCCAAGCCGCTATATCCTAACTACAGGGTCATGGGGATCTGCTGGAGCCAATACCAGACAACACATGGCACAAGGCAGAAAACAAACCCCATACAGGGCGCCATCCCACCGCAGCATATCTAAAATGCATTTAAGATATCTCAAACACATTTCAAGATATTGCAAAATAACCTCCTGTTCATTTCAAGTATATCCGATTTATTTCAAGATATTTCTCTCTATATATAAAAGAAAATCCTGGAATGTAAAAGCCAGGCGACGAGATGTGATCTTCTCGAATGTTCTCGAAAGACATTTTAAAGACCCACGAGACGAAAGAGAATGGGCAAAAAAAATAAAAAAAATCAGTAGTGTAATGGAAAGCAGCACACACCACCGATACAGGTGTCTCAGTGCATATAAAGCGTATAAAGGACAATATGTTATAAGTGAAATGTTGACAAATAAAAGATCGCATTAGCACAAATAAAAGGAGATTAATCAGGACCAGGCGTCATTGAAAAAATATCAGGTCAAAGCGAGGTCAGAAATAAAAGGAAAAGAGCAGAAGAAAAGTCTTTTCGCATTCGCATCATTCAATGCACAAAATGTAGATTTACACAATAATGGAACATACAGTATGAGAATCTGTGGACCCGCAACAGTTAAAGCAACTACAAGTTTAATTTAAAAGAAAACACAATTCGGTGAGGTGTGTATTTATGATCACGGAAAAGTGATCACAACGCGAGCAGCAGAGACACAAAGTAGCAAAAGGATCAGTGGCTGTACAGGCTTTAAAAATATCATCACGCTGCCCTTCTCGCAAACCCCACCCCCCATACCCCTCGGACAATGGGAGCAGCGTTATACGTCCTGCACAAAAAGAATTTAACCACGCCCGGGGACAGAAATAAAGGACAACTATTCTTTTTACACCGTCACATGAGACCACGCAGTGAACCATCATTTACAACAAGTTCACAGACACCAAACCTAACAGTTGTTGGATTGCATTTTGCAAACAAGCATCATGTGCTCCCAGCTCTTAAAACAACGACATGAGACAGGCAGAAGAGGCAGCTTGCAAGCAGCAAAAAGACAGCAAATAATCCAAAGACATATCCTTAGTGTACATTTAGCCAAACCCCCCCTTCACAACACGAGCAGCTTTATACGTCTGGCAACAAAGAGATGGAACCACGCATGGGGACTGAAATAAAGGACAAGTATGGTTTTTACAAAAGTTTTTAAAGTAAAAGTGAAAATAATGCATATGTAATAATTCACAAGAAAATTACAATCTCTTTAAATTGTATATTGCCTGCCTCAGTAAAGTCATCCCTGATGGAGGATCGCAGGAATCATGGGAAAGAGGGGTACTTTCATCGGATTAGCGCTATTTCAGATGTGGAATGGCAAAATGGGGGAGGCAGCTTGATGAATGAGGTCTCCAGGACTTAAAACAAATCCAAATCATATTATGTGATATCATCTCATGTGAAATTCTACTCCGTACTTTTAGAATTTTTATTTTTATACTGTATTGAGGGTTTATTCTGTTCTATGTAATGTACTGTGTTGTATTGACCCCTTCTTGACACCCACTGCACACCCAACCTACCTGGAAAGAAATCTCTCTTTGAACTGCCTTTCCCAAGGTTTCTTCGAATTTTTCGCTACAAGGTTTTTTTTGGGAGTTTTTTCTAGTCTTCTTAGAGGGTCAAGGCTGGGAGGCTGTCAGGAGGCAGGGTCTGTTAAAGCCCATTGCGGCACTTCATGTGTGATTTGGGCTATACAAAAAATAAATTGTATTATATTGTATATCCGGTAAACCAAACATGGGGTGGGCGAGCGAAGCGAGCAGGGGGCGGAGCCCCTAGTTAAAATCAATACAGGAAGTCATTCTAAGATATCTTGAATTTCAGACATCTGATTTATTTTAAGATATCTCAAAATATGTTTGCATTGTTTCAAAATGCACAAAGAACTTATTTCAAGATATGTTGAATTGCATTTCAGTTATCTAGAAATGCATTTGAAATCTTTTACAAAATTTCTCAAAATGCACTTAAAGTATCTTAAAACGGACATACAGTATTTTTAGATATCTGTAATTAATTTTAAGATATTTTAAATGCATTTCTGAAATAATGAAATGCGTTTTGCGACATATATAAACGATTATTTGGATTGTCATACTATAGACATTATGTTTATGTTTAATTTTATTCTGATATCTTCCATTATGACTCTAAAAGGAACTGGCACCTTTGCCAGGGTGGGTTTCTACATGGCATCTAATATTGCTGGGAGGGTTCTGACTGGATTAAGTGGGTTTGAAAATATTATGATAATCTGGATGAATAAATATAATTTGAAACTGCTGTTTTGTTTATTTTTTTAGATAGCAATAAAACATTGGCACCAGCAGCACAACAAACTGGCAAGGAAGAAAATGATTCAGGTATTAAGATATCTTAGCTTCTTTTTAAATAATAAAAAATATGCGCTATTAACTGAGGTTGACACAAGCAAACAGTCATTCATTATCCAACCCGCTATATCCTAACACAGGGCACAAGGCAGGAACAAATCTCCAGGCAGGGCGCCAGCCCACCACAGGGCACACACACACACCAAGCACACTCTAGGAACAATTTAAGATCACCAATGCACCTAACATGCATGTCTTTGGACTGTGGGAGGAAACTGGAGCACCCTTAGGAAACCCACGCAGACACAGGAAGAACATGCAAACTCCACGCAGGGAGGACCTGGGAAGCAACCTCAAGTCTCCTTACTGCGAGGCAGCAGCGCTACCACTGCGCCACCATGCCTCCCTATCTGGTAACAGGCTGTTTGATATTCATTTTGTTTATCAAAGACACTTTCTGACAGAGAAAAGTAAGTAATGTGTGAAAGAAAACCATTCATTGTTCTGGTGGTTTAGTGTAGGGGTCCTGATTTTTAAAGACCTGCTTTGCATACAAGACATTTTCCAACCAAAACTGTAACTAGACATTGAATTGAAAGGAAAAATGTATTTTAAGTAGAGTAGAGTTGCTGTTTAACTCTTGAAATTGATTGAACAGGTTTGAGAATATTATTTTATGTAGATTACCTAATTAATGTGTTGTCATACATGTGATTCTATGGTATTTATTTTATTTAATACTGAATTTTTGGAGATAATGTAGAGGAAACACAGGATAATGGGCCTCAAGATATCTTAACAAGTAACTGCTGTTTTGTGAGACACTGAACACATTCTCTTGTCTGTAAAGCTAAACTGTCTCAATATGACCACACATTCAATGGTAACATATTCACTGCATACCCATCTTAATTTTCTGAATAATAAAAAATGTGTGCTAGTCTGTTGACTGGTGTTGACACAAACACACATCTGTTGGCCAGTTGATTTTCATTTTGACAAATTAACTTAAGTAATGTGTAAAAGAAAACCAGTCATTGCTTTGGTGGTCCTCCAGTCTGATGAGTTGCTGTGATGCCTGAAGATCCAATTTTATTTGTTTTTTTTTTTGTTTGTTTGTTTTTTTATTTAGTTTGCAATGAGGCAATGGAGCAACCAGCAGAACAAACTCGAAAAACAGAAAACGAGTCAGGTATTCCACATACTGTAAATTGTTAAGTTTCTATTGACTTATGTTGACACAAACAAACATCTGATACCAGATTTTTTGATTTTCATTTTGTTTATCAAACACAGTGGTTATCAGAGGTTCTTAAGTAATGTGTAAAAGAAAATCATTTATTAATCTGGTGGTCTAGTGGAGGGGTCCTCCATTTTGAAGAGTTGCTGTGCCTGCAGGACATTTTCCAAACCAATTTCCTAATTAGATATCGATTCCTTTGGTTTATTGGAGAATAGAATGTTCTGATCCTTCCAGATGTTATTATATTGCTCTCACAGAAATTGCCAGGAAGGACTAGAACCTCTTTTTTTCTATTTTAAATGTAAAAATATTTAATTAAAATTAGCCAATTAAACACACATGAATTGGTAAAAGGTATAGATTTGCCAGTCAGCTCTTTAAACAAACGCTATTCTTTATTGCATTGTATTCCAACTGTTAACAACTCTGGTGATAAACTGACTTAGCAACTTTAATGGCCATGTCTGTAGCCAACTTCAGTTTATGGCAAAACTCACATGGTGGTAGATGTACAGGTACATAAAGTTTTGTTATGGACAGCCAGGAGCATTATCCGGCCGGGATGCTAGTATTGTGGAAGGGCAGGGGGAGAGAGAGTGGTCAGGGAATTATCTTCCCTGGGACGCTAGAGGGCAGATAATAGATAATATAGAGGAGTGGCAAAATGAGGTGCCTGAAGATATCATCACAGGTAATTACTGGTTTGTGAGAAACTCAGTAGATTCAATAGTGAGCAATTCATTACATATCCATCTTCACTATACTGTCTTCAAAATGAAATTATTATGCATATTGTGGGCATTGTATACAGCAAAATGTGTCTACTTTAAGTAAAAGAGTGAAACCTTTCATAATCGTAAAGGGAAAATGGTTAGACCTTGTACATACCTTTTGAGTGGGGATTTTCACAAGGATACTGTATTTAATTACAACACCAAAGCTCTAAAAGAATGGGGATCTCCGGTGCAGATGTTAAACGGCCTCACTGTGCTCTACCAAGTATATGTGCTTTTTGAAAGAACTGGACTTAAAAACCAGACTGACGTCAGGTTGACATTCTTCAGTAATTTGGGTTGAAAATGAGTTAAGAATCCCTTTTTAATAATTTGTGAAAATAAACAAAAGCATAAGGAATCTTAGACTTTGTTTCTGGAAGTTTATTATGATTGCTGTTTGTTGTTCCAGTTTACTTATTAGATAGAAGTTAATTATGGCTTCCATTTCAAATTCTGTCTTAATTCATCTCCACATTTTTATTACTGGTGTGACTATGCAGATGTCAAATTAGAAATCCACTTTTTAACTGACTAGGTTAATTTTACTAGTTTGTCACAACTGTATAGATCTCAAGAGCTAATGTATTTCTGTATTTCAGAATATGAGAAAATTGGGAAAATGTGGGTAAACAGCACGAAAATATTTTTAACTGCAGTGTACTTAGAATGGATTATCAGATGCCTCAGCACATAAAGCAACAGGCTGTAATTCAGAAAGAGAGTAACAAGTAGCAAATTTAAGATGCCCCCCATATATTGCAGACTTTGGACATTCTTCACTTGTCAAAATATGCTCTCTCTTAAAGACATCTATGTTTGTATAGCTACTACAGTATGTGTCAGGGCCTGTGTGGTTGGTGCAGCTAGTAATGGACTGAACACACTGCAGGGCTTGTTTCTGCCTTGCATCATTTAATGCTGGAATACCAATTTGTTCACCACAACCCTGTAATGGAATTTAAAGGGTCATAAAATGAATATACCCTAGCTTATGTCTTCAGTATACTCCGATGCTAGTGAGCCCAATTCTGGATCAGGATTATTAAATGAGTGCTAACTGCTGTTTGAAACGTTTTGTAATGTAATGTCCAAAGTTTACTTACAGATATTTATACATATGTTGTGCTAAAATGAGGGTATATCAAATTAGTTTCATATTTAATATTACTACCCTCTTGATTCATTAACAAGTAGGGACCATTTTAAAATCATAATTTCATCAAAGCAGAAGGTTATTGAAATTTGACAGAAAAATTCACATATTGATTGTATTATCTGTTTTTTCATATTGTGCATCATTTACCAGATTTTGTTTTATATTGGATGTGCAAATGATTTCCAAAATAGTCTATTACCCTTTCCAGGGCTTGCTTATTCCAGAATGTTGGAATGGGCACTCAAAATTATGCCCATTCCAACAGCATGAGAAGCAAAGCAGAAACCAACCCAGGATGGGTCGCCAGTCTAGTACATGGTACATTCATGTCTCATCAACATTAATGCATACAGGGTAAACTGGACATGCCAATTAGCTTAACACACATTTGGGATGTTGAAGAAAAGATAAAAGGCCAACAGAAAAACTCTTGCAGACGAGAGAAGAGTTCAAACCTCACAAAAACTCTGTGAGGCAGGAGCAGTGTTACCAACTTTGATTAAATCAGTTTTAATTATTGTACAGAATACAGGTGTCTGAAAAGAAATGTGTCAAAAAATCTGAATTGCATATTAGGTTCAGATTCTTTATTAAAAGGTCATAGACATTTTAGATATTATTCAAATTCCCCTCCTATAGTAGATTCAGTCAAATGATAGGGGAATTCACGGTAAATTCACTTAAAAAGCACTGACATATTTACATGTTTTAAAGTAGAAATATCTATAGTATGGCAAGCCAAGTTAACATTTAGAAATAACTCAAAATGAATTTTGGATATCTTAAAATGCAGTGCACTTTTTAAGATATCTGAAGCTCATTTCCATATGTCTCAAAATATGCGATACTTTTTGAGATATCTTGTATGCATTTTATGAAATCTTAAATTAATGTCCTGTCCATTTTTAGATGTCTGAATGCATTTCAAGATATCTCAAAATACTGTAACTTCCTCCTCATTTTGAAATATCTCAAATTCAGTTCAAGAAATAAACAAGAAGTCCTATTTAAAACATAGCCAATTTTACAGGTAGTCACTTTGTGATATTTCAAAATGCCTACAGACTTACTTTAAGATATCTAAAAATGCATGGGGAGCTTATTTTAAAATGCCTTGGAGTACATTTCACACATCTTAAAAATGCATTTGAGATATTTTAAAATAAACAGAGTACCATTTTAAAATCTTTTGAAACCTATTTAAAATAGTTCAAAATACACTTAAGATATGTTGAAATAGACATATCTTTAGATATATGTAATTTATTTTAGGACTAGGGGGCTTTGCCCCCTGCTCACTTTGCTCGCCAACCCCCCGGCCTGCGCTATGCACCAGCCACTTCGCATCTCTGCTGCACATGTATGTGGATCTCACTTTCACCAAACAGCAAATCCTTTAATTCTCGCGGATATGCCTCTTCATTGGGAAGAAACACTGCTTTTCCCTGATGGCAACACGAATTAGACAATCTACAAATCTCACACTTAATGTTTAAATCCAAACAATATCTACATACTTCTGTCATATCACCTATGTCCATATATTTGATCTCTTTTCACTGTTCCGTTATTTTACCGAATAATAATTTCTGCTTGTTTGCGCTAATGCAATCTTTACTATCATTTTTTTGAGACTTTTGAATTTTAGTACTTTCATTATCTCTAACCTGCTCTGCATGTGTATTGCTCCAACATTTTTGAACCTCTTTATGACGTTCTACTTTGTCATCTACTCTTTGTCTTTTGTTTCTAACCCCGGGTGTGATTAAATGTCTTGGCACAAAGTCTCGTCTCATGGGTCATGAAATTATCTTTCTGAAAAAGTCTTGTCTCGTCCCAGGATTTTTTTTTTATATAATAGAGAGATATCTTAAATGCATTTCCTGATATATTAAAAATCAGCTTGCCATACCATAGAGACTATTGGTATTTTTTATGTTATATTGGTATGTTTTGCTGTGACTCTGAAAAGAACCGGCACCTAATATTGCTGGGCGGGCTCTGACTGGATTAAGTGGGTTTGAAAATGTTATGTTATGATAATCTGGAAAAGTTAATATAACCTGAAGATGCAATTTTATTTGTTTGGTTCTTTTTTTAGATTGCAATGATACAATTGTGCAATCAGCAGAACAAACTGAAAACACGGAAAATGAGTCAGGTATTGGATATAAAATGTTATACCTTCTTTGTGATTTATAAAAAATACTGTGCTAGTCTATTGATTTATGTTGACACAAACAAACATCTTATACCAGATTTTTTAATTTTAATTTTGTTTATCAAACACAGTTGCTGACAGAGAATCTTACGTAATGTGTAAAAGAAAACCATACACTAATCTGGTGGTCTAGTGGAGGGGTCCTCCATTTAGAAGAGCTTTTGTGACTGCAGGACATTTTCCAATTTAATTTCTTAATTCAAAATCAATTCTTTTGGTTTATTGGAGAATTGGATATTCTGATCCTTTTATTTATTGCTATGTTGTTGCTTCACAGAAATTCCTAGGTAGGATTAGGACCCATTTAAATTTGAAAATATTTCATTAAAAGTAGCTAAGTAAACATGCATGAAATGGTAAAAGATTTAGATTTGCCAGTCAGCTCTTTACACAAATGCTGTGCTCTATTGGATCGTACAGGGCTTTTTTTTTTGTATTCCAGCTCTAAACATCTTCCACACATCTATCATGATAAACTGAATAAGCAGATTGTAATGCATAAATCTGTAGTCCTCCTTCAGATTATGGCAAAAATCACATGGAGCACAGCAGCAGTAGTGGCTGTACAATTCCATTAAGTTAACAAAGTAAATCTGATACAGAAAAACAAAATTATGAGAGGTAGTTAGCCAGTTAGAGAAGGTGAATGATTTGGGGGCCAGAATGACTAGGCTATGATGGGCAGTTTAGCTAGTATATTGTGATACACCCTACTCTTTACGAGCAATACCCATGGATCTTTTATGGCCACTGACAGTCAGGACCTCGCTTTTATGTCCCATCTGCAGGATGGTGCCATGTTTACGGTACAGTGTCCTCATCATTGTACTGAGGCATTAGGATCAACATTCAGACCAGAGGGTGAGCACCTCTTTCAGTAGCAACCAAAGTTTTCACTGGTATGGGTGCAGGCATTTACATTCACAGCAGCTGCCATTTAGTGTTTTTTTTCTGTGATAACAGTAGCTATGTTATTAGTAGTAACATGTGCTTAAAATGGTGTTGCATAAGACCCTTTATTGAAGTTTGTTGATATTGCGCAAAAACATTGTGTTTGTTAGCTACTGTAGTTAAATAGTTTTCTAGAGAGGTAGAAGTTTGTGTATTAATTTTGACATTTCATTTTTCATCATTAGCATATTGGGCTTTGGTGTTTTGGTTCAACTAGTCTTTTGGCCTCTGATCCTTTTAGTTGAAAAATATGATTTATTCTCTTCTCTTCAGCATTTTTATCTTACAGCATACAGCAGAAAAATGTCAAAAAACAGGAATTGGCAGAAATTCTAAGAGATGTACAGTAAGATATTGTCCTTATCCATTGTATATATTGTATTAATTTTAGGTAAAGTAACAAACCCTGAAACTCTGAATAATGAAGAAAACAACACTAAAGCAGGTATGTATTTCATGTAATATTGGATTGGAAAAGAATCCTCATACATTAGCTATCCATCCATCCATTAGCCAACCCGCTATATCCTAACTACAGGGTCACGGGGGTCTGCTGGAGCCAATCCCAGCCAACACAGGGCGCAAGGCAGGAAACAAACCCAGGGCAGGACCCGCATACACATGCACACACACACACACACACACACACTAGCGACAATTAGGGTTTTGCCAATACACTTAACCTGCATGTCTTTGGACTGTGGGAGGAACCGGAGTGCCCGGAGGAAACCCACACAGACACGGGGAGAACATGCAAACTCCGCACAGGGAGGACCCAGGAAGCAAACCTGGGTCTCCGAACTGTGAGGCAGCAGTGCTACCACTGAGCCACTGTGCCGCCCTACATTTGCTATGAATTTCAAATTTAATTTTTACCCTAAATTTACACCAACTTCCAAATCTTGCATGAAAAAGTACGATTGAGGGTCCACGATATTAGCTGCACACAGATGCAGCTGTTTCATTCTCGCCAAAATAGGTGTTTTTTTTAAATACTGACTATCATGGTCTTACAATTTAGTGCAAACATTTACTACCGTCACCAGAAGCTTTTACTGATCGGTTCGAACTGCACAAACCATTGTTGCAAGCAATACTTCAGGAGCTTCTCAGATCACAGAGACTAACATTGACTCCTCTCCCTGGAGGGAGACAACATAGATAGTACAGGATGAGGAAGCAGAAAAGGAGTAAATGAGAAGGTTCACTAGTTGGGCCAAAAAGTGCGCCGTATAAAGCCCTTTTCCCTAGTGCTCTTCTTGCCAATACTAGATCACTCGCCAACAAAATGGACAAGCTCCATTTTTGAGATATTGCCACACATAAAACTGCAAAGGACTGCTGCCTTATGATTTTTTTCGGAGAATTGGCTGAATCCCAGCATACTGGACAGAATATTCGACTCTGGTAAGAAAATAGGAGGAGGACGCTGTGTTTATATTAATGATGCTTGGTGCACTAATACAATTATAATCAACATGTTATGCCCTCTGGGCATGGAAAATTTAATGCTAAGATGCCATCCTTTTTACTTGCCAAGGGAACATACAGTTGTCATTCTTATGGCAGTATACATACCACCACAGGCTAATGTTAAGTCAGCACTCGAGCAATTATATGACATCATCAGTTAACAACAGAATGCACACCCTGACGGAATTTTATTATCGCCAGGGATTTTAATGAAGTGAATTTTAAGAATGTTCTTCCTAGATTTTACCAACATGTAAACTTCAAAACTAGAGAGGAAAACATCTTAGATCATGTTTATACAAACATAAAAGATGCCGAAAAGGTTATGCCATGCGCCCACCTAGGACAGTCTGCACACAAAGCCCTCATTCGCAGTGCTAAACCAGGGAGCAGGACTATTAAAGTACCATCTCCCAATTCCAGGACCACTATGATAACATGGATTGGAATATATTTTTCCATCAGGCAGACTTAGATACATGTACTTCACCCGCGCTGTCATATATTAATTACTGTGTGGACAACATCACTGTTAATAAAAGGATCAAAATGTACCCAAATGAGAAACCATGGGTGAATGAAGAAGTCAACCAGCTGCTCGAGGTGAGAGAAACAGCATTTAAATCAGGAAACACTTCAGCCTATAGAGCTGCATGAGCTAACCTCAAAGAGGCATCAAGTCTGCAAAACTTAAGTACAAAAAGTGGATTGAGGAGGAGATTAACAATAACTCAAACCCACTGTGGATGTGGCAAGGCATTCGATCAATCACGGATTACAAAAAGGAATGACATACAACACATGCCAGCCAACAACGACACCAACCTAGCAGAGGAACATAATGGTTTCTTGGCTCAGTTTGACAAAGGCAATAACCATAGCTTGTTGTTGTACACAAACATGAGGTACAATGGGCACTCAATAACATCAACATAAGGAAAGAAGCAGGTCTTGATGGTGTGGAAGGATGTGTGCTCCAACCCTGCGCTGACCAAATAGCAAAGGTATTTATAAACATATTTAATCTAGCTCTCTCCTCACGTATAGTCCTCTTGTGCCTGAAATGCATGACCATCTTGCCTGTTTCAAAAAACCTATGATAACCTGTTTTAACGACTATCAACCAATCACTCACACCCCTGTTATTGCAAAGTGTTTTGAATGACTGATAATCAGTCACATTAAAGCCTTTGTCCCAACTGATCTAGACCAACACCAGTTAGAGTACCGGGCAAATAGATCAACTGAGGATGCCATCTGTGTGACTCTGCATGCTGCACTCTCGTACCTTGAAAATCCCAACACCTACATTAGGATACTCTTCGTTGACTACAGCTCAGTATTTAACACCATCAGAACTAGTCAGCTGATCAACAAACTCCATGTACTAGGACTAACTCCCTCCATATGTTATTGATTAGTGGATTTTCTCACCAACCACCCCGTGTCTGTCAGATTGGACAACCACACATCAACCATCTGCACGCTAACCACTGGTGTGCCACAGCTAAACCTCCTCCTATACACACTTTTTACCCATGACTTTCAATCCATCTACGAATCAAACATTATTGTTAAATTTGCAGATGATACGACTGTCATTGAGTTCATATCAAACAATGATGAACCTGCATATAGGGAGGAGGTTCAGAACCTGACAGAGTGGTGTGACACAAACAACTTGGTCTTAAATACCAAAAAGTCGAAAGAAGCTGTTGTGGACTTTCGGACAACTAAAAAGACTACTTACAGTCCAGTAACTATCAAAGCAGAGGCTGGGGAAAGAGTCTTCAGCTTTAAGTTTCTAGGAATCACCATCACAGAGAACCTCTCCTGGGCTGACAATACTACAGTAGTAGTAGTAGGCAAAGCACAACAACGCCTTTACTTTCTGAGAAGGCCAAGGAGAGCTAACCTCCCCCAGAAGCTGTTGGTCAACATTTATAGATGTACCATAGAGAGCATTTTGTCTAACTGCATAACAGCCTGGTACAACAACTGCACCAAATCTGCCAAAAAAAACCTGCAGCAGGTCATATAAACAGCACAGGACATTACTGCTTCTGAAACGCCATCACTTGAACATCTACACAAGACTCGCTGTGCAAGAAGAGCTAAAAACATCATCAAGGACATCATTTATCATGGATATAACTTGTTTAAGCTCCTCCCATCAAGCAGGTGCTTCAGATCAATCCGTACCCACACAAACAGACTAAAAAATAGCTTCTTCCCAACTACTATAACTTATTGAACTCTGCTATCTCCTTAGTCTGAAATCATTTTTCATTGAACATGTGTAATAAGTTATGTAGGTAATGTTTAATATACTGTTTACTAACATGTACAATACTATGTTGCTGTACATCCATCCATCCATCCATTATCCAACTCGCTATATCCTAACTAGAGGGTCACAGGGGTCTGCTGGAGCCAATCCCAGCCAACACAGGGCACAAGGCAGGAAACAAACCCCAGGCAGGGCACTAGCCCACCGCAGTGCTGCTGTACATTTATTCAATAATAATCTGCAGTGGAACGAGCCTTGGACACAAGCAGGCAGACATGTTTAAATGCACCACCATACGTTTATTTACACTACTAATATTTGCAATAAAGTGCACACAACCCACCTCACCCCAAAGTCCAGGCCTTTCTCACACTGCCTTTCTCTTCTCTCAGGTCCGCCTCCACTCCTCTTCTCTCCTCCGAGCTCTGTCCTCCTCCACCCGACTCCAGCCATCGAATGGAGGGAGGCGGCCCCTTTTATACACACCCGGATGTGTCCAGGTGCCTCCTGGCAATCTTCCACCAGCACTCCTCAGTTTGGCGGAAGTTCCGGCCGCGCACCCGGAAACACTCAGGGTGTCCCTGGTCCTCTTCCCCCGAGCACTTCCGGGTGTGGCGGAAGTGCTGAGGTCCAGGGCTCCAAAGGCATCGTGGCACTACCTGGCAGTGACCATGGGCCCCTACAGGGTTGAGCTTCCAAGCTCTTCACCTGTGGTCCCTAAAGCCACCAGGGTGGTCGACCCCTCGTGGTCTGGAGGAGGCGCAAGCCCTCCTCCGGTCCTCCTGGGTGTCCCGGCTGGGTAGCAAGCCCCAGCCACTCGCCACACCGTATTGATTGCTTGAACATTTAGCATCGTATGTGGCATTTTGCTAATATTATGAACATAATTTGTATGATTACTCTGTTTTTATTTCCTGTCACGGCGGCAATCCCCAAACCCGTGAGGGATGCCATCAAGCTGAAGAAGGAGTCCTATAGGACCTTTTTGTCCTGTGGGTCTCTGGAGGCAGCTGATAGGTACCGGCAGGCCAAGCGGAATGCGGCTTCGGTTGTTGCTGAGGCAAAAACTCGGGCATGGGAGGAGTTTGGAGAGGCCATGGAGAACGACTTTCGGACGGCTTCGAGGAGATTCTGGTCCACCGTCCGGCGTCTCAGGAAGGGGAAGCAGTGCAGTGTCAACACTGTATATGGTGGGGATGGTGTGCTGCTGACCTCGACTCGGGACGTTGTGGGTCGGTGGGGGGAGTACTTCGAAGACCTCCTCAATCCCACTAACATGCCTTCCAATGAGGAAGCAGAGCCTGGGGACTCTGAGGTGGGCTCTCCCATCTCTGGGACTGAAGTCACCGAGGTGGTCAAAAAACTCCTTGGTGGCAGGGCCCCGGGGGTGGATGAGATACGCCCGGAGTTCCTTAAGGCTCTGGATGTTGTAGGACTGTCTTGGTTGACACGCCTCTACAACATCTCATGGACATCGGGGACAGTGCCTCTGGATTGGCAGACGGGGTGGTGATCCCCCTCTTTAAAAAGGGGGACCGGAGGGTGTGTTCCAACTATAGAGGGATCACACTCCTCAGCCTCCCTGGAAAAGTCTATTCGGGGGTTCTGGAAAGGAGGGTCCGTCGGATAGTCGAACCTCGGATTCAGGAGGAACAGTGTGGTTTTGTCCGGGTCACGGAACAGTGGACCAGCTCTACACCCTTAGCAGGATCCTGGAGGGTGCATGGGAGTTTGCCCAACCAGTCTACATGTGCTTTGTGGACTTGGAAAAGGCGTTCGACCGTGTCCCTCGGGGAATCCTGTGGGGGTGCTCCGGGAGTATGGGGTACCGGACCCCCTGATAAGAGCTGTTCAGTCCCTGTACAACCAGTGTCAGAGCTTGGTCCGCATTGCCGGCAGTAAGTCGAGCCCGTTTCCAGTGAGAGTTGGACTCCACCAGGGCTGCCCTTTGTCACCGATTCTGTTCATAACTTTTATGGACAGAATTTCTAGGCGCAGCCAGGGTGTTGAAGGGGTCCGGTTTGGTGGACTCAGGATTGGGTCACTGCTTTTGCAGATGATGTTGTCCTGTTTGCTTCATCAGGCCGTGATCTTCAGCTCTCTCTGGAGCGGTTCGCAGCTGAGTGTGAAGCGGCTGGGATGAGAATCAGCACCTCCAAATCCGAGACCATGGTCCTCAGCCGGAAAAGGGTGGAGTGCCCTCTCAGGGTTGGGGGAGAGATCCTGCCCCAAGTGGAGGAGTTCAAGTATCTCGGGGTCTTGTTCATGAGTGAGGGAAGAATGGAGCGTGAGATCGACAGGCGGATCGGTGCAGCATCTCTGCATCGGTCTGTCATGGTGAAAAAAGAGCTGAGCCGTAAGGCAAAGCTCTCAATTTACCAGTCGATCTACGTTCCTACCCTCACCTATGGTCATGAGCTATGGGTAGTGACCGAAAGAACGAGATCGCGAATACAAGCGGCTGAAATGAGTTTCCTTCGCAGGGTGTCTGGGCTTTCCCTTAAGGATAGGGTGAGGAGCTCAGTCGTCCGGGTGGGGTTCAGAGTAGAGCCGCTGCTCCTCCGCATCGAGAGGAGTCTAATTAGGTGGCTCGGGCATCTGATCAGGATGCCTCCTGGACGCCTCCCTGGTGAGGTGTTCCGGGCACGTCCAACCGGGAGGAGGCCCCGGGAAGACCCAGGACACGCTGAAGGGACTATGTCTCCCGGCTGGCCTGGGAACGCCTTGGGATTCTTCCGGAAGAGCTGGAAGAAGTGGCCCGGGAGAGGGAAGTCTGGGCTTCTCTACTTAAGCTGCTACCCCCGCGACCCGACCTTGGATAAGCGGAAGAGGATGGATGGATGGATGGATGATAAAAATGCATTTGAGATATTTTAAAATAAACAGATTACCATTTTAAAATCTTTTGAAACCTATTTAAAATAGTTCAAAATACACTTAAGATATGTTGAAATAGACATATCTTTAGATATATGTAATTTATTTTAGGACTAGGGGGCTTTGCCCCCTGCTCACTTTGCTCGCCAACCCCCCGGCCTGCGCTATGCACCAGCCACTTCGCATCTCTGCTGCACATGTATGTGGATCTCACTTTCACCAAACAGCAAATCCTTTAATTCTCGCGGATATGCCTCTTCATTGGGAAGAAACACTGCTTTTCCCTGATGGCAACACGAATTAGACAATCTACAAATCTCACACTTAATGTTTAAATCCAAACAATATCTACATACTTCTGTCATATCACCTATGTCCATATATTTGATCTCTTTTCACTGTTCCGTTATTTTACCGAATAATAATTTCTGCTTGTTTGCGCTAATGCAATCTTTACTATCATTTTTTTGAGACTTTTGAATTTTAGTACTTTCATTATCTCTAACCTGCTCTGCATGTGTATTGCTCCAACATTTTTGAACCTCTTTATGACGTTCTACTTTGTCATCTACTCTTTGTCTTTTGTTTCTAACCCCGGGTGTGATTAAATGTCTTGGCACAAAGTCTCGTCTCATGGGTCATGAAATTATCTTTCTGAAAAAGTCTTGTCTCGTCCCAGGATTTTTTTTTTATATAATAGAGAGATATCCTAAATGCATTTCCTGATATATTAAAAAGCATTTTGTGATATCACAAAATGATAATTCAGCTTGCCATACCATAGAGACTATTGGTATTTTTTATGTTATATTGGTATGTTTTGCTGTGACTCTGAAAAGAACCGGCACCTAATATTGCTGGGCGGGCTCTGACTGGATTAAGTGGGTTTGAAAATGTTATGTTATGATAATCTGGAAAAGTTAATATAACCTGAAGATGCAATTTTTTTTGTTTGGTTCTTTTTTTAGATTGCAATGATACAATTGTGCTACTATCAGAACAAACTGAAAAGACGGAAAATGAGTCAGGTATTGGATATAAAATGTTATACCTTCTTTGTGATTTATAAAAAATACTGTGCTAGTCTATTGATTTATGTTGACACAAACAAACATCTTATACCAGATTTTTTAATTTTAATTTTGTTTATCAAACACAGTTGCTGACAGAGAATCTTACGTAATGTGTAAAAGAAAACCATACACTAATCTGGTGGTCTAGTGGAGGGGTCCTCCATTTAGAAGAGCTTTTGTGACTGCAGGACATTTTCCAATTTAATTTCTTAATTCAAAATCAATTCTTTTGGTTTATTGGAGAATTGGATATTCTGATCCTTTTATTTATTGCTATGTTGTTGCTTCACAGAAATTCCTAGGTAGGATTAGGACCCATTTAAATTTGAAAATATTTCATTAAAAGTAGCTAAGTAAACATGCATGAAATGGTAAAAGATTTAGATTTGCCAGTCAGCTCTTTACACAAATGCTGTGCTCTATTGGATCGTACAGGGCTTTTTTTTTTGTATTCCAGCTCTAAACATCTTCCACACATCTATCATGATAAACTGAATAAGCAGATTGTAATGCATAAATCTGTAGTCCTCCTTCAGTTTATGGCAAAAATCACATGGAGCACAGCAGCAGTAGTGGCTGTACAATTCCATTAAGTTAACAAAGTAAATCTGATACAGAAAAACAAAATTATGAGAGGTAGTTAGCCAGTTAGAGAAGGTGAATGATTTGGGGGCCAGAATGACTAGGCTATGATGGGCAGTTTAGCTAGTATATTGTGATACACCCTACTCTTTACGAGCAATACCCATGGATCTTTTATGGCCACTGACAGTCAGGACCTCGCTTTTATGTCCCATCTGCAGGATGGTGCCATGTTTACGGTACAGTGTCCTCATCATTGTACTGAGGCATTAGGATCAACATTCAGACCAGAGGGTGAGCACCTCTTTCAGTAGCAACCAAAGTTTTCACTGGTATGGGTGCAGGCATTTACATTCACAGCAGCTGCCATTTAGTGTTTTTTTTCTGTGATAACAGTAGCTATGTTATTAGTAGTAACATGATGGCCAAAAGTACATCATGTGAAGTCACTGCACTGCTGGTGCTTAAAATGGTGTTGCATAAGACCCTTTATTGAAGTTTGTTGATATTGCGCAAAAACATTGTGTTTGTTAGCTACTGTAGTTAAATAGTTTTCTAGAGAGGTAGAAGTTTGTGTATTAATTTTGACATTTCATTTTTCATCATTAGCATATTGGGCTTTGCTGTTTTGGTTCAACTAGTCTTTTGGCCTCTGATCCTTTTAGTTGAAAAATATGATTTATTCTCTTCTCTTCAGCATTTTTATCTTACAGCATACAGCAGAAAAATGTCAAAAAACAGGAATTGGCAGAAATTCTAAGAGATGTACAGTAAGATATTGTCCTTATCCATTGTATATATTGTATTAATTTTAGGTAAAGTAACAAACCCTGAAACTCTGAATAATGAAGAAAACAACACTAAAGCAGGTATGTATTTCATGTAATATTGGATTGGAAAAGAATCCTCATACATTAGCTATCCATCCATCCATTAGCCAACCCGCTATATCCTAACTACAGGGTCACGGGGGTCTGCTGGAGCCAATCCCAGCCAACACAGGGCGCAAGGCAGGAAACAAACCCAGGGCAGGACCCGCATACACATGCACACACACACACACACACACACACACTAGCGACAATTAGGGTTTTGCCAATACACTTAACCTGCATGTCTTTGGACTGTGGGAGGAACCGGAGTGCCCGGAGGAAACCCACACAGACACGGGGACAACATGCAAACTCCACACAGGGAGGATCCAGGAAGCAAACCTGGGTCTCCGAACTGTGAGGCAGCAGTGCTACCACTGAGCCATTGTGCCGCCCTACATTAGCTATGAATTACAAATTTAATTTTTACCCTAAATTTACACCAACTTCCAAATCTTGCATGAAAAAGTACGATTGAGGGTCCACGATATTAGCTGCACACAGATGCAGCTGTTTCATTCTCACCAAAATAGGTGTTTTTTTTTAAATACTGACTATCATGGTCTTACAATTTAGTGCAAACATTTACTACCGTCACCAGAAGCTTTTACTGATCGGTTCGAACTGCACAAACCATTGTTGGAAGCAATACTTCAGGAGCTTCTCAGATCACAGAGACTAACATTGACTCCTCTCCCTGGAGGGAGACAACATAGATAGTACAGGATGAGGAAGCAGAAAAGGAGTAAATGAGAAGGTTTACTAGTTGGGCCAAAAAGTGCGCCGTATAAAGCCTTTTTCCCTAGTGCTCTTCTTGCCAATACTAGATCACTCGCCAACAAAATGGACAAGCTCCTTTTTTGAGATATTGCCACACATAAAACTGCAAAGGACTGCTGCCTTATGATTTTTTTCGGAGAATTGGCTGAATCCCAGCATACTGGACAGAATATTCGACTCTGGTAAGAAAATAGGAGGAGGACGCTGTGTTTATATTAATGATGCTTGGTGCACTAATACAATTATAATCAACATGTTATGCCCTCTGGACATGGAAAATTTAATGCTAAGATGCCATCCTTTTTACTTGCCAAGGGAACATACAGTTGTCATTCTTATGGCAGTATACATACCACCACAGGCTAATGTTAAGTCAGCACTCGAGCAATTATATGACATCATCAGTTAACAACAGAATGCACACCCTGACGGAATTTTTATCATCGCCAGGGATTTTAATGAAGTGAATCTTAAGAATGTTCTTCCTAGATTTTACCAACATTGAAACTTCAAAACTAGAGAGGAAAACATCTTAGATCATGTTTATACAAACATAAAAGATGCCTAAAAGGTTATGCCATGCGCCCACCTAGGACAGTCTGCACACAAAGCCCTCATTCGCAGTGCTAAACCAGGGAGCAGGACTATTAAAGTACCATCTCCCAATTCCAGGACCACTATGATAACATGGATTGGAATATATTTTTCCATCAGGCAGACTTAGATACATGTACTTCACCCGCGCTGTCATATATTAATTACTGTGTGGACAACATCACTGTTAATAAAAGGATCAAAATGTACCCAAATGAGAAACCATGGGTGAATGAAGAAGTCAACCAGCTGCTCGAGGTGAGAGAAACAGCATTTAAATCAGGAAACACTTCAGCCTATAGAGCTGCATGAGCTAACCTCAAAGAGGCATCAAGTCTGCAAAACTTAAGTACAAAAAGTGGATTGAGGAGGAGATTAACAATAACTCAAACCCACTGTGGATGTGGCAAGGCATTCGATCAATCACGGATTACAAAAAGGAATGACATACAACACATGCCAGCCAACAACGACACCAACCTAGCAGAGGAACATAATGGTTTCTTGGCTCAGTTTGACAAAGGCAATAACCATAGCTTGTTGTTGTACACAAACATGAGGTACAATGGGCACTCAATAACATCAACATAAGGAAAGAAGCAGGTCTTGATGGTGTGGAAGGATGTGTGCTCCAACCCTGCGCTGACCAAATAGCAAAGGTATTTATAAACATATTTAATCTAGCTCTCTCCTCACGTATAGTCCCCTTGTGCCTGAAATGCATGACCATCTTGCCTGTTTCAAAAAACCTATGATAACCTGTTTTAACGACTATCAACCAATCACTCACACCCCTGTTATTGCAAAGTGTTTTGAATGACCGATAATCAGTCACATTAAAGCCTTTGTCCCAACTGATCTAGACCAACACCAGTTAGCGTACCGGGCAAATAGATCAACTGAGGATGCCATCTGTGTGACTCTGCATGCTGCACTCTCGTACCTTGAAAATCCCAACACCTACATTAGGATACTCTTCGTTGACTACAGCTCAGTATTTAACACCATCAGAACTAGTCAGCTGATCAACAAACTCCATGTACTAGGACTAACTCCCTCCATATGTTATTGATTAGTGGATTTTCTCACCAACCACCCCGTATCTGTCAGATTGGACAACCACACATCAACCATCTGCACGCTAACCACTGGTGTGCCACAGCTAAACCTCCTCCTATACACACTTTTTACCCATGACTTTCAATCCATCTACGAATCAAACATTATTGTTAAATTTACAGATGATACGACTGTCATTGAGTTCATATCAAACAATGATGAACCTGCATATAGGGAGGAGGTTCAGAACCTGACAGAGTGGTGTGACACAAACAACTTGGTCTTAAATACCAAAAAGTACAAAGAATCTGTTGTGGACTTTTGGACAACTAAAAAGACTACTTACAGTCCAGTAACTATCAAAGCAGAGGCTGGGGAAAGAGTCTTCAGCTTTAAGTTTCTAGGAATCACCATCACAGAGAACCTCTCCTGGGCTGACAATACTACAGTAGTAGTAGTAGGCAAAGCACAACAACGCCTTTACTTTCTGAGAAGGCCAAGGAGAGCTAACCTCCCCCAGAAGCTGTTGGTCAACATTTATAGATGTACCATAGAGAGCATTTTGTCTAACTGCATAACAGCCTGGTACAACAACTGCACCAAATCTGCCAAAAAAAACCTGCAGCAGGTCATATAAACAGCACAGGACATTACTGCTTCTGAAATGCCATCACTTGAACATCTACACAAGACTCGCTGTGCAAGAAGAGCTAAAAACATCATCAAGGACATCATTTATCATGGATATAACTTGTTTAAGCTCCTCTCATCAAGCAGGTGCTTCAGATCAATCCGTACCCACACAAACAGACTAAAAAATAGCTTCTTCCCAACTACTATAACTTATTGAACTCTGCTATCTCCTTAGTCTGAAATCATTTTTCATTGAACATGTGTAATAAGTTATGTAGGTAATGTTTAATATACTGTTTACTAACATGTACAATACTATGTTGCTGTACATCCATCCATCCATCCATTATCCAACCCGCTATATCCTAACTACAGGGTCACAGGGGTCTGCTGGAGCCAATCCCAGCCAACACAGGGCACAAGGCAGGAAACAAACCCCAGGCAGGGCGCCAGCCCACCGCAGTGCTGCTGTACATTTATTCAATAATAATTCGTTGTGGAACGAGCCCTGGACACAGGCAGGCAGACATGTTTAAATGCACCACTATACGTTTATTTACACTACTAATATTTGCAATAAAGTGCACACAACCCACTTCACCCCAAAGTCCAGGCCTTTCTCACACTGCCTTTCTCTTCTCTCAGGTCCGCCTCCTCTCCTCTTCTCTCCTCCGAGCTCTGTCCTCCTCTACCCAACTCCAGCCATCGAATGGAGGGAGACGGCCCCTTTTATACACACCCGGATGTGTCCAGGTGCCTCCCGGCAATCTTCCACCAGCACTCCTCAGTTCGGCGGAAGTTCCGGCCGCGCACCTGGAAACACTCAGGAAGTGCTGAGGTCCAGGGCTCCAAAGGCATCGTGGCACCACCTGGCAGTGACCATGGGCCCCTACAGGGTTGAGCTTCCAAGCTCTTCACCTGTGGTCCCTAAAGCCACCAGGGTGGTCGACCCCTCGTGGTCTGGAGGAGGCGCAAGCCCTCCTGCGGTCCTCCTGGGTGTCCCGGCTGGGTAGCAAGCCCCAGCCACTCGCCACAACGTATTGATTGCTTGAACATTTAGCATTGTATGTGGCATTTTGCTAATATTATGAACATAATTTGTATGATTACTCTGTTTTTAGTTCTTATTTCTGTGGTGGGCTGGCGCCCTGCCCGGGGTTTGTTTCCTGCCTTGTGCCCTGTGTTGACAGGGACTGGCTCCAGCAGACCCCTGTGACCCTGGAGTTAGGATATACCGGGTTGGATAATGGATGGATGGATAGTTCTTATTTGTATTTATTTATTGTATTATTATCTATATGAACTATTTGCCTTTTGGGTTTTAAGTGCACCTTGGGGTTGTCACAGAAGTAATATCATTATGTTATACAATGACAATAAAGTGCTTGAAATCTTTAAATTTTGAATTCTGCCCTAGTGAAATCGACTTCTTAATTAGTGAAAGCATTTTGTATGCAGACTTTGTTGTTTAAAACAGGTAAATATATTACGGTATATATTAGAATGAACAAGAAATGTAACTGATTTTCACCAATGGAAGATGGGAGGCATAAGGCAATTAGCATAAATTTATAAGGAAAATCAACTTTGTTGAACTTTTCACAACAGTGTCACAAGTATCTAGCAAGAAGACAATAAACAAAATATTTAAAAAGTCAACTGCATTTTGTTTGTCTTAATAAAAAGACTAAAAAATGCTGAATCAATGTGGAGAGAAAAATATTTACTTAAATTAATAGCTGTATCCAAAATTAGTGATGAAAGAGCTATATCAGAATGCAACTCATTGTAAATTGCTGATGAATTATGGGTCCTGCTGTTCAAGTCAACAAGTGAACCAAAATATGGAAAACATGAAGGCAGTTTTGAAAGCCTGGAATGTCACAGAATATCTGAAAATTGCAACAAGGAAGATGAATGATGAATGATGAAAAATAAAAATAAATAATAAAATAATCACAAAAACATAAAATAATAGAAGGTCCTGGGATAATTCTAAGAACATCATAATGAACATAAGATAATGCAGTGCCATTCCCCAGTCCCCTGCTCATGACGCACATGTAATTTGCGACTGTGAAACGGTGGCATCAACATGACCAAAAGCTTGTTTAACACTTCGCAACATGCTGTGTCCTTCTCTTATTGAGAGCAGGATGTTCTAAGAGCATTAGGTACGCTGAAAAAAAATTAATCTAAGCAAGTGAAAAGTTTTTATATCACATCATTAAATCTTGTTTCCCTTAGTGTTATGGTTTTTCTTATTGTTATTTCCTTATTTTTTGACTTATCAAAAATTTATATTTACGATCATTGACCTTACTTTAGGAAATCTTGTGAAGTCAATTTGCTTACCCTATTAACATATTTTTTTTCTTAATAAAAGCAAATCAACTCCCATTTCAAGTTTAATTTGTCTAGTTTTTACACATACATTTTTTGCATTGTAGAAGTTCCTATTAAAGAGAACCCTCGGTGTATATGTCAGCTCTGCACATACAGGTGTTTAAATTCTGGTTGTGTTCTGCACTTTGGGAAATATTGTCAGAGAAGAATATTTACAGTTACAGCTACAAGTTCAGGCATTGATTACTTGAGTGGTTCTCAAACTTAATCCTGGGGTTGGCACCTTTTGGCTCTAGCCAACTTCTACAAGACTAAACGTGTTACATTTTCTTTTAGAATGTACTAAGCATTTATGTATGTAATAAGGGGATATTTAGTTTGTTTTGTTTACTAAGTTTTTAAGATTTTCAAAATCATAATCATGTTTTTCTTTCTGCTTTTTCAGGTATTATGTTTATTTCATTCATTATTTACTAAAGATCACTTTAGTGGGTCTGACATTGTAGCCTTTCAGCATTCAATGTGTTTCGCATGGGCTTTTGCTCTGCTCCCTGTGAATTGTCTTTATTAGGGTACAATTAAGCAAGCAAACTACACAGAAAAGACAAATTCGGAGAGTAAGAACAAAAGATAGTTAAGTGATAGCAACAATTTCTAAATGTAGCTGCATTTACCCAAAATGATCAAAGTTCTGCAGCTTAGTTTGCTTCATGGGATTCTGACAATAGTGTGACACGTTGAAATGATTCCATAGACGAAATATCTTCATGTTTTAAAGGTTTAGTAAACATTCAATGTAAAACAGTTCACACAAAAGTGGAGAAAAAAATTGATATAGCATAGTAAAGAAAAGTTCTGTTTAAAGCTTGTATATCTTGTTTCATTCTTTATGTTTGCTCATACAGTTGAACCACTTCTAAATTGTCAGAAAACTGTAGGCCTATCCCATTTACAAACTGCAAATCAGTCCATGATAGCAATGTGCCTATTCCAAACTGACTTAATTAACACACTGTATTACGGATGTAGCAAGAAAGTTCTAGCTCATGTTAACTTACAGGGGGTAAAAGGCTCTAAGAAATCAATGTCCTATAGGAGTCAAGCAAACACTATAGGAATTTAACTTAAAGCATTAACTCTTTAAGATTGGCTCTTATGTTAAATATCTTATAAAAATCACACTGCTGTGTTTTTCTGAATGCAGAATAAGAGAAGATAAAATGACTAGCTAATTAAATGAGAGCAAGTAAATTGTGAAATTGCCTCAAACAAAAACCTGCAACCAGATGGGGTCACCTGGACTGAGTCTGAGAACCACTGTTTTTAAAATAGTTATATATCTTAAAAATAGTTTTAATTCATTTTTGTCCTTAAAACAATTGAAATTTTCACTTCCATGTATTTTATCCATGTAATGTAGATTCCCACAACCTGTGTTAGACATTATATTGTAGTATTCATAGCCTTATAGAGTATACAGTAATCCCTTGCTATATCGCGCTTTGACTTTCGCGGCTTCACTCTATCACGGATTTTAAATGTAAGCACATCTAAATATATATCACGGATTTTTCACTGGTGCGCGGATTTCTGCGGACAATGCGTCTTTTAATTTATGCTACACGCTTCCTCAGTTTGTTTGCCCTGTTGGTTTCATACAAGGGACGCTATTGGCGGATGGCTTAGAAGCTACCCAATCAGAGCAT
This sequence comes from Polypterus senegalus, assembly GCF_016835505.1. Taxonomy (NCBI): domain Eukaryota; kingdom Metazoa; phylum Chordata; class Cladistia; order Polypteriformes; family Polypteridae; genus Polypterus; species Polypterus senegalus. The sequence goes on from NC_053155.1 coordinate 58,740,310, forward strand.
GTATTACATATTAACTAAAACTCCTCAATGCTATAAGATATGCATCCCGCGCAGAGCTTGATTGTTTGCTTGTCTCTGCCTCTATCTCACCCTCTCTGACATTCTCTGCGCCTGACAGAGGGGCTGTGAGCAGAGGTGCTGTTTGCACAGAAGCTGTTTGCCTAGTGGATACAAACGCACCTCTAAGAAATGCCGCTTTATCGCGGTGCTTCTAAACACACACTTATTGATTTTTTGATGGTTTGCTTTAATCTCTCTCTCTCTCTCTCTCTCTCTCTCTCTGCCTCTCTGACATTCTCTGCGCCTGACGGAGGAGATGTGAGCAGAGGGGCTGTTTGCACAGAGGCTGTTTGCTTAAAAGATACTGACGCTCCTCTAAAAAAATGCCGCTTTATTGCGGTGCTCGGCATATTTAAAAGCACAAAAGCACACGTATTGATTTTTTGATGGTTTGCTTTAATCTCGCTCTCTTTCTCTCTCTCTGACGTTCTCTGCGCCTGACGTGCCTGAGATGTGAGCAGAGGGGCTGTTTGCACAGAGGATGTTTGCTTAGAAGATACTGACGCTCCTCTAAAAAATGCCGCGGCAAACTTAAAAGCACACGTATTGATTTTTTGATTGTTTGCTTTTCTTTGAGCTCTCTCTCTCTCTCTCTCTGAAATTCTCTGCTCCTGAAGAGAAGAAGATATATTTGCATTCTTTTAATTGTGAGAAAGAACTGTCATCTCTGTCTTGTCATGGAGCACAGTTTAAACTTTTGACTAAAGGGTGTTATTTCATGTCTAGAGGGCTCTAATAATGTTAACAGTGTGGGAGAGTTTATAAGGGCTTAAAATATATAAAAATAACTACACAAACATATGGTTTCTACTTCGCGGATTTTCATCTATCGTGGGGGGTTCTGGAACGCAACCCCCGCGATCGAGGAGGGATTACTGTATTTAGTTGTGTGCTCATGGGTTTGTCTTCTGAATAACAAATCATCATCTGAAATTGAGGTAACTGTTAAGTTTTTTGGGTGTTTGTCCGCTTTCAGAAGTGAAAACGTTGTATTGAATATTTTTTTCCTCAGGTGACAAAGGCCCGCTAGAGGCATCAGCAGAACATACAGCCAACATTGTCAAGGAATCAGGTATGTAAGAAGTCGTTTTTATTTAAAAAAGTAAAGACTTGCAATGTCTAAATCTATTTATATTTATTTTAATTTAAACCTGATATCATGCAGAGAAAGATCATTTTAAATTCAAGGCATACCTGTTGTTCACTATATAATCATGTGAAGGTATCTTGGCCAGTGTTAAGTCTTACTCTAATAAAGGTTTGATTTGCAATTCTTTCCCTACATAAACCTTAGATATATACAGTATAAGGAAACTACTGCTTCAATAGATTAGCATATCTTAGGTATGCTTGAACACATTATGACCACTTTCACACTGATGTCTATGAGTGTTTCAAAATGTGAGCCTGTACACATATTAAATTAAAAACAAATTACTTGACTTGACTGTAACTTGGCATAGTTAGTAGCTTCGTAAATGCTAGAAATAATTAGATTTTGTGCAAATTTAAAAGATGTAACTGTAAAATAATGCCTATTTTGGAATGGATAGTCTGCCGTTGATACTGATGGCTTGCAACCTCAGGACTTATTATAAATAATAAAATTAGCACAGAAAGAAGACTGCAATTATAATATTAAAAAGGATTTTTTTACTTATAAAATGTAGTTTATTTCAGTCAGTTTAAAAGATGTATACGTAAAATAATTTTAGACACAAAGTATGCAGCTGCAAACAGATGCACTTATAAAAATGAAAATGAGTGGCAGAGCAATTCTGCATGAATCTACTATATATCTGAGAAAGCCTGAATTCTCACCTGCACTGGCAGAGGTGACATTATTTTTAATTTATTTTTGGGTGTCATTCTTATTGTTAGTATAACATACAAACTACATTGAAGGAGTAATTTAAAATGGTGGTTGTGGAATATGTATCAGTGTTAAAAAAACTCATATAGTTCAGCTATACACTTTCTAACTCTGTGATTACAATTCAGGGTTGCGAATAGATGGAGTGTCTTGGAGAATATGGCATGGTTCAGCCTTGACTGTGACACCAGTCCATTTGTATGGACATACACATTCATACTCACTCTTTAAGGCAAGTTACAACATTTAGTTAGCACAGTGTTTATGATTTTAAGGAAAAAGTCAAAGTTTCAACTTACTGACCAAACAGGGATTCAACCACCAAACATGTGGAATACAAAGGTACCAGCATAAAACACTGCACCAATGGCCACTTTGCCGCCACTCAATATACTTTATTACTACTGTAATTGTAAAATGCTGCAAATTTAAATAATATCAAGACCAGACCTGTTGCAAAACTGAGCCACAAGTGAGGTCATAAGTGGCTCGGTCCCAAAAAGACCCCATAAGGAGGTTTAAAACTGCTTTAGGACAGAGACTTCAGAGAAGAGTTAGGTCAAAGGCTTACTTAAGGGAGAAGAGGGAAAGAAAGAAATGGAACATGCAAGCCCAGATTCACACCCTGACTCACAAGTATCTTAAAATATGAATTTCAGTGTCTCTGCTTTTAAAAGCTAATTTTGATCTTATATTTAAATATGAGAATTTCTTAAAATGCATACTAATATACAGGAAATTAACACATGTTCGTCCAACTATCATCTTTACCTGCTTTGTCCAAATTAAGAATTGTGGGTCCGAAGTCTATAACAGCAGCTTCGGATACCAGGCAGGAACCACCCTTTACTTGAGTGCCAGTCTGTCACAACGCTCGCTTGCAGTACCCACTGACAGTAACACTGGTTTACTGAACTTACACTGTTTGTGTTTGGGATGTAAGAAAAAAACACAGCAGAAAACAAAGAATCATGCAGATGTTAAAGAGAAGATGCAGACTCCTTACAGTGGTGGGCCATAACCAGGAATTCAAACCTACTCTCCTGCAATTTACTTTCCAACAGTGCGTTATTGTTTTTTCTCTTTCTTCAGGTTTGAATTAGAATTCAAATAAAACATAACAACATTGTTTCTTTTCCTAGGATCTGCAAATGATGACATGAATAAGGAAGTTAAAAGCCAGGATGAAGGTTTGACTGCAATTTAAATAAAACAAATATATATAGTATATATAATAAAATATATGCACACTTAAAAATGGAAGAAAATATTTAGAATAGTTTGAAGTACTAGGGTGGTGTACTGTGTTAGCCATTATGAATGTAGTGAGAAGTCAAGCAAAATTACACCTTTTATTTGCTATGTAGAAAGATCACAATATGCAAGCTTTCAAGGCAACCTGAAGAAGGGGCATGAGTTGCCTCGAAAGCTTGCATATTGTAATCTTTTTAGTTAGCCAAGAATAGTTTGAGAAAAATGTTAATTTTGGTCAAGAAGAATGATTCCCTGTGTTTTCTTTAAGAGTTCAGGTTTTAGAAGTAAGCCTCAAAGGAAATTCTGAATTTTGGCAATGTTGTACAGGACATCACCTTGTGCTGTGATATTAAATGTAACCAGGTAGCACTTTATGGTACCAGTGCACACTTACCAGAGCATTTGCTAATCCTTTCAACATGACTAAAGCTAAAACAAGAAATTAAAATATGGTAACAAAAATGTAAACTGTCATCATTACTGTAGAAAAGCAGAGCATGTCCCTGATTTCTTGTAGACAAACATTGGCACCAAAGTAATATTTATTAAAGTTATTGGTATCAACTGTAATTATCAAAACCAAAAGAACAAAGGAAAACCTTCAATGCGCTAAGTCATGGAAGAATGTACAGTGTAACACATTCCTAAAGTATTCAAAAATTTTTATTTCTCTCTTAGCAATTAAAGAATTACAAAGATATATATATATACTTATTTAAATTCCTCAGTATGCTTGATAATAAATAAAATTGTTATGTAAAAGTTAAATAATATAAAAGGTCTAATTTGCATATAGAAAATTTTACTTTGAACACATTTGTCTAACCTAGCCTTGCTTATAGAACTGCTTTAGCTCTTGTAGTTTCAGCATTTTTCACACATCAATAAAGTCCACCTATATGGCATGTATAAAACCTGTCTACTGTATATGTTACAACAAAAAGCCAAGCAAATCTGAACAAATAATATAACCTGAGACTTCAGTTTTATTTGTTTTTGTAGATGGTGCTAAGTTACTGGCAACTCCAGCAGAACAAACTGACAGGAAAGAAAACGAGTCAGTTATTGTTTGTAAACTATATTAGCAAACATAATTGTATGCCACTTTATTGACCTATGTTGACAAAAATAAACATCAAATATCAGAGCTGACTGAGAAATTTAAATAGTACATGAAAATAACTGAGTTTCTCTAGTGGTCTAGTGGAGGAGTCTTCATCCTGGTGGGCTGCTGTGGCACGCTAGATTTTTTAACCAGTTTCTTAATTATACCTCAACTCTTTTATTTTATGGAGGACTGAATATTCTGATTCTTTTAAATATTGTTATTTTGCTGTTTCTGAAATTCCAATGGAGAGCTAGAATCCCCTTTTTAATTCCCCATTTCAAAATAGGTCATTTTGCCAGTTAAACAAACATGAATTGGTAAAATAATGCAAACATTTTGATTACTCAGTGTTTCCTATTTTATTTGTGAATTATGTTTTATTTTATCAAGTACTAAAGAACTTTAAATTACTAATTGCAGCACTGTTAATTTAAAAGACTGAAAAGAGGAAACTATGTCACATTTAGTGATAGCATGCTGACCGTTCAGCACATCCATGCTTGCCCATTTTTGTGATTGCCAGCATCGTGTTGCCTGACTGAACCAATGCTGTACGATGGGTTAAGAGGTACAGCAGGCTCAGCCATGACCTATGCCCTTTTTTCTTTATCATTCTGTTTTGTTACAAGTATCAAATGGCCATCACTGTGATTGTCAATATGAGGTCTTTAGAAGCAGATAAACACAAAATTATAATCTGCCAAACAAGCACAGATGACATGAGGCAAGAAAGAAATGTAACAGACACTGGGAAAATGTGTATAATACCCCAAAAAAGGCAAATAAAATGCAGAATTAATGAACTTTTTAAAATATTTTCTTAAGACATATTTCACATAGGCGATAGATAATCCCAAGGGGAAATTCACATAATCCAGCAGCTGTATACTGATACAAAAAACAATATTAAATTAAAGAGTAATAAAAAAGCATGTAAAAGCAGACAATAACTTTGTATAATGTTAGCGTTTACTCCCTCAGGTGGAATTGAAGAGTCGCATAGTGTGGGGGAGGAACGATCTCCTCAGTCTGTCAGTGGAGCAGGACGGTGACAGCAGTCTGTCGCTGAAGCTGCTCCTCTGTCTGGAGATGACACTGTAAGCTCATAGGTTGTCATAATTTTAAAGATTTGATATTCACATAATCATATGGAGCACTGCTTAGCCTCATGGTATAGAGCTAGCAAAAATGTAAAAGTTTACTATGGCTAGAAAATGTGAAAATCAACAAATGGCAAAGCTTTTAAGAGATGTACAGTAAGACAGGGTGCTTATCTATCTTTATATATAATTCACTAAGGCAAGACACCCATGGAAAGGCAAGACACCCATGGAAAGCACACCGGAAGGGGCGTGGATTCACTAAACCGCTAACAAGTAAGACACCTATGGCGCACGCACCAACTCCAAGACCATTGGATACGATGACAACTTGCAGAGCCATGCCCACCAACTCGGGCGCGACAACACACGTCATTTATATTCATTTGTCGTAGAGCCTCATGTACCTCCGAGCCACCTTGACTGTTCCTAGAGGCATGTTTGTCGCGGAGGTGAGTCGCCATATGCAGCGTGTAAAACAGTTTGCGAGGGGTATCCCATGGGAACCTTAAAACAATCCTTTACAACTGAGGTTAAAACACAATGAAGTAAGCAGTCTTTAAAAACCGAGTTTTCGGTTACGACACATGACCGCGTGCACCATAGCAAACTGTTTTACACGCTACATACAGCAATTCGCATCCGCAACAGACATGCGTCTTCTTCACTCACGGATAATTATATGTTGCTCTCTCCAGAGTTCCATCTTTTCATTCACTTTCTGTTGTATCCTCAAACCCTCCCTTTTTAGACAACGTGTCTTTCCAGAAGTGTTTAGCATTCAATAAATAATTATGCATGAGATTGAGTGTGTGTCTACCTGGGCAAGAGAGGCGTGGGAAAGACGTTGAACCCCATTCGGGCTGCAAACTGTGGAATTCCCACTAAGTGCGACTCATACGCTCCGACTGGTTGCATCCCTGCCCTTTGTGCACACCCCCCTCCCACCTCGCTACTGCCGTGGTCGGGTGTCTTGGTGGATTATATATAAAAAAGCAGCCAACGACTCAACTGACGAGTTGGAGGTGGGCACATGAGCGGGCAGTACATACTGAACGAGAGTTCAGCAGACTAGCATGACGGAGGGAGCTGAATGGACATCCTTCTCTCCTCCCGTTCCATACTCCGCGCCGTGCACCCCCATCCCTCCGTCTGGCAGGAGAAGGCGCGAGGACGGTCCGCCAGTTTTCAGTCACGGATGATTGTGTGTTGGTTCGTTCCGTGCATTGTTACAGTGTTGCTTTTCTTGCTGATTTATTACATGACCGATTTTTCAAATGTTAATTTTCTCCTTGTGCTTAAAAATCATTAAAAAACCGGCCTGATTATGTGGCGTATGGCACTCCACAGGTTGGCTAGTTTTATATATTGCATTTAATTTTAGATAAAGTGACCTAGACTGAACCTTTGAATAATGAAGAAAACAACCATAAAGCATATATGTAGTTTATGCAATAAATGATTGGAAAAGAAACCTCACACATTAGCTACGAGTTACAAATGTAATGTTTACCCTCAATAAATTGTATTCATCTATGCATTGTCAATAAGTTTGATCTTTATGATTTTGACATTTTTGTGATCCCATTGTGTTTATTCATGTTCAGAGCAACCACAATTTAGTCTATTTTTTTTTTTTTGGTTAGTCAAATGATGGCCAGAAGTACATCACATGACATCACTGCCCTGTTGGTATTTAAAATACTGGTGCAGAAATGATTTGTCAGAGTTTGTTGATTTGGTGTTTTGGTTTAACCATTCCTCTGGCTTCTGATCCTTTATATTTGGAGATTATGATTTCTTCTTATTTTCTATTTTTGAAAATGCCAGTACACAGCTGAAGTCATCCATCATATGAAGCACCATTTAGTTGTATGGCACAGAGCTGGCAATAATGAAAAAGTTTACTATGATGGGAAAATATGAAAAACAATAAATGGCAAAGTTTTTAAGAGATGTGCAATAAGTTACTTATTTGATATATTTCATATAATTTTAGATCAAGCACCAAAGCCTGAACCTTTGAAGAATGAAGGAAACAACACTAAAGCAGGTATGTACATAATTTATTTAATAACTAATTGGAAAAGAAACCTCACCCAGTAGCTATGAATCACAAGTTTAATGTTTACCCGCAGTTTATACCCACTTCTAAATCTTGCATGAAAAAGTGATATTCTGTATCATACGGCCAACTGCTTTCTGTTTGTCAGAATTAAAAGGACTGTGAAATGTTTAAATGACTTTGGAAGAAAACCATTTAGTTAATTCAATAGCTGCATCCAACATTAGTGCTAAAATAACTACAGTATATCAGAACAGAATTCATTGGAGATTGATGAAATATGGTTCCTGCTGTTCATGTCAATAGAAGAACCAAAATCTGGAAAACATGAAGGCTGTGTTGCAATCCTGGAATGTCACAGAATATTTGAATATGCTAAAAGGCAAATGGATGTCTTCATCCCAGAAGTGTATCTATTTCTGAAAGAGATTTTTCAGTAGAATGATAGAAACAGACATAACAATAAATAATAAAATCACAATAAAAAATGATAGGAAAAAAACAAAACATAGTTAAGCATTTTACAGTAAGAAAAATACAGTTTATAAATATCTCATACAAACCACAGTGATGAAGGTTTTCTGAATTCAGAATAAGAGAAGGTAAAAAACTACTGTACTAGCCAATTAAATGAGATCAATTTAAGGTAAAATGTGAAACAAAAATGGAACAAAAACCTGCAACTAGATGGGTTTCCCCAGGGCTGATTTTGACAACTACTGTGTTAAAACGTCTTTAAACATCTTATGAATTTTTATAATAAGATAGTTTCAGATTAAAAATACTTGTATATCTTAAAAATTTTGATTCATTTTTATCCTTAAAACATGATTGAAATATTCACCTTCATGTACTATATCCATGTCCTTTAGATTGCTGACAATTGTAGCCAACATTATATTGTAGTATTTATAGCCTCATGCAGTATGTTTAATTGAGTACCCATGTGTTTTTCCTCTGGACAGCAAGACATCATCTGACACTGAGGTAACTGTTAAGATGTTTGGCTGCTTGTCCACTTTAAGAACTCTTTTCTCACCTCAGAGTTAATCTGTCTGAATGGATCCATAATTAGCTGACCTCCAACTCGGATGACTTCATGTGACTTTGTATTGATTTTTTTTTCCTTATGTGACACAGGCTCTTTAGAAGCATCAGCAGAAAACACAGACAACAACGTCAAGGAATCAGGTATATGAGATTCATTTTTCTCTTTTTGTCTCTCTAGATTTATTTATGTAAACCTTATATCAGGCACAGAGAAAGGTCATTTTAAATTCAAATTACACCTGTTGTTCACTATAACCATGTGGAAGTGTCTTAGCCAGTGTCAACTTTTACTGCAATAAAGGTTCTGCATCCTTATTTACTTTCGCTACCTAAACGTTAGATATATACAGTATACAGAAAGTACTGTTTCAACAGATTAGCATGTTTTAGAAGACCACTTTCATACTGCTGTCTATGTATGTTTCAATATGTGAGCCTGTAGACATATTAAATTAAACACAAATTACTTAGTTTAAATTAAACATGGCATACCTATTAGCAATGTAAAATGCTAGAAGGAGTTTGATTTTGTATTATATCTTTCAGCAGATTTTGCTCCACAGAGATTAAGATTTTTTTAAAGTTTTCACACTTGTTATCCAGTAGTATTTTACCACTAAAATCACAGCTTTATGTTGAGAAAGCCATGTGTTGCGCACAGAAGATTGTGTGTTTCACTTCAGGATTGGATAATCATAAAACATACTGTACACAGTAAGTCTGTAAAGTAGGCTTTTGATGTGTGCTTAATCATTCCTTGAGTATGCAGACACTTCCGAACAGATTTCTTTTATTTTCACATGTTGACCAAAATGATTAATAGACAAAGAGGGGGGATTTCCTATAGTAAACCACACAGCTCTTTACCTGTGTGCACCGCAAAGACTCCAATTACTAATAAATCACCTAACATTTCTGTCTGACTGCTAATTGAAACAGTCAGTGCAACCCACAGCTGAAAGGATGTCACATGAGTTGAATGGAAAATTTCTTGAAAGTCTTCACCGTGGATAGCCTGCCATTTTTACTGAAGGCTTGCAATCTGTGGACTTACGATATTTGTTGCTTATAAAATGTAGTTTATCTGAGTCAGTTTAAAAGATGTATACATAAAATAAAACCTGTTTTAGAAAGACGTGCTCCACACAAAGTATCCAGCTGCAAGAAGATGCACTTATAACCAGCATGGACTCATGAAAATAAGAGGCAGGACAGTTCTTTATGAATCTACTATATACCTGAGAAAGTCCTAATTGTCACCTGCAATGCCAGGGGTGACTTACTATTTTTAATTTATTTTTGGGTGTCATTCGTAAAATTTACAAGCCAGGCAATGAAGGAGCAGTTGAAAATGGTGTTTGTGAAATATGCATTTACAGTATTAAAAAAAAAAAGAAAAAACACTTCCAAGATATAGTTCACGGTGCTGCCCGGGGTTTATTTCCTGCCTTGTGCCCTGTGTTGGCTGGGATTGGCTCCAGCAGACCCCTGTGACCCTGTGTCAGGATATAGCGGGTTGGATAATGGATGGATGGATAGTTCAGCCATACACTTTTTAGCCCTGTCATTGCAATTCAGGATTGTGAATAAATCCCGGTGGCTTGGAAAATATGGCAGAGTTCAGTCTTCACTGGGACTCCAGTCTAATTACAGGAACATACTCATTCATACACACTTAAATTCTGAATTTTTGTAATGTACAGGACATCACCTTGTGCCATAATATTAAATGTAAGCAGGCATTACTTTATGCTAGCAGTGCACACTTACCAAAGCATTTGGTAATCTTTTCAACATGACTAAACTTAAAAGAAGTTAAAATGTGGTGACAAAATTTTAAACTGTAATCAGTATTGTCAAATTGCAGGCCTATTCATGCATTTTTGTAGGCAAACATCAGGCACCAAAAGTAATATTTAATAATGTTATCAGCTTCTAGTGTAAATTATCAAAAGCGAAACAAAAACGGAGAACCATTAATGCAAGAAGTCATGGAACAATGTTTACTCCAACTCATTCCCGAAGTGTTCAAAAAGAGAGAGTAGAAGTCACAGTTTATTATATTTTGAATTTTTCTTATGTCAGTTCCTCAGTATCGTAGATAAAAATTTTATGTAAAATTTAAATAATTTAAAAATGTCTGATTTGCATACAGATAAGTTAATTCTGAATGCATTTGTCTAACCCGGCCTTTCTGCTTCAGCTCCATGTAGTTGCAGAGAGATACACACATTGATACAGTCCACTTATACAGCATGTATTTATACCAACAGAAAGCACTATAGAAGTAGTCCTGATGTTGAAACAAATGTCAAGTGTGTAGTGCGCAAGCAGAAGAAAGCATTGATCATGACCAGCAATGTTTAGATCTCATGGAGTAATGCTACAATAGCTAGAATTGCAAAGGTTACTACAGATGAGAAATGTCACAACATTTTTTCACATGTAATGTATTGTGCTGTTTATTATATCTATTGTGTTGATTTTAGAGCATTTATCAAAGCATGAAGCTATGAGGAATGGAGATAACACTAAAGCAGGTATGTAGTGTATGTAAAAAATTATTAAAAGAAACCTCACCATTTAATTTTACACCCACTTCCAAATCTTGTATGAAAATGTATTTTCCTAAGGTAAGTGGAAATATGTAACAAGGGACCATGGTATTAAGTACATCTGCCCAACTCATATTGACTTCTTAATCAGTGAAAGAATCATTTGTGCAGATTTGCTGTTTTAAAAAGATAGTGGGCATAAATTTGTTGTGTACATGTGTGTACAATTTAGAGTGAAATAAAATGAACAAGAATAAAGTTTTAACCAAACTTTCAACAATGAAAGATCGTGATAAATAGTATGAGTGTATCAGGAATTGCATCCTTGCTGAAGTGTTCACAACAGGCCCACAAATGTCTTTTGAGCGAGCCATTGGCAAAATTTTATCCAGCCAATTTGATGTACTGATACTGATGAACGCTCATGTGACTTGGGCAAAAGAACATTTAGCCAGCTATATATTATGTACTATACAACATTAGTGCTAATAACAGTGTACCATCTGATGAATTTTGGTTCCAGCTACTTCTAGTCCATAGATAAATAAAATTATGAAATGACAAATGTAGACTGTGTTGCAATGCTAGAATGACAGAGTTTCTGAATATTGTTATCAGGGAAGGGAATCTCTTCATTGCACATGTGAATCTTTTAGAAAATGGGATTTTTCAACAGAATACTGCTTAATATCCAAAGGCTTTGAAAATCCTGGAGTTATTTAAGGAAAATAAGATGAATATAGTGCCACCACCAATTACCAGTATCTGTAGGAAGACTTGGAAAGAGCTATTACGAGTAAATATCCACAACCATCCAATTTTCAACTATGGAACACGTTGATGTCTACATGGGCCAACAGTTTGGTCTCACACTTTGCTGCATACTATACTGAATTCTTTTTCTATTGAGACCAGTATATTAGGAGTGTCCTGCTTATAAACATTTCTAAATCCAGTAACAGTTGTTGGGCTTTACATTATGGGAAATAATGTCACAGAAGATTATATACAGATAAAATTGCAAAAATACTGTAAATGAGTTTTGGTGTTCATTAGAGCGGCTAAAAAATTCTCTTCAAACGTTAGATTAAAAAGTTAAAGTTTAATCATAATTCAATATTTTTGTATATCAGTTTGACTACAGATTGTTTATATATACTGTACAGCCACAAGGGGGTGCACCACCTCCCCAATCCCGGCACAAGTTTAGCACACACTCTTTTTATTTTTTTTGTAGGAAATGCTTTACCCCATTTCCCACCTGCACAGCACAATAACACTGGCACAACACACAGCACTTCCTCTACTTCTCTTTCTCTCTCAGTCTGCATCCACTCCTCCTGGAAAGTTTTGTCCACCTACTTCTGACTCAGGCTCCTGGAATTAAGGAAGGCAACTCTTTTCATGTTGCACCTAGGAGTACTCCAGGTGGCTCATTACCGAGATCCGGAAGTATTCCCAGATGTGGCAGAAGGCCGACAAAATAGGGCTGTGTAGCTCCCCCTGGCAGCACCCACGGAAACCAACAGGGCTGTCCTGAACTCTAAGTCCTATGTTGCCCTGTGGGAATCCTAGGCACCGATGCTACCCATAGGGACTGCCATCTAGCAGCCTGAGGGGGGTACTATCCTTTATTAGTTCTCTCCACCGGTCCTTCCACTTCACAGGCGTCCCGGCCAGGTAAAGACTCCAGCCCTCTGCCACAACTGTGTATCTTTAAAATACTCCAATTTTGTATATTTGTTTGTCCTTCAAACAGATATCCAAAATATTCACATTCATATACTTTATCTATGTGTTTTATTCGGCTTGGTGCAGTATGTATTAGACATTAGTTTGTAGTATTTACAGTTGTATATGTTTATTTTATGTTTATGTGTTTTTCTTTCTGATAACATGATATCATCCAAAACTCAGTGACTAGAGTTAAAGGGGCACTTGTCAATTCCCAGAGCTACTTTCTTGCTTTAGGGTTAGCTTGGTTTTTGTCCGTCCAGCTGTGTCCAGAATGAACTGACCTCCAGCTGAGAGCATTTTGCTTTCTTAGGTGATACAGGCCCCTTAGATGTATCAGCTGAAGAGACAGATAGCAATAAGAAGGAATTAGGTAAGATGTCATTTTTATGAAATAATAAATACTTGACATAAAGTGCAAAGCATAAACAAAGAACAGTCATTTTGAATTTTAATTACACCCGTTCTTCATGATACAACCATGAGAAACTCTCTTAAACAGCTTTAACTCTTAGTGTGTTATCTTACTGACTTTTATGTTTAGATAGATAGATAGATAGATAGATAGATAGATAGATAGATAGATAGATAGATAGATAGATAGATAGATAGATAGATAGTGTGAACGGCACCCGGGCACAGACAGGCGGACATGTTGTTATCACACCACCACACGTTTATTTACAAAATATTTACAATTATTATGGTCACCAAGACCCCAGTCCATTGGTCACAAAGACCCAGTCACGTGCACAAAACCCCAAACACTCAAAAGTCCTGGCCACAATGCCTTTCTTCGGGCCGCCTCCACACTCCTCCAATGCTTCGTCCTACCTCCACCCGACTCCAGCCCTGAATGAAGGGAGACGGCCCCTTTTATGGAGGACCCGGATGAGCCCCAGGTGTTCCCGGCAATCTTCTGGCCACGCCCAAGCGTGGCGGAAATGCCGGCTGTCCTCCCGGCTGCTCCCCGGGCGCCGCCCTAAGTCTTCCCCAGCACTTCCTGGTGTGGCAGGGGGGCTGGGGAAACAAGTCCCCAAGGCATTGGGGCGCCTCCTGGCGGTGGCCACGGGCCCCTACAGGGAAGAGCTTCCAAGCCCTTGACCCGTGGCTCCCAAAGCAACCCGGAAGGCGAACCCCACGTGGTCCAGGCAGGGCTCTGACCCTCTTCCGGTCCCTCCTGGCGTCCCGGCCGGGTCATGGCCCCTGGCATCCCTGACAGTGCCCCACAGCCAGCGAAGACCACTCGTGGGTAAGAGCGACCCGCCCCGCGAGGGCAGCAGAGCCCCGAAACGGGTCCCACTCGAGGATAGCCGGGTCCGGCCCCGCACTCCTAGCAGGGACAGGGGCGGAGACACAATCTGAGCACCAACCCATGGTGCATCCCTGTGCCTCGCACAGGTTGTGCTCCCCTTTTACCGGCACCCCGGGGCCTCCTCGGTCGGCACCCCCTCCGAGACCTCCACGCCCCTTTGTTCCGAGCCACTCGTTCCCCCGTAGGCTCCTCCAGCTGTGAGCGCACCTGCGCACCGGCAGAGAGATCATTCTGCAGACGGCCCGACATCAGAGGGCTGCTCCGCCACGAAGGGGTTCCTTCAGCTCGCCCGGGGTCCGTCCCTACAAAAGAGAATACAGGGCAGAACCGCTGCCAAAGCACCCAGCTCGTGCCACGCACGGGCAGCGTTCCCTCCAACCGCACCCGCACTTGCCTGATCGGCACCCTCTCCGCGCTTCCGTGTCCCTCTCGATGATGGAATGCCGGCACCGCCCGCTCTCTCCGCCGCCTCAGGGATTCCCTCTGCTCTCCCAGAGGGCAGCCAGCCGCACGCGTGCACCCAGCAACGCGTCTCACCTTATTGGAGGAATCGGCACCCAGCCTCTTAATCCTCCCTTTACTTTCGGACGCCTTGACGATATGCGGCTCCGTATTAATCAACACGAGCCCCTTTCCCGTCTGCGTCCGTAACATATCGGAGGAATCGGCACCCAGCCTCTTATTCCTCCCTTCACTCTGGGACGCCATGACGGTTTGAGACTCCTTATGGAATAAAAGGCGCCTCTGTCCCGTCTGCGTCCCTATAGTGCGGCGCAAGACCGCAGCCGACTCGGGCGGGCGCTAGGACCCGGGCACTTAGCAGCCCGTGTCCATTCAGCGTCCTCTCGACTCCCCTCGCCGCAAGATACAGTCCGCTGGCGCCGCACTCCTGTCGGAGGGCTGCTTACTCGGAACTGATCATTGTCATCACAGCCTTTTCAGCAGCCCTCCCATATGCTTTACGGAGTCGGCTGTACTCACCGTCTCCGCCATACCTCTCCGGCTGGAGATTCCAGCGTCGCGCCGTCCCGTTGTCGATTGAAACGTTCTCAGCGCCGCGAGCGCCTTCCTCTCCAGTTCCAGCACCTCAGCCCGGAGGGCACGTAGCATCTGTAATACACGCTGCCCGGCGGGCTGAAGGGACGCCTCCAGCTCCGCCAAAGCAGCCGGCAAAGACAGGAAGTTAACCGACGCGAGCCTACCTGACTGTCGGCCTCCGACGCCGGCCACTTCCTGTGGGCCTTCTCCTCCTGCCCAATCGGGTCTCCCCTGCCCGTGATGGACATTCCTGGTCCCGCCTCTCTACAGTCATCGGCGGGCACACAAGACACACCGCCCAATCGCGTGCCTGTCAGGGGGAGGGACTTCCGGTCCGCGGCCATCTTGGCTCCCTTTCTGCGGCGGCGACGTGCTTGCCGGCAGCTTTGCTGTTGCCAGCACCTTCCGAGCTGCAGCGTCTCTTCCTCCGCAGCCCTCGCGGCTGCCGCCGCCCCGGAGCCCGCAAACCAGCATGCGCCCGCCACTGACGCGGATCCGGGAGGTCCCTGCCTGGAAAACAAAACACACGCCCGGCCCCCAAGGGCCGGCTGCCGATAGGCAGGGAACTCACCTCCCAGTTCCCGTCAAACCGAGGAAACGTCCTCGGCGTGGCCTCTCTGGACGCCATGCCGTCCCGGGCGCCTCCAGCAATGGCGCGATCGTGAGAGCCCGCTGCACTCCTCCAATGCACGCCGCCCGCCCGCTTCAGGGAATAACGGCCCTCCTGCGGACCCCTGGCGGTCCGTGGGGTTCCTTTACCCCGCGGGGCTGTGTGCACGCAGCCCCCGCGGTACGTGGGTGGGGTCCCCTGCTGCACCGGGTCGTCCACAACAGATTGTTTGATAACAGGTCTCCGCCTTGAAACAGGCGGAGCATCCTGCCGACTACGCCAGATGTGAACGGGTACCGTTCACAATAGATAGATAGATAGATAGATAGAACTTTATTTGTCACCAGGGGGAAATTAAGCTTTTTATAGAAACTCTTTAAATAAATAAATATGCACATATACACACACTCTCACACTATGTGTAGGCATTGGCAAGAAAATTTAAAAAAAAAGGAAATTTCTGACTTGGCTGTCACAGACACAGTGAGGCATTATGGAGATGGAGGTAATGGGGCACTTGTCCATTCCCAGAGCTACTATCTCGCACTAGGGTTAGCTTGATTTTTGTCTGTCCAGCTGTGTCCAGAATGAACTGACCTCCAGCTGAGAGCATTTCATGTTGCACTGTATTGTAATACTTCCTTTTGGAAGAAGAATCATATTTTTTTGCTTTCTTAGGTGATACAGGCCCCTTAGATGTATCAGCTGAAGAGACAGATAGCAATAAGAAGGAATTAGGTAAGATGTCATTTTTATGAAATAATAAATACTTGACATAAAGTGCAAAGCATAAACAAAGAACAGTCATTTTGAATTTTAATTACACCCGTTCTTCATGATACAACCATGAGAAACTCTCTTAAACAGCTTTAACTCTTAGTGTGTTATCTTACTGACTTTTATGTTTAGATAGATAGATAGATAGATAGATAGATAGATAGATAGATAGATAGATAGATAGATAGATAGATAGATAGATAGATAGAACTTTATTTGTCACCAGGGGGAAATTAAGCTTTTTATAGAAACTCTTTAAATAAATAAATATGCACATATACACACACTCTCACACTATGTGTAGGCATTGGCAAGAAAATTTAAAAAAAAAGGAAATTTCTGACTTGGCTGTCACAGACACAGTGAGGCATTATGGAGATGGAGGTAATGGGGCACTTGTCCATTCCCAGAGCTACTATCTCGCACTAGGGTTAGCTTGATTTTTGTCTGTCCAGCTGTGTCCAGAATGAACTGACCTCTAGCTGAGAGCATTTCATGTTGCACTGTATTGTAATATTTCCTTTTGGATGAAGAATCATATTTTTTTGCTTTCTTAGGTGAATCAGGCCCCTTAGATGTATCAGCTGAAGAGACAGATAGCAATAAGAAGGAATTAGGTAAGATGTCATTTTTATGAAATAATAAGTACTTAACATAAAGTGCAAAGCATAAACAAAGAACAGTCATTTTGAATTTTAATTACACCCGTTCTTCATGATACAACCATGAGAAACTCTCTTAAACAGCTTTAACTCTTAGTGTGTTATCTTACTGACTTTTATGTTTAGATAGATAGATAGATAGATAGATAGATAGATAGATAGATAGATAGATAGATAGATAGATAGATAGATAGATAGATAGATAGATAGATAGATAGATAGATAGATAGAACTTTATTTGTCACCAGGGAGAAATTAAGCTTTTTATATAAACTCTTCAAATAAATAAATATGCACACATACACACACTCTCACACTATGTGTAGGCATTGGCAAGAAAATTAAAAAGAAAGGAAATTTCTGACTTGGCTGTCACAGACACAGTGAGGCATTATGGAGATGGAGGTAATGGGGCACTTGTCCATTCCCAGAGCTACTATCTCGCACTAGGGTTAGCTTGATTTTTGTCTGTCCAGCTGTGTCCAGAATGAACTGACCTCTAGCTGAGAGCATTTCATGTTGCACTGTATTGTAATATTTCCTTTTGGATGAAGAATCATATTTTTTTGCTTTCTTAGGTGAATCAGGCCCCTTAGATGTATCAACTGAAAAGGCAGACAACAATAACAGGAAATTAGGTAAGATGTCATTTTTATGAAATAATTACACCCATTCTTCATGATACAACCATGAGAAACTCTCTTAGACAGTTTTAACTCTTAGTGTGTTATCATACTTTTAAAGGCGTCCCAGTAGCATTTCTTGACACACTTCTGCTGAATAATTGTTCATAATGGAACTCAGTTTTGTATTTAATTTCTCTCCTTTAATTCTCTCCTACAACCTCCAGTGGTTCCAGAGTGTATTCTATACTTGAGTTTGCCTTTTTAATTAGCTTGTTGATTCAATGGGCTTCTCTTGAAGTTATGTTTCCAGCCCAGCACACAACAATGCAGAAAATTGCACTAGCCATCAAAGAGTTGTAGAAAATGTGAAGAATGTCACTTCCCACAAGTTTAAAATTGAGTAAAAACATTACACTTAGACAGTAGTAATAAGCATTTGGGAAATTTCAGCAAGCCTCTGAATTTGAAAAGTGAGCAGCAGGAGAAGTTTACCAAAAGTGAATTAAACCTGCTTTAATGAAAGGTGACCAGAAAATTTTAGATTACTAGCATGCTCAACCTGTTTGGCATATTATACTACATGCGTGTTTCATCCTCATTTTAATACACTCCAGATTATCCCCTTATTTCAATACCAAAGCTAAAACCAGCTCTACATGGTTCACATTCACCATGAACATAAGACAGTAGTACTGCTACTACTAAAACAGGAACAATACATTATAATCCATCAGAGTTATCTTTATTGACAAATGCATATTTTTTCTCGCTCTATTCAACAAGCAAAATACATTGCATTAGCTACAAGATGAAACCTATGTTGCCTTGTGCCCAATGTCTGCACAAGTGTCAAGTTCAATGACAGCAAGACTGTTTATAGCTCTGCGCTAACGTCGATTCTTTGAGGAATGTATGGCTTCATTTTAACTGCGTTTGCCTGATTTCTTCTTCTTCTTCTTTTTTGTTGTTTTTTAAACAGATTCTGTAATGCAACATGTTTGCTTTATTTTATTTTATCTGAAGAAAATAACATACTATACGATCAAGTCTAACTTGTACAACAATGAAACTAACATTACATATAATCAAGTCAAACTTAACAAATCAGAATTTGACCCCCACCCAAGAAAAAGAGACGAGAGCCAACAGCAAGAACAAGTCTTTAAAAACAACAAAAAAGGAAGAATGTCCTTTTCCCTGATATAAATGCTTATTCTAAGTTTTATTCAATGATAAGCTGTAAATGTGTTAAACTTTCTTGTATAGTGAAAGACACAATACATTTTGATATGTACAGTTTATTTGAAAATAATAGCTTAGTTTTATGTAGAGCCTTAAAGAAAAGGTGTGGTACATTTCAAGTCAAAGTTATGTTGTGGCTTTGTACAGAAGCTCAGTAAATAAATAAAAAAAACAGTTTTATATTATGAAAAACAGCAAACCCCTCTCAAATATAAACCAGACCAAATAAAAATAAGCAAAACTAAAAATAAAGAAATCTTCTGATTTGGATGTCACAGTAAGGCATATTGCCATTGGTATAAATTTGTTACAAATTAATTTTTGTTTCTGCTGAAAAACACTTTGTAGTCTGCATAGCATATCTGAAAACAAAGGAACAAAAATATTTCTAGGTGTTTTTCATAAAAAAAATCTAAAGTATTTTCTTTTAATGTAGTTAATTGTCATCTATAACAACTGTCATTTTCCCTTTTATTGTTCAACCTTTCTTAAAAATAAATATAGAAATAAAACACTCTCTCTTTTTTAGATAAAAAGGAAGATGTTTAAAGTGGCAAATTTAAAAAGGTGCATATTAATCCTGACATGGTAAGTTTTTCCAACATAAGATGACATGTCACTTTAGTAATGAATTTAGTAAATACTTTATATTATTACTTACTAGATATACATTTAGTTTGAATAAAGGGATTAGAATATTTGTTTTAAATGTTATTCTCCTTAAAACAGTATTTTTATAACCCTTTTCAAATTACAGGCATAAATCTGGCAAGAATTACGTATTTCAAGATTTGTATGAGATTGCCTAGATAGCAAATTTTAGCCCAGGGTGAAGGCGGCAAGGAACAGGGGAAGAGCAGAAGAATAACTCAAACTGGCATTTAAGCCGTACTTACATTAGACAGTGTGACCAGACTGGAAGCAGTGTGCCGTGTCACCTAAGTGTGGGGTCCTGAAACTGTAGTAAATAGTCCAAAGGCACCAGAGTGAAAGAATGAGCCATGGAGGATGAGCAAGACACACAGCTTTGTCAATCTGGAAGATTATACCAGAGAGATCTTATACTGAATCCTGCAAAGGAGAAAGCAAGCAACCCACAAGATGACATATAGTCCTTGGGATCATATTTAAAACATTGTTCAGATTCCAAACTAAAATTTTACTTATGCTAGAAATGTGAAAATGGTTTAAGTACAAAACAAATCAGTCAGTAAGTCCTTTTCCAACCCGCTATATCCTAACACAGGGTCACAAGGAATTTATAAAACCATATGTATGGCATATGCCACACCAAGTTCATTTATAAATTCTTCTTCTTCGTCTTCATCCCTCTTGTCATCCTACCCAACACCTCTTCACTTGCTCTTAATACATCTTTACTTTTCTTCTCCCCCATTCCTCCATGCTCTCAAATGACTGCACTTCATTTAAATCTTTCTCCCTATGCCTGTTCTTAAGCCCTTCCCCTTTTAATTTTCACCGCTTTATCCTGGGTGCTGCTTGCTGCGGTTTTATTTCCCCACCCTCCATGTACCCTCTCTATCATCTCTCTACTCTTTCCCAGATACCAATTTAGATCACCAGCAACAATCACCATTTCTCCCTCTTGTACTGCTCTAAGCTCTCCATCCATTTGTGGCCAGAAAGCATCCTACTCCTCTTCCTCACAGTACACTTGAGGAACATATGCACAAATGACATTAACTACAGTCCCACTAAGGCCCAGTTTGACATGGATTTCCTCTGGTTTCTTTCCACAGTCCAAAGACATGCAGGCTAAGTCAAATGGCCATGCTAAATCATCGCCTGATAGGTGTGTGAATGTAACTTTAAGCCAATTTCCATGCCAAGTTTGAGTTTTATAAACCCTGACTTTTTCATAAGAAATGGCTTAAGGATGTTTTCATATGTGAGCAAGTTTTGTACATGATGATCATGAACCTTTTAAAGAGTGTAATATTCACAAAGGCCATGTGATTGTACTATTCCTAATGGAGCCAAATCTTTGAAGAGGCAGCCTGGAGTGTGGAAATAACCAACTGGGTGGAGCTGCTTCATGACAGTGCATTACTGAGTTTGGAATTTGAATGTGAGTTGACATAAAGACCCACAGGCTAGGACAACTGAGGGAGCAGGTGCCATTAGAGGTAGAGACTCTTCACTGATTTCTGCCTTTGTCTGACTCCCCATAGCCATAGTCTGACAGGTCTTACTCTCCATAGCCTTCATTTGGATGGCTGGGTACTTTTGGTTGCATTTAAGTCTTAAAAATATTAGTCTTAAGAAAATAAATAAAATATATATAATGCATCAGAACATTTTATGTTTTATTCCACAGTGGAGACAGTTACCATTCTTCAAATCAAACATTGGATGCAAGATCAGAAAAGTCAAATGAGATGCAATGGACACCTTTAGACCTTAGTGAGCTGCTTACTGAATGGCTCACTTTCTGATTTTCTGTCCGAGGGCAGAAAACAATGACGGTGCTATTTCAACATTGAAAACCGTATCTGAACAGTAAAGACAGAATGGTCTTCGTTTTTTGCTGCTGTGTAGCCTTTTATATAGTGACTTGAGTACAAGAGGTATATATATTTTTTACTATTTTGTTTTATATTTTTGAACTTTGTAATGCATAACAACTGTGATTCCAAAATGTCAGCTGCAAAGCTTGGAGTGATGACTACTGATTTCTCCAAATGGCATCAAATCAGCTGTGCATTGAAGAAGTATCTTATTTCAGATAGTTGTTTCAATTTTCTAAAGTTTTCCCACTCTTTACTCAGCATGTGAGTATGTGCAAGTCAGACATCCTTTTTATAGCGGTGACAATCTGAATCCTGTTTCATGTATGATGAAAGACATTATGGAAAATGGCCTTCAGCATGATTAGTGGTTATAACAATCTGGAATGTGTTAATTAACAAGAAGTGATTCCATGGTGGCAGTTTTGGGCATCAGCTATACTAGTGTTTTGGTCCCTATTTTTTAGTGTTGTTTGCCTTCCAGCTTGCCCTACTATTTTTTTTACTTTTTCTACTTTTCCTAATGGCAAGTGACCAATCCAGCAAAAAAGGTACCACATGCTGACTCTGGTGATACAATATGGCGGCCTTCTTTGAGGATATGAAAAGACATTTTTCAGATCAGTTCATTGTCATGTGGTATTCCAGGCAGCATCATAAATGTCATGTTCAGCTCTCTGAAGATACTAATGGAGTTGTGGAGGAACAAATTGGTTTAGTTTCCAGAGCTCATCAGTGGACTCACACGATAAGCAAATGAAAACACTGGAGAACCAAGTGACGGCTTTAGTGATAAAAGTAACAGACTTGGAGGATAGGAGTAGAAGAAATAATATCAACATAGTGGAGTTTAGAGAAAAGATAAAATGTGTAAGTCCATTGCAACTTCTTGTTGTACTTCCTCAATAATATTACTTTTGATGATGTGAAGTGAACTCTTTAAGCTATTGATAATTTTCAAGTTTTGGACATGTTTCCTTGTAATGTCTTCTTCTCCCTATAAAACATTGCAGTTTTTCTCTAATATCATTTGCTGACTGATGTTTTGTTTTGCATCACAATTTATTGAATCACTCTCGCCAGCATCATTTCACCACTACATTCCTCCATTGTACTCCCTTTGGTTCAGATTGCAGCTGTTTATTTGGATGTTATATCAAGTACTTTAATAAGCTTTGCACTTTTACTTTATCTCCTGTTAACCTCTGCTTTCAGGGATACAGTGCAGACACTCCTTTCCCCATTTCTAATGTAGTTTACTCTTTAGCTGTATACTGCAATTAGTATTAAGGTTGTTTTTCTGGTGGATGAACCACCTGTTCCCATGTGATGAATGTTGAGGGGGTGGCTATGCTGATGGATTTTGTTGTTATCAAGCTGTATCTTAGTAAGTAAGTAATAAATATTTTTCCCCTTTTGGCACATACTGTATGAACCAAAGGACATTGTGTGACATTTTTGATGGCTTAGTTCACTCATAAGGACATGTTGTGTTCAATTTTTGTTCTCTCTCGCTTTTCATCATTTGTATGAAATGTGTTGTTCTATTTTTCCCATTAAGAAGTGAGTTTCCACACTTTATGTTGTTTTTAATTAAAGCCTCTTACTGTCCCTTATATATTTGCTCCATTTGGCCTCTTGATCTTCCTTCTTCTCCTTCATTGCCCTGAAATATTTTTTATAAGAAAATCTCTCTCTTCTCCCAAATCCTAACCACTAACACATTCAGTTGAAATTTGCTGACAGACCCTTATTTAATCGTTGCTCTCGTAATACCCCTGGCACCTTTATTCACACATTCTGGGACATTCCTTATGCTGTTATCATTCAGGTCTTCAACTTTCGTTCTAAATTCTTATCTTTTAGTTTTATTGTTCTTCTACCTTATATTTTTTCTTCTTGTTCTAATGTTTCTCCTTTCTATACCTCATAGCAGATAAAATGGTTTCCTGATTATCTTTTGACAAATCTCTAGAAATCCTCTGTATACAATTTACTGCTTTTGAAACTTTCATTTCCCCAATTAATGGTTCTTCTAATGTCAATATCAACAAGTGCTCTGCTGCCTCTCAACTGGTTAGTGACTGGATGACTGTTGTCCAGTAAGAGTCACTGATTCACAGAGTAGTATGGGTAAAATAGGTATGTGTTTCTTTTTATATGATTGTGGCTATTGTCATTTTCTCAAATACAAATTTGATCATAAAAAATATATACAGTGGTGTGAAAAACTATTTGCCCCTTCCTGATTTCTTATTCTTTTGCATGTTTGTCACACAAAATGTTTCTGATCATCAAACACATTTATCCATTAGTCAAATATAACATAAGTAAACACAAAATGCAGTTTTTAAATGATGGTTTTTATTATTTAGGGAGAAAAAAAAATCCAAACCTACATGGGCCTGTGTGAAAATGTAATTGCCCCCTGAACCTAATAACTGGTTGGGCCACCCTTAACAGCAATAACTGCAATCAAGCGTTTGCGATAACTTGCAATGAGTCTTTTACAGCGCTCTGGAGGAATTTTGGCCCACTCATCTTTGCAAAATTGTTGTAATTCAGCTTTATTTGAGGGTTTTCTAGCATGAACCGCCTTTTTAAGGTCATGCCATAGCATCTCAATTGGATTCAGGTCAGGACTTTGACTAGGCCACTCCAAAGTCTTCATTTTGTTTTTCTTCAGCCATTCAGAGGTGGATTTGCGGGTGTGTTTTGGGTCATTGTCCTGTTGCAGCACCCAAGATCGCTTCAGCTTGAGTTGACGAACAGATGGCCGGACATTCTCCTTCAGGATTTTTTTGGTAGACAGTAGAATTCATGGTTCCATCTATCACAGCAAGCCTTCCAGGTCCTGAAGCAGCAAAACAACCCCAGACCATCACACTACCACCACCATATTTTACTGTTGGTATGATGTTCTTTTCTGAAATGCTGTGTTCCTTCTACGCCAGATGTAACGGACATTTGCCTTCCAAAAGTTCAACTTTTGTCTCATTAGTCCACAAGGTATTTTCCGAAAGTCTTGGCAATCATTGAGATGTTTCTTAGCAAAATTGAGACGAGCCCTAATGTTCTTTTTGCTTAACAGTGGTTTGCGACTTGGAAATCTGCCATGCAGGCCGTTTTTGCCCAGTCTCTTTCTTATGGTGGAGTCGTGAACACTGACCTTAATTGAGGCAAGTGAGGCCTGCAGTTCTTTAGACGTTGTCCTGGGGTCTTTTGTGACCTCTCGGATGAGTCGTCTCTGCGCTCTTGGGGTAATTTTGGTCGGCCGGCCACTCCTGGGAAGGTTCACCACTGTTCCATGTTTTTCCCATTTGTGGATAATGGCTCTCACTGTGGTTCGCTGGGGTCCCAAAGCTTTAGAAATGGCTTTATAACCTTTACCAGACTGATAGATCTCAATGACTTCTGTTCTCATTTGTTCCTGAATTTCTTCGGATCTTGGCATGATGTCTAGCTTTTGAGGTGCTTTTGGTCTACTTCTCTGTGTCAGGCAGCTCCTATTTAAGTGATTTCTTGATTGAAACAGGTGTGGCAGTAATCAGGCCTGGGGGTGGCTATGGAAATTGAACTCAGGTGTGATATACCACAGTTAGGTTATTTTTTAACAAGGGGGCAATTACTTTTTCACACAGGGCCATGCAGGTTTGGATTTTTTTTCTCCCTAAATAATAAAAACCATAATTTAAAAACTGCATTTTGTGTTTACTTGTGTTATATTTGAGTAATGGTTAAATGTGTTTGATGATCAGAAACATTTTGTGTGACAAACATGCAAAAGAATAAGAAATCAGGAAGGGGGCAAATAGTTTTTCACACCACTGTATATATTGATAACTAATGATGTGAAACTAACTGATTGTATTGTTTTCATCTCTTAGCTTTCGCATTCTTCTCATTGTTGTATATTAATTAGACAAAACCATGTATGTGATAAAGGAAGAAATGTATGTTAATACAAATTTGTGGGGCTATATGCGTGAACGGACCCTTTTCTTAGTATAGTTTCTGGTTCCAGTCTTGCACCCAATTCTACAGGGAAAGGCTCCAGCTCCCTGCAGCCCTGACTTAGATTATGGTGGTTTAAGAATGTTATATTATGTAAAATTAAATATATCAATAACAGGTAAAACAGAAAACAATCTAATAACAGTGGAAAAATGATCTTTACACGTAAGAAGAACATAAGAATAATTTTAATGAATACAGGCCTTTGAACCCAAAGAGCACATCCATTCTTGTTCATCTATACAAAATGTCATCAAACTTTGATTTTTGACACATACTACAATCTATTACATTATTTGTAACTTTTTTCATGAATGTAACTTTATGAAATCTACCCTTAAACAGCTTCCATATAAGAACTAATGTTCATCCAACAGCTGCCATCCATCTTTCTGTATTTATGGTCTTCCTAATTCTGAACAATTCTTTCATGTCTTCTCTTAATCTCTTTTAATTAATCTTTCCTCACAGCCCATACCCTGCTGTGCTGGAAAAACTGTAGACGCACTTCCCTGGGTCATCTCTGGGGTTATTGTAGCTTTTTACTTCTCTGTATATTCTTTAGATTTACAGTACCTATAGGGAAAATATTGTAATGGGTACAATATGAGTTTATTTGCTAACGTTGTAAAATTCCAGAAGCCTATTAACTCTGATCAACATTACTGTGGTAACTTTTGCTCTGCACTACATATATATATATATATATATATATATTGTCGCATGCTGCTGGGGGTGTAGCCCAACCAGGATGCCCAGGAGCGGAGGAGGGCTTGTACTTCCTCCAGACTGCGAGGAGGCGACCGCCCTGGTTGTGTTGGGGGCCACGGGTAGAGGGCTTGGAAGCCCAACCTTGTAGGGACCTGTGGCCAACGCCAGGCGCCGCCCCGGTGCCTGAACAACCCTGGACCTCAGCAGGGACACCCAAAGGGCTTCCGGGTGCGCAGCCGGCACTTCCGCCACACGGGGGTGTGTCCGCAGGAGATTGCAGGGAAGCAGCTGGAGCCCATCTGGGTTCCTATATAAGGGGCCGCCTCCCTTCATTCAGCAGCGGAAGTCGGGTGGAAGAAGGACGGAGCTGGAGAGAGGACTGGAGGCAGCTGGAAAGGCATTTGGACTGTGAGGCTTGGACTTTGGGGGATCGGTGCTGGAGGCACTGGGACATGCACTTAACTTGTAAATATTATAAATAAATGTGTGTTGGGTGAACAACGATGTCCGTCTGTCTGTGTCCGGGTCAAGTTTCACTATATATATATATATACAATATATATATATATATATATATATATATATATATATGTGTGTAAATAAAACTACCTTATCTGTATGTCTGCTTGTCTATTTGTTTGTCGAAACCTCTGCACCGATTTTATTATGAAATTTTACATGAGTGTTGTCGTTGGTCCAATTTAAAATATAAGCTGCGTGTTATGCCAGGGAGAGGGGTTGTAATGAGGAGAAGCATCCTGAAAACCTGCACTGATACAGGGACTTCAGTTCCCATCAGGCAGCATTAATGCACAGAGACTGATGGGGTGACCTTGTCATTAACACACAGAAATGTTTATCCCATGAAGTGGGATTTCATCTAAGACCACAGGAACAACTAATTTCGACTACAATTTTATTATCTTACTGGATTACAGCTTTTGCCTAAGAGTATGTCTTTTTGTCTCATCTTGGGTTTTCTTTTACCATGTTGATTTTTCAAAAGAAAGCTTTTCCTCATTTATTTATACCCAGGCAATGTGGGGTACTTTGACTATAATAATATAGATGAAAATATTGTACCTAAATGTGTCAGAATTCAAGTTTTCAGATAATTTACTTGTTTAAGGCGGTAATGTCTCCCTGTGGTTGTTGTATTTATCAGGATGAGAGGCACAATAACTTAAACAAAATTAATCACTCAGTTCAAAAAAATGTATAAAAATACTAGACCAGTGACGTCACTAGTCCATTCTTTTCTGAGGATTTATACAAAACTAGCAAAATACCTGCGCTTCGCAGCAGAGAAGTAATGTATTAAAGAAGTTATGAAAAAGAAAAGGAAACATTTTAAAAATAACGTAACATGATTGTCACTGTAATTGTTTTGTCACTGTTATGAGTGTTGCTGTCATCAAGGATTTGATTATCATTATTTCTTTCAATCAGGTTCGTATTTGGAGGATGTATTGTGTTCAAGTTAAATTCCGTGTTTGTCAACCATTGTAACAGGTTTCATTCATCAAAGTGTTCACTTCCCAAATCGGTACTCGTGAATCTAAGATGTTTAACAGGCATTCCTGGTATTAAGTTGTGGATTTGCCTGCGAATATTTAGCGGCAGCGTGTCTATGAACTTAATTTAAACTTAAGCTTTACACCTTGCTTTCCTATTGATATGTCTACAAAGGCTTGTTCAGCTTCAGAGGGTTGTTCATTTCCTACTGCATCAATAAACAGCTCGTCTTCCTCTTTATCTGAGACATCGCATACTGCATGCACGGGTTTACCTTTCCCAGTCCTGCAAAGTCAGTTCACGTGAGCCACTCAGAGTACATGCATCGAAGGTTCTCAGCTGTGCTTGTGCTATCTC
This sequence comes from Polypterus senegalus, assembly GCF_016835505.1. NCBI lineage: Eukaryota > Metazoa > Chordata > Cladistia > Polypteriformes > Polypteridae > Polypterus > Polypterus senegalus. Next base: position 58,768,504 of record NC_053155.1, read on the forward strand.
GTGAGATCTTGTGATGTCCATGGCAGACCCGGCAATGCGTCTTCTCATTAAACTTGTATCTCGCAAATATCGTATTCGTCATAGGCATGACAAACGCCAGCAGCAGCGTGTCTATGAGATTAATTTAAACTTAAGGTTTACACCATGCTTTGTTTCCACAGTAGCTGCACTTATGAATATGCTTGTATGCGTCACTCGCTTCGTATTCTTTTGCTGCCTTCTCAATTGTGTAATACGTTTTTTGTTCAGCGCTCTTTGGAGCTCTTCCTTGTTCTCTGCGTACTGCGTTCACAGTTAGTTCAAGTGAGCCGCTCGGAGTACATGCATCAAAGGTTCTCAGCTGTCCTTGTGCTATCTCATGTGATCTTGCGATGTCCGCGGCTTTATTTAATGTTAGCTAAGACCCGGCACTTAAAAGTTTCCCTCGCATTTTCACTGAGTTTGTGCCAAACACTAGTCTATCCCTGACCATCTCATCTTCATTTGCATAAGCACAGTTCTTCATCCGTGAATATTTAGCGGCAGCGTGTCTATTGGATTGCTGCCAATGGACGGCCTTATATGGGCAGGCACTCAATTACGTGGGAGGCGTGACAATAAAGGGATGCAACTCCACCTCACACGGCGACCGAGCTGCAGGCTATGGTCGTATATATGTACGAAAGTAGGTTCCAGTTATGACCGTTACATGTAGAATTTCGAAATGAAACCTGCCTAACTTTTGTAAGTAAGCTGTAAGAAATGAGCAAAGAAAGGAGCGCTCCTGAACCCATCCACCTGTCTTCATCATTTCAGAAACTAGCGGTAGGACTATCTTTACATTCCCATTCAACGCACAGATCTCTGGACTATCTATTTTCATCATTACATTTCATCTGTTGCCTTTTTTTATGAACGTTTTTCATGATTTACTCTGTGTGTTTTGTTTGTGCTTTGTTGTATTTAATGTGTAATCACTGTAAGGGGAACAGAGGTGATATCATTGTGTTCATTTGTTTGTTATTACATTCTTTATTTGCTGTTTGATTACCAGTTTGCTTTGTTTTTGTCTCTGTTTATGAGTGTGTGCGGGTCGAGCCAAGGCTGGGCGCGTCCCTGGAATCTCCACCATAAAAATAAATATATTGCTGTCTTCTCAACAGTGTAAATCTTAGCGGCACCGGACCGCTACAGTGTTATTCGTTTCTCCTTGCTGCTGATTGACTGTGATGCATCTCCAGCCCCGTTTCTTTTGTTTTCCATTTTGTTCCTCTTAACCCTTAAACGGCCACAACCTTCTATAGTTGTATCCTAGTGCAATTTGCAAGCATACAGGAGCTGATCAGTCAGTGCCGTACTTTTGTTGAGCAGCCAGCTCATGACCACTGCCAGCCCCTTGTGAGCAGGGGGCTGTACGCACCCCTAGAAGACACGGACGCTCCTCAAAATACTCCTCTTAAAAAACCCTAATAGACTACTTTCAAATTGCTCCCTTACTTGTTGTCTGCTTGACAACTTTCACACACTGAGGTTGTGCACTTATTATTATCACATTCCTGAAATTAGATCTGTTGCTGGCCATTGGCAGACAGAGTGTCACAGCTCTGGAAAATGCAGTCTAGAACATCCAAAAGATATTGAGAGAGCTAGCAGGCCAAGGCAACAGTAACACACTAGTGTAGGACATCTGTAACCATGGCAGCTGTGTGCACCCTAGCATTGTCATGCTGTAGTGTCAAATGTCTAGGAGGTGTGAGCAGAGGGCCTCTGAAGGGTTGTATTGCCCAAAATGCCAGTAACTTGGTGCCTGTCCCTCACTGTCCTGTCTGGAAAGCAGGGCATTCTGTCTGCTGCCAGATTCAGCATCAGAGTAGGTTGCAATCCTGAAATGATGTCTTAGATATCCTAGTGTAATGTATTGATCTCTCACATAGACTAATCTGAAAGCAACCCGATCTTGGAAGGGCATTTGGGTCACAGTGCAGCAGTCTAATCCAAAGTGTCTGGAAATAGTGGCACGTGAAATACCTGTCTGCAACATGCCAAAAGTCCTCTCCTTTAGTTCTGGTGACTTTCAAACCCTGCTGTGACAAACATTTTGAAGGTAACCATTGTGTAAAAGTGCACCTAATGATCTTTAGTTGCTTAGCAAATTGAAATTCCTTACTAAACAAGCTGGGTTCGATAAACCTCTTGAAATTGATAATTGATAACTTTTAGTGAAAGCGCACAAGCAAGAACTAACTAAAATGTTCTCATTCTCAAAAATACGTTAATTTATTTTTTGCCCAATAGACTACACAGGTCTTGAAACACTGTCTTCATGGTGGGATGGCTCCTACCTGCTAGGCATTCATAAGCCCTTCCCTTCTCAAGCTTCCTGCTGCTTCAGCATTCAACCCAACTTTCTAATTGACTTTCAATGTGATAATAATTTGACCTCAAGGTGTCTTTAAACATCCTGCTGGGGTCAATTCCTGTCAAGTCTTAGAATCACTACTGGGTTCAAAGACATCCCTGCTCTGGCCACAGATGGTACTCCACGTCAGAACTTCACCTAGCAGCCTCTTGTTTTCATACATCTCTGAGCCTTCAGTTTCCTTTGGAGGGTCAGATCTTTCAGGCCATGTTCATGCCAGCTACCTTAAAAGAGCAAAGTAGTTGCAGACTTTCTCATCTTGAACCCTGTGGTATCACCTAAGGGTCTAGAGGTTGGTTACAAGCTTCCTTCTAGTTTGAATCTTTAAATGAACAATGTCGCCCAATTCCTTTTGAATTAGGACCTTTTACAATCATTAGTCATTGGTAGACTAGTGCTCCATAAAACATTGTCTCCTCTGTTCTCTCAAAAATGAATGCAACCATTCATCAGTTTTTTGAACCTAACAGTGTTATGAGGAAACTGAGTTTTCTTCTCCACAAAACAGGAAGCGGGCCTCTGTTTCAAGACACCTTCATTCATACTCACATCAAGTTAATTTAAAACACCAGTTAAACAAGAATGCTCGCGTTTGTGATGTGAAAAACATCAGGAATGTGACAGATAGTCAAACACAACACAGACAGTAGTTGGAGTGGGGAATAGACTCAGGTGCTTAGCTGTGAGACCACCATGCCACCCACAATCATCATTTAACTGACATTGTTGAGAGATCTGAGTCAGTGCTTCTCCAATGCTCTCCATAAGAAAACCTAACATAAGAATGCTTTAAAACCACAATTTGAAAAAAAAAGAAGTCTACCATCCATCCATTATCCAACCCGCTATATCCTAACACAGCGTTACAGGGGTCTGCTGGAGCCAATCCCAGCCAACAGAGGACGCAAGGCAGGAACAAACCCCAGGCAGGGCTCCAGCCCACTATATAGAAGCCAATTTCAATGCTTCACTAATGCATTCACTTCAAACAAGTGCAGTGAAGTAATGATAAAATACAGACATGAAGAAGGTATACACTTTTCAGAGGAATTCTTAGTTAAGTCATATGCTGATGTCTGTGATCTTACAGCTGTAATCATATTCATCTTTTCCTACATTTTGCCAGATCATAACATTTTCAGTAGGAATAAAATGTTTAATAGTTTGAAATAGCTTGACATCATTTTGAGTCATTACACATATGGTGTGGACCACCATTGGGCATACCAGCCACCCTACCCAACACAGACAGTGCAGGTGCAGGTGCAACACACCTTTATATTTTCACGTAGGAACAGCTTCCCTCTGCTTCCCACCTTACAGCACAGTTCTCCAGTAGATAACTACAGGTTCTCTTCTTTCTTTCGCCCTTTTCTTGTTAGCACTCCTCCTCCAGCAAGCTTCATCATCTTCCACCTGACTCTGGCCTCTGGAGTAGTGGCTGCTGTGCTGCATACCAGGGCTCAGCAGTTCCCCAGGCAGTTCTCCTCTGATGGTGGCCACTGGCCCCAGCAGGGTGGTTGTTCCAAGCTCCAAACCTGTGGCTCTACAGCAAACCAGGGTGGCTGCCCTCTAGTGTCCCAGGGAAGGTAAGGTGGGTAGGTAGGTTTATTAACCTTATCACCTCAAATATGTTACTCAAGCACAAAACACAGGTTTTCTCTTCACAATTCTTTCTTCCTACCACACTGCCCTCCTCCACTCAAGTGTTGCTCCACTACCTCCCAGGTTTGACTCGCCTGGATAAGGCAGTGCAGTCCCTTTTGTTACAGACCAGGGAGTACTTCCAGTGCAAAGGTGATTGCCTGATGGAAACACTTCCGGGTCAAATGGAAGTCCATTATAACAGGGAGCTTGTCTTCCTGCAATGCCTCTTGTGGCTCCCAGTGACTCCAGCAAGTCTGCTCTGTCGAACTACATCTCCCGGCATGCCTTGCTCGTTTCCTAGGGGCCACCAACATCCAGGACTGCTGCCATCCATTGTGCTGGGGGAACAAAAACCTTCCAGCAACTTCTTTCTTTCCTAGTGAGCTGTCCGTCCATCCCTTTTGGTCCTCCTGTCCGTGTAAGGAACCATCCCCTCTCCTGGCTGGGATGTCCGTCCAGCCCCTGTGGCATCTACACATGTTAATATTGGGTAATTTAGTGAGGATTACCTGCTTCATAATTTAAGTCACAAATACTGCAATAGTTGATAAAACTTTTTAGGATAATAGAATCCAACCTGACCAAAGCTGGACTTCAATGGAAAGGCTGCATAAGCATCTACATCTGACACTCTCCATTCTACACACTGAAGCCAGCTGGCTATAAAGCAAATAAGCCATAAACGTCACAATTTTTTTTTCTGACATCATTACCAATGTCAATTGGATCAAAACAAAGCCACAGAAATATTTGCCAGGGAACGGAGCACACATCTGTTTTGTTTTATAGTGAAGCTAGATGACTGTCTTGCAGTAAAGTGGTTTTCTGAGTGTTCAAAATCATAGAAGGAGATTCAAGCCTTTTTTCATGAAGATGCAACACATACTCTCACTAACAAGTTAAATGAATAATAAACAAACACAAGCATTCAGCATATATGGTATGACCGACAAGACCAACCTATTCATTTAACAGCTGGAAATGTGGGCCACGGGTCTTCAACAATGGAACACTGGCTCATTTGAGAACCTGATGACATCTATTAAAAGTAGTGACATGAAAGAAATCATTAAAGCTCCTTGTCTCATCAAACACATTTCAGGCCTAAAAATACATTTTCTGAAATATTCTCTGGTAAACGGAAATCAATAGGAATGCTTCTGACATTTATATAGTTAACTGTACCTCTGGTGAGAGAGAGAGATGCTTATATACTGTAGATGACACCTGAATTCTCGCTTGGTGTGGAGAAGGAGTTCCCAGTTTTTGAGTAATGGCTGGATATTCTTCTTCCTTTTGCTACATTCTGTCTATGTGAGATAAATGTCTCTGCTACTGCTTCATTGAAAATAAAATACAAGTCAAAGCAGAATCATGAGAGTGAGCTCAAGTCATATTAACACGGCCTCCTTTTGTAAAGGTGCATAGAGAAAAACAGGCTTAATGCAGCCACTGATTACTGTTGCAAAAACAGGGTGTCAAGTTTCAAAAAGATTTGCAAATAATGATAATACAGATCTTATTAACATTGACAACATATTAGTATTGTTCCATTATTTAACAAAATAAAATGGCTATTTATAATTATGAGAAAATATATATTAATTAAAGATTTAAAAAATTGTTTCATGGGGTCAAAGTGGGACTTGTTCGAAAAAGTTTGGAAAAAGCTGTGATAGGTTTAGAATATGGAAGAGAGAACAGAATATGAAAAGGATAGGAAAGTAAAGGATAAAAGAAATGAAAAGATAAAATCTGCTGCATCTCAGGATGGAACAGCATCACAGTGGCTAATGAGGCTATTTTACAAAGATTGCTCTATGGTTTGATTAATACATGCAGTGAAACCATTATATGTTTGCGTGCATGTTTTCATGGATAGTCCATTTCCTCTCTTATGAAGTTTGATTTTGGAAACGCATCCTGTGATAGGCTTGTTTCCTTCCCTAGCACACAATATTTTTCAGGCACCCAATATAGGGAAACCCACACTAATCATATGCAAACATCAGGGAAGCTACCCATGATTCCCAGTAAGCTGCTTGCACTTCTACTAACATGAGCTCTAGTGATGAACAAGAGAAGATGCATCAAACTGACATGTAAAAGTTACTATTGAGGAAAGACTGATGGGGTTTAAATTTACATTTATGTAAATAAACCATAAGAGATGGCATTGAAGAACTAGATTCATCAAGAGATAAGCAGGGTGGAAGATAGCTGTTTTTTTAATTTAGTTCTTCATCTAGATCAGGGGTCCTCAACTCTAGTCCTTGAGGGCCACAGTGGCTGCAGGTTTTCATTCTAACCCTTTTCTTAATTAGTGACCTGTTTTTGCTGCTAATTAACCTCTTTTGAATTAATTTTAATTGACTTGTTTTTTTAAGATTTGTTCCCCTGAATTTCTTCATCATTCCTCTCAATTGCTTCACTTCTTTCCTTAAATGGCACCCAAACAGAAGTGAAATATGAAGTAAGGGAGCCAACAGAAGACCAACTAAGTCAGGGTCTCAAACTCCAACCAATTTCACTCCAACCAGTTGCTTTATTAGGCTTGGATTCTTGTTGTTAAATAAACCTGTGGCTTGTTGGTGCCCTCATTGTGCAACAGCAAACATTTCCGAAATTGCTGATTTTTCCTTCTAAGAATGATGTTAAAATGTTTTGGGGACCTGAGGAGATCCCTGAAACCTTCATCTTTCTTTATTTTCAGATATGGTATGATGGATACAGTTTGCTTGTCATCTGTTGGCTCATTTTGTATCACATTATTGTTTGGCAGCTCATTAAGGAAAAAGAAACAATTAAGGGATTTGAGTCTTCATGAGCAAGTCAATTAAAATTCATTCAAAAGAAGTTAATTAGCAGCAAAATTAAGAAAACAGTTAGAATGAAAACTTGCAGCCACTGCGGCCCTTGAGTACTGGAGTTGAAGACTCCTGATCTAGGTAGCAATTGAGTACCTAAATGCTGTATGTCTTGAAAGTGAAGAAGGGTTGCTTAGTTATACTGGACTTCTTGGACTTTCTTGAGGTATATTGTTATTTAACAACATGTTCACAGCCCTATCTGCCTCAATGTACTAGCTTTATCTGAAAGGGAGAGTTCATCAAAAATGTATAGGATGTCCTGCCTCAGTATGTACCCTTAGAGGTGTACCATCATAGATGTTTCCAGGCTACTAACAAGTCTTTGTTTCCGTTAGCCTGGCAAGTTTCTACACAGTTTATCTGGATGTCCCCATTTTCTTGCTGTTCTAGGCTTGAGTAAATTATGCTATGATCACATTAGTTGTGTATTTCATGTAAATCCTTCTGCAATTTCTGAAATACTTCTGCAGATTTCTCAGATGAACCACATCACTTTTCCATCGTGTCACTTGCTGACAGAGAGGGTGTTCCTTGAGTTTACTGAGGGTGAAAACTGTCATTACACACTTTATATCGTGCCATCCTCATTACATTTCCTTTAGTTACATAAAATATATTTTGGGGTTTGTTGTCTTAAGAAACAGAAATGCACATAACTCACAATTATTTTTAATTATATTACTACTACTGGCTGTTTTTTTCCATAAAATAATTTAATCTCTTGTTTATTATGATTTTCCATAATCTAAAAGATTTTTGGCAAGCATCACTACATCAGCAATCTCATCTGCTTTTCAGTATTCTGGCAGAATTCACTAAGGCTTTTCTCATTCACAGACATATGGTTTGCATTATGGTCTTAATCTTTCTGTGTATGTTCATAAATATTAATCACAATAACATTTACAAACCATGGGCTATATTTTCACAGATTCTATACAAGCTCCGAAGGTAAACTGTGCAGACTACAAAGTTATTCTCTAAAGCCAAACTGCTCACTCTTTCCTTACTTCATATCCTTAATCTTTTCTGTCTTTACTTTGCTTCCCTTTTCAGCACCACCCTACATTATCTTGGCAGTGTTTCTTTCATAATTATGCAGATTTGGGCGGTCCCTATCCAACTATAAATAGCACTACCAAAGCATTATTTCTTACTTCTCCCTCTTTCTCCTTTTCTTATGGCTTTCTTTATAGTCTCCTGTGTTTGGTGGACTTCCAATCACCAGAGAGTATCTATTACTGTTTCCTGCTCAGTGCTTCAGGGTTGCTTTGCAAAATCCAAGGCCATAGTGCCCTCTTTCTGTCCATAACCCCATTACACTGTGGATTCTGATTTCACTCCAAAGGCCTGGAAAGTCTGACAAAAAAAAGAAGGTAGGTCTCATAGTACAGTGATCCCTCGCTATATTGCACTTTGACTTTCGCGGCTTCACTCCATTGCGGATTTTAAATCTAAGCATATGTAAATATATATCATGGATTTTTCGCTGGTTCGTGGATTTCTGAGGACAATGGGTCTCTTAATTTATGGTACATGCTTCCTCAGTTTGTTTGCCCAGTTGATTTCATACAAGGGACGCTATTGGCGGATGGCTGAGAAGCTACCCAATCAGAGCATGTATTACGTATTAAATAAAACTCCTCAATGATATACGATATGCTTCTCGCGCAGTGCATTGCACACTTCAAAGCTCTAACAGCCCATATTGATTTTTGATTGTTTGCTTTTCTCTGTCTTTCTCACTCTCTCTGACATTCTTTGCTGCTGACAGAGGGGGTGTGAGCAGAGGAGCTGTTTGCACAGAGGCTGTTTGCTTAGAAGATACGGACGCTCCTCTAAAAAATGCTGAAAGACTACCTTCACATTGATCCCTTTATTGCGGCTGCTTTATCGTGGTGCTTCGAAAACTTAAAAGCCCAACAGCCCTATTGATTTTTGATTGTTTACTTTTCTCTCTTTCTCTGACATTCTCTGATCCTGATGGCACTCCTTTGAAGAGGAAGATATATTTGCATTCTTTTAATTGTGAGAAAGAACTGACTAAAGGGTGTTATTTCATGTCTAGAGGCTCTAATAATGTAAAAAAAACTTATTTAGAAGGTCGTAAACAGGTTTTCTATGCTCTAACTGCGAAAATATTAGATTTATAAATAAAGAATCCTACTTCGTGCAAATTCATTTATCTGTCTACAGCGGATTAACCGCGATAAACGAGGGTTTACTGTATAACTGTGTGGAGAAAATTTATAAACAGTGTGGGAGAGTTTCTAAGGGCTTAAAATATATAAAAATAACCATACAAACATATGGTTTCTACTTCACGGATTTTCACCTATCGCGGGGGGATCTGGAATGCAACCCCCGCGATCGAGGAGGGATTACTGTATTCCATTAAAAATCTTAGCCCATTGGTGGTGGAGGCAATAAAAATCGTTCTACTCATTGTGCTCCAACAACATAGTTCATTCACAGCTTTACACTGAGCACATACTTAAATATAGGGATGTCCTTAACACTGCTTGCTCCAACTATTATTCCTCTCTCATAAAAGGTGCTAAGACTAGGCCTAGTCTCCAACCCCCTCCTCTAGAATGCCCCAATACAGCTGAACAGTGCCAGGCTTTCTTACATTTCTTTAATACAAAAATGGATCAAATCTATCACAATTTCCCCTCCACACCTCAGTCACTCACTCATTCTGTTCTGCCATCTCCATCATCAAGACTCACTTATTTCTTGTCTGTTGACTCTCTTGCCATCTCTGAACTTATTAATAAGTCTAATCCTCCTCCTGTCTGCTTGATCCTCACCCCACTTCTCTGCTTAAGACATGCTCATCCATAATTAGTATTCCTGTTGCTTCATTGGTAAAGGCATGTTTCATTTCAGGTTCTGTCCCTACTGCCCTCAAAACTGCTGCTGTTACCCCAATCTTTAAAAAACCTGACCTGGATTCTTCCTTTTTCTACAGTTACAGGCCTATCTCTAATCTCCCTTTTTTGGGTAAAGTGGTGGAATGCATGGTTGCTACACACCTCCATACTTTTCTTCTAGACAATACACTCTATGAGCCTTTTCAGTCTGGCTTTCATACACAGCACAGCACTTAGACAGCTCTTCTCCATGTAGTTAATGATCTTCTCCGGTCTGCAGATTGTGGTTCTCTTAATATTCTCCTCCTTGTTGACTTAAGTACAGCATTTGACACTGTTAATCATGAAATCCTCCTGTCACATCTCTCTGCTGTAGGTATCTCTGGCTTAGCCCTTCAATGGCTCACATCATATCTTTCTAATAGGCAACAGTTTGTCACACTCGGCCGACATAAATCCTTCACCTCACCTGTGTTACGTGATGTCCCTCAGGCTTCAGTCCTTGGGCCATTACTCTTTCTACTTTATATCCTTCCTTTGGGTCAGATTATTCGCAGACATGGCCTTAACTTCTACTGTTATGCAGACGATATACAGTTATATCTTAAGGGACTCCCCTAAAGCTTCACCTCCCAGCACACTCACTGACTGTATCACTGATCTTAAGCTATGGATGGAAAATAACTTTCTCATACTTAATGCCAATAAAACTGAAGTGTTACTGGTAGGTCCAAAATCCCAACTTTCTGAGACATCCAATTTCACTGTTTCTGTTGATGGTACACTTGTCATACCTGCTCCTGTTGTCAGAAATCTTGGTGTTTTGTTTGATTCATCACTTAACTTTGAGCTACACATTAGATCTCTTTTCAAAATTTCATTCTATCATCTCAGTAACATTGCCCGCCTCTGTCCATTTCTGTCCTTTAATGAGGCTCAAACTCTGGTTCATTGTTTTTATAATGTCTCGTATTGACTACTGTAATTCCCTTTTCATTGGCCTCCCCGGAAATTCTATACAAAAGCTGCAGAACTCTGCAGCCAGAGTCCTCACCTACGCAAAGCGTTTTGCTCACATCTCCCCTGTTCTCTCCCAGCTTCGCTGGTTACCGGTTCCATCAAGGATTAAATTCAAGATTCTGATTATCACCTTCAAAGCCTTACATAACCTTGCCCCCTCTACCTCACTTAGCTACTAACTCCTTACATTCCTTGTCGCTCTCTCAGGTCCTTGAGCAGTAATCTCCTTACTGTCCCACACACCAAACTCTTCACCTTGGGAGACAGGTCTTTCAGTACCATAGCCCCTCAACTCTGCAACTCTCTTCCTCAGTCTCTCCGAGATTGCTCCTCCTTCTGCAGTTTTAAATCTCAACTGAAAACTTTCCTCTTCTACAAACTTTTGTCATCTGTGTAATTTTTTTTTTACTATGTATATAAAGCAACCTTGGGTTTGTGAAAGGCGCTCAATAAATGTAACTTATTATTATTATTATTATTATTAACAATACCTTTCTTCATAAAGGACATTTACAGGGGATCAGCCTTCCCAAACTTACCAACTACTCAGCTGAGTTACAGGAGTCTTTCATTCTTTGTCAGCAGCCTTGTGCTTTAATGGAAATGAAGGTGGGCTACTCTCAAGAAATTCAAACTCTGTTGAAAAAAGACATGACCAGAGCTCCACTACTATTAGTTCACATTTAAGGCTATGTAATAATAAATGAAAAGATCCCTACAGTTTACTTTAACAAGCTTTAGACAATTGAAAAGCCAGATATTGTGTGATTTTATGAACATATTTTAAGGCATAAACCAACCCAGGAGGGGCTACTATTCCATTGAGATAGAAAATAATAATACATTTATGAAACATTTTGTATATAAATATACACATCTCAAAGTCATCATAACCATTAAAACACTTAAAAATAAGGTGGATTAAAGCACAGAAAACAAAGGCATGGTTCACATAAAAACACTCAAGTAAGTGACTTTTATGAGATTATCTTAAAGTTGATTCAAGAGGTGTGGGAAAAATAAAAGTATAAATAAAAATTTTGTACCCTTATGTTTTGTGCAGCTGATGTTGGAAATAATGAACAATGCAAAAGGGCAGCAAGACACTTTGACATTTGGGCACAGTGGGACAAGACTTTGGAGGTAAATGTATGGATTCTAAAACCAGTCTGCTGCCAGATAAGAGCAAAGGGCAATGATATAGTTTTGGGCTTTACATGTATATATTACTTTGTACATTTATTTTATGTTTTACTGCTTTTGTCTTGCTGCTGGAGAAAGTACTATCTGTCTCTCAGACCTCTTCTTAAAGCCATTTTAGCCAAATTAATGACCATCCAGAATAACATCATACAGTATTTTATATCTGAACTTAAGCATAATGGAATGTTAGTTGCATAAATATTTCATAGCATCTGCTTTCTTTTCCAGTTCCATAAATATACATGCTTAATTGTATATTTCAAATCACCAAAAGATAGACAGAAGAAAATATATTGAAAAAATACATTCTCTTTTCATAAAACAAATTTAGCTTTTTTGTTATACAATAAAGTACTTCTCTTTATCAAATAACAACAGTAAATATTATTATTATTATTATTATTATTATTATTATTATTATTATTATTATTATTATTATTATTATTATTATTATTATTATTATCACCATCCTCTTCTCAGTGTACTAAAAGTACACTAATGTGCATTTACCAGAGGACAACCAGACCTCTCAGGCTTTGAATTAAGCTTGTTGTTCTCACAGACTCACAGAAGAATGTGGGAATGATCTTCTCTGCCTCCATGCTCAGAATGTTTTTGTCATCTGGGATTATCACATTGATGAAGAAGCAGGGCTTACTTTTCTCCAGCCTATTGGCAGTGATGGTATGGTCTATGGGAATGGTCTTGTCCCACAGGATGACACTATCTCCAGTGTCAATGACCAGATCTGGCATATGCTTGTATCACTTGTCTGTTGTTGGAAAACACAGCTCTTGGCATAGTGCTCAGTGCAGTACATACTGACCTTACTGTGATGTTCAAGATATTCCTTCGGGGCCACTACATGGCATCTGGACACTATGTGGTTGATGGTCTCCTCAGCTACATCACCCAGACAGCATTTGCTATTAGTGTGCCTTATATGCTTCTATCCACTATTGAGCGGATGTCATGAGGCTTTTGGTATCCTCCACGAGACCTGCACTTCTAAGCCATGAGTGGTTTAGGTTCTTATCGACGTATGGCCTGTCCATTTTCTAGTACTGCATCCTCTCCCCCATGATCTTGGCCTTGAGTAACTGCTTAATATTCTTGCTGCTAGCACTAGTGGTGTCAGGAAAACCATACCTTTTTTATCTCATCGCCTCTCTTAATGGTGGACTTGCACTGGTGAAGTGCTTTGTGGCCTTAGAACAGAAGTTGCAGTAGCCTCCCTCTGGTCTACTTAAGGTACTCGTACAGACCAACAATCGCAACTTCATCCGTTATCTTAACCTCTAAAAGTCCTTGGCGTCATGAGATGTAGAGAGGCTTTCACGTCTGCTTTCAGATGAATTTGAGGAGATAATTATTATAATTATCATTTATATCATTTATAGTATTGAGATGGAAAGTTTGAAATAATTAATTTTAAGTTTTTTTTTTTAAATTGGGAACCAGAACCAAGTGAATGAACATTACAAGGGAGGGAAGTCCAGAGGTAAAAAACAGCTTAACTAAAAGCCCAACTTTACACAGATGAATGGTGAGCTGATGGGATAACAATAAGGCCTGAAGAAGATAAAGAAGGAAAAAGAGTATGTAATCTTTGAGAAAATATTTTAAATAAGTGGGAGCAAGATTATAGAATGCTTTGTAAGTGAGGACGACAATCTTAAAGTTAATAAGGTAGTTACTGGGAGCCGGTGAAGTAAATACAGAATAGAGGCAATGTGACTGTAAGACTTAGTTTGATTCAGTAAGCGTGCAGCAGAATTGTAAACTTGCTGCATCTTATTGATAAGTTCAGCTGGGATACAGTAGTTAGTCTGCGCAGTTACCTGTAAATTTGTTCTAGACTTTGTAACAAGGGCAGCAGGGTATCACATTATGTTCTGACCCTGTCAAATGAATTCAATTTATCTCCACTGTGCCTTACAGTACAATGAAAAGTGTTTTTTGTCCCAATGGTACAAAAATATGTGACAACAGTACAGTATACTGTGCAATGACAAATCATCCACAAGTTACTACACAAAGCAAGGATGATAAACTCGGAAGTAAATAATAAAAATGTAACTTTATCAAACTGCAAATAAACAAACATCATACAATGTTGCATAAAACACAATAAGTAAGAATCAAAGTAAATGAGCTGCGGGCAATCAGCATAAATGGACTGGTAGTGCAAACTGATTGCTAGTATGGTTGCTTATGTAATGGAGTCCTGCTTACACATAAAGATAGAGACTATATAGGAGTTAAAAGTTTAACGGGTAAAAAACTGCTTCGTATTCTGCTGTAATATTGCTAGCTGGGAGGCAGGAGCAAACACTTTGTGAGATGTTATTTTAATACCTCACTTTGATCATCTATAGTTCTCCACTACTTCAAAAAACAACCCTGCCAAGGAAAAACAAATTTTGGTTGCCTTAAAGATGGCAGTCACTAGCAGCGTGATGGAATCCTTTAAGAGACTGGTTCTAGAACACATTAAATGTAATAGTCCTAATACTTGAGCCGCGTCTAGTTTGTGTATCTTCACAATTAATTTACAAAATATGTCATAACCCTTGTACATCATGCTGTAGATGTTTTACCTGATTGTGAGTTTACATTCTCTGTTCTGCTGGTGGATCACCTGGCAAGTGTGGACCAATAATTTAAATCCTAATTACAGTGATCCCTCACTGTATCGCGCTTCAACTTTCGCGGCTTCACTCCATCACGGATTTTATATGTAAGCATATCTAAATATATATCACGGATTTTTCTCTGGTTCGCGGATTTCTGCGGACAATGGGTCTTTTAATTTATGGTACATGCTTCCTCAGTTGGTTTGCCCAGTTGATTTCATACAAGGGACGCTGAGAAGCTACCCAATAAGAGTAAGTATAACGTATTAAATAAAGCTCCTCAATGATATACAATATGCTTCACACGCGCTGCTTCGTACACTTAAAAGCTCTAACAGCACGTATTGAATTTTGATTGTTTGCTTTTCTCTGTCTCTCTCACTCTTTTTGACATTCTCTGCACCTGACGGAGGGGGTGTGAGCAGAGGGGCTTTTTGCACACTGGCCTAGAGGATACGGACGATCCTCTAAAAAATACTGAAAGACTGCTCTAAAAAATACTGAAAGACTGCCTTCACGTTGCTCCCTTCCACGTGGCTGTTTTGCCGGGGTGGTGCTTTGCATACTTAAAAGCACCTATTGATTTTTGATTGTTTGCTTTTCTCTCTCTGTCTCTGTCTCTGTATCTCTCTCTCCGACATTCTCTGCTTCTGACGCGCACTCCTTTGAAGAGGAACATATGTTTGCATTCTTTTAATTGTGAGACGGAACTGTCATCTCTGTCTTGTCATGGAGCACAGTTTAAACTTTTGAAAAAGAGACAAATGTTTGTTTGCAGTGTTTTAAAGTCCCTGTCTCTACAACCTCCTGTGTTTCTATGCAAATCTGTGACCCAAGCGTGACAATATAAAAATAACAATATAAGCGTATGGTTTTTATTTCGCGGATTTTCACCTTTCACGGGGGGTTCTGTAACGCAACCCCCGCAATCGAGGAGGAATTACTGTATTACTTTTAGTCTAAAGGACTAATTTTGTCCTAATGGGTTGAATTTGGTATAAATTACTATAATATCTTAGCTAGCCTGACTTACATTTATTTACAATGCTTAAAGTTATACGCATATCCCTAGAAAATCTTACTATGGAAAGTAGTATCTTTTTAATACTGTATGCAACCTCAGAGGTTAAGCAGTATTTTTTATTTATTTATTTATTTATCAATGACTTTAAAATAAAACCACAATGGCTAAGTATTCAATGTAATGTGTGTTACAGAAGTATTTGCAACCTCATAAGCTAAACATAATTTTCTTAGCATGTGCTTTAAAATAAAACCTTTAGAGGTAGGTAGCTAAAGTATATCACCTATAATCCAAAGCCTAAAATCTGAATATTCTGACCGTCAACATTAAAGGCCTTTTTCCACCCATAGCAGAAAATGGATTTACTATTCCAGTATTAATTATAATAATAACAGAAGAATATTCAGCAAAACCTTGCATTAATTGGCAACTTATTAATAGAAGACTATACATTTTTATAGAGTAACACTGAATGAAGTTACAAAACCGTTGAATAAGGAATAATAGAAATACATTGGTATGCGTTTTGGAAGACAAAATTACTTTTTTTTCCAGTTGCACATTTAAATCTATCTTATTATACACCATGAGAATGTAAAATATAACACTTACGGTCAGAGATCAAAACTTACAAACTGGAACAAACCGGGCCATCAGAAACTTCAAAATAGTTAACATCAATTTGACTTGGTGGTTAGCCTTGGATAGAACATGGAAAAAACTAAACAGAAATAAAGCAAAAGAAAATGAAGTGAATACAATTGTAGTCAGAATACCTTCTAAGGATTTGTACCATGAGACAGAATATACTGAATAACGGAGCTAAGCGAAGAACCAAAAATCAAAAAACATCCAGTATCTTTTGCCCAGAAAATATTTTAGTCACATCTAAGCAAAACAAAAATGTTTTGTTTTTATATACAATCTTGGACAACTGGGCCATTGATTTTTATATCGTTGCCACAGTGACGTGATATGGCGTGACTTCCATAGCCATTAGAAATGGTAAACAGAATGCCCTTAAGAAAACAAAATGGCAGTCTATTTTAGATATTAAAAAATAACAAAATGTAAACAATTCTAGAAACTAAACTAAAATATATTATATAGTCTTAGAAAAATCAAAGCATCCAGGATAATGGCACTTTGTGTCAGGAAATTCAAAGAGAAAGGAAGCAAACCCACAGGTCTGGGGTCTGCTTCTTTAATATTGACATTTTCAAATATGACCTTTGGAGAATATTTTAACAGTAATTTATTGGAAATAACCCCAACAGATTCACAGTAGCAGCATCGGCTCTTCACGGATTAAAGGCTGAGTGACTGTCCATTTAAGTGTTGACAGCAGTATTCTTGATAGATAAATGCAGTTCATCCTTATCATAAATAAACAGCAGTTCATGGCTGATTCAAAAGTTTTTTCATTTTCTTAATTATTATTACTTCTCACTTGCACCAGTTTTCTGCAGTATTGGCATATACTGTATAGATAATAAAAAGTGATGTGCTGAAGTCCTGTTTATAGATTACAGCTCAGCATTTAAGAATGTTGCACCACAAAAGCGCCTAGATTTAATAATAATAATAATTCTTTGCATTTATATAGCGCTTTTCTCACTACTCAAAGCACTCAACAATTGCAGGTTAAGGGCCTTGCTCAAGGGCCCAACAGAGCAGAGTCGCTATTGGCATTTACGGGGTTCGAACTGGCAACCTTCCAATTGCCAGTGCAGAATGGACCTGGTGCCACCTTCAACAACTGAATTTTTAATTTCCTAACTAGCAGACTGCATCATGTGCAAACTGTCAACATCATTTCCTCTACATCTGAATCCTATTCACATTGAACCTACAGGGCAGTGTACCGAGCCCCCTTCTGTACTCCTTACTCACCTATGGCTTTGTGTCCAGACACAGCCCCAGCCATATCATTACATTTGTTGATAACACCACCGTTGTAGGCCTGATCACCAGCTGTGATGAAAAGGCTTGCCAAGAAGACACTTGCCTACTAATAGATTTGTGCCAGGATAGCAATCTCTCTCATAATATCTTTACAACCAAAGAGCTGGTCATAAACTTTAGGGAGGAGAAAGCAGACAACACAGCAATCGACTACTAAGTAGATGCTGTGGAGAGGGTGTGCAACAGAAAATTTATTGAAGCCACCATTACTGATGACATAAAGTTGGCACAACACATCTTCATTATCATCAAGAGGGCTCACTGACACCTATACATCCTCAGATGCTTTGTGTGCAGAGGAGTCTGTTCTCGCTGCCTGCAAATCATCCAGCTATGGCAAGTGCTCAGTTTAGGACTGCAAGTAGCTAATAGAGGAGGGTGAACTGAACAGGCAAAGCAGCTCCCTTCTGTCTTTGGTATATATTACACATGCCAGTTTGGAAATACAAAGACCTGGCCAGTCATTGTTCTCTCTCCTCCATTCTGGTAAATATAGTAGGACCATTAACACTTTCTACATTCAGGGACAGTAATTGCCCACAGGTCATAAGTTTGCAGGCAACTCATACTGACAACTGCGTGAGTATTTCTTATATGCATAAATTGTCTGAAGTTGCATTTAATGTAGAGTGTTGTTTAAATTGTCTATTGTTAGTTTTGCACTATGGTCACCAGTTTGTGGGAGGCATGTAAGTAATAAAGTATGCAATAAGTCAGAATTTAACATTGAACTTGAGTATGCTCTTTCTTAGTTATTTCTTTCAAACACAAGTTCTCTTTTTCTCTTTTTCTTTAACAGACAGCAACATTTCCCTTTTGCTTAAATTCATTACAGTTCAATTTAGTACCAGTGAACCTTATAGTACAATGAAAAGTATTTCTTGTTGCTGATGCAGAAACATCCAGCAACAATACAGTACATTGCATAATAATACAGCTGAGATGAAATATTAAAAGAACAAAGGCTATAAAAGGCATACAATAAAAAAATACATATGTACTGTTTCTAATTTAAAATATCTATATAAACACCAGGCAAAAAAATCAAATATGTATTGGATTGAACAAGTAAATATGGTTTGGAACAGGGCACCAGTGATAAATATGGCCATTTTAACCACCCACTGCAGGCCATTTTAGTTTGCACATGCTAGAATGTGATAGAGCTAGCATTTGCCCCACTATTCCTGAGCAGACATTATAAGAATCTGGGCTGACAGAATGACTTTCTTCAGTCTTCTCAAAAATGGAGGTGCATGAAGCCTTCAGTTGTTGAGAGACCTGGAGAATTCCTCATTTATATGCATCAATAAGACCTTAAAGGTACTCAAATTATCTACAACTATATTAATGTCAATATCATCACAGTCTCTTTCATGTCTCCAATAGTTCAGAATCAGCTCCTTAGTTTTATTGACTTTAAGGGGCCAAACATCACCTTTTAGTAAGATGTTTGACTTACTCCATAAGAGTTTTGATTACCAATCTGTATCATGGAGAAGGAGGATCTAGATTTTCATTGACAAGCTTGACCATTTGTTTTCCACCTCTGGTCCACTTTCTAACCCAAAGCAAATCATTTAGCCTACATGTGCTACTAATCTTCTGTATTTAGAGATTGTTTAAGGTGGTGCTCACTATAGAAAGACCATATATAAATTAGACATTGTTTGTATGTTTGCTGATCATTCTGTGTGTGGAGTTTGCACATTTTATCAATGGATGAGTGGATGTTGCTCCCACACCCCTAAAACATACATGTTAGTTTAAAACTTTAATTGTGGGTGGGTAAATAAGTGAGTCTGGTAATCCATCTAACCCTAAAACTCAAAAACTGGACTAAGCTTATCAAGAAAAACGTGCTTCCTTTATATTGAGAATTGTTTGAATCTTTCATTACAAGCCAAGAGTATCTGAATAGCACTTAAAGAATGGCAGGAGTCAACACTGGTTCGGACACCAAATCATAGTAGGTTAGACTCACACATACTGTACACATACAACCTTTAGGAAATTTAGCTTAACAACCCTCAAAATGTAAATACTTTTAGGATATGCTAGGAAGCCATTATAGCACAGAAAACACACATGTACACATGGACATGACCAGTCGGAACCCACATCTTTATAAAAGTCACACGTTTATTCCTCCCAAATAAACACAGGTTTACAGTTCCAAACACCACACAATGCACACAGCAATTAAATCTCCCCAATAAACCTCTTCACAGTCTTTAGCCGCCTCTATTCTTTTCCTGGGAGCTTCGTCCAGCTCCCACTCCCGACTCAAGCTCCCCAACTGTTAGGAGGCAGCGCCTTTTATTCCCACCCGGATGTGCTCCAGGTAGCTGGTGACGAGCTTCTGGCAGCACTTCCTGGTATGGCGGAAGTGCTGCCCTTTGCATAGGAAGCACTCCGGGCGTCCCTGGCAGGTTCCTCCGCCATTTTGCTAAGTGTGGTGGAAGTAAAGGTCTCCTGGGTTCTAGGAGGTTTAAGGCGCCCCCTGGCGGTGGCCACGGCTCCCAATGAGTTGGAAAGTCTCTCCTCCTCTCTTGTGGTCCTCTCCTGCTCCGGGGCAGTTGCCCCATCACGACCCGGAAGCTCTTAATGACTCTTTCCAGTCCCTCCAGGCATCCCGGCCAGGTAAGAAACCCAGACATCTGTGACACACCATACAGACAATGAATGGGCTGTAGACTTGAAAAACAGCCATGCTAGCCCCCACATTACTCTGATGCCCTACATGAGCATTCTAATTATTACAGTATATTAACTGGTATCCTTAGTCCATTATATATAGAACACACACACTTACAGTCACTAAGCTGTAACACTGTGGCCAAATGTCTCAAAACAAAACATGAGCTTCAAATTTCACAGTGGAAGTTCAATTTCTGCTTCAACGTTATTATATTACAATCATATTATTTAATCTGGCTAAGCTGATATTGTTAAGAATAGAAAATATTGCACAGAACTGTCACTAACGTACGTCAAGGTAATATTTTCCATTAAAACCATTTTTTAAAGTGAAGCTTAGGTACTGCAGCTGGACAACAAGCTTTATGAATTTCGTAATTACAGGCAACTGTTTTGCTTTTTGTAGATTTGACAAACTTATTGTTTGGCCATTGTGTCTGAAGGGGAAATACAGAAAGCGTTATTGCATCATTCAGTACTTTGGGGGATTTTTTTATGTTGTCAGTTAAAAATAATTCAACGGGACTTATTGGTCACCTCAGAACCACACCAGGGTAGATCTCTGTAATAATAATTTATTTCACAGTAATGATGGATGCTAACATTACAGAACTCAATTATTTTCTAAGTTGTTTTGTTATCTGGAGTTTTTGTATTGTGCTCTTGTTTAATTTTAGTTTCTTGTTGGCAATATTATCTGTGAAAGGCAGAACAGAAGACAAAGTGCCACATATATCTTCTAGTAGAAAAGAGGAACTTCAGACACTCAAATTATATAAGTAAACATTTATTTAACTAACATCAAAAAGACCACATCACAGATAGGGAAAATACTCAGCAATAAATAGGTCACCAGCTACCTAAATAAAAAGGTATTGTTTACCACATTTAAAATGTGACTCAGTCATACAAATTAAACAGGACATGGGTGCTACCAGTGCTTATAACATTAACAAAATTTGTCAGCCAGTGTGAAGTGAACCAAAGATATAAAGAAATAAGCATGCTGCTGGATAAAGGCTGCTAATAAAAAATCACCAAATTTCAGCCTCAGTTAAGGAGTTGCATTACATTTACTGATGACACCACCAGCATTGCTCTGAACCAAAGAGGTCAGTCCTGCCCCATCTTTATAGTTTTGGATGATGAAAGTGTCATTCATTCATTCATTTATTCATTCACATACTTGCAGCCTACTCTAGCTTTTTACTGTACAGAGCTGTAGAAAGGCAGTGTGGCATATAAGTTTAGACTTTGGACTTTAAACATTGAGATTGTGGGTTTCATATCTTGCTACCGACAATGTGTAACCATGATGTCAAATGTTGTAAGTCACCTTTTATAAAGGTGCCAGACAAATAATACAAAATAATAATAGAAATCCAAAGCCTACCTGGCAGCATTAATCAAACACATGGTGGAAACAAGCACTGGAATAAAAGACAAGGCCATAGCAGGGCAAACTCACGCTCACACATACAGAGCCAAACTACAGTCATCAATCAACCTAACGAAAAGGTCATAGAGGTGTATGTGGATTCCAGGGCATCTGGGGAATATACATGAATTCACACACTTAATCGCAAAGTCACTGAACCCAAGAGTCGCTGGGTGACAGCACCTTTATCAAGATAATCATGTTAGCTTTTTTACAGTGCCAACTTTACTGCCTTTAGTTGTACTGAAGGATATCAAAGATAAAAACGTTTAACTTGAAAGATAGACAATCACTCCACCAAATTCAAAATCTCTGAAATAAAGTAAATAAAGATTAAAGATTAAATACTATAGATTAAATATATTGTACTATATATGTAAAGGGTTTTTGCATTTAGATTGGCTCAGGCATAGAGTGACATTTTCTGGCTTAGCTGCATGCTTCTATGTCAAGATCCTTTTATTGTAACAGAATCTCAGTTGAGCTTTGTTATCAGATGAGCTTATAATTTGAACCATGCAGTCATAATTGCATCATTCTCTTTTCAGTGCCAGGTTTAGTGCCTTTTTGTTTTACTGTAGGGCATAAAACATATTTTTATATTTAAAATTAAAACATACTTTTATATTTAAAACTACATAATCACTTCATGTCAGATACAGTATGTAAGTTGTACAGGCAAAAACAAAACTCAGTAGAAAAATCAAACTTATTTATATTTTAATCGGGGCTATTATGGCAAAATAAGGCTTAAGGTAAAATTCACTTCACACACTCACTGATTGTACATGTGACAGGACAGCTACTACTGCTGCCCACCCACACACACACCCATAAAAGTACAAAAGGTTATCCTGGTATCAGCTATGTGTTTAAAGTTAAGACCGCTCAGACTGCCCTTTGTGTCCTGGTACTGTAGTTAAGCATTTTCTTGTACTTTGTTACATAAAGGAATACATCTAGATTATTTCAATGGGTTTATTTCACTGTAAGCATGCTTACTAAACCCCTTGTATGTAAGAGTAAAGTTTAGCATTAAAAAAAAAAGTCCAACACTGTTCCTTAAAATAAACATAATGTGTAAAAGCGGGCAGTATAGAAAATTACAGAGAACAACATTTAGAAAGTTTGATCGTGAAACTCTAAACTGCAGTCATATGTTAAAATTAGGTGTCTGAAGCAAGATATCCTGAAGGGTCCAATGTACACTTTTCAAAGCATTGCTTCTGCAATGGCATTTTCCTGGGTTCTGTGGTTTCTTATTGAGCATTTGCTTGACAAAGAACCATTTAATTCTGGAAAGCGTTCTTTGCATATGAAGTTGGCTCTTTTGGGCTTTGAAAGGGTTTTTAACGAGTGAATACAACAGAAATCGTCAATGTATAGTAAGCTACCTAGCAGGTGTGACTAGTAGGGGGCATTGCAGCACCTCAGACCCCAGGCACAACCACAGAGACATACGTCTTTGAGTCCAAAACAAAAGGTTTATTCACACAAATACCTTACAAAAGGCTTTGAGAGTTCCAAAAACAAGCAAGCTTTGTTTTCTTCTTCCATCCAACTCCAACTTACCTGGATGAGGTCGAGTGGCTTCTTTTATCTTAGGCCTGGGAGTAGTTTCAGTGCTAGGGCACAGCCCTTTGAAAGTTCTTTTGGTCAAATGAAAGTCACACAAAATAGGGATGATAGATACCTGCAGCACCTATTGGTGGCCCCTGCAGAATACAACAAGACTGCCACCTAGTAATGTCTCTGAAAGGTGGTCAACCCCTTGCCTTCCAGCACATTTGCCTCCTAACCAGGCATTACTTCTAGGTTCAACCCTGCCTAGATGCCAGTGTAACTATTGACATAGTGGCATCTTCTGCCTGTCTCCTGGCAGAGGCAGGGCAATCTTCACCATCCTTTTTGTGCCTTCAAAGGACTGGCCCCTTCTGTCCAGGTAAGGAACTTTTGGCCAGGATGCCAACCCATGCGCGGCACCCATCACACAGGATCCAACAGATGAAGAAGAATTGTATGCAGTGATAGTCCTTTTAAAATCAGAAACTCACTATCATTTTTATCATCTGTTTATGGTTATTTATAGACCCTGAAACTAATTCTAAATAAATAAAAGTTTCTTCTTGGAACCTACATGTGGATGATTCTTTTGGGAACAAAAATGGGTTCCCCGATGGCATTACTCTGAAGAACCACTCTGTCACCTTTACTTTTAAGAGTGTAGACTGTTTATCACATTTTGGAACTGAATACCAGAATTTATAAGGTGCTGAACCATTTGTGGACATCACTTTCAAGGTTTAGTGTGTGGTTAATCTTATAATAATTATATTAAGAATTATAATAATCTTAAAATTATACATTACTAGGCAAGATATTGTAGCTCTACTTGCACACAAGGCAAAAAATACCAATAAAAAATAAACATGTTTTCGTTAGTTTATAAAATGAGACATGAAGCGTTGATGTCTATATCACCTACAGTATGTTTTTCCTCTGCTGCTCTGGATAGTCTGTGGAACAAGAAAAACTGCTCATTTTTTCAGTGGTCAATAAAATGGTTCTTTTTTTTATTTCATTTTACAAGTTCTTGACTAAAGGTATGTAAAAATTTACACAAAAAAAATGGAAGCAAGAAAGGGATTTTTTTTTGCCCTTTTTAAACCTTTAGATACAGTCTTTCTACAGCTTATATATATATATCTTGAAATGTCCTGAATAGACCACAAGCTCCTCCACAGAAATGAAAATAAATCATTCAGTGAATTATAAATCATCATTCAGTGTTCTGTGTGTCCTAAATTAACTGCTTTTCATATATTGTTTTGTGGTTAATGATGGTAAAGTGCAACAATGTCCAGAGAAAAAACATCTTCAAAAATCAGATCTGAGTGTCTTTGTGCTACTTGCATTCTGAATATTTAGAGTTTTGTCAAAATTGAAATGCACATAAAATGAAACCAGCATGCTAAATGTATCAATAAACTGTGAGAGGTTTGAACTTAACATTTTGACTTTAATTGTAATATTAATATATCTAAATGTGTTTAAATTTTGGACTTTGCATGTTCTTTCCCTTGTGCAGGTTATATTTCCTCCAGGTTCTCTGACTTATTCCAAAAGTCCAAAGACATTCAGGGTAGCTTGATTGTCAATGATGCATTGCCCCTAGTGAGTGAGAGTGTGTGTGTGTGTTCACCTTGCAATGGATTGGCGACCTGATCCTTGCTGGTATAGGCTCCAACTACCCTAAAGAAAAAATAATTTAATTCTCAGGTAAATGTTAGCTGTGGCTGGGTATGACTGGTTGGGCAAATATGAAAAGGTGGGACACCAACTAGATCATTTTAATACTATTGTTTAAGCAACAAGTCATACCTTTAGGCGGAAAAGGAAACAGCCACTCTGGCACAATAGCTAAACAAGAAGCACCATAGGCTGTCAAAAGTAGACGTTGTTCCTTGGAGTTCCATTCAGTGGGATACTCTTAGTGGGAAATGATGTCTCCTTCTGGGAAGCTGAACTCCTTATAGTGTACCAACCAGAAGGGACGGCTAAGGGAGGGCTAAGTGCCCTCACTGGGTGGTTTCTTGGTGCTGCAGGGAGAAAAGTAGAAGAGAATATTAATGACAGCGCCCCCTCTCACCTTGGCAGGTTATCACATACCTCAATTGAGCCCATGAGGAGATCATCCAACAAGTATGCATGACATAGCATATCAATTCATTGTTGTTAAAAGTGTTAAATATGGAGACCTATTTTGAAGTGGCACTGTAAATGCAAGTCGTGAAAATACTGTATGTTGCATTTTGTTTTTCTGGTGCTGTTTCAACATTGTATATATTTTTCTTTTTTTATATTTTATATAGTACTACAATTTTAATTAGCATATAGCCCACAAGACTTCTAAATGGAAGCACAGTATATAAGAATAAAATTAAATAAAAAATCATGTGAAACTACTGTAAATGTAGGTCAGGCCTCCTATGCCAATGTTTGTATTATAGGGTCACAGCTGCTGGCATTGCTGCATTGCAATGCACATACAGTACATTCAATGTTAATTTGTTGTAAATTATGAACAGGACAACTTGCAAATTTATTCAAGAATTTAATGCTCTGGGTCTGATGAACATATGAGTCTTTTAATGTGTCTTTTAATGTGTAATTCATGTTCTTAAGAACTGAATAATTTTCTTCAATGAAATTAGGACTGATATGATTCAAACAATTCACTTGAAATAAAAGACAGCCATTGTAACACTCCTGCTGATAACTCGCAGCCACATGACACTGGGTTCAAACCTGGGCTTGGTCAATGTGTGGATGGAGCTGCAGATTCTCTCAGTTTTTTGTGTGAGTTTTTCTCTGGATGTTTAGCTTTTTCTTCTAAAATATTATGGTATGGTTAAGTTAGGTTGGAGTTGTGGAAGTGTTTTGTTATGTTTCAGTTTGCCAAGCTATGACACTGTAAAATTTGATACTTAACTTATCCATGGTTTATCATAATAATAAGGACTTATTTATTGTTATTTATATTATCTAGTGGTTATATTATTATTATGTTTTTAGCAAGAATACATTATATGTCACTCACTCATTATTAATTTTTTGAAGATCTAGACAGTATAAATGTGTTGATATGTCTTACTGACATATACACTGTGGTGATGTGGTGATGTGATTACTACTGCTGCAAAGCAATGTTTCCCCCAGACATACTGTTGCACACATTTACTTAGAAGTTGAGATGCACCTCTAATATTATAGATTATGGGTGTCAAATTCAAATATAGAAGGACTGCAGTGGCTGCAGGATTTCATTTCAGCCACTTTCTTAATTAGGAAGTAATTATTGTTACTAATAGAACAGGCTTTGTGCCTGTTTGAGTTAAGGCTATGTCACATTTGGCAACTTTTCCTATAATTTTTAGTCGTTGCTTTCATATAAATAATTACTCATAATCTTAGCCAGTCAGAGGCATTTGTTAATGTGCTCCTGTGAAGCTGATCATCTAATGTGACATACAGCATACTCAATAACTGAGACCAAATAGTCTGTGACTGGCTAGGATAATACGAAACAGGTTTGATTTTTTCTTTGGTTGGAGCTTTTTGTGTTAACAACCAATGAGCATTCAGCCAGAAATACAATGCATAGAATGTAACGACGAGGAATAAGGAACACGCATGTTTTGAACCTCACTAATAGAAGAAACGACCTTTTCTGTTTTTCAAAAAAACATTTGAAAAAGTGAAGGCATGAGGAATACTGATCTGTTCTATTCCACAAGACTGATGATGTTCTCAGAAAAATGGAAATAAACAGTTTTAAAACTTAGTGGCACAGCACAATCCATCTAATCTAAGAAGCCATATAAATAAATAACATAATTAACAGCAAGAATTAGTTTCCAATTAAGAGATTCATTGGAGACAAAATGCTGGCCTGATTTTGAGACCCTAGTGTTACCTGGTCATCTTTTGGCTTGATTACTTCTCATCTCATTATATTCTGGCTCTTGGCGAAGAGAAAAGAACCAATTCAGGATGTTGAAAAAATAAAGACGTCCAGGAAAATGAAGGTAAAATAAGTACAGTAGCTTCTATTAACAGCAGCAATAGGTTACTAATCGAGAAAGTGACTGGAATGAAAACTGGCAGCCACTGCAGCCCTCCAGGTCTGCGTTTGACTCTGTTACAAGTGATTTATCCCTGATACTGGGTCTGGTCAAGGTGCCATAGAAGGGAATACTGAAACTATTTTGACCAAAGATTATTATACATATTTCATTACATATGTTATAATCCAACAGGTCTCTGTGCTTGTAATGTAAAGAAAGTAATTTATCGCAATAACTACATCGAAAGACATTATGCCTTTGAGAACTTTATTTAAGAAATAATAATGGTTTTTAAATTCATTAAAATAGTAATTACAGTATATTCACTGAGAAAAACAGAAAAAACAAGAGTTCACTTATTACTTCAAATACAAGATTATATTTTAAAATTAAAATTACAGTTAAAGAAGAAACTAGGACTAATTTCCATTGAAAACATGCGGCTTTCAAAATGACACAATTTCCACATAAAGGAAGTGACTAACTGCTGTCAACTTAGTTTCACAAACAAGCTGTGTTTATTTATTAAAATGTTATTGTAATGAAAAAGGAGAAAAAACTATTACCTGAAATTATGAAGACAACATTTGTTTATAACAAGTGTGTTATAAAATCTGGTTGCTTCCTTCATTTTTTAAAAGCAAGAAACACTTTTAAAGGCTTAAAATAGTAATGTTGTCCTTTTAAAAAAAAGGAACTAGGAACTTGCTTTTTTAGTTTGTCTAAGCACTATTTAAATGAGTGCATGACACCAGAAGAAAAGCATTGGCCACCAAAGCAATAAACAGATGTTACTGCTGGGATTCATCTTAAAAATATATTAATTACTAATAATGTATTAGTCAATTATTTTAGTCTTTTACTCTTTGAATGAAATTTGAAATGAAACTGGAAAAGTGGCAATGTCTCACTGTATGTGTTCTCTATAGCACTTTATGTCTGTGAAACATTTACATTGAGAAAGAAGGACATTTCAAAACTGAATGTGTTTGAAGTAAGATGTTACAGGAATCTTCTGACAAAAGGTGACAAATGAAAGAATTCAATAAGATCTTAAATGCTAAAAAAAACTATTTGCACAGTTATTAAGGAACGGGTCTCTTTGGGCACATATGCAGAATAGGAGAAGAGAGGCTAATGAGAACGATGACAGAGAGAAAAAGAAACTGGAAAACAAATAGTAGGAAGACCAGCAAGGAGATGGATTGATTACATCAAATAATGGCTAAGAGTAGGAGAACGGACAGCAATTGAGATAGCTAAGGAAAGAAAAAGATTCTGGAAAACATCTGGAAAAGAATGGAAAGCAACAACCGCTTCCACTGTCCCTACTCTCATGACTATTCCAACTGAATCAAAGGGAACATCACCCTGAACAGACATACTAGAACCCACTCCTGGAGCCATGCTTGGGAGTGCTGTTTGCTGATGAGGGTCTAGTGGCCAGGTAACTCATGTAGTTCAGTTAGGTTCATCACAAATTAATAAAATGTGGCAACTTATTCACAGCCTTTGAAAGTTTTGTGAACATTGCTAATTGTTTAAAAACATTTTATCAGTAATACATTATGTATTGAAATGGCAGGGCTGTGGTGTCAAAAATAAAACAGAGCAATCCACAAATACTTTATTGTTTAAACTAAATATCACATTATCATTATATTTATTTTAAAAGGAATAATCAGTCACTTGATTTCTGCAGACTGCCCGCTACATCCTCTTATCTCAAATGTATGGCTTAGTAATGTAATATGTACTCAGTATTGATACATTAACCTAATTCTTTATGAAACAGTGGCTTGGAGGTTAGTTCTTGCTTTCCCTGTCCTTATGAGATTTAGGAATCCTTTACTTAACTTTCATAATGATAATAAAACTATACATCTCAATGAGAGTATAAGGACTGTTTGTTTGCAGTGGATTTATACTGTTCAGACATGATCAATCAGCCTGTAATCATCATAAACAGTAAAAATCGTATATAATCTTTTAATTTGTGAATCTCGTTTCATTTTTCACAACCTGGCAAATATTTATACACTTAGTGCACCTCTGTAAAGTGGACTGAAGTTCCAAATGGAATGAAAGTGTAAACTTATATATTTCCAGTTCCTTTTAAACTCTGTAATATGGATGTTTGATTTTAAATGAAAAGCATAGGGTTGCTTTTCAAATACGAAATTAGTTGCCGTATCTTGTATTCACAACATAATTAATTTATTAATCTTTTATTTCACTTTTCAAAACCTGTCAAATATTGTGCTTACATGCATACCTATGAAGGTATCTGAAGGGTAGTGTGACAATGGAATGGAAGTGTTCACAAGTCATTCCAATTCCTTTTGAAACAATATATAGACTGTGTGATTTAGAATTCACAAGCAACATTGACTTTGTGAATCTTTTACTTCAGTTTTTAGAACTTATATACATAAGAAACTCTCAGACATTTTCAATCCAGTACTATACATCAGTCTGCAAATCTTCATTTGGATGCACAGAAGTGACAGGCCGTGAAAGGTGAAATAAAAAACTCGCCAATTAAACAAAGGGATATGCATTGAAGACCAGGTCTTTAAGTTTTTGTCTAAAAAGGAATCAGAATTTTAGGTCTTTCCTGAACAATACTATTTAGTTTCAGATCTGTGGTAAAAAGTAAAAAAGTCACAAATTGGCACACAAAGTCACATATTTCTTTTTTAGGATTAATTGAAATTATTTGTCATTTCTAAACATGTGTCTCTATTAAAAAGCCCCAGTTCCTGTATCTTCATTGGGAAGCCCTACTATGTCAACTTTGACATGTAATGAAAAGTGAGAAATGCCAGTCACAAATTAAGGTTATATACTGCAGATTCAAGATCATGCATTTAAGTTACTGTTGCAAAGCAATATGAATGACACCCATTTCATTGATCGTTTAGTTCTACTTTAAAACTTCAGTCACCATGCACACAAGTGTCATATTTGACGAGCTCCACAGTCCAAAAACATGCAGGTTAGGTGGATTGACGATTCTAAATTGGCCCTAGTGTGTGCTTGGTGTGTTTGTGTGTGTCCTGCAGTGGGTTGGCACCCTGCCCGGGATTGGTTCCTGCCTTGTGCCCTGTGTTGGCTGGGATTGGCTCCAGCAGACCCCCGTGACCCTGTGTTCGGATTCAGCGGGTTGGAAAATGGATGGATGAAACCAACAAACTGTATTAACAAACATTATGACTTTTAAGAAACTGTCATTTCTGGAAATCTTGTTACACTTGACAGGTTTTGAAAAAATAAATCACAAATTTAATTGAGGTTGAGAATTCAAGATCAGGTGCCAAGGCTACCAGAAAGGTAATGTTGTGTTGTGTAATTTCTGGACAATTTCATTCCATTGCAAACCTCGGTCATAACAATCTATTTATGATGCAGAGTTCAGGCTCTGAAAAGTTAAATAAAGGTTACACAAATTAAAGAAGAAGAAAAAAATCACGTCTAACTTACTGTTTTCAAAAGACATTAAAATGATCTGTCATCCTGGTCACTTTACTGTATACAGCTTCGAATGCATTGCGGTAGTCTTATAATTCGTGACTTTTATTTTAAAGTGTGCGCCTGATATTTGAGACATGAATTCGTTGAGTCAGTTTTTTTATTTCACATCTGCGGTTAAGGATCTTAGATTGAGTGTAAGGGAAATGTGAGATATGAAAGTCATATTAAGTATTTACCGGTAAACAACAAAAATGTCTGTTTTAGTTTCGACAACGTAGACTTGCCATTTGGATACGTGATCCAATTACGTGATCTTGTTATTTTAAAATGCTAATAAGTATTTAAAAATAAATAGCCATGTTCACAGAAAGTACAAAAGCTGTGAATAAGTTTTACATGCTATATTTAAAACCTTGATGTCGACTCACGTGATGTGTATTTTGTATGTATGTAATGCATTGTGTTTCTGAGTTTTAAAATCGACTTTTCATCTTTATAAAAAAAAGGTTACAGACAAAAAAAATGAACAGGTCAATATTTTGTAACGTTATATGCAAGGCTTGGCGGAGAATGTGAAGCGCATGCTGAATGTCATTTTTAGGCGTTACTCATTTGACTTTCGTTTTCGCTTTTACAACAGCATGGATTCACTGCCGGGTCGAGTACCGAACGAGAAACGATACTTTTAAAAATCGAAATATTCGCGGATTCATTTATTGTATACAGTGTCGCCTAAACGCAAGACGACGAGGATGACACGGACACGGAATGCAGCTCCGATTCTTCTAGCGCTGAGTGTCGTCGTAGGTATTTCGGGTAAGTTGCACTGCTCTTACCTTTGCCAATTTTCTCTTAATCTTTTTCACATTACAAAACATTAGAACATATCAACAGTAACTGGTAGCAAACACATCGAATGTGAATGTCTTTATCCGAGGTAATAATAATGCAACTGAAAAAGGAATAAAAGACTAAAGCCTAAAAATACTGGGCGTGGCCTTCAAGCAGCGCTTACACCCTTTGTGTAAATAATATGGCATGTTTAACATATTCATACATTTTAACACATCAGATTACAGAGCGTATAAAAGGGTTTTACATAGAATTTCTGAAGAAAATGTCCCGCGGAAAGGATTGAGTTCAACACAGAAACGAAAAGTCCAGTCGGATTGCCCGAGCATGAAAAAAATGCTTTTCCATATAACTGCAATTATCAAAGCGACTTTTACAAACCACGTAAGAGAGCCGATTTCATATTTAATTGTTGTGCTTTTCTTATTTTTCAATAGATAGGGGCAGAGAAGTAATTAAACACACTAAAATAAACGTCACCGTCTATAATTATTAAACACTCACGCACTGCTTTCACTTACCATATATACAGTATATTTACTGCCCTACCGAATGTACACCTCCACTAAAGAAACTATAGCGCTAATACAAAAGCAGAAATACATATATTGATTTATTTGAATATACACTTGCACCGTTCCTTACAACAAGGTCTGTGGGTGTTTTCTGTACCTATGAAGGTAATATCCCAGTACATCCCGTAAAACTGGGGTTTCAGACTGTTCAGATACAGTTGTCTCAGGTAAACTGTCTAGCTCTTCAGAGGCTGCTGCAGCATCAACAATGGCTGAAATATTATTTTTGAATCCCTGTTTAGCTTCATCACTTATCACAGCAGGTTGGTGGGTTTCTAGTTTGCATGCCTCCTCCAAGTAGATTCTCCAGTGTCTATTCTATAATACATGTAAGTGGTCCATTCCTATTGACTGTTGTCCCAGGCTACCTTTTCTCATACCGATAATCCTGTACCAGCATGTCCTGGCCCACCTGGAAAGTCCTTGTAGCTAAGTCATTGAAGTGTGCAAACTACTTATTCTCAATATCTTACCAGATGTTTAGCTTAATAAAGTCCATATGTGATCTTACTGTAAGTTTCTTCTAGGAAACATCATTGCTGGGGTTTCTTCTGTAGTGGCATGCATGAAAAGTTATATATCATTTGTCAGGGCATTGAAGCCATTTCCGCGTGTGCGGGGATGACAGGGATGGTGCATTTTGTACTTTTTTACATCCAGAAGTCCTCTTTGTTAAATCCTCTATTTGTTTATCGATTCCTGGCCACCACATATAGCTACAAGCCAGACTTTTCATTGTAATTGTGCATAAATGTCCCTCATGCAGGGCATCTAACATGTTATGCAGTTTAACTGATATGACCATGCATAAGGGTTCCTTGACTTACTGATAGTTGATCTTTTCTCGCTACAAATGTGGAATTCAAGTCTGTATGCGCTGGCCAGCCTTTCAGAGTAACCTCATAAACTTTTGATAACACTGTATAAGTACATTTGAGACAAGCAACTGACCAATAACAGTGGTGTAAAACATATCAGCTGGATTAACAGCATCTGACTCCACCTTGGTCTTCAGTGTCGCAAACGTGACTGCCCATCATCTGTTCTCATTTACTGTAATTTAATCCCTTTATATTCAATATCATACTGATGTGCAGCCAGAAAAGTAACCATTGCTGTATTTGTGCTGATGTCATCATTGAAGCACCCTGTCTACTGTAGAATTAAATATTGTGACCAATAGCTGGTGATCAGTAACCAGAATAAACTTTTGGGTAAGTAGTGGTGGAATATTTCTGCACCCCATATTAAAGTAAGAGCTTTGCAGTTTATGTTGGCATACTTACTCTCACCTGCTATTGGTTATCGAGATTCCAAGGCTGTTGGCCTTTTTGAGCCATCCAGAAATGTATGTCATAGTACAGCACAAATGTCATATGGTGATGCATCACATGTCAGTTTGATAGGTAAAGAAGCTTTGAAATGTGTGAACACTATATCTGATGTTACAAGTTTTTTATCTTTTGAAAAGTTTATTCACAACTGCTTGTCCGCTTCCACTGTGATCCAGTCAGTGGCAATCCATGTAGGGGGTTTAGTACTGTGGACAGATTAGGAAGCAGCTAAGCTTGTGGTAATAATTTATGAGATCAAGGTAAGAGTGAAGCTGAGATACATACTTGGATCGTGGTGCTTTAATTAAGCCTCAGTTTTATCTTGTGACTCGTGTAGTCCCATCTTTGTCTATGACATGTTCATAGATATATAGTAACATATCTTGTCTTGAAAAAAAATCACATTTATCCTTATTCAGACTCAAACCACATTCATGTAATCTAGTCAAAATCTGATGTAAATTTTTGAAGTAGCCCTCTTCATTTTCAGTGATATCATCCAGATAGCATTGTGTTCCTGGAATGCCTTGTAGTACTTGGTCCATGGCCTTCTCCAAAAGTGCTGGATCTGAGGATATTTCAAAAACAAGATAATTACTCTGATAAAGCCCTTTGTATGTATTAATTAAGAATTTATTTGAGATATCTTCCACATCCATTTGAAAATAAGCTTTGGCTAAATGAGTTTTTATAAAGTTCTCCAAGGTT
Organism: Polypterus senegalus; assembly: GCF_016835505.1. Taxonomy (NCBI): domain Eukaryota; kingdom Metazoa; phylum Chordata; class Cladistia; order Polypteriformes; family Polypteridae; genus Polypterus; species Polypterus senegalus. The sequence continues at coordinate 58,802,851 of NC_053155.1, forward strand.
TTAAGGTTTCTTTATTTAGTCTTGTTTAAATAAAAACATCAAATTTGCCTTCTTAGTTGAAGCTAATAATAGATTTAAAGAAATAAAACAAGAAAACAGAAACCAGACAGGTGAAGGTAAGGCAGTGTTAATAGTGCATATTTATGCAAAAATAGTTACATGATACATATCAAACTATAATAATTTTCTCTGATATTCCATATTAAAAAGTTGTATGGCACTAAGAAGAAAGGAATTTCTGGAGCAGTTTTGCTAATGATGCAAATACTGTACTGTATATCTTCAGTATGAGGTAAGGTATAATGCAGTATATGTAGTATGCAATTTATTGTTACTTTAAAGTCTCTACAAATGTGCATATTTCCTTCCTTTCTCCTTTTTTATTACAAGCACAATGGGGGTAGCCCATTCCCTCCATCTCTTCCTTAGAGATTATTTCTGCCTACCCCAAGCATTTCAGCTCAGCCTCCATTCTGGGGTGAATTGCATAAAGCACAAATTGACCATTAAATAATTTTGGAGTGGTGTTTTGTTTAAGCCCAGTTTTACCCTTTATTTCCTTCAGTGTACCTATTCCTTTTTAAAAGACTTAATCAGCATTTACTAATATCCCATCCTCATCACAAGTTTTGTTGTGTCTTTCTTATTTTGCAATAGACAAGTACAGTGATTAAACACATATACTAAAATAAACTGCCACCATCTTTATTGAACAACCACGCACTCTCTGCACATACTCTATATCCATCTATCCATCCATCCATCCATCTTCTTCCGCTTTTTTCCGAGGTCGGGTCGCAGGGGCAGCAGCTTGAGCAGAGAGGCCCAGACTTCCCTCTCCCCAGCCACTTCTTCTAGCTCTTCTGGGAGAATCCCAAGGTGTTCCCAGGCCATTCAGGAGACATAGTCCCTCCAGCATGTCCTGGGTCTTCCCTGGGGCCTCCTCCCGGTTGGACGTGCCCAGAGCACTTCACCAGAAAGGCGTTCAGGGGGCATCCTGATCAGATGCCCAAGCCACCTCATCTGACTCCTCTCAATGCGGAGAAGTAGCGGCTCTACTCTGAGCCCCTCCCGGATGACTGAGCTTCTCATCCTATTTTTAAGGGAAAGCCCAGACACCCTGCGAAGGAAACTCATTTCAGCCGCTTGTATTCATGATCTCGTTCTTTTGGGCACTACCCATAGCTCATGACCATAGGTGAGGGTAAGAACGTAGATCGACTGGTAAATTGAGAGCTTTGCCTTACAGTCCTTTTTCACCACGACAGACCAATGCAGAGCCTGCATCACTGCGGATGCCGCACCGATCCGCCTGTCGATCTCACGCTCCATTCTTCCCTTACATGTGAACAAGACCCCGAGATACTTGAACTCCTCCACTTGGGGCAGGATCTCACCTCCAACCCTGAGAGGGCACTCCACCCTTTTCCGGCTGAGGACCATGGTCTTGGATTTGGAGGTGCTGATTCCTATCCCAGCTGCCTCACGCTCAGCTGCGAACTGATGAAGCAAACAGGACAACATCATCTGCAAAAAGCAGTGAACCAATCCTGAGTCCACCAAACCGTACCCCCTCAACACTCTGGCTGCACCTAGAAATTCTGTCCATAAAAGTTATGAACAAATACGGTGACAAAGGGCAGCCCTGGCGGAGTCCAACTCTCACTGGAAATGGGTTTGATGGTATATATATACAGTATACATTCACCACCACTTTATTAGGTATACCTTGCTGGTATTGGGTTGGACCCCATTTTACCTTAAGAGCTGCTGTAATTCTTCATGATATACTTCATGATATACTGTAGATTCAACAGGGCTCTGGAAACATTTCTCAGGAATTTTGGTCCATATTGACATGATAGCATCATGTACCTGTAATTGCTGCAGATTTGTTGGCTGCACATCCATGATGGGGCGGCACGGTGGTGCAGTGGGTAGCGCTGCTGCCTTGCAGTTAGGAGACCTGGGTTCACTGCCAGGGTCCTCCCTGCGTGGAGTTTGAATGTTCTTCCTGTATCTGCGTGGGTTTCCTCCGGGTGCTCTGGTTTCCTCCCACAGTCCAAAGACATGCAGGTTTGATGCATTGTCCCTAGTGTGTGCTTGGTGTGTGGGTGTGTGCACGCCCTGTGTTGGGCTGGGATTGGCTCCAGAAGACCCCCGTAACCCTGTAGTTAGGATATAGTGGGTTGGATAATGGATGGATGGATATCCATGATGCAAATCTCTTGTTCCATCACATCCCAAAGATGCACTATTAGATTGAGATCTGGGGCCTCATGTATAACGCCGTGTGTAGAACTCGCACTATAACATGGCGTAAGCACAAAAGCCGAAATGTGCTTACGCACAGAAAAATCCAGATGCAGGAATCTGTGCGTACTCCAACTTCCACGTTCTTCCGCTACATAAATCCCGATCAGCGTGAAAACTAACGCTCGTGCACGCGCTTTATGTAACGCCCTAACTCCTCCCAGAATTACGCCTCTTTGAATATGGAACATAATATAAATCGCCCTTAAGCTCAGCCTTCTGTGAAAAGACAATGGGAAAAGCACGGGGGAAAATATAAGAATTTCAGCGAATACCAAGTAGAGGCAAAGGAAAAACATACAATTTGTTCAAATAAACCGTGATATAATCAACAAAAGGAAGTTGATCGAGTGACATAGCGTGTTGGAGAAACTTGAAAGCTCACTCACATCCACAAAATCGCACAGTGCCGGAAATAAAAAAGAAGTCACATATCAAAGTCGCCGTGGAAAGCCGAGTTGTAAGACCACTGTCTGAGTGTCATATGAAAGCTTATTAGGGTACAGAGAAAAAAGACACATGGTGGGGAAAAAGCACGAAATGTCAACTTCAATCTCGACATTTCCACTTTAATCACGTAGTTTATTTTGTCATTAAAGTAGAACATCATAAACATCTTAAAATCGTTTAATTAACCCGTTTCTCAAATCACATCGTAATTAAAATAGCACGTTAAATGCTTTGTTTTGTATTTGATTTTCTATGTGCTCTATGTGTGTGAATCACTACTTGCTTCTTAAACCGGCTCTCTTCCTCCAACTGGACACAGAGTCCATTACATTCGTGATATTACAGCTCTCTGAATAACTAAAATACTGAGATGTATACGTGATGTCATTTTTATGATGATAGGAGTTAAAGCACGTTATTAAACATGTGTTTCACTTCGATGAAATAATTTATTGCAGCAGTACTCAGGGGCGGCTCTAACCTTGTGGTGGCACTGGGCAGAGGAAGAATCGGTGGCTCCTTCACCCGCCAATGTCATGCACGGTGGATGGCCACGTCCGTTACAGACACTGCATAGCCGCCTCGTGCTCATGACACAAGCATTTAACTTTTGCCGAAATTTGTCGCTGTGTTTTTTGCTGTGTTGTTATTTTCTCTTTCTGTTTTATATTCAATATATATTGGCGTAGCCGTCACTGCAGTCAGTGCTTTTCTTTCCCCAAGTAACAGATCGCCATACAATCAGCTCTGTAATAGACATTAAGCCTTCTGTAAGCTTAGCGCCGATTCTTCAAAACGTTTAAAGAACATTGAAATATCATCATAGTACATGTTTAATTATTCTATCCTTAACGACACTCCCAGTGAAGAATATAGATTATTTAAATGAAGTTAAAGTTTTATCTGTATAATTTAACAAACATATTTTGCTGCATTTCACCTTAAAAATGATATCGTCATCATATGTAAATACGCGCTTTATAAAGTGGCTCAGGTTGTGCGATATTATAACTGTAGTGCAAGTTTACAGTGGGGTGATTGTACTTATAAGTACAAAGTTCTACAAGGAGCACTTGATTGACTGCATTTAAAGTTCTTGGGATTAAACTGTTTCTGAACTGAACTGGTCTGTACAGGAAAGGCTTTAAAACGTTTTGCAGTGGCTGAGACAGCGTGTCCTTGAAGCTGAATACCGATAATTCTCTTTCCGATCAGCTGCTGCTGTGATTCACACTCAGATACAGTGATATAAATACTCCGAGTGGTGCAGTGAGAGTAATATGGAAAAAGATGATCCGCTGTGGCAACTCCTAACAGGAGGAGCTGAAAGAAGAAGTAGAAAAATAAGAAGAAGAGGAAGGTGCAGTGAGATTAACAACGCTAAAGCAGTTATGGTATTTGGAATACTATGGCTGTTCCCTGGACCATTATATTGTTACAAGTTAATTACAATCAGATGCATTACACTAATAAACAATATGCGGTTAGTTTCGGTGTATTTATAAAGCCGTGTCAGGAAAATAATGAGTAATCACACAGGAACAGTACCATTGCTTTGACGCTGGGTGCCGCCAGTCTGCAAAACCGAGCGGAGAACTTGCGTACGACAAGGCATGAGGTACCGTGGAAAAGTGCGTGGCTTTACGCCAAGTGTAGGTTTTATACATTGCGATTTGAACGTGGAAAAGTTCTTGCGCAACATTTCTGTGCGTACGCACCGTTTATACATGAGGCCCCTGGTGACTGTGGAGGCCATTTCAGTACAGTGAACTCATTGTCATGTTCAAGAAACCAGTTTGAGATAATTTGAGGTTTGTGACATGGCACATTATCCTGCTGAAAGTACCCATCAGAAGATAGGTACACTGCGGTCATAAAGGAACGGACATGATCAACAATCATACTTAGGTAGCTGTGGCATTTAAAGAATGCGCAGTTAGCACTAAGGGGCCCAGTGTTTGCCAAGAAAATATCTATCCCCCACACCATAACATCATCAGTTTCTAAAATACTCAGACCAGCCTGTCGGGCACCAACAACCATGCCACGTTCAAAGTCACTTAAACCACCTTTCTTTCACATGCTGATGCTCGATTTGATCTTCAGCAGGTCGTCTTGACAGCGACTGCATGCCTAAATGTATTGAGTTGCTTGCATGTGATTGGCTGATTAGATATTTGTATTAACAAGCAGTTGAATGGGTGTACCCATTAAAGTGGCCAGTGACTGTGTATATAATCAGCACAGGAATATTATAGGATGAAATCCATTGATGCAACCTGCCCTGAATTCTATGACCTCCCAAAAATACATAAAACCCCTCTAAAATTCAGACCAGTTGTCAGCCTTAAAGGTGGTCCAACTTATAACTTATCTTAAAGACTTTTTCAAATGCTCAAACTATTAACATATGATTCAGAATATTCTGTTAATAGCTCTAAAATGGCATTGCAGCATCTGAAAAATGTGTCCATCGCTGAGGATATCACGGTCTTGTTTAAAATCATGTTGCCTTACACCATGATTCTAGTTCAGATCTGGCCACGGAAACTCTACAAGCAAAGCTAAATAACGACACCCACCATAATGACACGAACAAAGCTAGCCATGAACGATATAATGCATCTAGTTTCACTGTTCCAGAAAACTTACTTTCATTTTAATGGGAAATACTACAGACAAAAAGAAGGCATGTTAATGTGATCTTCATTATCAGGACTCTTAGCAAAACTAATAATGCAGCTATTTGAAAGCATGGCTCTAACTCAGTACACACCGAAACTTTGGATATGCTATGCTGATGACACATTTGTCTTATTGAAAACTGACCAGGTGAATGATTTCCATAACCACATCAACACAGTATTCCATGTGATCCAGTTTACTATGGAAAAAGAAATAAACTGATACTTGAATTTCTTGGACATATCCATTGAAAGAGGTAACAATGCCACCATTATTACAGATGTTCATTGTAAGAAATGTTATGCAGACAAAGTATTACACTTTGCTAGCAATCACCCCTCATCACATAAATGGAGCTGTTTTAAGACACTATTCAGAAGAGTTCACACCTATTGTAATACCAAGGAGACTGTAAAGAATGAAAGTTGCTGTCTTTTGCAATTGTTCACATCAAATGACTACCCAACATTCATCAGACAATGCTTACATAGGAGATGCCAGAGACCCCAGCAAACTCTGCAGCCAGTCCTTTTTAATGCTAAAAGCAAGAAATCAGCAGCAGAGAAATGGAATGTGATATACACATACCATATGATTCCTGTCCAGCTGTATACTTAGAGCAGACATCAAAAACACTCGACATATGTATACAGCTCAGAAGAAAGGACCCATGGTCTCTGATTTACACAGATACAAGTTCAACCAGACACAAATTTAAATGGGACTCAGTGCAAGTAAAATTCAAGGCTAATACTGAAAGTGCCAGAGAACAGGTTGAAACGCGGCTATCCAATGAAAATGCCATTAACAGATATTTGGACATGAACTCGGCATATATCGACTTGAAAAGAAGAACATGCACATATAAATAAGGCTTTATGACCAACACCCTCTGAACTCCACCTCATCAATAAATATGTATATTTAATGCTCTACCAAGTGTACTCTTTCACTGAAGAAACTTCTACTAAATGTCTTGTGTACATCTATCAGGAAGTGTTCTACATACTGTATCATGAGTCAGGGGAAGCATTAGGCAAACATGCTTAATTTTGGTGTTATATGCAATCTGGTGAATAGAATGCTCTCTCACTCTCTTTTTTAAACTTTATTTATAGAAGGCATTTGTTAATTTTATGAACATCATTTTATAAAATTAGGTAAGTTGTGGAATCATCAAGCCTAACACTTATTCTGGTCCTCACTGGACTGACTATTGTACGAGTGTGTTATATTTAGTAAGCATTGTTGCTTCATATCCAGTGTCCTGCATTGTTTGCACTTTTCTTTCTTGGTCTGCTAAATCTTTTCCTGGGGTTCACCAGTTATCTCCTTCAACATTACAAAAATGTGCTTATTTCATTAATTGGTAATTCTAAATAAACCCAATGGGGTGAGCAGAACTCATTGGGATGTATTGTTGCTCGATACAGGCTTAGCTCTTGATCAGCCCCCCTTGTATCCAAAAGTGGACTTGAGATCCTGTATAAGTACAGTATTTTATAAATATAATTATTCTTCTGTTCATATAATGTAAATATAAACACTAAGTTATATTTTCATGTATTATTATTTGTTAACAGTATTTTTTTATAGTTTAGCCCCTTACCCTATCATTAAGAATTGTGATTCTCAGAGGTTTTCAGACATAAAGTAAAAAATTTAGTGTGCCAACTATGGCCAAATGTCTCTTTTTAGTGTAAAGTTTGTGATGTAATTACCTTTATTTTAATAATTTAAATTTTAGGTGGCAGTATGGTAGTACAGTTATTAATACAGTTTTCACATTGATGTAATGTAATTGCAACATTTATTTAAATAATTTTAATTTTAGGTGGCAGTATGGTAGTACAGTTATTAATACAGTTTTCTCATTGATCCATGGCCCTGACTTTTAATCTATATTGAGTTGAGAGTTTTAGCAATTAACAAGTGACTTTAAAATAACATGCACATAACTTACAACATACATTTTTGCATATTTCCTAAACCCCCTTTTAGTTGGCTACTTTATTAGCGAGTATCAAGCACTGCTGTGTTTTGTTAACACCATCCTTAAATTTGCCTACAAAACATCATCATTAGTTGATTGAAAAATAATCAGTTGACTATATTTTCATTAGGGTGACTTTTTGGTCCATGAATTGCATGAAATAAACATGTGAAACATAATCTATACTAATAAAAGGCAAAGCCCTCACTGACTGACTCACTCACTCATCACTAATTCTCCAACTTCCCGTGTAGGTAGAAGGCTTAAATTTGGCAGGCTCATTCCTTACAGCTTACTTACAAAAGTTAGGCAGGTTTCATTTCGAAATTCTACGCGTAATGGTCATAACTGGAACCTATTTTTTCGTCCATATACTGTAATAGACTGCAGCTCGATGGCCGTGGGAGGCGGAGTTGCGTCTCGCATCGTCACGCCTCCCACATAATTGAGTGCCTGCCCATATAAGGTAAATACTTGCGGATGAAGGACTGTGCTTAGCATATTCATAAGTAAAAATATCTGAATCACAAACTGATGTTAATTATATTTTGTCCATGAATACTTATTAAATAATTCCAAATAGTCTGTCCGCTTCCTTTCATAGCTTTTCCGATGGTTGTGCTGCTTCCAGGCATGTATTTTCGTATTAAAGCATTTAACCAATCACATCTCAGCCATCATTTGTTGCCAGGCAGAGAGGCCTTCACAATCCGTTGTGCAGGCACTCTAACACAGAATAAATGTCGATTAACCTGTTGCTTCAACTAATCAGATTTTGAGTTGTTGTCAGTACGGCCCTCTAGCAGGTGTACGGTGACGTCACCGTATTCAGACCCATTGATTGGATAGAAGCTGCAGGTTCAACTTTCAGCATTAGCTTCGATGGCAATAGAAAGGGACTTTATGGTGGAACTGAGGCTCACGGATAATCTGTACGACAGAGTGATTGAACTGTTTTTGAGGAAAGAGAGAAGGATGGATTTTGTTTACAAATAATCCAAATTTTTGGTGAGTAAAATGTTGCGATTTTCCTAAATAATATTGCAAGTTTATGAGTTATTATTGATGTTTTTTATGTGTGTCGCGGCTGTGGCTGCAGTAGAAAGGAACTTGTTCACCCCTGGTTTGTCTATTCAATAAAGGCATTTATTGTGGCTACAGGAGTTATCTATCTGCGATGCAGCGGCCCTTTATACTGTATTTCTGCAAATTAAGATGGTTTTTAGAACCATAAATTAGTTTTTGAGGGGTGGTTTGATTCAGACAGAGTACTACTGAAGGCCTAGGTGTGAGATGCACGATCCGCCAATGGACCAGATGATACTTAAATTTAATTAACATTACAACCTGAAAATAAACAAAACTGTAGAGAGGCCCATGATTAAATGAGCTTTATAAAAGTAAGAGCGAAGCAGCGGTGACTTATTGAGGCAGGCAGGCGAGAGCACAATAGCACGGGGCTCGATGTAGTGCGCGTTAAGTCGATCTAAAATGCGCGCTCAGATTTGAAAAAAAAATGTATCTTTTCAAGTTCTATTTGGATATAAGTAGGTTCTATTTAGTCGACAGAAATATCTTTGGTAGGAATGTAAGTTGAATTTAGTCTTTACATTTCTATGGTGAAGAAAAATTTATGCAGTGATGACTAAATTTAACTTACACTCCTACCAAAGATATTTCTGTCGACTAAATAAAAATTACTTATATTTAAAATTTAAATAGAACTTGAACAGATAAGATAGTTCATAATGCCCACGCAGCACTACGTGCACGTAAGAGTGGAAGTCATCCGTTTTAACAAGCAACAATTTTACAAAATAGCCTGCCCATTTAATTAGATAGATAGATAGATAGATAGATAGATAGATAGATAGATAGATAGATAGATAGATAGATAGATACTTTATTAATCCCAAGGGGAAATTCACATAATCCAGCAGCAGTATACTGATACAAAGAAACAATATTAAATTAAATAGTAATAAATATGAAAAAAAAATAAATAAAAAAGCAGACAATAACTTTGAGTAATGTTAGCATTTACTCCCCCGGGTGGAATTGAAGAGTCGTATAGTGTGGGGGAGGAACGATCTCCTCAGACTGTCAGTGGAGCAAGACAGTGACAGCAGTCTGTCACTGAAGCTACTCCTCTGCCTGGAAATGACACTGTTCAGTGGATGCAGTGGATTCTTCATGATTGACAGGAGTTTGCTTAGTGCCCGTCGCTCTGCCACAGATGTTAAACTGTCCAACTTTACTCCTACAATAGAGCCTGCCTTCTTAACGAGTTTGTCCAGGCGAGAGGCGTCTTTCATCTTTATGCTGCCTCCCCAGCACACCACCGCGTAGAAGAGCGCACTCGCCACAACCGTCTGGTAGAACATCTGCAGCATCTTATTGCAGATGTTGAAGGATGCCAACCTTCTCAGAAAGTATAGTCGGCTCTGACCTTTCTTACATAGAGCATCAGTATTGGCAGTCCAGTCCAATTTGTCATCCAGCTGCACTCCCAGATATTTATAGGTCTGCACCCTCTTTATTTATATAATTTATATAATATAATTTATATAATTTATATTTAGGAATGGATAGATAAATTAAGATTTTGTACAAATAATGTTTTTCATTTTTCTTCCTCGATGGATTCTGGCACCCCAGCAACAGCTGCTCGCATATATATATACAGTATATATATATGTATGTATATGTATGTGTGAATATATGTAGATATGTATATATATATATATATATATATGGATATATGTGGATGTATGTGCATATATATATATGTATATGTATATGTGTATATGTATATATATGTTTGAATATGTATGTGTGTAGATATGTGTATATATATGTATATATGTATATGTATATATATATTTGGATGTATTTGTGTGTACAGTATATATATGTATGTGTATATATATATATATATGTATATATGTACATATGTACAGGTGCTGGTCATAAAATTACAATATCATGACAAAGTTGATTTATTTCAGTAATTCCATTCAAAAAGTGAAACTTGTATATTAGATTCATTCATTACACACAGAGTGATGTATTTCAAATGTTTATTTCTTTTAATTTTGATGATTATAACTGACAACTAATGAAAGTCCCAAATTCAGTATCTCGGAAAATTAGAATATTGTGAAAAGGTTCAATATTGAAGACACCTGGTGCCACACTCAAAGCATCTGCAAAAGCCTTTAAATGGTCTCTCAGTCTAGTTCTGTAGGCTACACAATCATGGGGAAGACTGCTGACTTGACAGTTGTCCAAAAGATGACCATTGACACCTTGCACAAGGAGGGCAAGACACAAAACGTCATTGCTGAAGAGGCTGGCTGTTCGCAGAGCTCTGTGTCCAAGCACATTAATAGAGAGGTGAAGGGAAGGACAAGATGTGGTAGAAAAAAGTGTACAAGCAATAGGGATAACCGCACCCTGGAGAGGATTGTGAAACAAAACCAATTCAAAACTGTGGGGGAGATTCACAAAGAGTGGACTGCAGCTGGAGTCAGTGATTCAAGAACCACAATGCACAGACGCATGCAAGACATGGGTTTCAGCTGTCGTATTCCTTGTGTCAAGCCACTCTTATACAAGAGACAGCGTCAGAAGCGTCTCGCCTGGGCTAAAGACAAAAAGGACTGGACTGCTGCTGAGTTATGTTCTCTGTTGAAAGTAAATTTTGCATTTCCTTTTTAAATCAAAGTCCCAGAGTCTGGAGGAAGAGAGGAAGAGGCACAGAATCCACGTTGCTTGAGGTCCAGTGTAAAGTTTCCACAGTCAGTGATGGTTTGGGGTGCCATGTCATCTGCTGGTGTTGGTCCATTGTGTTTTCTGAGGTCCAAGGTCAACGCAGCCATCTACCAGAAAGTTTTAGAGCACTTCATGCTTCCTGCTGCTGACAAACGTTATGGAGATGCAGATTTCATTTTCCAACAGGACCTGGCACCTGCACAAAGTGACAAAACTGCCAGTACCTGGTTTAAGGACCATGGTATCCCTGTTCTTGATTGGCCGGCAAACTCGCCTGACCTTAACCCCATAGAAATTCTATGGGGTATTGTGAAGAGGAAGATGCAATACGCCAGACCCAACAATTCAGAAGAGCTGAAGGCCACTATCAGAGCAACATGGGCGCTCATAACACCTAAGCAGCGCCACAGACTGATCGACTCCATGCCACGCCACATTGCTGCAATAATCCAGGCCAAAGGAGCCCCAACTAAATATTGAGTGCTGTACATGCTCATACTTTTCATGTTCATACCTTTCAGTTGGCCAACATTTCTAAAAATCCTTTTTTTGCATTGGTCTTAATTGATATTCTAATTTTCCGAGATACTGAATTTGGGACTTTCATTAGTTGTCAGTTATAATCATCAAAATTAAAAGAAATAAACATTTGGAATACATCAGTCTGTGTGTAATGAATGAATCTAATATACAAGTTTCACTTTTTGAATGGAATTACTGAAATAAATCAACTTTGTCATGATATTCTAATTTTATGACCAGCACCTGTATGTATACGTATATATGTTGTCACAGTAGGGAGTGCTAGAGCTCCCTTGAACCCTCAGGTACCACGCCAAACACCAGGTAAAAGTGCCACAATAATTCTTTTTATTATAATAATTACGTGCACTAAGCACCCTCCACTCCACACTGCTCATAAATAACCAATAATCCAATAACAATAATCACAATCCTCCACTCCCAGACGCGTTGCCCTCCTACCACCCAGCTCAGCTCCCCGTCTGGGAGCTCCCACAGTCCTTTTATACTCCCTGACCCGGAAGTGTTCCTGCCCAACAGTCCACAAGTCCTTATTCCTTCCAGGTCAGGGTAAATAGTATTTTTCTTCACCCCGGAAGCCCGTCGCTCTTCATGTGACGAACTTCCGAGTCATAGGGCAAAAAGAAGTCTTCAGCAGCTCCCTCTTGCGGCCCCTGTGGTATCCAGCAGAGCTGAAGATAAAAACTACAACGTCCATAAGGCCTTGCTGGTCTTCGGGGCATCTCCATACTGCAGGGAGGGCTCCATCTGGCGGCTTGGGGAACATGGCCGGGATAAATTGCCGGGCACAGTCCACAATGTATACATGTGTATGTATATATATATTTATATGTGTGTGTGTGTGTATATATATATATATGACAGCAACATTCATAACAGTGACAAAACAATTACATTGACAATCATGTTACATTATTTTCAAAATGTTTCCTTTTCTTTTTCATTACTTCTTTAGCACACTACTTCTCTGCTGTGAAGCGCGGGTATTTTGCTAGTATGAAATAAATATACCATCATAGTATAATGAACAATTAAGACAAAGCATATAACACAACATTGGACAATTATTGTTTACAAGTCAAATGCAAAATAGAAATGGCAAACTCCCACGGTAAAACTAAGCCCCTCTTTTGTAAAGATGAGTTTGTGCTTATTTTAGATGACAGCAGTTAATTTTCTATTGCCTTTCTGTCCAGTTCATATCACCTATGTTTGTTTTTCTGTGGAATTCTGTAACGTTTCTGTTGTAACGATGTGTTTACATAGATTTTTGTAGACCCAAAACACACATCAAATTATTTCCCCTTATAATTCTGGGTAGTTCACTCCCAGATAATCAGTTAAGGCAGGAACTGGGAGAACTTCTTGTCTGTTCTGAGGCGGTGGGGGGATGGTATAGCAGACTGCTTGCTGCTTGGACTTATCGACACATTTAGAAGACAAAAGATGCTGACGGAGAGTTGCGATGGGATTAAAGGTGGGCCAGATTTACAAGTTTTTTTGTTGGCTGTGGTAATTCTAGTGTTAAGGTTCCTGAAAGTCATTAATCATTTACTTCAGGGGTATCGATTTTAAATCCTGGAGGGCTGCAATAGCTGTAGGTTTTTAATCTGGCCACTTTCCTAAACTTCAAAAGTATTCCTGCTGACGGAACTGACTTCTTTAGCCTAAATTTAAAGTTACTACATTTTAAAATTCATAATCCCTTATTATATTTATTTCAGCTTTGACGCTGTCATTTTTCTTCATTCCTCATTGCAAAACTGCTCAAGTTCTATCAGGGTGCATGGGAATTGTGAGTAAACACTCTTTTTCCATCCATCCATGATCCAACCCATCATATCCTAACTACAGGGTCACGGGGGTCTGCTGGAGCCAATCCCAGCCAACAAAGGGTGCAAGGCAGGAACAATCCCTGGGCAGGGTGCCAGCCCACCGTAGGGCACACACACACACACACACACATATCAATCACACACTAGGAACAATTTAGGATCGCCAGTGCACCTAACCTTCATGTCTTTGGATAGGGGGAGGAAACCGGAGCACCCAGAGGAAACCCACACAGACATAGTGAGAACATGCAAACTCCACACAGGGAAGACCCAGGAAGCGAACCCAGGTCTCCTAAATGCAAAGCTCTTTTTCAAGGATTCCTGCTCAGGGAGGGGATGCTGGTGCACGCATGTTGTTGCCACTCCTCCCTGTTAACAGCACTTTTTGCAAAATTCACCTTGATCCTGCATTTTCTTACGCTTGTTTTATTTTCTTTATTGTATGTATAGTTTGTGGATGCAGCTGACTCGAATTATATGGATTTGGTTTAATTTTTACAGATTTTATGGACTTTACTTTGACTGGGAACAACTGAATCTTTGGATTACGGGACGAGACCTACAAACATTTCTTTGTACCTGGCGATCTAGGAGCCTGGGATGATCTGTCTCCTTGATTATGTTTCCAATGCTTGTCTGCTGCCGATTCATTTTATTGTGCTTTATGACTAAGAACTGATCTGATGTTCATACCCACCTGGCTTGTATCTCTGGGGTGATCACGCCTGTAATACCCAGGGTTACTTGTTTATGGCTGTATGTTGGAACCTCCAAATCTTGCTACCTCCTCCTGCTATGCTTTCAGCTGCTTTGCTATCACCGCTCATCTATGCTACCACACCCGCCTGTCCCACCGGCTCTGCTGTGCTTTGCTGCTTCTCCACTGGTATCAGATAAGTATTGCTCAGTATCATGCTAAAATACTCTTGTGACAAACTCTTCCATATTAAACAGTTTGTCCAGAGCAAATGGTCTGACTGGAATATCCTAAAAGACACTGTTATTTTCTGGCGCCCAAAATATGTACAGTTGTGCCTGAAAGTTTGTGAACCCTTTAGAATTTTCTATATTTCTGCATAAATATGACCTAAAATATCAGATTTTCACTCAAGTCCTATAAGTAGATAAAGAGAAACCAGTTAAACAAATTAGACAAAATAGTATACTTGGTCATTTATTTATTGAGGAAAATGATCGAATATTACATATTTATGCAGAAATATAGAAAATTCTAAAGGATTCACAAACTTTCAAGTACAACTGTACATTGCGGGTCAAGTCGCCGCCACTGCCGGGCTGCGAATGAAAAGATCACTTGCAGCATACGCCGCCCTACTCATGGCCCTTGAAATTGAAGTGTCAGTTTGCCAAATTTACAGTATGTGAAAATAAACTCCGGTCACAGCTCTGTGCAAAAAGAAGCCTCACTGACTAATATTGATTGTTTAACTCTTTTAGGGCGGATGTCGACAGGAGGGGTTGAGAGTGCATGTCGACAAAAGTCGACATCCAGGGGCAGAGGGCAACAATCAGCTGTTAATGGTGACAAAACTCACTGTTACGTCACAGGCATTCCCTCTCTGTTTGCAGGAATGTTAGACTCATTGACTCGGTATCTAATCCTTGCGTGTGCGTGAGTTACGAAATGTAAACAAATGCAAGATGGCATCGACATCTCACAAGGGAGCGAAGCAAGTGCAGAAAAGAAAATACTCTGCAGACGATGTTTTGCGCATTATCGCTGAGTCGGACTCCGATTTTTCAGAATATGAATTTGTTGACGGTGATCAGGAGATCGAGCAAGAGAGTGAAGAACTGGCATCAGCTGATCGGACACCAGCCGATGCCACCCCAGCTGATTGCCTGCCAGCTGAGCGCATTCGCACAGCCAATGCACCTACGGCAAGGTTCGTGTGGGAGGAATACACAGACATTGATCCGTGGGAGCTAAACTGGCTACCGGACTTCACAAGACAGCATGGCTTGCTGTTGGACACAAGAGATTACCAGCCGCTGGACTACTTCAGGCTGCTTTCTCCTGATGCTGCCTTTCAGCTACTGTCAGACGAGACAAACAGGTATGCAGAGCAATTTTTTGAATCGCAGGCTGCGCTTGCACCGCATTCTCGTTTTTGAAAGAAGAAACCCGCAACAAAAGATGAGATGAAGGGCTTTGTGGCATTACAAACAGAGATGGGACTAGACTGGTGATATACAGTAACTTCAGGGAGCATTGGTCCAAAGTGCTTTGTCTCCTGGTGGCTTTGGACAGGTTATGCTGCGTGATAGGTACGTGCTGCTGCAAAGTTTTATTCACTTCTGTGATAACCAGAAGCAAACCCCAAGGGGTGCTGCAGCTGCTTCAGGGCTATGAACATTTGGGTCATGTTGTGTACATGGACAATTTTTATACATGCCCAGAATTGTTCATGGAGCTACAGAGCAGGGGAATTGGAGCTTGTGGCACAGTGCGTTTGAACAGGAGACACATGCCTTCACAGTTGAAGCCAGACAGGCTAAAGATGAAAAGAGGTGACAATACAGTTTTTATGCGGGCGGAAAACTTGGTGGCAGTGGCATGGCACGATGCCAAACGGGTGACTTGTCTCTCTACAGTACACACTAACAACATATGTGAGAAAGTGCAGCAACAGACAATTGAAAAGGATGCACCAGTGCAACATATACATACACATATTGTAAGCAGTGCAATGTGGCAATGCATGCAATTGACTGCTTTGAGCGATATCATACTTTTCAGGACTTTGCTGCGTAACATGTATAAGATAAATATGTGTAATCATATATTATGCAGGCTCATACAACATGCAAGACAGTAACATTTGTCAAAAGTAATTTTTGTGTTAATTTGACCCTGTAGTTAGGATATACTTGTAGCGGGTTGGATAATGGATGGATGGATATGTTAAATCATTGCTTTCTGCTCTTTTTTTAAAAAGGTTAGTTTTTGGAAAAATATTCAGCTGTTACAATGGACACATTACATTAAAATTTAGCAAGCTGGTGTAGGTTTTGTATTTAGTTATGACAGAAGAATTACATATTGTATAGCAGTCATTTAGCAGGCAAGTAATGACGATTTATTTTCAATTTTGACAGAAAACTTGGTTGAATTGTGCAATTTTTTGGTTATAATGGAGAAGGACAATCTTGTAATTGGTAGCTACAGTATTAAAAAATAAAAATTAATTAGTAAATTTAATTACTATTGTTAAAATGGACAGTAATTAAAGCACATTTTGTAATGTTTAAGATGATTTACAGTGATTTGTTTTGTGATCATATGGAAAACATTTTTAAAATTATTGTAGCGACCCGTGGTTGAGTCTTAAAGTTTTTAGAGCCGAACTCTGCCGTGCACTTCTCCCAAGCTGTCGGCTAGCGGACTGCCAGCGTTATGCACGCAGCTGTACCCAGCTCTTTAGGTAACGAGCACTCGTGTCCCATACACCGCACGACTCCGAGTGTCTCGGCAATAATTGCTTAGATGAAATCTTAGCAATAACACAGCTCTGTCCTGTTGTATCTCTTTATTAAGCAGATAGCCAGTAAACAAAGCTTAAACTCATTGTATAGCCATTGCCAAGGTCATTAACGGAGCCATCTTTCTCATTGATGGTAACCATTTACAATTTCAACAACCCCGGACGGCGATAACCCAACCCACCCCACCGGTTGAGCGCAAACACATACAACACTTACAACAGGAAAGACAATTAGGTTACTTTGTTAATTTAACGCAACAATAAGCTTTTACATAAATTACCCACAATGCTTTTACATAAATTACCCACAATGCATTTACATAAATTACCCACAATGCGTCACGCCGCTAGTGCTGGCTGCCGGGTCACTACATTATATTTTGTTGACAGCTGAACATTCTGAATTCCCCCCTATACTGCTTTTGAGTGATTTGTTATAAAGGAGTGATTTGACCATTGGCACAATTGCCCTTGCTCAAGTTAGATAGGCTTCTAAGAGCGTGTCCTAGTACATTTTGTATTAGGACACATTCATAGAAGCTGATTTTGGGTGATGCATTGATGTGCTATCCCATGGCTCCAGATGGCGACTGGAATGCGACTTGATTTTCTATTTTGCGACTAGTTTTTTCATTCCAGTCGCCGGTGGCGACTCTCTCTCAATCTAAGAAAAGTTTTAAATTTAAAGCAGCAGAAACGGCTTTTAATTATGTGCGAACACTCTCAGCCACGTCTGCCTTTCCTATTACACTATCACGTGATTAAAGCCAAACCGAAGCGAGGCATCATCTGACACGCCCACTCTGCTTCAGACGTCATCGTGCTAACTGCTGCGGATAGGGATCTGAAATAGAAGAGAATCGGGCAACGCCTACTCCTCGAATTCCGTCCTAACTTTCCACGTAACACACGAAATGTTCTAAGTTTCCATGTAACACGAAAAATGGCCAAACGAAAAATTTCCGGCTTTTTCTCAATGCCCACTCGTCCAAATCCTGCCTTGTCTACTTCTGAACGAACCGAAGATAATTCAGTCAGTGAGTTATCTGAGGTACGCCACCGGCATCCGGAAATGTACAGTTATTATAGGATGACAACTCCGTCCCGTTAGCAGTCTTCTGCGCCCCCGGCTCCGCCTGGAAGACAGTTTAAAGCGGCTTGGTTACAGGAGTTTGCTTGGTTATGCTATGATAATGGAAAGATGTATTGCAGCTTTTGTGCACAAGCCGGACAAAAAATTGCTGGTAAAACAGAATTCATTTGTGGCACAAGCCATTTTAAAAAGGAAACTGTGAAAAAGCATGGTGAGAGTAAGAAACACAAGAATGAGACTGTGTGATCGCTAGGTCTGCTCCTTGTGACGCCCCCATAGCAAAGGCAGTTCAACGTGCTTGTGAGAAAGGGACAGAAAATGAGATGAAAGAATTAAAAATAAATGGCATGGATGTATCAAAACATACGATAAGGATACAGCATGTTTAGAGTTTGTAGGTTGCATTGCAGATGAATTAAAAAGTAATGTGCTAGAAGAAGCTTTAAAGATAAACTACATCTCTGTTATAACTGATTTTGGAACAGATGTCTCAGGGAAAGACAATGTCATCACATGCTGTAGGAATGTATCTGATGGAACACCTAAGACTCATCTAGTAGGTTTGGCTGAGATTGATTATGGTCATGCAGAAGGGATTCAAAACACCATTAAATCACTGCTTCAGAATGCTGACCCAACCAACCCAAATTGGTGGGTACATAAAATGAGTGCTTTTGGAGCAGATGGTGCAAGCGTGAACATGGGTGCAACAGGGGGAATAGGGGCACTTTTCAGAAACGAGATAGGTGAACATGCTCTGTCTTTCCACTGTCCACCCCATCGGCTGGAACTGGCAATGCTAAACACACAAAGGTCAGTGCCAATGATTGAAAAAGTTTATGACCTTTTACAGCTAATGTGGAAAACGTATCATTTCAGTCCCAAAAGCAAGCGGGAGCTGAAGGCTATAGGAGCAGAGTTAGGATGCACAGTACGAAACCCATCAGCAGTAAAAACTCGGCGCTGGTTGCCACACATTTATCGGGCACTCTCAGTTTTTCTCCATTCAAACTCTGCAACAGGTCAGGGGCAGTACACTGCTGTGCATCATTATATGGAGCACCTTGCAGTCATGTCCAAAAACATAGACATAAAGGAAAGAGCCAAACACATTGCACACATTGCAGTTATTGCTGCTAAGGGTGGCCCAACCAGTTATTAGGTTCAGGGGGCAATTACTTTTTCACACAGGGTCATGTAAGTTTGGATTTTTTTTCTCCCTAAATAATAAAAACCATCATTTAAAAACTGCATTTTGTGTTTACTTGTGTTATATTTGACTAATGGTTAAATGTGTTTGATGATCAGAAACATTTTCTGTGACAAACATGCAAAAGAATAAGAAATCAGGAAGGGGGCAAATAGTTTTTCACACCACTGTAGGTCCTCAGCCTTAAGGTTCAGTGTGAGGAGTGAGAGGGCTGCAAGTAGCCACACAGTCATAACCTTCCAAAATGTTAAATTGAAAGGCCCCCAAAATCAGGCCACATTCAGAAGTGATCTAAAGGCTGCAATTGAGAAAACAGTTGACATTACTGTTAAAGAATTGGATGTCAGGTTTGCAAACAAGATGGCAAGTGTTACACAGCACGGACATTCAAAAGGGATCAGAAATTATCAAGTCATTTTCAGTGTTTTGTAATGATGCATGGCCAGAGAACATTGATAGCTATGGCATGTGTGAGATAGACACAATTGTTAAATGATACAGGGAGCTCTTATCAAACAATGGCTGTGATGTCATAGCTGTGCAGAAGGAATGGCTAATGTTGAAAATATTAGTGAAGGGTCAGTTTATGGATAAGACTTATGGTGACCTATGGACAGTGATGCTGAGCAAGGAGCCATTCTGTACAGATTTAAAAAATCTGCTTCACTTAGTCGAAATAATGTTGGTGCTTCCGATATCTGCAGCTCAGTGCGAGCAAGGATTTTCAGCACAAAACAGAATAAAATCAAAAGTGTGCAACTCCCTAAGTTTAGAAACACTGGAAGACTTGGTAAGGATCAGTACAGAGGGCCCTACACTTGAACTTTTTGACCCAGAGCCCAGTGTAAAAAGCTGGTTGTCAGCCAGCAAAAAAAAGCGCAGACCAAAGTATACTGGCTGGCCTAATGATGCTGACATTGTAATGGTTAGTGACGGTGAACTTGAAGAGTAATTAATTTCTTTATATTTGTACACTCATTGCGAAGTGACTATTTCAGAAATGATTGTTTATAATGTTTTTTATTGTGTTAATTCTTGTGTTATTATGTGTAAGACATTTTCAGTGTTTGTATTTGTAGTGTTCCTTACACATGTTGTGTATAAGACTCTGGACTTGAAGTATTGCTTATTAGTAAACATTTGCACTGTTCACATTTATGTGTCATTTATTCTTCTGTTATTATTATCTATAAGACCTTGCAGAGGACACTAGTAGGCAAGTCAAATAGCTCAGATAGGAGAAAGGAAAGGCAGTGTGAGGTAGACCAAAGAAACAAATAAACAATATAAGTAAATATTATTTGTTTATTTCACATTTGGCATGCGGTAGAGATTATGGCTCCCAAAAAAAGCATTTGGCTTCTAAATATTTTGGGTTTAGGAGCCAATGGCTCCCAAATTTTTTTTTCTGTCTGGAGCCCTGTATCTATATCTATAAAACTGAATGTCTGCCTGATTCCTATAGAATCTTAAACTTTTTTATCGATCTGGACCAAATTTTGCTAAGTTGCTCTCTATGACCATATGGACAAGACTGATTAATTTATAACCCAAATTTTGATTCTGGTGGGACTAAATGTTTTTTTTTTTTGTGGGGTACAGTTGGCACACTAATGCTTAAAGCAAGTGAAATGAACAGAATAGCTTTATTTGCCCAGGTTACGCCACATGCTGCTTCTGTCTGATGTAATAATAAAAGAAGTATCATGTGCTTTCGCAGGGTGGTGTTAGGTAAGGTTTAATTGAGAGTGTAAGTGCAACACAACACAAATAAAAATCAAAAGGATTGTTGTTTTAACCCCTGCTTTGTTGACTTTTTTCATAATTTAAGCACAATGAACCATTTGCTTTTAACTAAGTGGACAACTCAGACATGACAGTGTTCATTATTAGTATCCAACATGGAGTTACCACAATTCTGGAATCCAATCAGCCCCAAAATGAACAAATTATCGCCTCACAAGAGCAGACTAATTGATAAAGAGGCAGTGTGGTTGACAGATGGGACAGCTAGCAATAACAAGAAGGTCACTGTTTAAAAAAAACACATCAACTTTTGCTTAATTTCCTTAACCCATTCTACAAATATATTCTGGCAACACTGGGTATTTTGGCTAGTAATAATAAATAATAATAATAAATGGTGAGTTAAAATAATTGATGAGGACACATGTTTTTATGTAATTTTATGAATTTCAAAATTAAACTTTGGTAACTGCTCAAAAATGGCAACATTTCACATATATACTGCATAAAAGATGCAGAACATCTTTTGATTGGCAGACTATGTTTTCAGTAATTAATTGTAAAATTTACAACTTCTATAAACACAGTTATATTGCAAAATACATTTCAGTAATTCAGGACTAATGATTTTGACATTAACCTGGTTTTTTGGTCTGAAAGAGAAATTGTGCAGTTTAACACATTAAGGTAATGTGTTGCATGTTGTCTGGACCATCCAAGAAAGGATTTCATTATATTCTGTATGTTACCACTGCTACTGTTCCTACTACAACTGCTTCTACTTTCTTAGCAGAGGACAGTTTTCCAATATGATACTATTAACTTCCCCAAGCTCCTGCTCACTTGTGAAATAAAGTGGCAGCTGCAAGATCTGTTAATATCTTTTTTTATCTCTTTGTTATAGGTGAACCTATTCTTGGTTTAATAAATGGGACTGTGACATTTGAACTGAAACTTGATGAAATTCCTAAAGAGATCACCTGGAAATTTTATGAAGATAAAGTATGTGAAATAGACTCTACCAGTGATGTTTGCTTTTTGTCCTATAATGGTCGAGCCAACATAAACAAAGATAATGGATCTCTTACAATTTCAAACTTACAAAATAATGATACAGGGAAATATACTGCAGAAATACATCAAACTACTGTAAAAGAATTCACATTTGAGCTGGAAGTACTTGGTGAGTATTTTTTGCTTTTGCTGCTACTTAGCTGGATGCAACTTGTGATCTGCATAATAACATTTTTCTATTTCTTTTTTATGTGTATTTTATTAAACGTAAGTAACATTCCATACATTCAAATTAAACAACAAAATTAAATGCAATTCAATCCCCTCCCAAGAGAAAAAGAGGAAGGCCAACAGGCAGAGTAAAACTTTTAAGAGTAGAAAAGAGGGAAGAGAATCCTTTTACCCAAAGTAAATGTAGTACTAGGGTGTTGTACCATGTTAGCCATTATGAATGTAGTGAAAAGTCAAGCAAAATGACACCCTTTATTGGCTAACTAAAAAGATTACAATATGGAAACTTTCAAGGCAACTCAGGCCCCCAGCTATACCCAATTCAAATGTTTATTCTAAAATGTTATTGATTAGACCCTGCCAGGTTTTTAAAAAGTTTTGAACAGATCCTATAAGTGAGAATTGATTTTTTCCAATTTCAAACAGTATATAACATCAGTTACCCATGCTGACTTAAAAGAGGTGGATTAGAATTCTTCCATTTGAGCAAGATAGATCTATGTGCCAATAGTGTAGTAAAGGCAAATACAGTTTGTTTGTTCTTCTCCACTTTAAGACCGTTCGGGAGTACACCAAACACAGCTGTTAATGGATTAGCAGGGATTATGACACTAGAGCTGTCTGATAGGCATTAAAATTGTTTGTCCTGAATGATGCTAATTTGGTGCAGACCCAAAACATGTGGCCTAGTGAGGATGGAGCTTGATTGCAACATTTGCAGGTTGGATCTTGCCCTGGAAACATTTTGGACAATTCTAAATGAGATAGATGTGCTTGACGAAAGATTTTAATTTGAATATTTGAATGCTTTGTGCATATGGATCTCGAGTGAGTTCTGTGCATGGCTGCCTTCCACTACTTTTCTGAAATGTTGAGTAAGAGATCCTTTTTCCACTTTACTTTACAATCTTTGAAAGGAAGGGACGCTAAATTGTTTTTATTAATTGTAGTGATGCTATCAGAGTCTTCTGACCAGTATTTCTTCTGGAACAGAAAAGGGTAGGAGGTGAGGAAAATTGGACAGTTTTTTAGCAAAGGTTCTAATTTGGAAATTGTGGAAAAATTATGTTGATGGGAAGTTAAATTTGAAGTGTAATTATTCATAGGATGCAGTGACATTATCTATATACAAATCTCTAAATGATTTAATGCAATACGGTTACCAAACATTAAAAACTGTGTAAGTTATAGAGGGTGGAAAAAGGTGGTTATCATGTAGAGGTGCCACAGAGAAAAGCTTCTCTATCTTGAAGTGCTTCCTACATTGTTTCCATATTCTGAATGAATGAAGGACAATTGGGTTGTTGGTATATTTATAATAACTTGTATTTACTGGGGTACAAAGCAAGGAATATAAAGAAGTACTGCAGGATTGTATTTCTATTGTGGACCAAGCCTGTGTATGTTCATCTGTTTGTATCAGTGTCCAGGTTTTCATTGTTTGTTTGTTTGCCGCCCAGTAATAAAATTGAAAGTTAGGTAGAGCCATGTAACCTACTGTTTTAGGTCATTGTAGGGTCACCCTCTGGAATGCATGGATGTTTTGAATTTCAAGCAAATGAGGTTATGATTGCATGTAATTTATTTAAAATGATTTGTTATTGTATATGGAGATGCTTTGAAATAGAAAAAGTCAGCTTAGGAAGGCTTTTCATCTCGACAGTGTTAATTCTCCCTGCCAAAAGTGAGATGGAGGGTAGATCATCTATGCACGTCTTGTTTAAGTTTTACATACAAACAGCAAACTTTAGTTGAAAAGAGCTTTATATTTACTTGCGATGTTTACCCCTAGGCAGTTAAACTGATCTGTGTGGATTAGAGTGAAGGTGTACAATCTAATGTTGCATGCTACAGAGTTCACTCTAAAAAGCACACTTTTATTCAAATTAATTTTGAGTCCATATATCATTTGAAATTCTGTTAGTGCTTTTAGGACTGCAGGCACAGAATTTTGTGAGTCTGATGTAGGTAGTACCATATCATCTGCATATACTGATATTTTCTGTTCAAATCCTTCTCTGAATATCCCCTTTATCTCAGATGCATTTTGAAGTGAACAGTCAATGGCTCAATGGAGATTGGAAATAGCAGTGGTGACAGAGGGTATCCTTGTCTAGTACCACATTCTAGTTTGAAGAGTCTAGTCTGAAATAATGTTGTTAATACAAACTGAAACTTCTGGACTGGTATACAGTAGTTTGATCCATGCACATATATTCGGGCCAAGCCCAAATTTGTGCAGTGTAGTGAATAGGTAGTCCCCATTCAATCATACCAAATGTTTTTCTGCATCCAAAGATAATAAGATCTCTAGGGTGTTAGACTTTATGGGTGAGTATATTACATTACATAGGTGTTAAAGATTGGAAGCTAAGTGTCTGCCTTTAATAAATCCAGTTTGGCCTTGTGATAGTACCGTAGGAAGCACATTCTCAATCCTTGTAGTTAGAACTTTGGAGACTATCTTAACCTTTTTCTATTTCTGAATATACAGTTGCAACTATGAAAAATGTGACCAAAAGGTGGCACTCGTGATTCATTATTTCTTGGTGATAATATTTTTAATTTAATCTCTTACTCTACAAATTAATTTAATCAGGAATTTTTTAGGGTTTGGCTCTAACACTAGGTAATTATACATTTCTTAACTTGTTTGTACCAATCAATTATCGACAATCAGTCATAAATAGTCCAGATAATCATGATTAACAGACACCTTAAGGCTGAGGGATAACAGTAAATGGGAAACAAGAAGGCTTTTAATCTATACTAATAAAAGGCAAAGCCCTCACTCACTCACTCACTCACTCACTCACTGACTCACTCACTCACTCACTGACTCATCACTAATTCTCCAACTTCCCGTGTGGGTGGAAGGCTGAAATTTGGCAGGTTCATTCCTTACAGCTTCCTTACAAAAGTTGGGCAGGTTTTATATCGAAATTCTACGCGTAATGGTCATAACTGGAAGCAGTTTTTCTCCATTTACTGTAATGGAGATGAGCTTCAACGCCGTGGGGGCGGAGTTTCGTGTGACATCATCACGCCTCCCACGTAATCATGCAGTACATAGAAAACCAGGAAGACCTCAAAAAGCGCTGAAGAAAACATGCATTATATAATTGAGAAGGCAGCGAAACAATAAGAAGCGAGCGAGTGACATATACAACCATATTCATGAGTTCTGCTACTTCGGAAACAAAGCACGATGTAAACCTACACTTTAAATTAAGTCCATAGACAGGCTGCGCTGGCGTTTGTAATTTAGTGCCTGCCCATATAAGGCCGTCCGTCGGCGGCAATCCAATAGCAAACTGCCACGGGTAAATATTCACGGGTGAAGGACTGTGCTTATGGAGAGGAAGATGAGATGGTCAGGGTGGTGTTTGACACAAACTCAGCGAAACTGCGAGAGAAAGTTTTAAGTGCCAGGACTAAGGTAACATTAAATACAGCCATGGACATAGCACGAGATGGCACCAGCACAGCTGGGAACCTTCGATGCATGTACACCGAGTGGCTCACGTGAACTGACGCAGTGCACAGATAAAAGGCAACAGTTCCAAAGGCTGAACAAAACCGAATTACACAATTGAAAAGGCAGCAAAAAATATGAAGCGTCTCATACATACAAGCATATTCATAAATCCAACTACTGTGGAAACAAAGCACACGTTGGAAAAAGTCAATGTCCCGCTAAAGGAAGACAGTGTAAAAAAAAAACGTGCATGCAGTGTGTCAGGTCTCAGATAAAGAAGAAAACGAGCTGTTTATTGATGCAGTAAGAAACAAATCGATGAATGAAACCTGTTCTCTTTACAACGATTGACAAACACGGAATGTAACTTGAACACAACACATCCTACAAATACGAACCTGATTGAAAGAAATAATGATAATCAAATCCTTGATGACAGCAACACTCAGTAACACTCACAAAACAAATACTGTATATTGACAGTCATGTTACGTTATTTTTAAAATGTTCCCTTTTCTTTTCTAGCTTTTTTAACACACTACTTCTCCGCTGCGATACGGGTATATATATGTATATATATAACCCGATCTACATACTCGAATAATGGATACTTTATTCGCCATCAGTGATTGTTTTGGTAAAGCCATACTCAGTGTATTCATTAGATGAGCGGTAAAAAGTAAGGGCAAGGGAGGATGACTTATTGAGGCATGCAGGCTGTAGTCTGGCGTCAACTCTATCTGAATTGCGCGATCACATTTGAAAAAATATATCTTTTCAAGTTCTATTTAGTCCATATGTGTCAAACTCAAGGGCCGCGATCATTTTATATAATGTATTATTGTTATTAAAGCCCGGGTATATGAAGCGCTGGTAACACAATAAACTACAGATCCCATAATGCAGCGCTTCAGCTGCCTTGCCGAACAGTTACGCGTTAATCAAGTCTACCTTAAGATGCTGCAAGTTATTGCGAAGCTAGCTCACACGATGCTGAAGAGAAAAGTTGATTCTGAAAATAGAGCCTTTAAAACCGATGGGAGGCTGAGTATATGTTTACTGAACCCGTGTGTCTCATTTGTGGAGCTAATGTGGCTGTAATTACAGAATTTAATCTAAGACGGCACTATAAAACAAAACATCAGGGTAACCTGAAAGACCTGAATGCAAAGCAGAAGAATTAAATAAGAATCTGACACTTCAGCGGATGTTTTTACCGTGCACAATCACAAAGTGATTTCAATTGAGGCTGCTTTTATGGGAGACACAACCACTTGCCCCACTTTCCCTGTTGCCAAGTAATGTTAAACCAAGTCGTCACTACGGTGTTCCCAAATCGCACTTTGCTGATAAACTGAGCACACTGAGTTTGCACGGCGCTTTGGTGACTTTGAAGAACAAAAAAAGTCCGTCTACATGCGGCTCGAACCTTGTGCATGTTTGGTAGCACATATCTGTGTGAGAAGCTCTTCTCAGTGATAAAGACTAACAAAACAGCACACAGGAGTCGCCTCACTGATGAGCACCTGCAATCCATCCTGAGAATCTCCACAACACAGAAACTCACACCAAACAGAAACGAACTTGTTGCCAAAAAAAGATGCCAGGCGTCCAGCTCTAAAATGACATATGAGCAAAAAAACTGAATGATTTGATTTGTTATTGCTGAAAGGAACACATTTTATTTATATTTCTAGGTTTTGTTATGCAGCATGTTCATATTTGAATTTGTATAATTTTGACAGGATATATTTTTATGGAGAGAAAAATCTTTTGGGATATTTAAAATCTAAGTTTATTTTTTATAAAATATAAAATTACATAAGAGTAAAGAAATTTGAATGTTTGTTCTTTTAATGTTTACTTTATTTCTAACTTGTATAATTTAGACAGGATATATTTTTATGGAGAGCAAAATATTATAAGTTGTTTAAGGTTTGAGTTGATTTATTCAGGAATAATATTCCTGTCTGTTTTTACCATTCCTACCAAAGATATTTCTGTCGACTAAATAAAAATTCCTTCTATTTAAAATTTAAATAGAACTTGAACAAATACGATAGTTCATAATATCCACGCAGACTTGCACGTAAGAGCGGGTGTCATCCGTTTTAACAAACAGCGTATTACACTGATACGAAATAGCTGTGTGTGTATATGTAGATATGTATGTATATGTATATATATGTTTATATATGTGTGTGTGTATGTATATATATATATATGTATTTGTGTGTATATATGTGTGTGTATGTATGTGTGTATGTATATGTATGTGTATATGTATAGATATGTATATATATATGTTTGTGTGTGTGTGTAAATATATATATATATATATTTATATTTATATATATATATATATATATATATATATATATATATATATATATATGACAACAACACTCATCACTCACAACAGTGACAAAACAATAACATTGACAATCATGTTACGTTATTTTCAAAATGTTTCCTTTTCTTTTTCATTGCTTCTTTAACACACTACTTCTCCGCTGCGAAGCGCGGGTATTTTGCTAGTCTATACTAATAAAAGGCAAAGCCCTCACTGACTGACTGACTGAGTGACTCACTCACTCACTCACTGACTCATCACAAATTCTCCAACTTCCCGTGTAGGTAGAAGGCTAAAATTTGGCAGGCTATTCCTTACAGCTTACTTACAAAACTTAAGCAGGTGTCATTTCGAAATTCTACACGTAACGGTCATAACGGTCGACAATGTCCGCCATGTTGAACTTTCTTATTTATGGCCCCATCTTCACGAAATTTGGTAGGCAGCTTCCCTGTGCTAACCGAAACCGATGTACGTACTTATTTCGTTGGTATGACGCCACTGTCGGCCGCCATATTGAACTTTCCAACGTCACTAATTCTCCAACTTCCCGTGTAGGTAGAAGGCTGACCCCATCTTCACGAAATTTGGTAGTAGGCTTCCCTGCACTAACCGAAACCGATGTACGTACTTATTTCGGCGGTATGATGCGACTGTCAGCCGCCATATTGAACTTTCCAACGTCATTAATTCTCCAACTTCCCGTGTAGGTAGAAGGCTGATATTTGGCAGGCTCATTCCTTACAGCTTACTTACAAGAGTTAAGCAGGTTTCATTTTGAAATTCTATGCATAAAAGTCATAATGGTCGACAACGTCCGCCATGTGGCCCCATCTTCACGAAATTTGGTAGGCGGCTTCCCTGCGCTTACCAAAACCAATTTATGTGCTTATTTCGGTGGTATGATGCCACTGTCGGCCACCATATTGAACTTTTCAATAGTCTTTGTTACTTATGGGCCCATCTTCAATCTTGGTCACCGTGTGAAGCAGCATTGGGTCCCCCATCCCAACGCCTCCCACATTGTTGGCTGCCTGCCTATATAAGGCCGTCCATCTCACCAGTCTCTACATTCTCTTCCTTGTTTTGCCACGGGATTCACGTCTCCCTGCTGATAACTACAGCCTTTTTATTTAATCCACGGCTTCTCTGCTATTTTATTGTTCGTTTATTACGATTATAGTTATTGTGTAGGTATTTTAGACTTACTTTACATTGTTCAGGTACCCATTTCCTTTATCGTTTCAACCATACCCCCATTAACATGTCTATCGAGGTGATCACCATCAATCAAAGAACTGTCACTTACCAAGTGGTTTCCATGCCCGGAGATGGCACCTGCCTTTTCCATTCTCTTTGTTACATATTGCACGGCCATATCAGGCTCACTCTTGATATCCGGAGGAACATTGTATCTTATGTATTGAATGACTGGAACAGGTTCAAGGTGTGGACTTGAACGGTACAGGAGCTAATTATACTACACAGGAGCACTGTAAGTGTGAAATGCTTAAGCCCTTCACCTATGGTTCTGCATGTGAGTTGATGGCTGCCGCTGAATTTTTAGGTTGTCGCTTTCAAGTGTACCGAAATGGCCAAATATTTTACACCTTTCGACAACCGCCAATGCCTCTTAAACATCTTAGATTCACAGGTGACGATTTCAGTAGAGGACACTTTGATGTTTATGAATGTTTAAACTCGCAAAAGCTGGATGTGAAGCCATCGATGAAACTATATATATACTATATATATATACGAGGTGTGGCAGAAAAGTAATGAGACTGGCAACACTGCAAGCGATCTGGCAACGCGCGCTGTTGTCCTTGATAGAGCACGTGTATCAGTACCCTCCCATAGCTCAGTGCGAGTTTCAACTCCTTCAGTTAACTACGTGATTTTTGTGACTGCTATTAGCGGAGTTGCGTTTTTGGTTGTGCGTCACGCAAAATGGAACAGCGGAATTTGGAGCAACGTTGTGCCATTAAATGGCAAGTGTGACGTTTGAAAAGTTAAATCAGGCCTATGGGGAACATTCTTTATCCCGAGCTCAAGTTTTTCGCTGGCACAAATCATTTTTGGAAGGCAGAAAACACGTTGAAGATGAACACCGTTCAGGGTGGACTTCAACTTCGAAAACCAATGAAAACATCGAACGTGTGAACACTCTTGTGAGATCAGACCGTTGTTTAACATTAAGAATGTTGAGTGCACAATTAAATTTGAACAGATTTTCATCAAATTTTGACTGAACATTTGCACATGCGAAAGGTCTGTGCCAAAATGGTGCCGAAAAACTGCCCTCTCCATAACAGAATTTTTGACCTCAAAAGGCATTCCTGTGGTTCCCCAGCCCCCTTATTCACCTGACCTCTGTCCGTGTGACTTTTTCCTTTTTCCTAAACTGAAAAATGTCCTCAAAGGACGTCATTTCAGGACTTTAGAAAACATCCAAAAGAGTGTATCGGACATGCTGAAGACCATACCGGTTGAAGACTTCCAGCGCTGCTACCAACAGTGGGAATGTCTCCATCGGGGTGTTGCTGCCCAAGGGAACTACTTTGAAGGGGATAACATTGATGTTTGAAAGAAATAAAAACTTTGGTAAATAAAAAATCAGTCTCATTACTTTTCTGCCACACCTCGGGGTATATATATATATATATACACTAGCAAAATACCCGCGCTTCGCAGCGGAGAAGTAGTGTGTTAAAGAAGTAATGAAAAAGAAAAGGAAACATTTTGAAAATAAGGTAACATGATTGTCAATGTAATTGTTTTGTCACTGCTGTGATGAGTGTTGCTGTCATATATACATATAAACATATATATATATATATATATATACACACACACATATACATACATATATATATATACATATATACACATACATCCACATATATATACGTATATATATATACATATTTACATATATACACATACATATACATACACACATACATACATACACACACATATATACACACAAATAAATATATATATACATACACACACACACTCCGGATATCAAGAGTGAGCCTGATATGGCCGTGCAATATGTAACAAAGAGAATGGAAAAGGTAGGTGGTATCTCCGGGCATGGAAACCACTCGGTAAGTGATAGTTCTTTGATCGATAGTGATCATCTCGATAGACATTTAATGGGGGTTGGAATGATAAAGGAAATGGGTACTTGAGCAATGTAAAGTAAGTGTAAAATACCTATACAATAACTATAATTGTAATAAACAAACAATAAAACAGCGGAGAAGCTGTGGATTAAACAAAAAGGCTGTAGTTATCAGTAGGGAGACGTGAATCCCCGTGGCGAAGCAAGGAAGGGAATGTAGAGACTGGAGCGACGGACGGCCTTATATAGGCAGGCAGCCAACAACGGGAGGCGTTGGGATGGGGACCCAACGCCTCACACGGTGACCGAGCTGCAGGCTATGGACGTATATATGTACGTAAGTAGGATTCAGTTAGCGTTGGGAACCCGTGTACCAAATTTCTTGAAGATGGGCCCATAAGTAACAAAGACTGTTGAAAGGTTCAATATGGCGGCCGACAGTGGCATCATACCACCGAAATAAGTACGTACATTGGTTTCGGTTAGTTCAGGGAAGCTGCCTACCAAATTTCGAGAAGATGGGGCCATAAGTAAGAAAGTTCAACATGGCGGACGTTGTTGACCGTTATGACAATTACGCGTAGAATTTCTAAATGAAACCTGCTTAACTTCCTGCACCAAATTAACATTATTCTGGACAAAAATTTTTAATTACCTCTCAGACAGCCTTGGACTCACAATCCCTCCTAACCCATTAACAGCTGTGTTTGGGGTTCTTCCAGAGGGGCTTAAAGTGGAGAAGGACAAACAAATTGTGATTGCATTTACTACACTCTTGGCACGCAGACTTATTCTGATAAACTGGAAGAACCCAAACTCTCCTCTTTAAGTCAGTGGGAAACTGATGTGTTATATTATTTGAAATTGGAAAAAATCAAATACTCAGTTAGAGGATCTGTACAGACTTTTTTCAAAACATGGTAGGATCTAATCAGTAATATTTTAGAATAAGTTTATAAAGCACAGAGAGTTTTTTCATTTAGGTATGTTTACAAGCCTTAAATTTTACACCGTTTGGTTTGCTCTCTCTCTCAGGGGTGGGGATCGATCTGTTCTTAACATAATTCTTTTTTTTGTATAAACTTGATTGCTATGTATGGATTGTAATAAAATTAAAAAAAAAATATATATATATATCCTGTCTAAATTATACAAGTTAGAAATAAAGTAAACGTTAAAAGAACAAACATTCAAATTTCTTTACTGTTATGTAATTTTATATAAAAAATAAACTTAAATGTTAAATATCCCAAAAGATTTTGCTCTCCATAATAATATATCCTGTCAATATTATACAAATTCAAATATGTACATGCTGCATAACAAAACCTGGAAATATAAATAAAATTTGTTCTTTTCAGCAATAATAAATCAAATCATTCAGTTGTCTTTGCTCATATGTCATTTTATCAAAGCTGGGCGCCTGGCATCTTTTTTTGGCAACAAGTTCGTTTATGTTTGGTGTGAGGTTCTGTGTTGTGGAGATTCTCAGGATGGACTGCAGGTGCTCCTCAGTGAGGCGACTCCTGTGTGCTGTTTTGTTAGTCTTTATCACTGAGAAGAGCTTCTCACACAGATATGTGCTACCAAACATGCACAAGGTTCGAGCCGCATGTAGACGGAGCTGGAGCATTTCTGCGGGAATGGAGTGAATAAACTGTGCGGGCCCTGCAGTATCGTACTTTGCCTTCAGTGTGCCATTACACTGCAGCTCAATCACCTCCATGTGATTCTGCACAGGTGCAGTTTCCACATCGATGGCAAATGGGTTGTGAAACAACTCAAAATTCTTTTTTTGTTCTTCAAAGTCACCAAAGCGCCGTGCAAACTCAGTGCGCAGTGCGCTCAGTTTATCAGTAAAGTGCGTATTTGGGAACACCGTTGTGCCGACTTGGTTCAACATTACTTGGCAACAGGGAAAGTGGGGCAAGTTGCACTGGTGCATTTGTGTCTCCCATAAAAGCAGCTTCAGTTGAAATCACTTTGTGATTTTGCACGGGTAAAAACGTCTGCTGAAGTGTCAGATTCTTCTTTAACTCTTCTGCTTTCTGTATCTTATGCATTGCATTCAGGTCTTTCAGGTTATCCTGATGTTTTGTCTCATAGTGCCGTCTTAGATTAAATTCTGTAATTACAGCCACATTAGCTCCAGAAATGAGACACACGGGTTTACCGCAATGTCAGTAAACATATACTCAGCCTCCCGGTTTTAAAGGCTCTATTTTCAGAATCAACTTTTCTCTTTGGCATCGTGTGGGCTAGCTTCGCAATAACTTGCAGCATCATAAGCTAGACTTGATTAACGCGGTAAGTGTTCAGCAAGGCAGCTGAAGCGCTGCATTATGGGATCTGTAGTTTATTGTGTTACCAGCGCTTCATATCCGCGGGCCGTTAATAGCAATAATACAGTATATAAAATAATCTTGCGGGCCGGATATAATTACACACCGGGCCGGATGTGGCCTGCGGGCCTTGAGTTTGACACATATGGACTAAATAGAACTTGAAAAGATATATTTTTTTGAATGTGATCGCGCAATTCAGATCGAGTTGACGCGCATTACAGTACATCGAGCCCGCGTGCTATTGTGGTTTTGCCTCAATAAGTCACCCTCCCCTCGCTCATACTTTTTTACCGTTCATCTAATGAATACACTGAGTATGGCTTTACCAAAACAATCATTGATGGCGAATAAAGTATCCATTATTCATAAAGCTTCAATTGGTGATCTGTCTTTCTGCGTTAACCGCATATTTTTTCATACGTCTCAAACCAAGGGGATGCGAGGGTAAAATGAATCTGGAAGCGCGCGTACATACTCAGTGCACCACTTCCCGGGAATCGAACCTCGGCACTAGAGGCGAAGTCTCTACCATTCCGCCACGGCGTGTGATTTATCTATTTGAGCGTATGTAGATTATATATGTATATATACTCGCGCTTCGCAGCGGAGAAGTAGTGTGTTAAAGAAGTTATGAAAAAGAAAAGGGAAAATTTTAAAAATAACGTAACATGAGTGTCAATATACAGTAATTGTTTTGTGAGTGTTAGGAGTGTTGCTGTCATCAAGGATTTGATTATCATTATTTCTTTCAATCAGGTTCGTATTTGTAGGATGTGTTCAAGTTACATTCCGTTTTTGTCAATCGTTGTAAAGATAACAGGTTTCATTCATCGATTAGTTTCTTACTGCATCAATAAACAGCTCGTCTTCCTCTTTATCTGAGACGTGACACACTGCATGCACGGTTTTTTTTTTTTACACTGTGTTCCTTTAGCGGGACATTGACTTTTTCCACTGTGTGCTTTGTTTCCGCAGTAGCTACACTTATGAATATGCTTGTATGTATCACACGCTTCATATTTTTTTGCTGCATTCTCAATTGTGTAATTCGGTTTTTGTTCAGCACTCTTTGGAACTGTTGCTTTTTGTCTGTGCACTGCGTCATTTCACGTGAGCCACTCGGTGTACATGCATCGAAGGTTTCCAGCTGTGCTGGTGCCATCTCATGCGATGTCCACAGCGATGTTAGCTAAGACCTGGCACTCAAAAGTTTCTCTCGCAGTTTCGCCGAGTTTGTGCCAAACACCACCCTGACCATCTCATCTTCCTCTGCATAAGCACAGTCCTTCACCCGTGAATATTTAGCGGCAGTGTTTCTATTAGATTGCCGCTGACGGACGGCCTTATATGGGCAGGCACTAAATTACGTGGGAGGTGTAACTCCGCCTCCCACGGGCATCGAGCAGAAGTCTATTATAGTATATGGACGAAAAAATAGGTTCCAGTTATGGCCATTACGTGTAGAATTTCGAAATGAAACCTGCCCAACGTTTGTAAGTAACCTGTAAGGAATGAGCCTGCCAAATTTCAGCCTTCTACCTACACGGGAAGTTGGAGAATTAGTGATGGGTCAGTGAGTCAGTCAGTGAGTGAGTGAGGGCTTTGCCTTTTATTAGTATAGATTACTGTTGTTGTTTTTATTGAATTGTGATTTATGTTGTAGCCTATAATATATTCCCCCCAATGTTTATGATGAGTTGGCTCCCATATTACCTAATTCTGCTCCTGATTTGTTTTTGTGTATTTTATTGATTTTATTGTAACAGTAAATAATATTTTCATCAAGTATATTTTCTTAACTCACTCATTCATCATTTAGAGCCATATAAATTCAGAACAAAGACAAAAGCCTATCTATTTATCAT
The DNA here is from genome assembly GCF_016835505.1 of Polypterus senegalus. Lineage (NCBI taxonomy): Eukaryota > Metazoa > Chordata > Cladistia > Polypteriformes > Polypteridae > Polypterus > Polypterus senegalus. The sequence continues at coordinate 58,838,418 of NC_053155.1, forward strand.
CAAGCAGAAGGCAAGCTCCATTTTATATTTACTCCAGAATGCTTAAAGCCTTATTCAACCGCACAGCACAGCTTTCATAAAGGTTATGAGCAGAAAGAAATTAAATATTAAAAAAAGATAAGCATTCACAATAATATTCTGTGGCAGGTGGGAACCAATAGCCCTTTCATTTATTACATATCTCTGCATCTTTGAGGAAATGAAAGGGAAATACACTTTGCACACCGAGAGTGTGTAAACTTCACAAATCCAGCAACTGTGCTTAGGATTCAAATGCATGGCTTACCTGCATGTAGATTCACCCATTATTCTGGATGCTGACTTTTCAGGAGGGAAGTTTGTCGATCATTCTATTGATCTAATCACCATTTTATAGGAGGCGTTTTTGGGCTTTCTCCTTATTTTATACTTGTTTTCTAATGGGGTGTTTGTTACTCATCTCATTCAAACCTTGGAAAATCAATTTGGTGGATTCTCTAAGATGAGGTAGACCACACCTACTTAAACTTTAAGCTGCATTTAGCTAACACTTGAGTTACTTTCAGTCCTTTTCTTTATGTTTAATTATTAATTTGAATTGTAAAAGATCATATATTAAATAAGAATTCTATACCACTCAGTAAGAAAAAGATGATAACTTGATTTTTTCCACTTTTGCAACATATTCTGTGTGGTTCATCAGTTAATTTTAATGCACAGCCATATGAACATTTGACATTCATGGGCTCTATAATAATTAATTTGTTAGGTACATAATCAATGTCTGAACTGTAATTAAACCCATAATTGCAGTATATGAGCAAAGACAAAATATCTTTGTTGATTTGCGTGTCAGCCAGAAGTTTCTCTGTTCATATCAGTATGTTTTGAGGTATGTTTAGTAACGAGCTCTGTGAATTTTGGGATGTTCATGTGTATATTTGGCAACTGCAAGTCTGTTCACTTCAATATTTTTTTGCATACAGTATTTAGTAGCTTTAAGCTTGTTCACGTGAGGGATTTTTGGGGATAAGTGGCAGCGGCAAGTCTGTTCACTTTTGTATTTTTTGAGTATATTTAGCAACTGCGGGTCTGTTCACCTGCGGTGGGCTGGCGCACTGCCCAGGGTTTGTTTCCTGCCTTGCGTCCTGTGCTGGCTAGGATTGGCTTCAGCAGACCCCCGTGACCCTGTAGTTAGGATATGGTGGGTTAGATAATGCATGGATGGAAGTCTCTTCACTTCTGGTTTTTTGAGTAAACTATAGGGCTTTGCCCCTGCTCACTTTGCTTGCCCACCCACTTCGTCTCCGAATTTCAATCAAAGTGTTTTTGAGGTCATCGTTTTTCTATGCAGGGCATCGGGTAGAGTTGAAATGGGTTACCACTAAATATTTATATATTAAAATGCTCTTTCTTAGTTGATAGATGCTGGCATAGATGTACTATTCTGCCAAATTTCAGCTTTTTAACTAAATGGAAAATAGTGTTTTTGTTGATGAATGTGTGACTGAGCGAGTCAGTCAACTTTACACTACAGTATATATCTAAAAATAGATTGTAAAAACAGGAAATTAAATGTTTATTGTTTGTGTGTTCAATGATGTGAGTTTTAAAAGCCTTTAGGTAGCATAAGTATACAACTGCCTAACTCTTGTTTTCACTTGACAGGAAAGGTTTCAAGACCGAACATAACCTGCAATGGAAGTGAATACCAGGCAACTTTATTCTGTGAGACAAGTGGTGATAAGTATACCACACTGAAGTGGGACCAAGATGAACAAAGTGTACCAGCCAGCCATGGTCAAATTTCTTTGGCTATTGTCAAAAGGAGGGGTTCTCATTACACTTGCATTTCAAGCAACCGTGTAAGCAAAGCAATAAATGTTTTTGCTCCTGAGGAATGTTTTTTAAAATGTAAGTAATTTATAATAATAAAGTTGACATAATTGGTTTAGATACCTGATTACAGTAATAAAAAATCATCAGCTATAAACTGGATATTAGAAGATATTTTTTAGTTTTAGTTTTTGTTTTATTTTTTATTTAGTTTTTGTTGTTTTCCATTTTCTAATTTTGGTTTTTATTTAGTTTTTCATTTTTTTTCTTTTTAATTTTTATTAAATTTTAATATTTCATAAATTGTCTTATTTTTTGTCACATTTTATTAGTTTTGTGTTACTCACCAAAAATGTCCACACAGACACAGTTTTGCAAGCATAAAAACACAGTTTTCTTTAAGGTTTTCAAATTGTATATCATTGATGTTGTACCTATCAATTTAATGCATGCAATTTTACTGTCTGTGACAGATCTCAATTTTCTCATGATTTGTAACACTTGATTATACTGAGTTTCCAGTATAATCAAAAAAATGCAAGAATTAAATAACAAATGTGTTCTGATGTTATTTGTTACTTTAACCTGCAACAAATTTAAGCAAATGGTTATTTTATCTCCAAAACATTTTATTTTTATTGATTCTCCTTGTGAGCGGTAAGATCACTACACATATATGCAGGCTATATATCAGCTACCATTTTCAAAACAATGAAAGTGTGTTTTTTTCAGGAAATGTATTTTTTTAAATACTGTCGAAGTCACTACTTGAACTACTTGAAATATTAATAATTGCAGAAATGGAGATGAAAGGTTTTCCATATATGTTGTATTTCTAAGAAGGCTACCATTTAAATTTAATATGGAACATCTGTAACAGCAAAATCTCAGATCTTTCACTAAATAAGCCACATACAAAACCTGGGTAGATGTAATTTAACTAATACATGTAGCAAAAAACAGATTTTAGCAATGAAGAGTGCTTAATGACACACTTCTAATATTCAGCTATTAAACAATATCTGGAGTTATGCACAGTCAGTCCACATACATATGGTAAGGACATGCAAACTCCATATACATACTGACCAGATTAACAATCAAGCCTGATCTAATGTCACTGTGTAATGATAATAATAACACATTTTTTATACAATGGTTTTCCAATCCTAAAAGCGCCTAATAAAAAATCAAAGGAATTGTCAAGTGGTCAATAAGAATAAAAGTAGTTATTGCATTAATAACACAGGATACAAACTAATATCAAACATTAAATACCAAATAATACATACAGTAAATATACTCTGGAAATGAGGACATTTGTGTCGAAAAGTGCCTTTCCCTATGTTACCATAATGCGCCTTTATATTGTCTTACTGTTTTTTAAAATGATGTAAAACTTTAGTAGCAGTTTATCACTATAATTATGATATGATGGCCACAATCACGGTGACTGGCAAACTACTAACCCATTAAATATTTTGAATATGTTAAGACTCTTAAATTAACAGACTTCAGTCCTTCCATTCTTTTTTGGATAGCTTAACTGTTGTAAACCTGTAAAAAATTATACGCATGGTAAATTCACTTCCAGTGAAATACAATTAATTTTACTCTTTTCAATTTAGTCTATTTGCATTTATCTACATTCCTTTATATTTTTCCACTGAAGCTATTTTACTCAGTAAATCTGGGTTCTTGGATAAATATGAATAGAAATTTTTATATAACATATTACTGAAATTGAATCTTGTGAGCATTAGCCACTTAATTGAATCTGTTGTGCCCTTTTGAAAACAAGGGTATTTGTTGATTCAAGTAGTCTGCGAACTTGCACCTTCTTTTCGGCATAATGGTTATTCCTGAATTTATGTAAATGAAAGAATTATGAAAATATTATTAAATTACTTGAAGAAGTGACATATTACTTGATCAACTGATAACTAAAAAGATACTCCATTTATATGACAGAATAAATGTTTGTTTTTTTTTTTAAATTAACCGAAACTTTAATAGTTGACTCATTCATTTACAGTTATAAATCCATTTTGGAACAATGGGTGATAATAACAATATTTCCCATTAAAATATTACAAAGCAGTACTTACTCGCACTTAAATCCAGTACCTGGATGTATGAAATTCCTTGTTTAACCAAGGTGCTGAAAGAAGAATCAAAAATAAGATTTTGCATACAAAATGTGAAATTGTAATTTTGATTTTGAATAAATTCACTTAGTTATGGTGAATTAGGATTACAAATAATTAATGAGCAACATTTATAATGAATTGTCTACTTACCAAGAAGATAAAGCTGAATTCAAAAAATGAAGTGAAAAAGCCAAGTTGGACAGATATCAATTATTCTTGTTAATATCTGTGTTGTTTACTAGCGGAATGGAAGTGAAGATTCTGGGAAAAAAGTGTGCGTACCACTTCCCTAAATGCTGATTGGTGTAGGGCTTTCAGATTTTACCAATGAGAAGATTTTCAAATTTTAGGAACCAAAATTCCTGACATTTTCAAAATTTTATAAGTTTCTCCCAGACAGACCTTGGCACATTAAAAATGAGGACATGTCTGGGAAAATAAGGACATTTGGCAGCGCTACACAAAGACAGTGTGGTGAAAATCAATATTAAAATTACAAAAAATAATTTTAATTTAACTTTAGTTTTCAGACATTTTTCCTTTTTATTATAGTCTTAGTTAACAATTTTTTTTTCATTAATGACATGGTTCTTTTTAGTTTTCATTAATGGGAATGGCACTGGAAAGTATACATAATATTTTTAATCATAACTGAGAATTTGTTTTGAATGTTACTTAAATCATAACTCTATAACATGTTAGAAAGGTTGCATGAAACCTTTTGTGATTTTTAAACAAATTTACGTGAAGCATAGTTATCCTTGTCTCCAAATAACTAAACACCTAAAGACAGTGTAGTGGTGATTTCCATTTCCTATTTCATTGTTGCAGCTTTCTTTATACATAGAGCACCAGACCTTTAACTAGTTTGAAGTTTTATGAAGTGAGTATTGGACCTATGACAAAGATTTTGGGACGTTCGGAAATATTTTCAAAATGTTTTACCATTTTTTTTCACCTTTTTTTGTCTTTAGGTTGCCATTCACATATAGGTCTAATTCCTGCAGTGATTTTTATGATTCTGATTCCTGTAACTGCATATGGTCTCTTCAAAGGTATGAATGTTTAGCTGCTTTTCCTCTTTGTATGGTTAAAAATGGCAAAACTCTGTTTCTGATCTGGACATTAATTGAAACTAAAAAAGTAAAGGTGTTAAATTATATGTGCGCTACATTCACTGTTTATTCTTCAGATGCTTCTCTAGGTAAATTGCAGTATTACTTTGAGGCCCAATAAGTAATTATTTGACTTTTACATATTTTTTAATATAATGCCTACTGCAAATATTTCTTTTAAGATTTTTGTGCTTATATTTTGTTTCTGCATCTTTTTTATTATGTTTAAGCACTTTCCAAAAGGAGAAAAGAAGAAACACCTGAAGCTGAGAAACTGATGAAAGGTATGAGGACCGTAAGACATATTTCAGACTTTCTTATCTTTCTAAGTGTTAAACTCCTATCAGTTTTATGGTTTGCTTTGTTGATATGTGTATAAGACTGAAGAAACTCAGTTTTTCCTCTGCTTTGCACCACTACTATTCATAATACTACTTCCACCCACATCAACAAAAATCATTACCTGTAGTTAATGACAATCAGTCAGCTGCCCCATTAATTTTCTTAATCCACTTTCCTATAGTATTGGCTATCCTTAGGCTATTTTCCCTAGGTCTGATGTCCACTCTTTCCAAATCATTTCTTTTGACTTCAACCTTTCTAGTTATATTAAAGTGCACAGTCTCAACTTTTCACTCTATAGACTAAAACTGCTCCTAAATAAATAAGATATTGCCTTAACACTAATTCATGCTGTGTTTCTTTTCACTCAGTGATTCCACATATATCCACCTGATCCTCTTATCTATGTCTTTTTAAACACTGTTTTATGCTACACCATATTTGGAAATGTACTTTCACATACAGTGGAACCTCGGTTCACAAACGTCTCGGTACACATACAACTCGGTTTATGACCAAAAAGTTTGCCAAATTTTTGTCTCGGTTCACGACCACACACTCCATATACAAACAAGCCAGTTTCCCTTTCAGTTTGTGCGCGCCGATGATTTCTGCACGTGTTGCATTGTTCTCGGTCAGACATGTGTGCTTGCACGTGTGTGCGTGCTTTCGCTGTGAACTCTTCGTGCTCTATTCCATTTCCCTTCCGGTTCGCATGCACCGATTACTGTATTTAAGCACATGTTGAGCCGCTCCCTGTTCATTGTTCTCAGTCAGACGTGCGTGCTTTACCTCTGATCTCTTTGTGCTCTACAGTATTTCGTGGGCTTTTGCAGTTAACCATGGCTTCTAAGCAAGTGAAGAGTGGTGAGAAGAAAGTTTTGAAGAAAATTGAAATCGAAGTAAAGAAAGAAATTATTGAAAAGTTTGAGCGTGGCGTTTGTGTTACTGATCTTGTTGCCGAGTACAAGAAGTCAAAATCTATGGTTTCAATTTTTCTAAAGCAGAAAGAATCTATTAAAGCAGCCGATGTTGCAAAAGGAGTTACAGCGTTAATCAGGCAGAGGCCTCATGTGCTGGAAGAGGTGGAAAAACTGTTGCTAGTGTGGCTGAACAAAAAGCAACTTGCAGGGGATAGCATAAGCGAGGCGATGTTATGCGAGAAAGCCAGGAAGATTCATGGTAATTTGCTGCAAAACTATCCTTCTACGAGTGCCAAAAGTGAGGAATTTAAAGCCAGTAGAGGATGGTTTGAAAAGTTTCGCAAAACAAGTGGCATTCATAGTGTGGCAAGGCATGGAGAGGCTGCTAGTTCCGACGCTGAAGCTGCGAAAGAATTTGTGAAAAATTTCACAAAATTAGTGGAGGACGAAGGCTACATCCCGCAACAAGTCTTCAACTGTGAGAAACCAGATTGTTCTGGAAGAGGATGCTAGGAAGAGAAGGCTATGCCCGGCCATAAACCAATGAAGGACAGGTTAACCGTTTTGCTGTGTGCTAATGCTAGTGGCGAGGTAAAAATCAAGCCGCTACTTGTTTACCAATTTGAGAACCCTTGTGCTTTCAAGCAGCACAATGTAAACAAAACCAGACTGCCTGTGATGTGGAGGGCAAACTTGAAGGAATGGGTCACAAGGACCTTGTTTTTGACAGTGCACCGGCACACACTCCAAATTTGGTTGACGATATGGTCGAGGAGACTTATTAAGGTCGTGTTCCTCCCCCCCAACACGACTCCTCTTCTGCAGCCCATGGACCAGCAGGTTATTTCAAATTTTAAGAAACTGTACACCAAAGGACTATTCACCAGGTGTTTCAATGTGACCGAGGAGACGTCTTTGACCCTGAAAGAGTTCTGGAAGAACCATTTTAATATCGTTTGTTGCATCAGCCTCATTGATAAAGCCTAGGAAGATGTCACACACCGCACATTGATCTCAGCCTGGAAGAAACTTTGGCCTGAATGCGTTCCTGAACAGATTTTAGAAAGCTTTGAGCCTCCTGTTGTGGATGAGATTGTGTCCATGAGCAAGAGCATGGATCTTGAAGTGGACAATGAGGACATCGAGGAACTGGTCCTGGATCATTAGGAGTAGCTGACGACAGAGGAACTCACTGAACTCCAGCAGGAGAAGCTTAGGTTGCTCACCGAGGAGCAGTACTCCGGGGAAGAAGAGGAAAGGATGGTTATAAAAAGTGATGCGATAAAAGCCATCATGGAAAAATGGAACAAGTGCAAGGATTTTTTCGAAAAGAACCACCCTGACAAAGCGGTTACGAACAGAGTGATAAACATGATGAACGGCAATGTCGTCTCGCATTTCCGAAAAATTTTAATGCGTAGGAAAAGGCAAGTCACATTAGACCACTATTTCACTAAGTCTGATCCACCAGCTAAACACACCAGAAACCCAAGAAATCACAACAGAGAAAACACCTGAAGGAAAACATCCCTCCATCACGGAGCCAGACTCTCCCTCAAAACTGTAACCTCCTCTCCACCCAATTCCTCCTCACTTCATGCCAGAACGGGACTCATGCAAGGTTAGTTTTCTTGGTGGTTTATGGCAGGCATGTCATACACGCGGTCCCCGGGCTGCATGCGGCCCGCATAACAGATCCTAGTTAGCACTAAACTTGTACAAAATGATTACTATCATTTGTGATTGAATCATTCTGCATCTTCAGCGTTACTTATTGACTTTTCTTACTTCTGCCTTCTGACAAAAGCACGTTTTCCCATGGCATTATGGTACTGGAAACGTCATCTGCTAGTATAGTTGCAGCGGCGAAGTCGCAACTGAAGTGCTAGGCTGCGGTCTCGGCCCACTACCGAGCCGCGAGAGAACTGCCAGCAACGGAGACTCACTCAATGAAGGGCTACAACAAAAAGGCTGCCCCCTTTACTGAGGACACTTTTCAGAACACTAGGCGGGCGGGGCTTTGCAGCAGCCCAGAGTGAGGAGAGACCGTGGTGAGAGAGTATTACAACAAAGTGTTTTTATGTTTCTGACAGTTTCCCCATATGACACGAGTCCACAGAAATCTTGTTACTACGAAGTACATTCAGCAGCAGATACTTTCATTACAACGAAGTGACCGTGAAATGCTTGAATGAATAATCCACAGAGCAGTTAGTTCTGTGGTCACAGCTCGGTTGTGGACATTTGAACAACGATCCCCAACAGAAGCATTGTAAAAAAATGTTCTTTCTTCGAACATTCCTCGTACTGTTTTTTTGCTGTTTTTGTTTTGTGTGGTTTTAAGTGATACCTTTTCCATATTGCTTGTCAACATTTGAAAAGCATCCATTGGAATTTAACTCATTGTCACCCTTCTATAGAAACGGCATACGTGCTATATGCAAAAAAGAAGAAAAATCTCGAGTTGCAAATGTATGAGAACTGCTGCATTTGAAGACGCCGAAAAAGCCGTTTTTATGTAGTTGCAGTGATGCTTGTTCAAGAAACATTCCAATTAATGCGGCACTCTTTCAAGAAAATATGAGGTTTTTAAACTCTCTTGGGACCCGGACAAACAACCTCACATGTGGCAATAGCGCTTCGGGACGCACTTCAGCGTGTTGTTCCCATTGGGTGGGGTGGATCCCAGATCCCAAAAGAGTTCAGAAACCTCACAATATGAAAGAAGAAGAAAAGGGTAACTGTGCTGACCACAACATGCTTCCGCATTTAGATAATGTTCACGTTGAATTCCTCCCACCCAATTGCACGGCAGTGCTTCAGCCATTGGACTTGGGCATCATTAGCACCCTGAAAGTGTATTATCGCAAGGAAATGCTGAGAAAAATTCTAGTCAGCATAACTTGTAGATAGGAGAAGATTAAACTAACGCAAAAGAAGCTATTGAAGCTGCTTCCATTTCCAACATACTATCTTTGTGATGCACGTTTTCTGCAGTGACAGCAACCAAAACAAGATTACGGAATAGACTCAACATAAGCAACACACTTCGCGTGTCACTGTCTTCCATCCTCCCCAGATAGGATCGTCTGGTTGTAGGAAAACAAGCTCAGGGCTCTCACTGATTCAGCATTATGGTAAGCTGTATAATTTCTATTACTATATTATAACAATAATAATAGAAATGTAATGTAAATTGTGTATAAAACTGCCCTACGAACCCTCCCATACTCACCCCACAAACTCCAACTTCCAACAACCCTGGAAAAATTTGCTCCTAGTAAAGCAGTCCTTGGTGTCAAAAAGGTTGCGGACCACTGGGCTACACTACTGGCTGGGCTGCTGAGACTGGCCACTGGGCAGAACTGACCATCAGAAGTAGTAATAGCTCGCATATTTTCACTTTTTTTTGCTATAGTTTTATGTAATTTTGTGCTGGTATTGTAACGAACAGTTAGTGCAGACTACAGCTGAAGATCTGAAGTGGACGTGAGAAGTTGGGGAGTTGTTTATTAACAGATTTTTGTGATTTTGAGTTTGTATAATTAGTGTAGGTCAGGGGGCTTTTTGCATATCGGCTTATTTTACAATATTAACTTTGAAGTAAACTTAGTAAAATAAAATTTGATTTTGGAGGATTTGTTTTCCAACATGTATTACTGAGCAATGAATTCAGTGAATGTTTTCGCGATTTCAGTTCACATGAACAGGACTTTGTGCTGTTTACGTCACCATACTCTTACAACGTTGAGAATGCGCCTGAGAGTATCCAAATGGAACTGACTGAACTGCAGTCAGATTCTATTCTGATGGCAAAATACAACGAAATTAGTGTGCCAGGCTTGTATGCTTACCTGCCACCCTCGTATTGCAGATCCATAAGTTGGCATCGACAGTACTGTCTATGTTTGGAAGCACTTACCTTTGTGAGCAATTTTTTTCATTAATGAAAGCTACCAAAACCCCACATCGCTCAAGACTTACTGCCGAGCACCTTTCATCCCTCATAAAAGTTGCAGCTGCACAAGATTTCAAGCCTAATATTGACAAACTGGTCACTAACAAGAGGTGCCAAGTGTCGGGACAAAAGAAATAAATCTCACACTGTAAGACTCCTATATAAACAATGAATATAATATAATGAATATAATATAATAATATAAGGACTTAGCTAAGAGGCTAAGACTCTAATTGTACGCTGTTGTACGGAGATTGTATGGAAATAAATTGCTTTTCTTTAAACTTTAAACTTTAAGTGTTAAATTTTTTAAAGTTTTCAGTATTGGAAAGAAAGCTACAGTAACTTTGTATAATAGTATTTGTTACAGTGCGGCCTGCTGGACTTGCATATGGCAGTCGAAGCGGCCCACCAATGGTAGTGAGTTTGACATGCCTGGTTTATGGTTTTTGTATTACTGTACGAATTTTTCAAAAGTTAATTTTTCAGTTTGTAGCGTGAATTTTTGCAATGTTACTTTTCTCTTTTTTAAAATGTTCGTTTTTTTTCCCTGTGCTTAAAACTCATTTAAAAAATGTGTTTACAGGGAGTGGTTCATAGCCTGATTTATTGCAATGTTACTTTTCTTGGTGGTTTATTAAATTACAGATTTTTCAAATGTTCCTTTTTTTCCCCTGTGCTTAAAACTCATTTTAAAAAAAGTGTTTACAGCAATCGGGTTGTAAGGGTATTAGCGTGAACTCCTGCAATGTTACTTTCTTGGTTGCTTGTGGTTGGTTTTTAAATAAAGTTCGGATTTGTTCTAATGTTCCTTTTTTTCCCCTGTGCTTAAAACTCATTTTAAAAAAGTGTTTACAGCTATCGGGTCATAAGGCTATAGCACGAACTCTTGCAATGTTAGTTTTCTCTGTTGTTTAAGGTTTTCTCGGTGTTATTCAATGTTTTTACATTTAGTTTACTATTAGATGTGCATTCTATCATATAATAACTATATTTGTGCTTGAAAATCTTTAAAAAATATATTTACATACAGTTCGTATGGTCTGGAACGGATTAATTGTATTTACATACAATTGTATGGGGGAAATTGCTTCAGTTCACGACCAACTCGGTTTACGACCAGAGTTTTGGAACGAATTATGGTTGTGAACTGAGGTTCCACTGTATAGCTTTGCACATACTTTTGGATGTGTTATGGTTCACCAGGGAAGAGAAATTGGCAATGGAAGGGGGTCGAAAAAATGGCAGTGCCATAGAAGACATCTGAAGATAGTACTCCCTCATTTTTGTACTTAGACATTGTGCTCTTTAGAGACTGGTACTGGTCATTTTTAAAATAATTAAAACTCTCAACTGAGTGGGGATTTTTTGTACTTAGTTTTACCACATATTTAAACTAATTTATCACATCAGCCTTGTAGAGTGAAATAAATGTGTTTTTGGCCTGCTGTGACCGAATAGTTGGAATTACGTGAGTTCTTTAAATTCATGCAGTGATGGGTATCATCTTCTCATGAGGAGATATAACTGTGCACACATTAAGTTTGGTCATTACTGGTAGACAGTTTTTGTTTTTGCTATGTTCAGGCATACCTTGTATATAGGGCAATGCTAGCAGAAACTCCTTCCCTGCACATGTATGATCATTTTAAATGTTACTGAGCGCATACATCTGAAAGTAGGACTAGGGTTGTTTTGCTGTAATGTTGTAGGTAGTACAATCTGATTTGAATTTAGAAGTGCAATAAAATAACATCCTCTTCCAACACTACAGCTGGCAACTCTAGAATTTAAACATAATAAAAAATATAAAAGGAAATTGTTTTTAAAAGTTGTTTTTCTATGTTTGTGTTCCTTTGCTCATGTGCACAAGTTTCAATATAAATATGTTACAAAGTGCACCCTTGCGTGGGGGGACAAAACATTTTAGCTAAGAATCTTAAGAACATAGTAGTGGCCCGTCATTGTTTGTCCAGTACTGTGCAGCTGGAGTAGCTCTGTTCCCATCAAGGACAGATTCATTAAATTAATATGTGGTATATTTTAAACTTGAATTGACTGTTGACATCTAAATTACATTTTTTTTTTCCATTAGATAACGAGGATCCAAATACTAATGTGACAGAACTCTTATGTAAGCATAGACATAGCATTTTGCATTTACTCTAATTGTGTGTGTGTGTGTGTGTGTGTGCGCGTGGGTAGGTGTGTGTGTGTGTTCACCCAGTAATGGACTACTGCCCTATCCAAGGATAGATCCTACCTTGCACATAATGCTTGCTGGGATTGCAGACAATTTCCCTGTGACCCTTTTGTTGATAAACAGGTTGAGAAAATTGATGAGTGGATAGAGAAACTACAAGCAGAATGTCTTCACACATCCTAATCAGTTGCTAGTCTACCCTTTTACAAGTTGACAATCAGTTTCTTACATTTTGAAAAATATAGCTTCACACACATTTTTTTTTATAATTCTGGATTCTACTGTTTTGCTATCTATGCCTGAAAGCTATGTCTTTGCATTTGTATGTTTTATCTCATTTATTGACACCTGCATTTTTGATTCCAATCTTAGAAGAATTACCTTGAAGAAGAAGAATTGTAATATTTTTTTCCATCCATTTTTTGAACTCACTTGTTTAATTTCCGAGTCGTTGTACGCAGAACTCTCAGTAGCATTTGACTTGTGGCAGATACAATCCTAGGTGAAGCCAAGACCATCACTATGCCTAACTCACATACATACACACAAATATACTCCATCTCACACTCTGCCCTTTAGTATGACATGTATTGTATTATCTTTATATTGAAATGTAATGTTCATCTAATAATTACTACTCTTATTATCTGAAACACAAAAACTTCAAACATTGTGCAAGAAAGATTTTGAGGTTCTTCACACAAGGCTTCAATGGTATTATTTTGAAGAATTGGAAAAGAGGTAATCAGAAAATTTAAGAAGAAAATAGTAGTGGCCCATCATTGTCTGCCCAATACTAGGTAGCTGGACTACTCTGTTTCCACCAAGGACAGATTCGTTAAATTAATGAATGGTATATTTTAAACTTGAATTGACTCTTGACATATAGATTACATTTTTATATTTTTCTTCAGATAACAATGAGCCAAATACTAAAGTGACAGAACCCTTAGGTAAGTGGAAACACAATGTTCTGCATTTACTTTTGCCAAGCTTGTGTGAATGACTCTGTTTGTGTGTGTCAGGGTAGGTCTGTGTATGTAATGCTTGCGGGGATCTTAGAATTCAGGATTCTACTATTTTGCTGTGTCTGAAAGCAGTGCCTTTGCATTTGTATGTTTCATCCCATTGATTGACTCTTAGATTTTTCATTCCAACCTCAGAGGAATTTTTAAAAGTTGTTTTTCTACGTTTGTCTTCCTTTGCTCATGTGCACAAGTTCCAAAATAAACCTGTTACAAAGTGCACCCTTGAGTGAGGGGACAAAATATTTTAGTTAAGAATCTTAAGAAGAACATAGCAGTGGCCTGTCATTGTTTATCCAATACTATGCAGCTAGACTAGCTCTGTTACCACCAAGGACAAATTCATTAAATTAATATATGGTATATTTAAACTTGAATTGACTGTTGACATCTTAATTACATTTTTATTTTTTTCATTAGATAACGAGAATCTGTATACGTATGTGACAGAACAACCCTTATGTAAGCATACATAGTATTTTGCATTTATTCTCATTGTGTGTGTGTGTGTGTGTGTGTGTGCGTGGGTAGATGTGCGAGTGTGTTCACCCAGTAATGCACTACTGCTCTGTCCAAGGATAGATCCTACATTGCACATAATGCTTTCTGGGATGGGCGACAATTTCCCTGTGACCCTTTTGTAGATAAGTAGGTTGAGAAGATTGATGAGTGGATAGAGAAACTACAAGCAGAATGTCTTCACACATCCTAATCAGTTTCTAGTCTACCCTTTTACATGTTGACAATCGGTTTCTTACATTTTGAAAAATATAGCTTCACACACATTTTTTTTATAATTCTGGATTCTACTATTTTGCTGTGCATGAAAGCAGTTTCTTTGCATTTTATATGTTTTATGTAATTTATTGACACTTGCATTTTTCATTCCAATCCTAGAAGAATTTCCTTGAAGAAGAAGAATTGTAATATTTTTTCCATCCATTTTTTGAACTCACTTGTTTAATTTCAGAGTCATGGTACGCCGAACTCTCAGTAGCATTTGACTTGTGGCAGATACAATTCTAGGTGAAGCCAAGACCATCACTTTGCATAACTCACATACATATACACAAACATACTCCATCTCACACTCTGCCCTTTAGTATGACATGTATTGTGTTATCTTCATATTGAAATGTGATGTTCATTTAATAATTACTGCTCTTATTATCTGAAACACAAAAACTTCAAACATTCTACAAGAAAGATTTTGAGGTTCTTCACACAAAGCTTCAATGCTATTGTTTTGAAGAACTGGAAAAGGGGTAATCAGAAAATTTAAGAAGAATATATTAGTGGCCCATCATTGTTTGTGCAGTACTAGGCAGCTGGACTACTCTGTTCCCACCAAGGATAGATTTGTTAAATTAATCAGTGGTGTATTTTAAACTTGAGTTAACTATTTACATATAGATTACATTTTTATTTTTTTCTTCAGATAGCAATGAGCTAAATATTAAGATGACAAAACCCTTAGGTGAGTTTATACATAACGTTCTGAATTTATTTGTGCCAAGCTTGTGTGAATGACTCTATGTGTGTCAGGGTAGGTCTGTGTATGTAATACTTGCGGGGATCTTATAATTCAGGATTCTACGATTTTACTGTGCCTGAAAGCAGTGCCTTTCCATTTGTATGTTTTATCCCAATGATTGACTCTTGGATTTTTCATTCCAACCTCAGAGGAATTTTTAAAAGTTGTTTTTCTACGTTTGTCTTCCTTTGCTCATGTGCATAAGTTACAATATAAACCTGTTACGAAGTGGACCCTTGGGTGGGGGGACAAAACATTTTAGCTAAGAATGTTAAGAAGAACATAGTAGTGGCCCGTTATTGTTTTTCCAATGCTATGCAGCTGGACTAGCTCTGTTCCCACCAAGGACAGATTCATTAAATTAATGAGTGGTGTATTTTAAACTTGAATTAACTCTTGACATCTAGATTACATTTTTATTTTTTTCTTCAGATAACAAAGAGCTAAATATTAAGATGACAAAACCCTTAGGTGAGTTTATACATAACGTTCTGAATTTATTTGTGCCAAGCTTGTGTGAATGACTCTATGTGTGTCAGGGTAGGTCTGTGTATGTAATACTTGCAGGGATCTTATAATTCAGGATTCTGTAATTTTACTGTGCCTGAAAGCAGTGCCTTTCCATTTTTATGTTTTATCCCAATGATTGACTCTTGGATTTTTCATTCTAACCTCAGAGGAATTTTTAAAAGTTGTTTTTCTACGTTTGTCTTCCTTTGTTCATGTGCATAAGTTACAATATAAATCAGTTGCAATGTGCACCCTTGGGTGGGGGGACAAAACATTTTAGCTAAGAATGTTAAGATGAACATTGTAGTGGCCCATCATTGTTTGTTCAATACTATGCAGCTGGACTAGCTCTGTTCCCACGAAGGACAGATTCATTAAATTAGTATGTAGTATATTTTAAACTTGAATTGACTGTTGACATCTAAATTACATTTTTATTTTTTTCATTAGATAACGAGGATCCAAATACTAATGTGACAGAACCCTTATGTAAGCATAGATATAGCATTTTGCATTTACTCTCATTGTGTATGTGTGTGTGTGTGTTCACTCAGTAATGGCCTAGAGTCCTGTCCAAGGATACACATAATGCTTGCTGGGATTGGAGACAATTTCCCTGTGACCCTTTTGTAGATAAATAGGTTGAGAAAATTGATGAGTGGATAGAGAAACTACAAGCAGAATGTCTTCATACATCCTATTCAGTTGCTAGTCTACCCTTTTACAAGTTGACACAGTTTCTTATATTTTGAAAAATACAGCTTCACACACATTTTTTTTATAATTCTGGATTCTACTATTTTGCTGTGCATGAAAGCAGTTTCTTTGCATTATGTATGTTTTATGTAATTTATTGACACTTGCATTTTTCATTCCAATCCTTGAAGAATTTCCTCTTAGAAGAATTGTAATATTTTTTTCCATCCATTTTTTGAACTCACTTGTTTAATTTTAGAGTCATGGTACGCAGAACTCTCAGCATTGGACTTGTGGCAGATACAATTCTAGGTGAAGCCAAGACCATCACTATGCATAACTCACATACCTACACACAAACATACTCCATCTCACACTCTGCCCTTTAGTATGACATGTATTGTGTTATATTCATATTGAAATGTAATGTTCATCTAATAATTACTACTCTTATCATCTGAAACACAAAAACTTCAAACATTCCGCAGGAAAGATTTTGAGGTTCTTCAGACAAGCTTCAATGCTATTATTTTGAAGAATTGGAAAAGGGGTAATTAGAAAATTTAAGAAGAACATATTAGTGGCCCATCATTGATTGTGCAGTACTCTGTAGCTGGACTACTCTGTTCCCACCAAGGACAGATTCGTTAAATTAATGAATGGTATATTTTAAACTTGAATTGACTCTTGACATCTAGATTACATTTTTATTTTTTTTCTTCAGATAACAATGAGCCAAATACTAAAGTGACAGAACTCTTAGGTAAGTGGAGACATAACATTCTGCATTTATTTGTGCCAAGCTTGTGTGAATTGACTCTGTTTGTGTGTGTCAGGGTAGGTCTGTGTATGTAATGCTTGCGGAGATTTTATAATTCAGGATTCTACAATTTTGCTGTGCCTGAAAGCAGTGCCTTTGCATTTGTATGTTTTATCCCATTGATTGACTCTTGGATTTTTCATTCCAACCTCAGAGGAATTTTTAAAAGTTGTTTTTCTACGTTTGTCTTCCTTCGCTCATGTGCACAAGTTCCAAAATAAACCTGTTGCAAAGTACACCCTTGGGTGGGGGAACAAAACATTTTAGCTAAGAATATTAAGAAGAACATAGTACTGGCCCATCATTGTTTGTCCAATACTATGCAGCTGGACTAGCTCTGTTCCCACCAAGGACAGATTCATTAAATTAGTATGTGGTATATTTTAAACTTGAATTTACTTTTGACATCAAAATTACAATTTTATTTTTTTCATTAGATAATGAGGATCCGAATACTAATGTGACAGAACCCTTATGTAAACATAGACATAGCATTTTGCATTTATTCTCATTTTGTGTGTGTGTGTGTGTGTGCGTGGATAGGTGTGTGTGTATGTTCACCCAGTAATGGACTACTGCCCTGTCCAAGGATAGATCCTACCTTGCACATAATGCTTGCTGGGATTGATGACAATTTCCCTGTGACCCTTTTGTAGATAAGTAGGTTGAGAAAATTGATGAGTGGATAGAGAAACCACAAGTAGAATGTCTTCACACATCCTAATCAGTTGCTAGTCTACCCTTATACACATAAACATACTCCATCTCACACTCTGCCCTTTAGTATGACATGTATCATGTCATGTCGTGTTCATCTAATAATTTTACTCTTATTATCTGAAACACAAAAACTTTAAACATTCAGCAAGAAAGATTTTAAGGTTCTTCACACAAGGCTTCAATGCTATTATTTTGAAGAACTGGAAAAGGGGTAATCAGAAAATTTAAGAAGAAAATAGTTGTGGCCCGTCATTGTTTGTGCAATACTATGCAGCTGGACTACTGTGTTCTCACCAAGGACAGATTCATTAAATTAATGAGTGGTGTATTTTAAACTTGAATTAACTCTTGACATCTAGATTACATTTTAATTTTTTTCTTCAGATAACAAAGAGCTAAATATTAAGATGACAAAACCCTTAGGTAAGTTTATACATAACGTTCTGAATTTATTTGTGCCAAGCTTGTGTGAATGACTCTGTTTGTGTGTGTCAGGGTAGGTCTGTGTATGTAATGCTTGCGGGGATCTTAGAATTCAGAATTCTACAATTTTACTGTGCCTGAAAGCAGTGCCTTTGCATTTGTATGTTTTATCCCATTGATTGACTCTTGGATTTTTCATTCCAACCTCAGAGGAATTTTTATAAGTTGTTTTTCTACGTTTGTCTTCCTTTGCTCATGTGCACAAGTTACAATATAAATCTGTTGCAAAGTGCACCCTTGGGTGGGGGGACAAAATATTTTAGCTATGAATGTTAAGAAGAACATAGTAGTGGCCCATCATTGTTTGTCCAATACTATGCAGCTGGACTAGCTCTGTTCCCACCAAGGACAGATTCATTAAATTAATATGTAGTAAATTTTAAACTTGAATTGACTGTTGACATCTAAATTACATTTTTATATTTTTCATTAGAGAACGACCCTTATGTAAGCATAGACATAGCATTTTCAATTTATTCTCATTGTGTGTGTGTGTGTGTGTGTGTGTGTGTATGTGTGAGTGCGTGGGTAGGTGTGTGTGTTCACCCAGTAGTGCACTACTGCCCTGTCCAAGGATTGATCCTACCTTGCACGTAATGCTTGCTGGGATTGGCGACAATATCCCTGTGACCCCTTTGTAGATAAGTAGGTTGAGAAAATCGATGAGTGGATAGAGAAACTACAAGCAGAATGTCTTCACGCATCATAATCAGTTTGTTGTTTACCCTTTTACATGTTGACAATCAGTTTCTTACATTTTGAGAAGTACAGCTTCACACACATTTTTTTTTATAATTCTGGATTCTACTATTTTACTATGCATGAAAGCAGTGTCTTTGCATTTGTATGTTTTATCTAATTTATTGACACTTGCATTTTTCATTCCAATCCTATAAGAATTTCCTTGAAGAGGAAGAATTGTAATATTTTTTCCATCCATTTTTTGAACTAACTTGTTCAATTTCAGAGTCATGGTACACAGAACTCTCAGTAGCATTGGACTTGTGGTAGATGCAATGCTGGGTGATGCCAAGACCATCAACATGCCTAACTCACATACATACACACAAACATACTCCATCTCACACTCCGCCCTTTAGTATGACATGTATTGTATTATCTTTATATTGAAATGTAATGTTCATCTAATAATTACTACTCTTATCATCTGAAACACAAAAACGTCAAACATTCCACAGGAAAGATTTTGAGGTTCTTCAGACAAGCTTCAATGCTATTATTTTGAAGAATTGAAAAAGGGGTAATTAGATAATTTAAGAAGAACATATTAGTGGCCCGTCATTGTTTGTGCAGTACTATGTAGCTGGACTACTCTGTTCCCACCAAGTACAGATTCGTTAAATTAATGAATGGTATATTTTAAACTTGAATTGACTCTTGACATCTAGATTACGTTTTTATTTTTTTTCTTTAGATAACAATGAGCCAAATACTAATGTGACAGAACTCTTAGGTAAGTGGAGACATAACATTCTGCATTTATTTGTGCCAAGCTTGTGTAAATTGACTCTGTTTGTGTGTGTCAGGGTAGGTCTGTGTATGTAATGCTTGCGGGGATCTTAGAATTCAGGATTCTACTATTTTGCCGTGCCTGAAAGAAGTGCTTTTGCATTTGTATGTTTTATCCCATTGATTGACTCTTAGATTTTTCATTCCAACCTCAGAGGAATTTTTAAAAGTTGTTTTTCTACGTTTGTCTTCCTTCGCTAATGTGCCTAAGTTCCAGTATAAACCTGTTGCAAAGCGCACCCTTGGGTGGTGGAACAAAACATTTTAGCTAAGAATGTTAAGAAGAACATAGTACTGGCCCATCATTGTTTGTCCAATACTATGCAGCTGGACTTGCTCTGTTCCCACACAGGACAGATTCATTAAATTAATATGTAGTATATTTTAAACTTGAATTTACTTTTGACATCTAAATTACATTTTTATTTTTTTCATTAGATAACAAGGATCCGAATACTAATGTGACAGAACCCTTATGTAAACATAGACATAGCATTTTGCATTTATTCTCATTTTGTGTGTGTGTGTGTGTGTGCGTGGATAGGTGTATGTGTATGTTCACCCAGTAATGCACTACTACCCTGTCCAAGGATAGATCCTACCTTGCACATAATGCTTGCTGGGATTGATGACAATTTCCCTGTGACCCTTTTGTAGATAAGTAGGTTGAGAAAATTGATGAGTGGATAGAGAAACCACAAGCAGAATGTCTTCACACATCCTAATCAGTTGCTAGTCTACCCTTATACACATAAACATACTCCATCTCACACTCTGCCCTTTAGTATGACATGTATCATGTCATGTCGTGTTCATCTAATAATTTTACTCTTTTTATCTGAAACACAAAAACTTCAAACATTCAGCAAGAAAGATTTTAAGGTTCTTCACACAAGGCTTCAATGCTATTATTTTGAAGGACTGGAAAAGGGGTAATCAGAAAATTTAAGAAGAAAATAGTAGTGGCCCGTCATTGTTTGTGCAATACTATGCAGCTGGACTACTGTGTTCTCACCAAGGACAGATTCGTTAAATTAATGAGTGGTGTATGTTAAACTTGAATTGACTCTTGACATCTAGAGTACATTTTTATTTTTTTTCTTCAGATAAAAATGAGCCAAATACTAAAGTGACAGAACCCTTAGGTAAGTGGAGACATAACGTTCTGCATTTATTTGTTACAAGCTTGTGTGAATGACTCTGTTTGTGTGTGTCAGGGTAGGTCTGTGAATGTAATGTTTGTAGGGATCTTATAATTCAGGATTCTACTATTTTGCTGTACCTGAAAGCAGTGCCTTTGCATTTGTATTTTTATCCCATTGATTGACTCTTGGATTTTTCATTCCAACCTCAGAGGAATTTCCTTTCAGAAAAAGAGTACCAATATTTTTACATCCATTTTGCAAACTCAATTTCAGAGTCGTGGTTAGCAGAACTTTCTGTAGCAATGGAGTTGTGGCAGAAACAGTCATCGGTGACGCCAAAACCATTATAATTTATAACTCACCAACACATTCACAAACACAGACCAACAGACACCAACCCCCTTGAGCATGCCAAACATTAATTTATCTTTATATTGTAATTTAATGCCCATGTAGTAATTGTTATTCACACAAGGCTTCAGTGTTTTCTTTAATGCAGAATTAAAAAAAGGGTTGGTATCAAAGTTTGTAGGTGGACTAACTAAATGAGAGGTGCCTTTTAAACTTCAGTTGACTCTTGACATCTAATTACATTTGTATTTTTTTCTCCAGATAACACAGAGCTGAATACCAATTTGACAGCAACTTTAAGTAAGTATAAGCATTGTGCATGTGTATGTGTACACCCTGCAGTGGATTAGTACCTTTCCAGGGATTGTTCCTACCTAGCACGCAGTGATTGCTGGGATAGGTGACAGTTTCCCCACAACCCAGTTAAAGCAGACTTAGTAGTAGCCCATTCTTATTTGTCTGCTACTATGCAGCTGGACTGACTCTGTTCTTACCAGGCAGATTCATTAAGTTAATGAGTTTTGTATTTTAAACTTGAATTGACTTTTGACATCTAATTACATTTTTATTTTTTTCTTCAGATAACGAGGTGCTGAATGCTGAAGTGACAACACCCTTACGTAAGTGTAAGCATTGTGCATTTAATCTCCCCAAGTGTATGTATGTGTGTGCGCTGTGGGGTAGGAATATGCATGTGTACACCTTGCACTAGTGCCCTGTCCAGGTATTGTTCCTACCCTGCTCACATAGATTGCTGGGATAGGTGACAGTTTCCCATAACCCTGTTAAGGCAGATATAGTAGAGGCCCATTCTTTTTTGTCCACTACTCTACAGCTGGACTTAGTCTGTTTGCACCAAAGACAGATTCATTAAATTAATGAGTGGTTTATTTTAAACTTCAATTGACTCTTGACATCTAATTATATTTTTATTTTTTTCTTCAGGAAACAAGGAGCTCAATTCTAAAGTGACAGCACCCATAAGTAAGTACAGTATAAGCATTGTGCATTTAATCTCCCCAAGTGTGTGTGTGTCTGTATGAGTTTGTGTGTGTGTGTGTGTATGTTTATACACCTGCAATGAAATAATGCCCTGTCCAGGGATTGCTCCTACCTTGCATGAATAATTGTTGGGATAGGCAACAGTTTCTCCGCAACCGTGTTTTGGATCAGTAGGTTTAGAAAATGTATTAGTAGATGGACAAACTGGCCAGAGTGTCATCACACATCCTAATCGGTCACTGATCTACCCTTTTACATGTTAAGAATCAGAGCGTTACATTTTGGAAAATATAGCTTCACTCACATTTTTTCTTATAATTCAGGATTCTGCTATTTTGTTATGCCTGAAAGCAGTGCCTTTACATTTGAATATTTTGCAGTCATAGATGAAACCAACACCATCGCTATGTATAACTTTCACACAAACACACACCAATTGAAACCTTATTATCTGAAAAACAAACATTTCAAACATTCGTCAAAAATTTTTTTCTCCGGATAACGAGGAACCTAATATTAAAGTGACAGCACCCTTCAGTAAGTATAGAAATAGCATTCTGCATTTATTCTGCCCTTAGTTGTGCCTGTTTGCGTGCAGGTGTGTGTCTGTTTGTGTATTCACTGTATCATAGATTGTCTAGGGATTGTTTCTCCAGTTTACCTGTGAATCTGCTTCTCTAGTAAGCAGATTAGAAAATTGATCAATGGTTGAATGCATGAACTGCAACCAGAAAGTTTTTGCACATCCTAACCAGTAATGGTCTACCCTTTGTGATAAACGCGCTATATAGCGCCCGGCCCAGCACAGACTGACGCAGAGGCACGTGTAAAATCACACAGGTTTTTTATTTTTCTTCAGCTGGAGGGCACGTCTTCCCAGTAATCCCTCCAGCCACAACACAGTCCCAAAGCACTTTAAACAGAGCACAAACAACCCTTCCTCTGGCACCATCACTCCTCCCAGGCAACCTCGTCCTCTTCCTCCCGATTCTGGCCATTGAGTGGTGGAGGCTGGCCTGTTTTATAGCCCACCCGGAAGTGTTCCAGGTGTTTGACCACCTGGTCCCAATTGCGCCTCCGTGGGGCTGATGATTCGTCTAGCCGGGTTCTTGAGACTCGGTAGCACCCCTTAGCAGCCATCCCAGCTGCCAACCAGGCTGTGGAAGACTCCATCTCCCATGGAGTCAGGTGGGAGGCTGGGGAATCATCGTCAGCCCGGGAGGCTGCCACCAAGCTTCCCAGGGGAGGTATTGAGCTGTCCAAAGTTGCTCCCCTGGAACATACATAGCAGGGGCCTCCCGGCCGGGCATGGAACCCAGCCGTCCATCACATCTTTTACATATTGGCATTCAGACCGATACACATCTTTGATGTGCCTGAAACCAGTGCCTTCACATTTGTATGTTTAATTCTATTAATTTTTTCTCTGCACTAGATGGTAAAAAAGGGTGTTGAAAAAATCCACAATCCATTCATATATGGCCACAAATAGACTTGGAGAAAGCACCTTGACAAGTGTTACCTTTCATCCTGTATTTTGTGCTACCTAAGCAGTATTATCACACCTTTTATGAGTAAAATTTCAAACCATAGAATGTGTTTCACATTACTGTAAGATAACGATGCTAGAAATCACTTTTGAACTGTAGAATTATACATTCTTATTTAAAATATATACTTGTGTTTCTGTGTAGTTAATAATAATAATAATAATAATAATAACAATAATAATACTAATAATGAGAATGGTCTGGGCACTACCTCACAAACAATTACAGATTTGGTTTTGTTGAGTTCCATAAATGAATGCGTGAATAAACAACAGTGTTGGACTCCAAAAAATCAGGAAGACCCTGCAAGTTTGTGTTTAAAAACGTCGATAATAAAGATCCAGCTCCGTAAAAGAATGTCAGTCCATTGCAGGTCACACATTCACTCATACACTTTAGAAGAGCTAGTAAACTTAGCCTGACCTAATATGTCTGTGGGATCTCAGAGGAAAAACAGATTTCCCATGAAAAAATCACACAGACACAGGAAGAAAATATAAAATCCACGCAGTCATTTGCGCAGCAGGAGTTCAAAACCCAGACTTCTTAAGCCATGAATTTGCCCCTGCTAGCTTCAACTGAAAAGTCTAAATTGATCAAATGTTAGGCAGCACCCAGTAGTTTCCTGTCCAGTCTTAGTTTATGCCTTCGTGTCCAGTATTACAGATTTAAACAATTCGAGAAGTATTTTTCTAAACTAAATGTAACATTTTTGGGATAGGCTTCAGATGCTCACAATACTTCAGAAGAAGAGGATTTCAGAAAATTTAATACATATGTTCTTTCTATTATTGCTTATGTAATGTGGATGTCTGTAACCAGAAAAGTCAGGTTTTGATATTAGTTTTAATATCTAACAAAAATGCTATTATAATTAAAATAAAATATTAATCGGATGTGTTATGATGCCAGGATAAGACAAATATGTTCCGAGAATTTTTAGGTAAAGAATACACAGGTTTCAAGGTAAGGTTTAATGTTTCAGGGTAATCCTTGGATAGAGCACTACTGACTAACCATAGGTTCCAAAGGGTGGCAGCGGGTTGCTTGTTAATTAGTGTATGCAAATAAGAATTTCATTGAACCCTATACATGTGTCAATTAAAATTCTATAAACATAAAGTTAAATGAGTAAAGTTTATTATGTTTGCCTTAGTCCTGTTAGTCAAGTGTGTTTTTTTATAGAGTGACTAAAAATACAGTAGTCAAGAACTCAGTCGTCAGCTTTGTACAAAAAAAAACAAAGTAGTGAATATAATATTATTGATATGATATTAGTCATACTTGGTAGAGCCGAACATTAAATATTTAAAAAGAGAAAGCAATTTTAAAAAAATTAAATATATGACTAATTATAGCAGAAGGTATTCTTTTTTTTTTAAACTCCAGTGGTTGAAAGATGAAAAGGAAATGTAAGATCACCCCTTGAGAACAACTGGAATCTTAATTCCAATTTAGGGTAAAGTCACTTAATTACAGTGAATTACAGGTAATCATGTATAGCATACATACATTGCCAAATATGTTTGGTGTAATTTAGGATCGCAGGAATCCAAAGTCCTTCCAGCAACACTGTGCTCGGCACGAGACAAACTTGGACAGGGCTTTAGTCCCTTGTAGAGTCCAATCATGCCCACATCCACACTCAAACTTAATTGGGATATCTGTTTAACATAACCTGCATATTTTTGAGGCTGTGGAAGGAACACCAGAGCACCTGTAGCAAAATCTACGAAGACAGAAGAATGTGCAGACTGCACACAACAAAAAAATAGGCATGGGATACAAATATCAGACATTCAGACCGTGAAGTGGCAATGGAAACAACTGTGCTACCTTTCAAGGTGTAAAATTCAAATAATGACAAATAAAATGTATTAATCATTGTCCTCTCATCAAGAAAGTATAAAGAGAACAACAGAATTATTTACTAATTTTACTAAATAAATAAAGTCTAGTTATTGAAAATCAGTTACTTTTGCTGCCGTCTGCCTGTACAAACTTTAGTAACTAGGCTGAAGAGTCACATGAGTTTTTTGACAGCTCACCTTAAGGATTTATACAAAGACCAGAAAGGAAAACTTGCATACAGGATGTTACTTAGTGTATATAGGGCAGCACGGTAGTGCAACCGACAGCACTGTTGCCTCGCAGTAAAGGGTTTCTCTGGGTGATCCAGTTTCCCCCCACTGTTTAAAGACATGTGTGTTAGGTGAATTGATCAGGCTGAATGTGTACGGTGTGTAGTTGTGTGCATGTGGTTTGCCCTGCAATGGACTGGTGTCCTGTGCATTGTTTGCTCTTTCCTTGTGCCCTGTACTAGCTGGGATAGGCTGCAACTCTTCTTGTGACGCATGTCTGAATTAAGCAAATTAGAAAATGACATATACTGTATATATGGATGGATAGATAGATAGATAGATAGATAGATAGATAGATAGATAGATAGATAGATAGATAGATAGATAGATAGATAGATAGATAGATAGATAGATAGATACTTTATTAATCCCAGGGGGAAATTCACATACTCCAGCAGCATACTGATAAAAAAACAATATTAAATTAAAGAGTTATAACAATGCAGGTATAACAGACAATAACTTTGTATAATGTTAACGTTTACCCTCCCGGGTGGAACTGAAGAATCGCATAGTGTAGGGGAGGAACGATCTCCTCAGTCTGTCAGTGGAGCAGGACAATGACAGCAGTCTGTCACTGAATCTGCTCCTCTGTCTGGAGATGATACTGTTTAGTGGATGCAGTGGATTCTCCATGATTGACAGGAGACTGCTCAGCACCTGTCACTCTGCCTCAGATGTCAAACTGTCCAGCTCCATGCCTAAAATAGAGCCTGCCTTCCTCACCAGTTTGTCCAGGCGTGAGGCATCCTTCTACTTTATGCTGCCTCCCCAGCACACTACCGTGTAGAAGAGGGCGCTGGCCACAACCGTCTGATAGAATATCTGCATTATCTTATTGCAGATGTTGAAGGACGCCAGCCTTCTAAGGAAGTATAATCAGCTCTGTCCTTTCTTGCACAGATCATCAGTATTGGAAGTCCAGTCCAATTTATCATCCAGCTGCACTCCCAGGTATTTATAGGTCTGTACCCTCTGCACACAGTCACTTCTGATGATTACGGGGTCTGTGAGGGGCCTGGTCCTCCTAAAATTCACCACCAGCTCCTTGGTTTTGCTGGTGTTCAACTGTAGGTGGTTTGGGTCGCACCATTTAACAAAGTCCTTGATTAGGTTCCTATACTCCTTCTCCTGCCCATTCCTGATGCAGACCATGATAGCAGTGTCGTCAGCGAACTTTTGCATGTGGCAGGACTCCAAGTTGTATTGGAAGTCCAATGTATATAGGCTGAACAGGAACAGAGAAAGTACAGTCCCCTGCAACGCTCCTGTGTTGCTGACCACAAAGTCAGACCTGCAGTTCCTGATATGCACATACTGAGGCCTGTCTGTAAGATAGTCCACAATCCATGCCACCAGGTATGAATCTAATCCCATCTCTGTCAGCTTGTCCCTAAGGAGTAGAGGTTGTATAGTATTGAAGGCACTAGAGAAGTCCAGAAACATAATTCTTACAGCACCACTGCCTCTGTCCAAGTGGCAGAGGGATCGGTGTACTTTATATAGATGATGGCATCCTCCGCTCCCACCTTCTCCTGGTATGCGAACTGCAGAGGGTCGAGAGCGTGATGAACCTGTGGCCTCAGGTGGTAAAGCAGCAGCCTCTCCATGGTCTTCGTCACATGTGACATCAGAGCGACAGGCCTGGAAGTCATTCAGCTCACTAGGACGTTATACCTTTGGGACTGGGGTGATGCAAGATGTTTTCCAAAGCTTCGGGACTCTCCCCTGTTCCAGGCTCAGGTTGAAGATGCGCTGTAGAGGACTCCCCAGCTCCAATGCACAGGACTTAAGCAGTCGTATGCCGTAACAATGTGCGCATTGGTTGTACAGTAGTAATTATGGCAGGTAGTGAAGACAAGGGAAAGACATAGAAAATAATAGAATATGGCGTTTTAATGGGAAAATTCTGAACTTCAAGCACATCAGTAAGCAAATGAATGATTTCATGTATCTTTTACAAAAATATATCTCATTGATTTTGTGACATACTGTAGTGTCCCAACCTTATATTTTGTAAAGCATATATTAGTATTAAGTCAAATATTACCTAGGGTGACATTTAAATATGAGATCTATGCATTGTCTCTCTTATTACTGGCAGAATGACTTCAGAAAGTGCATATACTGCATTTTCAAAACATCAAGAGCAGTTAGACAAGTAGTTATATCTTCACAGCATACTTATGGATGAAACACCTTTAGAACTTATTGTATGTTGTTTAGAGGACTGAAACCAGAAATAAGTCAGAATGGAAGGGACAGGTACTTATCTACATATAGTATATTACTTGCTCTTGAAAATAAGAGATGGATGTGCAAAAGATTCTGAGAATTTTAGACAATATTGTGTGTTAAAAGTCATCTTATTTTTTCATAAATAAAAATTGAAAGTTAATTTGTAAGAATTATTTTTTCTACAGATATCAAGGAATCAAATAGTGAAGAATCAGGACCTTCAAGTAAGTATAGACATGGCGTTCTCCATTTATTCTGAAACTACACTTATATAAGTATATATACTATATATCGTGGAAGATAAGAGATGGATGTGCAAAACATTCTGAGAATTTTAGACAATATGGTGCGTTAAAAGTCAGCTTATTTTTTCATAAATACAAATTGAAAGTTAATTTAAGAATTATTTTTTCTACAGATACCAAGCAACCAAATAGTGAAGAACCAGGACCTCCGAGTAAGTATAGACATGGCGTTCTCCAATTATTCTGAAACTACACTTATATGTTATAAGTTGTGGCAGTAGGGGGCACTAGTGCTCCCTTGAACCCTCAGGTACAACTCTAGAAACCAGGTAAAAGTCCAAGACTTTTTATTATGGTTCACAGTGGACCAAGCACCTCCCACACTACTTATAAATATTTAAACCATTAAATAAACACAATATTCTCTCTCCTCCTCGCCCAGACACTTTGCTCCTCTCCCACCCAGCACAGCTCGTTGTCTGGACTGAGGCACCGTCCTTTTATAGCCCCGGACCCGGAGGTGTTCCTGTTCCAACAGTCCACAGTTCCTTATTCCTTCCGGGTCAGGTCAATCAGTCCTTTACTTCAACCCGGGAGCACGTCGTTCCTTCCCGTCACATGACCGTGACATACTCCCGGGTCATAAGGCACAAAAGAGCCCATAAGCCCCCCCACAGCGACTCCTGGTGGCCCCCAAGGTATCCAGCAGGGCTGTATAAAAACACTACATAGTCCATAAGGCCCTGCTGGAACTCGGGGCACGATCCTGCTGTCGGGAGAGCTCCTCCAGACGGCCTAGGGGTGAGGGCTGGAGCACAAAGCCGGCAATCCTCCACAAAGTATATATACTATATATTGTGGAAGATAACGGGGCCATACTTCTCTCTGAACCAGGACTCAGACAGGCACAGAAACACAAGCCCAAAACACACCCTTTTATTTTCTTCGTGGGGAAGCTCTATTTCCTAGCTCCCCACTTCCGAGCACAGTACACAGTACACAGCACTTACAGTAATAATACTCAGTCCCTTCTTTCTTCTTCCTTCTTTTTCTTTCTCTCTCTCTTTCTCTTTTTACCGCCTCCACTCCTTCATGCAAACTTCATCTACCTTCCACCCGACTCTGGCTCCCTGAACAGAGTGACGTGGCCTCCTTTACTCTGATCTTCTTCTGGCAGCACTCCCGAGTGTGGTGGAAGTGCTGTAATGGCCCTCAAAAGTACTCCATATGTTCCCGGATCATCTTTCATAAGCACTTCCAGGTGTGGTGGAAGTGCTGCAGACCAGGGCTCCGGAACTGTCCAAGCTCTCCCTGGCAGTGGCCACAAGCCGTAGCAGGGTTGAGCTTCCAAGCTCCAAGCCCGTGGCCCCAATGAAATTCAGGGGGGTTGCCCTCTCGTGTTCCGGGGGAGGTATTGCCTGGTGTCCCTGATCCTTCCATTAAAGAGGTGTCCTGGCCAGGCAAAGGCCCCGGCCATCCACCACATATTACTCAAAAAAATTAAAGGAACACTTTTTAATCAGAGTATAGCATCAAGTCAGTGAAACTTCTGGGATATTGATCTGGTCAGTTAAGTGGCAGAGGGGTTTGTTAATCAGTTTTAGCTTCTTTAGTGTTAATGAAATTAGCAAAAGGTGCATTAGGGGAGCAACAATGACACATCCCCCAAAACAGGAATGATTTAACAGGTGGAGGCCACTGACATTTTTCCCTCCTTATCTTTTCTGACTGTTTTTTCACTAGTTTTGTGTTTGGCTATTTTGTCACTACTGGTAGCATGAGGCAATACCTTGACCCTACAGAGGTTGCACAGGTAGACCAACTTCTCCAGAATGGCACATCCTTATGTGCCATTGCCAGAATGTTTGCTATGTCTCCCAGCACAGTCTCAAGGGCATGGAGGAGCTTCTAGGAGAAAGGCAGTTACTCTAGGAGAGCAGGACAGGGCCAAAGAAGGTCCTTAACCCATCAGCAGGACCGGTATCTGCTCCTTTGGGCAAGGAGGAACAGGATGAGCACTGCCAGTGCCCTACAAAATGACATCCAGCAGGCCACTGGTGCAAATGTCTCTGACCAAACAATCAGAAACGGACTTATTCAGGGTGGCCTGAGGGCCCAACATCCTCTAGTGGGCCCTCTGCTCACTGCCAAGCACGATGGAGCTCGACTGGCATTTGCCATAGAATTCCGTAATTGGCAGGTGCACCACTGGTGCCCTGTGCTTTTCACAGATGAGAGCAGGTTCACTGTGAGCACATGTGACAGATGTGAAAGGGTCTGGAGAAGCTGTGGAGAACATTGTGCTGCCTGTAACATAGTTTAGTATGACTGGTTTGGTGGTGGGTCAGTGATGGTTTGGGGAGGCATATCCATGAAGGGACGTATAGGCCTCTACAGACTAGACAACAGCACCTTGACTCCCATTAGGTATCGGGATGAAATCATTGGACCCATTGTCAGACCCTATGCTGGTGCAGTTGGTCTTGGGTTCCTCCTGGTGCGCGACAATGCCTGGCCTCACGTGGCGAGAGCATGCAGGCAGTTTCTGGAGGATGAAGGAATTGATACCATTGACTGGCCCCCACACTCACTTGACCTAAAACCAATAGAACACCTCTGAGACATTATGTTTCGGTCCATCCGACACCGCCAGGTTGCACCTCAGACTGTCCTGGAGCTCAGCGATACCCTGGTTCAGACCTGAGAGGAGATCCCACAGGACACCATCTGTCGTCTCATTAGGAGCATGCCCAGACGTTGTCAGGCATGCATACAAGCACGTGAAAGCCATACAAACTACTTGGTATGATTTTGAGTTGCTGTAATGAAATTTCGGCAAAATGGACTAGCCTGCCATATTATTTTTTCACTTTGAATTTTGGGGTGTCTTTGATTTCAACCCTCTGTAGGTTGATAATTTTCATTTCCATCAAATGATGTGGCATCCTTTTGTTCCTAACACATTACCCAGTCCATATCAGTATAGATATCCAGCGGGATTTTTTTTGCCATTGAGATCTGATGTGTTTTCAATAAAGCCAGATTACTGAATCATGTCATTGATTTAGTTATAAACATGTATAGTCTTTCAAAAACATAATTCAGTTTTGCAGCTAATTACAAAGTTACACACAGCTCTGATCACCAGATTATTAAATGTACTGTGAGAAACAAAAATGTAAGTTTTTTCACCCTGCAAATGAGTCCATGATACACTGATCAGCCACAACATCAAAACTACCTTCCTAATATTATGTAGATCCCTCTTGTGCTGCTTAAACAGCTCTGACTCATCGAGGCATGGACTCCATATGACATGTACTCCTCTGAAGGCATCTTGTGGCATCTGGCACCAAAAAGTCAGCCGCAAATCCTTCAATTTCTGTAAGTTAAAGGCTGGGTCTTCCATAGACTGGATTTGTTTTTCCAGCAAATCCCACAGATACTCTATTGGATTGAGGTCTAGGGTATTGGGAAGCCAAGTCAACACCTTGAACTCTTTGTCATGTTTCTCAAACAATTCCTGAACTAATTTTTGCAGCATTGCACATTCAGCTGTAATACATTTAACCAGTTTGCTAACAAATATTTTTTTTCCATTTTATATTAAATCAGTTTGAATTTGAGATTAAAAGATAACCATGATGGTAAAGTACAGAGTGCCACATTTTGTTTCTTTCACCACTTATATACTATTACATTTTATTGCAAAGATAGTGTCTGTTCATTTCAGGTTAACTTAAGTTTTGAAATAGAAGCTCACTAGGTGTTTCTCATTTTAAATGTTTTTGTTGTAATAAAAGAGCTGTGAATGCATTTTCTTCTTCTTTAACTCCTGTTAGGGGTTGCCACATCTTCTTCCATATCATCCCATCTTCTGCATCTTGTTCTGTTACACCCACCACCTGCATCTCCTCTCTCACCACATCCATAAACCCTCTCAGGCCTTCCTCTTTTCTTCTTCCCTGGCAGCTCTATCCTTAACATCCTTTTCCCAATCTACCCAGCATCTCTCCTTTGCACATGTCCAAACCAATGCAATCTCGCCTCTCTGACTTTTGTCTCCCAACCATCCAACCTGAGCTGACCCTCTAATGTACTCATTTCTAATCCTGTCCAGCCTCGTCACACCCAATGCAAATCTTAGCATCTTTAACTCTGCCACCTCCAGCTCTGTCTTCTGCTTTCTGGTCAGTGCCACCGTCTCTTACCCATATAACATAGCTGGTCTCACTCCTGTCCTGTAGACCTTCCCGTTCACTCTTGCTGATACAGGCCTGTCACAAATCACTCCTGACACTCTTTTCCATTCCATCCTGCCTGCACTCTCTTTTTCACCTCTCTTCCACAATCCCTGTTACTCTGAATTGTTGATCCGAAGTATTTAAACTCATCCATCTTCACCAACTCTACTCCCTGCATCCTCACCATTCCTTTGATCTCCCTCTCATTCACACACATGTATTCTGTTTTATTCTTATTGACCTTCATTCCTCTCCTTTCTAGAGCAAACCTCCAACTCTCCAGGGTCTCCTCGACCTGATCCCTACTCTTGCTACAGATCACAATGTCATCAGCAAACATCATAGTCCAAGGGAACTTCTGTCTAATCTTGTCTGTCAACCTGTCTGTCACCATTGCAAACAAGAAAGGGGTCAGAGCCGATCCCTGATGTAATCCCAACTCCATGTTAAATGCATCCGTCACTCCTACTGCAGTGTTCACCACTGTCACACTTCCATCTTACATATCCTGTACAACTCTTACATACTTCTCTGCCACTCCTGACTTCCTCATACAATACCACAACTCCTCTCAAGGCACCCTGTCATATGCTTTATCCAGGTCCACAAAGACGCAGTGCAACTCCTTCTGGGCCTCTCTATACTTCTCCATCAACACCCTCAGAGCAAACATTGCATCTGAGGTGCTCTTTCCTAGCATGAAACCACACTGCTGCTCACTAATCATCACCTTCTTTCTTAACCTAGCTTCCACTACCGTCCCATAACTTCATGCTGTGGCTTATCAATTTTATCCCCCTGTAGTTACTACAGCTCTACACATCCCCCTTATTCTTAAAAATCGGTACCAGTACACTTCTTCTCCATTCCTCTAGCATCCTCTCACTTTCCAAGATTCAATTAAACAATCTGGTTAAACACTCCACTGTCATTTCTCCTAAACACCTCCTTGCTCCCACAGGTATATCACCTGTACCAATGGCTTTTCCATTCTTCATCCTTTTCATAGCTGTCCTTACTTCCTCCTTGCTAATCTGTTGCACTTCCTGATCTCCACATCATCCAACCTTCTCTCTTTCTCATTCTCTTCATTCATCTGCCTCTCAAAGTACTCTTTCCATCTGCTCAACACACCCTCCTCACTTGTGAGTATGTTTCCATCTTTATCCTTTATCACTCTAACATACTGCATATCTTTCCCAGCTCGATCCCTCTGTCTAGCCAATCGGTACAGGTCCTTTTCTCCCTCCTTAGTGTCCAGCCTCTCATACAACTCATTATATGCCTTTGCTTTAGCCTTTGCCACCCCTCTCTTCACCTTGCACCTTATATCCTTGTACTTGTCTACTTTCTGCATCTCACTGACTATCCCACTTCTTCTTCGCCATCCTCTTCCACTGTATACTCTCCTGCACTTCCCCATTCCACAGCCAGGTTTCCTTTCCTCCTTCCTCTGTCCAGATGTCAAGCACCCTTCTTGCTTACTATCTGGTAACTCTTCACAGCCACCCAGTGTCTGTCTTACCTCTTGCAGTCTTCCTTTTTCAACTTCCACCATTTGATCCTTTGCTGTTCCCTCCCTCTCCTCCTCTTCTTCTCAATCTCCGTCATCCTACAGACCAACATCCTATACTGCCTAACTACATTTTCCCCTGCCACCACTTTGCAGTCTTTAATCTCCTTCAGATTGTCTCTTCTGCATAGGCTATAATCCCTGTGTTCCTCCCTCTTCTTAAAATACGTATACACCACAGCCATGCCCATCCTTTTTGCAAAATCCAATATCCTTTGACCTTCTTCTTTCCTCTCCTTGACTCTATACCTACCCATCACCTCCTCATCTCCTCTGTTACCTTCACCAGCATGTCCATTGAAATCCGCACCAGTCACCACTTTCTGTCCCTTGGGTACACTGTCCATCACCTCATCCAACTCACTCCAAAAATCTTATTTCTCATCCATCGAACACCCAATTTACAGGGCATATGCATTGACAACATTCATCATCACACCTTCAGTTTCCAGCTTCAGACCGTTGTTAAACAGGGGTCTCGACCGTTCCCGTATGGAAATTTATATTGTTGTCCGCATATTGATCTGGCAAAATTTTACACCCGATGTCCTTCCTGATGTAACCCTCCCCATTTATCCAGGCTTGGGACTGGCAGGAAGATACACACTGCTTTGTTCATCCCCTGTGGCTGGGATAAAAGAGCTGTGAATGCATAGTCTTTGCTCAACTTTTTGAAGTTTATACTGTACCTCTTAAACCATTTGTATGAGGAAACAAACAAGTAATTCAGTCATAGCACAGAGAACTGGCATTTATTTAAATCAACAATTTAGAACAAAATGAAAGAATAAGACATCACTGTTTTAAATTCAGCAATGGCCTGGTTGGACAGAAAAAGTAAGTGTGGTTAATAATGGAATTACTGTTAAATTCAGATTAGACATTTCTAAAATAAACACCTCTAAAATGACCAGCAAATTCCACCACACACAAGTTAAAGTATCAGCTGTTCACAGAAGAGTGCTAACAACTGAATCATTAAATGTGAGGATGTGAACAACACTGGAGCACCACAAGTAACAGTCCTGTCTTCTTTTCATGTCACTCTGTAAACCTCCAACCACAAATATAACACCAAGTCATGTCACTTGCAGAAATTCTCAGATGAATCTGCACGTATGGGGTGTATTGATAAAGGGGACGAGACAGAGGAGAGGAGTCAGGTGGAGAACTTTGTTTCTTGGCGCAAATAGAATTGTCTGCATTTTAACGTCAGCAAAACCAAGGAACTGGTTACTGACTTTCACTGCACCAAACAGCATCTGTGTCCAGTCACTGTTCAGGGAGTGGATGTTAGAGGTAGTCCACTCATGCAAGTGCTTGGGGTTCCACATTAATGACATATTGGACTGGTCTTGGAACACAAAAGAACTATATAAGAAAGGGCAGAGCAGGCTCTTTTTCCTTAGGAGACTGAGTTTATTTAAAGTGGGAAGTGACATCCTTCATATCTTCTATAATTCAGTGTCGGTCAATGTAGTTTACTATGCTGTGGTGTACTGGGCCAATAACATCACTTCAAGAGAGGCCCACTGAATCAACAAGCTGCTTAAAAAGGCAGGCTTGCTTTTGGGACACTCTCTGGACCCCCTGGAGGCCATAGCAAAAGAGAAATTAAAACAATACTGAATGCTATTATGAACAATGCTGCACATCCTCTCTCTAAAACTGAGTACTTTTCAGCCAACAAATTATTCAGCAGAAGTGTGTCATGAAACAATATCAGGGCTCCTTTATTCCAATGGTAATATGTCTGCGTAATGCCTCACTGTGACTGTGACTGCAAGATCAGAGATTTTCTTTCTTTTTAATTTTCTCCTTTGAAGAGCTTTTGTAAAAAGCAAAATAAAGTTCATTCTATCTATCTATCTATCTATCTATCTATCTATCTATCTATCTATCTATCTATCTATCTATCTATCTATCTATCTATCTAAAAAGATACCATATTCTGGAACAAAGTGTTATTGAAACAAATTCAGTAAAGCAGTAAAAAGATTCAGGAAGTCTTTGACATGTTTGGCCTGCTCGAGAGTTAGCTGATACATTTTCATTGATGGTGTTGCTAATGATTATACGGGAGAAAACGACTGTAGGAATACTTTGACAGACCATAAAAAAGTGATGTTAGCAATGTTAATAGAGCACAGATTTCATGCAGTTATTGTTGTGGACACTGTTGCTCCTCAAACCCAACACAACAGACACAGGGCACAAATTTAAAGCACAAAGAGCATATTTATTTTAAGGGAACTCTTCCCAAAGCGTTTACCACCACCACAGTCACAAGTAAGTAACAGGCTCAACAGACAATTATTCTTCTTTCTGTCTCTTTCTCCTCCACTCCTCCCAGCAAGCTTTGTCCACCTTCTACACGATTGTGGCTCCTCCCTGTGAGGTCAGTCAAGTACTCTTATATTGGCAGAAACCGCATGCCATGTGGCTCCTTCACGTTCATAACACCCCCTGGCAGCACCCATGGTATCCAACAGGGCTGAGATGTAGAACTGCAAGTCCCATGGTGCCCCGGAGGGATCGGGGGCACTGCTGCAATCCTTGGGAGCTGCCATCTAGTGTTCTGGGGAAAGCAGTGCCCTAATGAAGGTGCCTTACCCCATCCTTCCATCTCTTGGGCATCTCGGCCAGGTTGGGCTGGTGGCTATCCCTTACATTGTATACAAAAAGTTGCAACAAAATACAATTTTTGCAACTTTTGTGGATTATAAGTTGTCACTTGTAGATTGCAAAATTGGAGTAAGCTGATTTTAAAAATGTAATGCAATGTTAATAAAAAATGAGTTGTCAACAAGCTGTAGGCTTAGTTTACCCAATTTGCTCAGTTTAACAGATTGAATACAATGTATCTCTCCAGTGACAAATTGCCCATCAGACCTCTCTAGGAACCAATGAATTTTGAGTGAGATGGCATTTGAAGGTTTATATGGGTTGTGGCACCGGACGCCCAGGAGGACTAGAGGAGGGCTTGTACCTCCTCCAGACCGCGAGGCGTCCGTCCTGGTTACGCTGGTGGCCTCGGGTAGAGGGCATGGAAGCCCAGCCCTGTAGAGAACCGTGGTCACCGCCAGGCGGCGCCCCACTTCCAGACCATCATCTGCCACATCCGGCCGAGGCAGGAGCCCAGTCGGGACGCCCAGTAGGACCAGATGAGGGCCTGTACCTCCACCAGACCACGAGGGGGTGTCCGCCCTGGTTATGTTGGTGGCCTCGAGTAAGGGGCATGGAAGCCCAGCCCTGTAGGGGCCCGTGGCCACCGCCAGGCGGCGCCCCGCTGCCTGAACAACCCTGGAGCCCAGCAATTCCGCCACACCAGGAAGTGCAGGGGGAAGACGACAGGGGACACCCGGACGGCTTCCGGGTGCGCAGCCGGCACTTCCGCCACACAAGGGCATGTCTGCAGAGGAATGCCGGGAAGCAGCTGGAGCCCATCCGGGTTCCCATAAAAGGGGCCGCCTCCCTCCAGTCATTGGCGAGAGTCGGGAGGAAGCAAGACGGAGCTGGAATGAGGATTGGAGGCAGCCAGGAGAGAAAGACAAAAGGACTGTGTGGCCTGGACTTTGGGGGATCGGTGCAGGAGGCACTGGGGTTGGTAGTGCGAAAACTGTAAATATTGTATATAATAAAGGGTGTGTGGTGAAACTATGTTGTCCGTCTGCCTGTGTCCGGGCCAGCGTTCACAGTGGCGTAGTCGGCAGGATGGGACGTCTGGTACAAGACGGGGACCTGCATTCATGTTTAATAAGTCTGTGGACGGCCCGGCACAGCAGCGGACCCCACACACCGGCCACGGGAGCGGCCCGTGCACAACCACGCGGGCCAGGTCGCCCAGGGACCACCGCCGGTCCGCGGATTGGCCATCCCCGGGTGCAGGGAAGGAGAGCCAAACGTTGCCAGAGTGCAGTGGGCTCCAAGAGCCGCGCTGTCATGAAGGGCGGCCCAGCCGGCATTGCTACACAGGAGGCCACACCGAGGCAAGGGCCTCGGCATGACGGGATCCGGGAGGTGAGTGCCCTGCCCTGCAGTAATCGGCCCTTCGGGGTAGACTAAACCTTGTTTGTCGGCAGCGCGGTGGCGGCAGCAGCGGAGGCTGCGAGGTGGAGCCGCTGCAACTTGAAAAGCCGCAGCAGCTGTGTAGCTGTAAGGAGGCACGTCACCGCACCCAGAGTGGGGAAGACAAGATGGCCACGGGCCGGATGTCCCGCCCGCTGACAGGCACGGGATTGGCTGGTGTGTCTTGCGTGCCCGCCGAGGATTGGATGTAGGCGGGGCCAAGGAATGCCAGTCTTGTGCCTACGAGAAACCCGATTGGGCCAGAGGGGCTGGCCCACAGGAGACAGGCGGGGAGTGGGGCTGATGGACAGGTAAGCCCACCACCGTCCGTCTCTATGTGTTCGCCTTTGGAACAAGTGCTGAGTGCTCTCACCACTCGTTTGGAGCAGCTGACGGGGAAGGCGGTCGCGTCAGGAGAGATGCCGTGGGAGACGGAGAATCGGCGCGGCGCTGGAACCGGAGGCAGGCAAAGCACCACGGGGGTGGTAAGTATTGCCGTCCCCATAAAGCATGAGGGGGGATTTGCCGAAAATAGCCGTGACTTTCCGAAGGAGGACCGGCATCAAGTAGGAAATTCCCCAACAGCGGATGCGATGGGGCTAACAGTCTGTGAGGCGTGGGGATCGAGCAGGCAGGGGCTGGTAGGATCGGGGCTGATGAGTGCCCTGGGTCCTAGCGCCCTGCGCTCAAACCCGCAGCTGTCGCCTGCCGCTCTGCCTGGACGCAGACAGGGCTGGATTTGAGCTCTTGCCATGCTCAGACCCAGACCGTCGGGCCGTCCAAGAGGAGAAGGAGGAGCCGAAGGGTGAATGCCGGTTCCTCCGATAGGAGGGGCGCTGCGCTGGGTGCGAGCGTCGGGAGGAAGGCCGTCCTCGGCGGTGGCAGAGGGAAACCCCTGGGCGGCTGGGCGAGCCGCCTGCGAGAGCGGACCTGCTGACACCAAAAGGATGGGCAGGGAACCTGCGGCGGAGGACCCAAACAGGCAAGTCGTGGGCTGTCGATTGGGGGGCGGAGCGCTGCTGGTACAGGGACCGACAGGATGCTCGGGGCAAGTATCCAGGCAGTGCTTCTGGCCCTTCCTTTGCTTATTTCACAGGTTCGAAGCCCCGACGAGTCCTGGACCCGACGTCATCTGGGACTTGCCCTCCTGGAACAGCTGGTGGGGACGGTGGAGACAGGAGCGGCACAAACCAGAGGGGCACGTGGGCACCGGACAGGGTGCCGAAGACAGATGTCCCAGGGTGCCGTGTTGGACCCTGGGGACAGAGTAGGACCCTCTCTGGGGACGTGCTGCCCTTTCGGGGAGTGTCGCTCGGACCCGTGTCTTCGCTAGCGGTGGGGCACTGTGGCTGGCGGGGGCAGGAGGACCAGAGGAGGGCTTGTACCTCCTCCAGACCGCGAGGGGGCGTCCGTCCTGGTTACGCTGGTGGCCTCGGGTAGAGGGCATGGAAGCCCAGCCCTGTAGGGGCCCGTGGTCACCACCAGGCGGCGCCCCACTTCCAGACCATCATCTGCCACATCCGGCCAAGGCAGGAGCCCGGTCGGGACGCCCAGTAGGACCGGATGAGGGCCTGTACCTCCACTAGACCACGAGGGGGTGTCCGCCCTGGTTATGTTGGTGGCCTCGAGTAAGGGGCATGGAATCCCAGCCCTGTAGGGGCCCGTGGCCACCGCCAGGCAGCGCCCCGCTGCCTGAACAACCCTGGAGCCCAGCACTTCCACCACACCAGGAAGTGCTGGGGGGAAGACGACAGGGGACACCTGGACGGCTTCCGGGTGCGCAGCCGGCACTTCCGCCACACAAGGGCGTGTCTGTGGAGGAGTGCCAGGAAGCAGCTGGAGCCCATCCGGGTTCCCATAAAAGGGGCTGCCTCCCTCCAGTCACTGGCGAGAGTCGGGAGGAAGCAAGACAGAGCTGGAGTGAGGACTGGAGGCGGCCAGGAGAGAAAGACAAAAGGACTGTGTGGCCTGGACTTTGGGGATGGTGCAGGAGGCACTGGGGTTGGTAGTGCACGAAAACTGTAAATATTGTATATAATAAAGGGTGTGTGGTGAAACTATGTTGTCCGTCTGCCTGTGTCTGGGCCAGCGTTCACAGGGTGAACATATTCATTTTTAACAAGTTGTGTGCAATGTTTTTTCTATAGTAAACTTCAGAATCTGTAAAAATAAAAAAATTGGAGTCTGTTATATTTTATGTTACACAGTGCCAGTACAATAACATTCATATTATTTGCAAAGCAGTGCTATGTGTCTTATTTTATCTCACAGCCTGATGGCTGTTCAGAAGCACATGTACAATTGCACACCTCAAAACAAGCATTGGGGAGCTAAGCACTTGAATTTTACAGAAAGACTGCGTTTTTGCTTTTAGTTCTAGTGTAATTCGCCACATGGATGTTTCTTGTCTGCTGAACAGCTCTCTTTCTGCCTCTTCAGCTGTTTCCAGGTGGCTTGGCTAAGAAGAAAGATTCAAAGAACACATAGTAGACAAAAGCAGGTGTATAAGCTTCATTTCATTTTATTTAGATAACATTTGCCCAATTAACACTGCTTTTAAATATGTACGCTGTGAAACGCTTGGGGCGCTGTTGCCTCGTTAAACCCAACAGACAGACGTAGACACAGGGTAAAAGCAATAAGAAGTTCTTTAATTCTTCTTCTTTTAAGCAGTGCCTCCAAAGCACCCCAGCCACAATAAACAGGCAAGTGAATATACAATATTCTCAATAACAATAATAATAATAATAACAAAAATAATTCTTTTTTCTACACCTCCCAGCAAGCTCTGCCACACTCCTCCCAACTCCAGCTCACTCACTGGGTCTGCAACAGTCCTTAAAATAGTCCTTGACCCTGAAGTGCTTCTGTTCTTCCTCCCACGTGACTTGCCAGCACTTCTGGCTCAGATGGAGAATCCCAATTCTTTAATCAGCCCGGAAGTACTTTGGGGCTTCTGTCCTGATGGTGTCCTAGTATTTCCAGTCTGCAAGGGAAGCATGACTCTCCAGGTCCTTTCACAGCTCCCCCTGGCGGCACCCACGGCACCCAACTAGGGCTGAGAAACCGGACTCAAAGTCCCAGGATGCCGTGCGGGAATCTGGGGCACCGCTGTACTCCGGGAGCTGCCATCTAGTGTTTTGGGGGAGGCAGTGTCCTGGAAAAGCTGCTTTCCCCCACCCTTTCATCATTTGGGCATCCCGGCCGGGTTGAGCTACCAGCTGTCCCTCACATCCACTTTTTCCCACTCTTATTATCTGTAACCAGACGTTTTCTTATCTACATAAAACATTTTTGTGACTGACATTAAGTTGTAATATAGTTTTAGTTTGTCTATAGATGTGTACATTTTAAAAAGACCTTGATTTACATTTTCTATTTTGCCTCCTCATCCCAGTACAAGCTAAAAATAAAATAATTATATATTTGTATGTAAGCCGAATTATTGTGTACATATGTTAAGATGACAATAAATCACATATATGTTTGCCCCATCTCTCTCCTTCATGGGCTGCACAGGGCATTGCCCATTCAAATGGAGGGATTGGATAGAGGGACCGAGACAGTCCAGACACTCAGTTTGAGATGTTCAGTTTTCTCCAATTCCTTCTTCTTTCTTCAGCCTAGGGTTGTCTTTAACGCATGTTGAGTCTCGTTAAATTAATGTCTGCTCTTCCTGTCCAGCTTCTTTTCTGTTTTGCCATATCCCCCTCTTATACTCCAAACCAGAATGCCTTTTTTATTCACTAATTACTAAAGTTCCTCTGAGATCCATTTCTGGACCTCACTAACAATCCATTTTTGGGCTGAAACATTTTCCAAAACATATTGTAAAAAAATTCTGACCAAAGAAAGTACTCTCTCACCTAACAGGTCTAAACGCTAAAATAGTATTTTTACAAGAGACCCACTTACTAAGTAAGGATCAGTTTCGGCTGCAAAAAGACTGGACTGGCCAAATGTTCCATTCTAGTTTTACAAAGAAAACTAGAGGTGTGGGAATTCTCATACATAGAACAGTACCATTTGTAGCATCAGATGTAGTATTGGATCCTGAAGGGAGATATGTAATGGTCATGGGAGACTTATCTAACTGTAAAATGATCTTGATAAATGTTTATGCACCTAATGTTGATGATAAGGAATTTATACAAAATTTATTCGAATCCATTCCCAATCTGAACACTCATAAAGTTATAATGGCTGGGGACTTTAATTGTGTTCTAAATCCACTTTTAGATAGGACTTCCTCCACAGGGGAACGGCATCTAACACCACAAAGATAATTACAAAGTTTATAACTGATCACAACTTATCAGACCCTGGAGGTTTTTAAACCCAAATTCAAGAACATATTCTTTCTACTCACCAGTACATCATTGCTACTCAAGGATTGATTACTTCTTTATAGACAATAACTTCTTGCCTGTGATTAAATCTTGCAAATACTATGCTATTGTTATTTCTGACCATGCACCTATGGTCTTGGAGCTAAAATTACTAAGCCCCATACACTCACCCGCAGATGGCCTCAACCCGCTTCTATTAGCTGACGAGAATTGTACTGAATTTATATCCAAACAAATCAAA
The DNA here is from genome assembly GCF_016835505.1 of Polypterus senegalus. Taxonomy (NCBI): domain Eukaryota; kingdom Metazoa; phylum Chordata; class Cladistia; order Polypteriformes; family Polypteridae; genus Polypterus; species Polypterus senegalus. Next base: position 58,881,389 of record NC_053155.1, read on the forward strand.
TTCTTTCTAGAGACAAATACATCCCCGAGATCTCTGCAGGAATACTCTGGGAAACTCTTAAGGCCTTCTTAAGAGGACAGATTATCTCATATCTTTCCCACAGAAATAAATCCGAAGCCAAGAAAGTAGCAGAGATAAAAGCGAAATTACTAAAATAGATGAAGAACATGCCAGACTACCAAGCGAGACTCTACATAGGAAAGGCAGGCTCTACATTCAGAATTAAACCTCTTGACAACCAAAGAAACTGAACAACTTATCATTATAAATCCAGACATCATTACTATGAACATGGAGAGAAAGCTAATAAGCTTTTAGCTCAACAAATTCACAAGCAAGAAGTGCAACGCAATCTCGTAATCACCAAACGAACGGAGATAAAATCATCGAACACAAAAATATAATGCACACTTTCAGAGACTACTATAAATCCCTATATACTACTGAGTTTAAAGAAGACAATACACAATCTAATGCATTTCTGGATACATTACAGATACCACAAATAGGCACTTTTAGTGTGGAGGAACTTGATAAACCTCTGGCATTATCAGAATTACTAGATGCTATAAAGTCACTCCAAGGCGGGAAAGCAGCAGGCCCTGATGGCTACCCTGCAGAATTTTACAAGAAATTCTCAGCTCAGCTAGCTCCCTCCTATTAGCAACATTTACAGAAGCCAGAGATAACCAATCTCTTCCACAAACCTTTCGCCAAGCACTAATCACTGTTTTCCAAAACAAAATAAGGACTTATTACAATGTGCATCATACAGACCAATTTCACTTCTGAATAGCGACGTTAAAATACTCTCTAAAATCATAGCTAGAAGGATAGAGAAAGTGCTCCCTCGGTAATATCACAAGACCAAACTGGATTTATTAGGGGCCGACACTTATCTTCAAATCTTGACGCCTGTTTAATGTAATATACTCACTAACTAAATCAAACACCCCAGAAATATTATTATCATTGGATGCAGAAAAAGCATTCGACATGATTGAAAGGAAATACCTTTTTACTACATTGGAGAAGTTTGGGTTTGGCCCGGACATTTGTGCATGGATTAAATTACTGTATACTAACCCAGAAGCTTCAGTTTGCATCAACAACATTTGCTCAGACTACTTTAAACTAGAACGTGGCACAAGACAAGGATGCCCTTGTCACGCTGTTTGCAATTGCCATTGAACCACTGGCAATACATTGTCGAAATACTGATCAGATAAAGGGGATTAGCAGAGAAGGACTGGAACAGAAAATTTCATTATATGCAGATGATATGGTACTGTATATACAGATTCTCAAGCATATAATATTAGATTAGATGCCCTACCTTTTATCATTGCAGAACAGTTTAAATACCTAGGGGTAAACATCACAAGTAAACATAAAGCTCTATATCAACATAATTTCGCCATCTGCATGGAAAAAATTAAATAAGACTTGCATAGATGGTCAACCCTTCATCTCACATTTGCTGGAAGAATTAACACTGTTAAGTTGAATATTCTTCCTAAGCTCCTTTTATTTCAAAACATTCCAATATACATTAATAAATCATTCTTTAGGCAATTAGATTCAACAATAACCTCATTTATTTGGAATTCAAAACATCCACGCATCAAAAGAGCGACCCTACAAAGTCAAAAGGCAGAAGGCGGCATGGCTCTACCTAACTTCCAGTTTTATTACTGGGCAGCAAATATACAGGCAATAAGAACCTGGACACAAATAGAAGAACATACACAGGCTTGGTCCACAATAGAAGTAAAATCCTGCAGTACTTCTTTGTATTCCTTGCTCTGTGCTCCAATAAACACACGTTATCGGCAATACACTAATAACTCAATTGTGCTCCACTCACTTAGAATCTGGAACCAATGTAGAAAGCATTTTAAGACGGAGAAGCTTCTATCTGTGGCACCTCTGCTAGAGAACCACCTCTTTCAACCTTCTCAAACATATGCAGTTTTTAACATCTGGAAAAAATTTGGAATTAACTTGCTTAGAGATCTTTATATAGACAACGTCTTTGCATCCTATGCACAATTACATTCCAAATTTAACATTCCAGCTACACATTTCTTTCACTTATCTTCAAATCAGGAACTTTGTTAAACAGAACATTCACGATTTTCCTCATCTTGCACCCTCATCCATGCTGGAAAAAATATTGCTCAATCTCATGGACTTAGACACCATCTCTACAATATATAAAATCATTTTACAATCCCTCCCTTTCAAAGATCCAAGAGGACACTGGGAAAAAGATCTCTCAATTAATATATCAGAAAAGGAGTGGAAAGTAGTCCATATGCACAACGCATACAATTACACAACTCAAAATTATATATCGAGCGCATCTGTTTCGACTAAAACGGCATGATCCAACCTGTGAACACTGCAACCAAGTCCCAGCCTCACTGGGTCACATGTTCTGGGCCTGCACCAAATTAACATTATTCTGGACAAAAAATTTTAATTATCTTTCAGACAGCCTTGGACTCACAATCCCTCCTAACCCATTAACAGCTGTGTTTGGGGTTCTTCCAGAGGGGTTTAAAGTGGAGAAAGACAAACAAACTGTGATTGCATTCACTACACTTTTGGCACGCAGTGGGAAACCAATGTCTTATACTATTTGAAATTGGAAAAAATCAAATACTCAGTTAGAGGATCCGTACAGACTTTTTTCAAAACATGGCAGGATCTAATCAGTAATATTTTAAAATAAGCTCATAAAGCACAGAGAATTTATTAACTTAGGTATGTTTACAAGCCTTAAATTTTACTCCGTTTGGCTTGCTTTCTCTCTTGGGGTGGGGATCGATCTGTTCTTAACTCAGTTTTTCTTTTTGTAAAAACTTGATTGCTTTGTATGGATTGCAATAAAATTAATAAAGGAAAAAAAAATTCTGACCACCAGCACATTTTAAAAATGCACTTTGATTAAACCCTACAACCTTTAATGGGCCTGGTCCTTTATCCCATATGTCACCTTAGCACCCTCAAGACTTGGAACTTTTCTCTACATGTTGTGGAGTTTTTTTTTGTTTTTTCTGTCCTCCCTGGCCATCAGACCTTACTTTATTCTTTGTTAATTAGTATTGCCTAATTTTTATATTTTTCCTTTTTTTTCTTCATCTTGTAAAGCACTTTGTGCTACATCATCTGTATGAAAACATGCTATATGTCGTTGTGTTGTGACATCTGTCCTTTGGCATCTCTTTGGCCCCATGTTGCTGTGTCCCTCTTCTCAACTCTGTCTCTGTATCACTCTGTATCTTCAAACATTGTTATTGCTGGACTTTTCCTCTTTACCTTTCTTAGTAACACTTAGTGTTGGCTCTTTTGGCAGAGAAGTTGCTTATAGCCTCACAATGGAGGCATCCTAAACATTTCTCTCTGGTCTTATGAGCAAGCACAAGAAAAAGAGAGAGATTAGTCTATGCATCTCAAAGCCAACATATAGTTCTTTAAATTATTTTAAATGATGGCTTGCTGTAAGAAATTAATTGATTCAAATAAATAATTTACAGTCTGAGACTGTCAGCTCAGTCCTTTTTGAAACTGTAAATAATTTTCAGATTTAGGGTACAGCACAACGGGATATGCAAAACCGAGGTGTTTGCATTCATATAAACCTTTAGATGCCAGCTATGGTACTATAAGCTACTCTCACCTAAAATAGGAGGGTGAACACAGCAATGAAATGAATTAAGAAATGAATAGTGACATTCTATATTCCTTCTCATATTCAACTTTTCTTCTGAAATATTGACTTAACATATATTTACATGAAGCAGGTGATATTTAAATGGTGGAGAATGGGCATTACAGGATCTACTTAACAAAAAATGCTTAACATTGACTCCTGGAAGGATTCATTATATTCTTGTTGGAGTGAATTCCCTCTTAAAACATGCAGTATTTTAGCCAAGTGTTCCAACACAGGACAAGAGGAAACCTGTGATTCACTACAGAGAATAGAAAGCCAGGATCCAATTAACATACCTGGACATTTTATTTCAAATAAAAGCTGAGTAATGCACATGCTCCAAAGCCATATTAAGATCTATGTAGATGTTAGCTTTAATTTTTCAGTTTCCTTAGACTTCCACTGTGAGATTTTTTTTTCCATATTTTAGACATTGCTGTTCTTCCACTTCAAGAAAATATGCTGTAAACCTAGCATAGGATTACAAGAACTAGACAAAGAAGCATATCTTCTATTTAAATAATTTGATGATTCAATAAAATTTATAGCCTAAAAATACAACACATGAAAAAGGATTGCCTGTCTTATAACTCATTCATGGTAACTATCTGTGAATAGAAGCAAACTAAACACCCTCTGTGATGTAGGGCTATATAATATAGTGTGCTGTCAGTTTTGAGCCAATGGGACCATTGTCTAGTTTATATATAGAGTAATAGTTGATATAGTCGGCATTACCAAAAATATGAATAAACAGGGAAAAATAGCTTTCTAGAAATTCAACATGGCTAAACACAAGATTTTAATTACTCTTAGACAGAAGACAATAAAATTAACTAAGTTACTGGAAAAGTAAATGCTTTACCTGTGGCCTTAAGTGAGACCCCACTTTGCCCGGTAGAAATATTTGTCCACTCTTTCTGTCTGATGGAAATTGTAGTCCCTGTGTCAGCTCGATTTTGGTTTTCCCCCTTCCATTTCACTCTGTCTTTGGCCTATGCTTTATGCTGAACTAATGGTAACAACATTAAAACTTTCTGAAAATTGGTTCAGCATGATTCGGAAATAAACAAACAGACATACAAAACAGTTTTATTTATATAGATTTTGAGACTCTACATGCAAGACTTTTCATATACTTGCACCAAAATTAATTTAATACATACCAGATGCCCATTGTAATGTCATCTTCCTGTTCTTAGCTGAAAGGAGTGAAACCTGGTTTCTTCTCCTGTAGTACAATTGCTACAAGGAACATGAACGCATTCAAAGATAATTTGCTTAATATATGCCTTATAAACCTTTTATTTAATACCTGGCTTTTCTGTTAGCTTGAATGAGGATGGCAATTCCCCTTCAAGTCTCTAAACAAGGATGTGAAAACAGTGGAAAGTTAGACATGAGTAAATTTTGAGCGAGGTTTAAAACAATTTTCTTCATACAAACAAATGTTTATTTATAAAACAAGTTAGTTAGTCCTTGGAGGTGTTGTGTTGGGGCATTTTCAAATCAAGGCTTGATATTTTTCGTATGCATTACAAAATAAGGAATAGACATGATGTGTTGTGCTGGATATCTTGCTGTAGTAAAAACTTATGTTGTATTGTTATATACTTCATTTTTTTAAATGAAAATATTTTGTGGTCATAATAATAGATTTAGGTATAGTACCACTGTTGTAACAATTGTGCTAATATTTCATCAGCTGAGGTATAACTCTTTAACATTAATATTCTTTTCACATTATGGTGTTGAAATTCTTGGAAGTGACTTTTTTTTTTTTAACAGAACCTGCTAGATCATTTTGCAACAATGAATCAAAAGGTATGTAACATTGAATAACTACTTTATTAGCTATATCTACCTAATAGTTGCAGTCCTGTATGTTCCTAGAACAGCTGGAAACTGTGTAAGCATTGAGTCAACAAGGTGTCAAAAGTGAGACAAAGAAACATTAGTGTATGTTTACAGCAATGTGTTATTTGTTGCAAATGATCTCACTGTGGATTGCCACTTCAAGCATCTACTTCCATGTCAACCCTCAAATGCTAGATTGACTTGAGATATGAGGACTTAAGAGGCAATTGCACCAAATCAAGTGTTTTCTTCATGGGACAATAAATTTTCTTTAAAGGCTGTGCTGCATTGTCTGCATTGTAAAAGGAAACCAATCCACATATATCAAGCTTTGGCAGGGTATACAGTATATAGCATAGTACAAAGCAAATAAATAAATAAAGAAGATTAAGACAGTAAATTCAGAGAAAGCCTAACAGACAACAGAAATGATGGTCTAGCACACACACACAGGTTACATGAGCATCTTGACAGAGAGGTAAACTGAGAGAAGGGGAATGAAGTCTAGTAGAGCTAAAAGCCTTCCTGAACAGATGAGTTTTGAGTTGTTTTTTAAAAGAATTCATGGAGTCAGCTGACCTGATTAATTTCAGTAGGTCATTCCAGAGTCTGGGCGCTATACAGCTGAAGGCCCTGTCACCCATGGAGTGTAGATTAGTGTGGAGCACAACAAGATTACCAGAATCAGAGGACCTTAGTGAGCGGGCAGGCACATAGTGATGGAGAAGGTCACTGATGTAGTTTGGCGCGAGGTTATTTAGGGCTTTGTTGGTTATTAGTAGAATTTTACATTCGATTCTGTAAGACACAGGGAGCCATTGAAGACAGAGCAGGATGGGTGTGATGTGCTCGCTGCTGCTGGTTCACGTAAGGACTTTGCAGCCGAGTTTTGAATAAGCTGGAGCTGTGATATAAGATTAGAAAGGGCACTTACCAACAGCGAGTTACAATAATCTATGCGGGATGTGATAAAAGCATGGACAAGTTTCTCAGCATTAGAAAAAGAGAGGAAGGAGCAAACACGGGATATGTTACGAAGGTGAAAGTAAGAAAGTTTCTTAATGTGATTTATGTGGGTGGAGTAACAAAGGGAGAAATCAAAAATGACACCAAGATTCTTTGCAGTAGAGGCAGGTCTGATGAGATCACCACCAAGATTGACTGGGAAGGAGCTCATTTTATTAAGCTGCATTTTAGTCCCAATTTGCAGGAGTTCAGTTTTGTTGCAGTTTAATTTTAAAGAGTTCTGCTCCATCCAGGTTTTAATTTCACTAAGGCAGGTTGTGAGCTGAGAAAGCTCTGATGAAGTTCCACTTTTAACATTGAAGTAGAGTTGAGTATCATCTGCATAAAAATGATAGCCCAGTCCATAGCTACGAATAATATGGCCAAGGGGAAGCATATAAATACAGAAGAGAAGAGGGCCGAGGACAGAGCCCTGAGGAACTCCTTGTGTGACTGGCGCCAAGCTGGATCTGCTGTTGCCAAGACTAACAAACTCTTGTCTATCAGTCAGATAGGACTTGAACCACTGGAGGGCAGTGCCAGAAATACCCAGCATGTTCTCCATTCTGGACAGTAGAATGTCATGTCTGACAGTGTCAAATGCTGCACTGAGGTCTAATAGAATTAATATGCTGGTTTGTCCAGAGTCTGCTGCCATAAGCAAATCATTGATTACCCGTAGCAGAGCAGTTTCACAGCTGTGCTGCACCCTGAAACCAGACTGAAAGGGTTCCATCAAATTATTAGACGTTAAGTAATTGATGAGCTGGGAAGCTACAACACGCTCAAGAGCTTTTGACAGGAAAGGTAAGTGGTAATAGGCCGGAATTTGTTAAGATTGTCAGCATCAAGACCAGACTTTTTTAACATTGGGGTTACAGAAGCGATTTTAAAAGTGAGTGGGACAGAGCCAGTGTCAAGAGATGAGTTTATTATTGTTTTAACAGTCGGGATTATGGCATGAAGGCAGGATTTAAGTATTGTACCAGCTGCTTTCATAGATCGCAATTCTGAATTATACCAAGGAGCTGAACGTTTAAAGGAAACCTCCTTATGTTTTAAAGGAGCTGTTATATCTAATGCTGAGTGAAGGGCTGAGTTATAGTGGTCAACATGGCTATCTAGTGTTAACGGAATAGGTGCAGACAGTAAAAGATCAGAAATCAACAACAACATTTATTTATATAGCACATTTTCATACAAACAGTAGCTCAAAGTGCTTTACATAATAAAGAATAGAAAAATAAAAGACACAATAAGAAAACAAAATAAATCAACATTCATTAACATCGAATAAGAGTAAGGTTCAATGGCCAGGGTGGACAGAAAAAACAAAATCTGTAGGGAATCTGTAGAAATGGATCCAGAAAGGATAGAGGGACAAATAATTTTAAGGTTTCTGTAAGAAATTTGTCGTTTACAGGTAAGAGGAGGTAAAGGCAGTAAGGCAGTGAGACAGTGAAAAATACTGCTTTATGGTCTGAAAGTCCCAAATCAGTGCTGTAAATATTGGCAACAGATAGTTCAGAAGTGCAGATCAGATCCAATATATGACCACCAGAGTGGGTGGGAAAATCAACATGTTGTGTCAAGTCAAAACAGTCCAGTAAGGATAGGAATTCATTTCTCAGTTTAGATTTAGTAATGTCAATATGGATGTTGAAATCAGCAAGAAGGATAATTCTCTGAGAGTAAGATAAAAATAATACATTTTACTTATATAGTGAGAGAAGACTGTGGGCAAAGGCCAATTGACTTTTTAGAAACAGAGCTCGTCTTTTTAGCTGAAGGCTGGTAGAACCTTCTTTTTTGTAATTTCCAGCATCCAAAATACTCCTCATGCATTTCACCCAAGCCAAGAGATTTGCAAAAAACAAATTACCAGTATTTTATCTTTCGTAAGGTAAAAATGTAATTGCTATTGACTGAGTCTGTTCATAATATTAGGAGAACCTATATAAATCATTAGGTGACATTTATTTTTTAACTGTGATCTCAATTCGTTATTAAACTCGGTTGTAAGGTTATGGGCACTTTAAGTGGTTACAGGCCAGAGTGTAGTCCAAATAAGACTAATTTAGCCTAATATTCATACTGAAATTGTTTTTTCTTTACCAGTCGTCGATAAAACAGAAAGCAAGGAACAGGAATCTATCAGGCAGTCATCTTTGGTACTTCTTTACATGCAAGTGTTTTGACTTAAACAAGTTAAGCAACGTTACTTGCACATGATGGAATAAATTAAACAATTTGCATTTACTTTCATTATAACATTGATGTGGCATTTTTATGGGTTTTGGCAGCACTGTGAGAAAGTAAAATTAAGTCCATCGTACTAAGGACTGAAACAGTTGTGTGTTGATTATATGGCAGTGATATCACTGTGGTTGCTACTAGTACTTGTTGAGGCAATGCACCAACAGTCTTCACAAGTTTGTACAACTCCCCCCAAACCTTCTCCCATCACCTTCCCAACAGTATAGAATGCAAATTAAGATACAAACCAATCAGGACACCACTTTGTCACAGGGCACAAACACTCAAATAAGTCATAATATTGTCCAGAAACATTATACCACAAATAAGAAACAGTAACATATACATCAATGTTTGATTATTATTATTATTATTATTATTATTGTTATTATTGTACCAACATCAACATGTCAGGATCAAAAAGGAAGAAAAACAGAAGGACAAAATAGGAATCGTAGAACAGTGTAATGGAACAGTAAAAAAAATACATGATTGTAAAAGCAAAAATGAACGACTTTGAACTTCAACTATTTACAGTTGTCTATGAATCTCTCATTGTTCTGGCCATGAGAGACACTGTTAATGAACCCAAAAAAAACAACAAAACCTCTGATCTCACATGTATCACCACCTTTACATCCCACTCAGCCCACCCACTGAAACGATCCAGAAAACCAAAAAAATCCCTGCCTCCATCCCAGCCCCTCCATTCAGGATGCAGCCTTTTTTCTACCATTTACCATCAATCATACCCCTGATGTCAGTCCTCTGCGCCGTTCTCCCCACCCTTGCTCAGCCCAACTGTCACTTTCCCCCTGGGTTTCAACCTGGCGGGGATGCTGCATTATTATAATTATTATTATAAAGATATCTGCTCTGTGAAACACCCACCTGACTTTTTCAGACTTAGCCCAGTTATGACAAACACATCACCTGTAACATGGTAACATTGCATGTTAGCTTATTAATTTCACTAGCATACCTACAATAGGTTTGGGACAAGCAAATAATCACCAAAACTTTAACTTAGGAATCCATCTTGTCAAAGAGGTGATAGTTAAACTAACTGCAATATTATTTAACTCTCTGCTGTGAGCTTAAATATCACAGTCGTTCTGCACTTAAGCAAGCTGGATGCAGAAGGTTGTGTTTACAGGTGTGAAAAACCCTTTGTTTTTGTAGGAGAGCTGAGATCAGGGACCTGTAATCGGTACAACAACAGACTTCAGAGTGTGTTAAGAAAAGTGGTTGAGCAACTGGAATGTCATTCTGGGATGTGAAACAAGAGTGAAATACAGATTTCTTTTTAACCCTTTTTTGGGTTTGCATAATATTTATTGACTCTTAGAGTTTGAAAGGAAGTGTTCACTGATATGACGTATAGTGTGTATGAAACGTTTGTATGGTTATGTGTTGTAAATATATATTGAATGACTATTGCAAAGTTACATGAATGTTACATTCTAAGACGGGTGGAAATATATATAGGTGTGTGCATGGTACAATAGTAAATTAGTCGCCTAATGTACATATTTGGACACAGCAGCCTTGCTGAGAAATGTAGAAACAGAGAGCTGATAGAAGCTGCACAGTTGGACTGAGGGCAAAATTATGTTACATTCCTCTTTCCATTTCTTGCCACACCAGATCAAAAAGAGTCATTATTTGATTCTTGGGAAGCCTATATTTCAATATCAAATGTTGATTAATAAAACAGTTTAAGAAGTTCAATTCTACCCACAAAACAACATTTAGAGCAGCCATTTGTCTTCTTGATCTGTGCTGTCTCAAATGGTGTCTCCAGCTGAGTTGCACCATTCTCTGACTACTGTAGCTGACATTGTCGTTACTGATACTATGGGCCACCTTAAAAGATATGAGTGATGACACAGCAAGTCTGATTAGTTAACTCATATTGTACTCAAATTGCCTACAAGTGTTAAAGCTACAAAGAGTGTCTTCTGCAGTAATTTATAGCTACGTTATATTTTTGTATTTATATTGCAACATTTACCCATTATTATTATTATTATTATTATTATTATTATTATTACATTTTTTGTGATCTACTCGTGCAGGCAAATGTCCAAGTTAAGACAAAAATTAAAAATAATGAATAAACAGTTGACTTTCTTTGTTTGTGTGCTCATATTCTGTAAAACAATGCATGTACGTGTTTCAGTACTGCACCAGCAATCTCATTATTGCTGCACTGAAGTCATATATTTTTTCTTCTAAAATGTGCCTTGTTCATGGCTATCACCACGTTCCATCGGTCCTCTTATCTTCACAATGAAAACAGGCAATGTTCTGGGTTTTTTTTAAGTTGTTTGGAAAACATTGAAACACAATTTCAGTCTACTTTTTTAGTCAAGTTAAAAAACTAGAACTGTGGTCAATTTTGTAATTAATTCATAATTTTTAATATGTATGCATTTAATTAAATATGTATGAGTATATTTTGATTTACTTTTTTATTTAAAATATTTTACTTAACTAACTCTGTTACTTATGACGGTATTTTCCTTTTTACTTCATTTATTATTTTATGGGCCCATGTGATTGAAAAATGCTGTTTTGCATTTTGCTAATGAATATTGAAACAGTTTGCCACACCCCTGGAAAGTTTTTTATTATTTCTTTTTTATTGAAAATATTTGCTAACATTAGCATGGAAAAATAAAAAATATGCTGTGTTGTACAAAATTATTATTATTTTTTATTTTTACATTCAGTCAAGCTGCATTAGCCTATCTGTGTTTTTTGTGGGTAGGGCATAATTGCACATGGAGCCAATGTACTATTACTTTTTTATTTTATACAGTTGATTTAAAAGGTGTAAATGCACAAAAGGGAAACTCACACTGTATTTGCTGTCTGCCCCACACCAAGTGAAAACAACATGAATTTAATGGTAACATCAACATCTTTGGTTTGTTCCATTCCAAATAAAACACACTAATCAGGAATATGTGAAACACCATTACATTTATCAAATAAACTATGAGCTTAGAACTGAGCAGCAAACACTGTAAGAAAATGCAATCTACTGAAAACAGTAAAATGTGATTGCTTAAACCGGCATTACAAATTCCTAAACTTTTGGAATACTAAAATGTATAAATTGAGATTATATTATTTTCATGATAAAATCCAATGAAGTATTTTGAGGAGACAAACAAGGGGGAATTTCATTCAACTGAATACTTTTACATGCTGCCCCTGCTGCTGTCCCTTATGCATACATCACTAATTTATCTAATTCATAACTTTCCTCTTGTGCATTTATCTTTTTTGCATCAGCTGTGGGTGGTAAAGAGTTATTACGATCATGTGATTGGTCAAGTGCATGGAAGATGCAGCATGGACCATTCCTGTTGCTTCGTTTCTTTTTCATTCAGTCCTATGCTCACCCTTTAAAGCCTACAGTCAGTCAACCCTAGGATGCAGCCTAGCTTAGCCTATTCATTATCCCATACCTGATAGTATGACACTTTGTAAGTGAATTGTTAGTTGAGGAAACAAGTATGTAAAAAGTATTTGAAATAATGTGACCAGGCACATTACTCATAAAGAACAGAAAAAGGTCAAAGTGTGAACTTACCTCATATGGAACTCCTTCGCCATTGGTTCAAGTACATCTTGGTTAGAATTGTCCTTGTCTTAACCAAGAGATCTACAGTACAGTGATTGACCTTGGCATGGGTGATTCAGTCCGATTGTGTGCTTGGAATGTATGTTACAGCTTTGTTCACATGCTTCCAAAATGATGCAATTTTTCTTAAGCATGTTCATGTTAGGGGCGGCACGGTTGCGCAATAGTAGCACTGCTACCTTGCAGTTAGGAGACCTGGGTTCACTTCCCGGGTCCTTCCTGTGTGGAATTTGCATGTTCTCCCGGTGTCTGCATGGGTTTTCTCCAGGTTAGGTGCATTGGCAATCCGAAATTGTCTCTAGTGTGTGCTTGGAGTGTGGGTGTGTGTATGTGTGCTGGCACACTTCCCGGGGTTTGTTTCCTGCCTTGTGCTCTGTGTTGTCTGGGATTGGCTCCAGCAGACCCCTGTGACCTTGTAGTTAGGATATAATGGGGTGGATGGATGGTTTCTGAATTAATTTTGCATCCTGCATAAAGTGTGTTAATTTTTTCATTGTCAGAAATAATCACAGAAATGAACAAAAATGACCAAAAAGTAATCAGTTTATTCCCTTAAACCATAAAGAGAGGGCAAAAAATACGCCAACATTTATACATAATATCAGTAATAATTTAATATGCACGACTGTAACTATCACACTAATACACAGCCATAATAAACTGATTCCATCAAATATATGGTTTTAACTGCTTCTCCCTCTCATTCATAAAAGGGAGAGTTCCAAAAATCAGTGAGATGAATGAGACCTAATAGACTACCATGAATTGCAAAAATGAATAGCAAAATAACTGCCTGCTCCACAAATTAATACTGTTTTCAGTTCAGGATGTCTCTGAATTTGTCTGTTCATGATGGCAAGCATAAACCAAAAATGTGGTTGTAGTTGTTGTTTTGGGTAAAATTATCAATGCTTTATATGTACACAGAAAACTGTGAAAATTTGAGGGGAACCTGGACAGAAGGTGTAGAATGTAGAGAGTTTTGATGAAAAACAGTGGTTTGATGATTTCAGAATGTCGAGGGGGACATTTATCAACATCTGTTTGAATTCTCTTTCAGAACAATACCACCCTAATCCATGCCATTTCTATTATAAATCGAATAACATTTGGACTGCACTGACTGGCAATTACCACAAATTCTTAAGGTCGCCACCTCACTTTATTTCCATTGGCATGCAGAATTGGTACTGTCATCCATCTTAATTTTCATTGTAGAAATATGATGATGGTTCCATAAACACAGAAGTAAAATTAGTTGTTTCCGGAATAGATGCTGACTTCCTTATGTCCCATAAATTTTGACAGCTGGGAATAAAGAAAAAAATCAATGCTGTATTCAATTGTGAAATATACCTCTAAATAAAGTGTACCTCTAATGCAATTAATATACAGTTAATAGGCATTGTTTTGTGATGTTCCATTAGTTACTTTTAAGTCTCATTTACCTTTCTTCATTCCACAATGATTTATATAACAATCCCTCACATTTTGAAACTAGTTTTGCAGCTTTTTATTTCAGATAGCTCTGGGTACATGCTCCCCTTATATTTAGTTTTCTGATTCAAAAGATATTGCAAAAAATAAGCATACAGGTTTTATACAGAAACATAGGAACCATTTGCAGAGTTCCAATTTCACAGTAAAGCATCATTTTATTGGTACAATTTCTTAATTACTGTTCAAACACACTTCTATCCAGATATATGAACAAAACATTTTACTTTCAGCATGGCATGACAGAGTAGTTGCTTTTTATTGTTGAATTAAAATTAAGTAAAAATCAATCAAACTGAATGATTAAGTTAAGAACTTCAGGGACCAAAAATCAATGTTCAGTATGCACAAATGACAAATATCAGTTTAAGAAATAAATATTAATAAAAGTGTGGATGTAACTTTATATATTAGATGATTATTTTTATAGGCATGTATTGCCCCTATCATTTTACTGGTATTCCTTTTAAAATTTTACAATTTACAAAATTACTGTTTCTCAAATAAATATTTATTGATTTTGAACTTTTTGACCTGTTAAAAAGGTTTTTGTAAGTGTGCATATTTTTGTTAATTATTTCGATGTAGGTGAAAGGAAATCAAAACTTAATCAAGACAACGATTTAGGTATGTTATGAATTTCTATATTGAATATAATGAAAATGATCAATAAAATGATAATTGTTTTCAACGCACAATTCATAGGATTTCACCAAATGCTAAAACAATTTCTTTATGGAAATTTGTTTCCATAAAAAAACTCTTTTTATACCGTTTCTTATTTTCAAGAACGACAATGATGTTGAATTTACTTCTTAGGAAAACCAAGTCTTATATAATTTTTAATTGTGTGCCACTAGCATCAATACCTGACCTTCTTCACATTTATTCCAAATACAGCATTCTTCCAGCTCATGCTGTTTTTACATGCTATTCTTCAGTCATCTTGCCACATGTAGTGGCTCTTATGCTAAGGATCTGTGCTGGTATCTGGAAGATTGCCGGTTCAGATCCCATTACTAATAGAAGGGATTCTATTCTGTTGGGATTTTAAGCAAGGCCGCCCCACCTGCAAATGCTCCAAAGGCACTGTACAATGGCTGACCCTGTGCCCTGACCCCAAGGGGTATGCATTAACTACATTTTATTGTCCCTGTACAATGACAATAAAATTGAATCATCATTTTATTGATCAGATGTCTTTTCTCATTATCGTGAGCATTGTGGGTTCAAACAAAATCATGAAACAAGTGGAAAAGCCCCAAAAAAATCAAAAGGCCAATTCTTGTAATATTAAAATTGAAGTTAAAAAGCATACATTACCAATAATTAGATAAAATCTTTAGTTAAGGCAGAGTTTAAAGTCTAATGCTAATGTTGTGATGTGCTTTGTACAGCATGAATGGCTGATTTTCGATAGATAGGCTACATTTTCTACGTAGATTTTAAACGTTAGATACATTTTACTGTCAGTAAAATCATGTAGAATTGTTTTACTGTGGTTGATGTTAGACTTAAAGAAGTTTTGCAAACTCTTATTTTATTCAAAAAACAAAAAATTATTTTGAGATGTGAAACAATAACCAGACTTCTTAGATAAACGCAAAAATGTGTTATGAATATCCAAGTGTATACACGTTAAAATGTGTTTATACTTCACTGGTGTGATCACTAACATTTTTGGAAATAGTGCTCATACATTTCCTTATTTTTCTTCATTTTCTTATCGTTCAAGTGACCCAACTTTGTGTGTTATGGTCAACTTTACAGTGTGTCATTTCTGTATGGCCAAAGCCATGTTAATTACCCTTACTACTCTTTGCTATTCCTGTGTCACAGAACTTATGTGCACTTTGTGTCATCACTCCTCATTTATTTAAAGAAGACAACTTTAACCATTTCTTATTCAAATGTTAGGTCAAAAACAAAACAATTAACAGCAAGCATGAATCTTCATTAACTGCTGTTATCAAAGTTGATGTTGAGACTGTTGATTTCTTTCTTTTAGCTATGGTTTTGATTTAGTATTTGGTTTTGGTGATTGGCTCTGATAGATGTTTGCTTTTGATTTTGACTAACTCACTGGCCATGACTCAGCTAGTTCAGAAATCAGAAATTACTCAATAAATTACATTACGTATGTTTAAAATTTCCTTGTGAAATATCATGATAATGCTGGTTAAATCAAAACATTTATATGTAGCACACACTTCACGGTGTATGGTTCCCCCATATCACAAGCAACTGCTTTATGAAAATAACAGTATATTAAAAAAGGAATTCTGCTGATAGATACCATACTGGCCTGTATTAGAAGTGCAGTGGTTACCTTAGTCAAAGTGTCCTTAGTTGATATTCCAACTTTAGAAATGAAATCAAATTTGGTGGCAGATACACCGTGCAGAATTGTGTTTCTCTTTTTTATGTTTTCCTCAACTAGCATGATATTACTTACTATTCAGTTCTTAAAATTCTGCTTCAGACATTTTCAAAAATCTGTTTTCTCTCACTTTATTTTTATATATTTTTAGATGAGAAGACAGATCCAGGGAATCCCTTTAACACAATTGAAAGTACGTTATCAATCCCTAGCTGTCTTTTTATTTTTTTCTCTACTTTAAAATTAAACCAACAGTAGCATTGTTCATGATACACAACATTTATTTCAGTAAATTCAGCATTTAATAAACCACATTTTCCGTTTTTTTATGTTTTTATTTTAAGGTAAGTAAGAAACCACAGACTTCTTAGCTAAACAAAGAAATACAAGTGCATGTACTATGAATACTTATTTTTTTATATTGATTACATTGTCTTATAAATCAAGGTTTTAGCCTTCAAGATTTTGAGTGCTGCAATTTTTTCAATTTTTGCATTTGTATTTCTTCATATTTGTTTGTTTTATTGTTACTCTGATAAGACCATACTGGCCTGATTGGAAGTGCAGTGGTTAGCTCATTTGAAGTGTCCTCAGTTGGTATTACAGCCCTTGGACATTGACAACATTGACTTTAGAAATGAAATCCACTTTGGTGGCATATGAACCATGCAGAATTATGCTTCTTTTATTTATGTTATCCTCAAGTAGCATGATATTACCTAGCGTTCAATTGTTAAAATAATACTTCAGAGCATTTATAAACTCTGTTTTCCCTTATTTCATTTTTATATATTTTTAGGTAACAAGACACCACCAGAGGAGCACTCTAACGCAACTGCAGGTACATTATGAATGCCTAGCTCTCCTTTTATTATTTCTTTTTCCTTACAATTAAACCGACAGTGGTATAGGTCGGGCAGCAGCTTGAGCAGAGATGCCGGACTTCCCTCTCCCGCCACTTCTTCTAGCTCTTCCGGGAAATCCCAAAGCGTTCCCAGGCCAGCCGGAGACATAATCCCTCCAGCGTGTCCTGGGTCTTCCCCGGGGCCTCCTCCCGGTTGGACGTGCCCGGAAGACCTCGCCAGGGAGGCGTCCAGGAGGCATCCTGATCAGATGCTCGAGCCACTTAATCTGACTCTTCTCGATGCGGAGGAGTAGCGGCTCTACTCTGAGCCCCTCCCGGATGACTGAGCTTCTCACCCTATCTTTAAGGGAAAGCCCAGACACCATGCGGTGGAAACTCATTTCAGCCGCTTGTATTCGCGATCTCGTTCTTTCGGTCACTACCCATAGCTCATGACCATAGGTGAGGGTAAGAACGTAGATCGACTGGCAAATTGAGAGCTTTGTCTTACGGCTCAGCTCCTTTTTCATCACGACAGACCGATGCAGAGCCTGCATCACTGCGGACGCTGCACCGATCCGCCTGTTGATCTTACACTCCATTCTACCCTCACTCGTGAACAAGACCCCAAGATACTTGAACTCTTCCACTTGGGGCAGGATCTCGCTCCCAACCCTGAGAGAGTACTCCACCCTTTTCCGGCTGAGGAACATTGATAATGCTGGTCAAATCAAAACATTTATATGTAGCACACAATTCACGGTGTATGGTTCCCCCAAATCACAAGCAACTGCTTTATGAAAATAACAGTATATTAAAAAAGGAATTCTGCTGATAGATACCATACTGGCCTGTATTAGAAGTGCAGCGGTTACCTTAGTCAAAGTGTCCTTAGTTGATATTCCATGCCTGGCCACTTAAGTACAATTTAGAAATGAAATCAATTTGGTGGCAGATACACCATGCAGAATTGTGTTTCTCTTTTTTATGTTTTCCTCAACTAGCATGATATTACTTATTATTCAGTTCTTAAAATTCTGCTTCAGACATTTTCAAAAATCTGTTTTCTCTCACTTTATTTTTATATATTTTTAGATGAGAAGACAGATCCAGGGAATCCCTTTAACACAATTGAAAGTACGTTATCAATCCCTAGCTGTCTTTTTATTTTTTTCTCTACTTTAAAATTAAACCAACAGTAGCATTGTTCATGATACACAACATTTATTTCAGTAAATTCAGCATTTAATAAACCACATTTTCCGTTTTTTTATGTTTTTATTTTAAGGTAAGTAAGAAACCATAGACTTCTTAGCTAAACAAAGAAATACAAGTGCATGTACTATGAATACTTATTTTTTTATATTGATTACATTGTCTTATAAATCAAGGTTTTAGCCTTCAAGATTTTGAGTGCTGCAATTTTTCAATTTTTGCATTTGTATTTCTTCATATTTGTTTGTTTTATTGTTACTCTGATAAGACCATACTGGCCTGATTGGAAGTGCAGTGGTTAGCTCATTTGAAGTGTCCTCAGTTGGTATTACAGCCCTTGGCCATTGACAACATTGACTTTAGAAATGAAATCCACTTTGGTGGCATATGAACCATGCAGAATTATGCTTCTTTTATTTATGTTATCCTCAAGTAGCATGATATTACCTAGCGTTCAATTGTTAAAATAATACTTCAGAGCATTTATAAACTCTGTTTTCCCTATTTCATTTTCATATATTTTTAGGTAACAAGACACCACCAGAGGAGCACTCTAACGCAACTGCAGGTACATTATGAATGCCTAGCTCTCCTTTTATTATTTCTTTTTCCTTACAATTAAACCGACAGTGGTATAGGTCGGGCAGCAGCTTGAGCAGAGATGCCGGACTTCCCTCTCCCCGGCCACTTCTTCTAGCTCTTCCGGGGAAATCCCAAGGCGTTCCCAGGCCAGCCGGGAGACATAATCCCTCCAGCGTGTCCTGGGTCTTCCCCGGGGCCTCCTCCCGGTTGGACGTGCCCGGAAGACCTCGCCAGGGAGGCGTCCAGGAGGCATCCTGATCAGATGCTCGAGCCACTTAATCTGACTCTTCTCGATGCGGAGGAGCAGCGGCTCTACTCTGAGCCCCTCCCGGATGACTGAGCTTCTCACCCTATCTTTAAGGGAAAGCCCAGACACCATGCGGTGGAAACTCATTATAGCCGCTTGTATTCGTGATCTTGTTCTTTCGGTCACTACTCATAGCTCATGACCATAGGTGAGGGTAAGAACGTAGATCGACTGGCAAATTGAGAGCTTTGTCTTACGGCTCAGCTCCTTTTTCATCACGACAGACCGATGCAGAGCCTGCATCACTGCGGACGCTGCACCGATCCGCCTGTTGATCTTACACTCCATTCTACCCTCACTCGTGAACAAGACCCCAAGATACTTGAACTCTTCCACTTGGGGCAGGATCTCGCTCCCAACCCTGAGAGAGTACTCCACCCTTTTCCGGCTGAGGAACATTGATAATGCTGGTCAAATCAAAACATTTATATGTAGCACACAATTCACGGTGTATGGTTCCCCCAAATCACAAGCAACTGCTTTATGAAAATAACAGTATATTAAAAAAGGAATTCTGCTGATAGATACCATATTGGCCTGTATTAGAAGTGCAGCGGTTACCTTAGTCAAAGTGTCCTTAGTTGATATTCCATGCCTGGCCATCGGCTAAGTACAATTTAGAAATGAAATCCAATTTGGTGGCAGATACACCATGCAGAATTGTGTTTCTCTTTTTTATGTTTTCCTCAACTAGCATGATATTACTTATTATTCAGTTCTTAAAATTCTGCTTCAGACATTTTCAAAAATCTGTTTTCTCTCACTTTATTTTTATATATTTTTAGATGAGAAGACAGATCCAGGGAATCCCTTTAACACAATTGAAAGTCGTTATCAATCCCTAGCTGTCTTTTTATTTTTTTCTCTACTTTAAAATTAAACCAACAGTAGCATTGTTCATGATACACAACATTTATTTCAGTAAATTCAGCATTTAATAAACCACATTTTCCGTTTTTTTATGTTTTTATTTTAAGGTAAGTAAGAAACCATAGACTTCTTAGCTAAACAAAGAAATACAAGTGCATGTACTATGAATACTTATTTTTTTATATTGATTACATTGTCTTATAAATCAAGGTTTTAGCCTTCAAGATTTTGAGTGCTGCAATTTTTTCAATTTTTGCATTTGTATTTCTTCATATTTGTTTGTTTTATTGTTACTCTGATAAGACCATACTGGCTGATTGGAAGTGCAGTGGTTAGCTCATTTGAAGTGTCCTCAGTTGGTATTACAGCCCTTGGCCATTGACAACATTGACTTTAGAAATGAAATCCACTTTGGTGGCATATGAACCATGCAGAATTATGCTTCTTTTATTTATGTTATCCTCAAGTAGCATGATATTACCTAGCGTTCAATTGTTAAAATAATACTTCAGAGCATTTATAAACTCTGTTTTCTCTTATTTCATTTTCATATATTTTTAGGTAACAAGACACCACCAGAGGAGCACCTTAACGCAACTGCAGGTACATTATGAATGCCTAGCTCTCCTTTTATTATTTCTTTTTCCTTACAATTAAACCTACAGTGGTATAGGTCGGGCAGCAGCTTGAGCAGAGATGCCCGGACTTCCCTCTCCCCGGCCACTTCTTCTAGCTCTTCCGGGGAAATCCCAAAGCGTTCCCAGGCCAGCCGGGAGACATAATCCCTCCAGCGTGTCCTGGGTCTTCCCCGGGGCCTCCTCCCGGTTGGACGTGCCCGGAAGACCTCGCCAGGGAGGCGTCCAGGAGGCATCCTGATCAGATGCTCGAGCCACTTAATCTGACTCTTCTCGATGCGGAGGAGCAGCGGCTCTACTCTGAGCCCCTCCCGGATGACTGAGCTTCTCACCCTATCTTTAAGGGAAAGCCCAGACACCATGCGGTGGAAACTCATTATAGCCGCTTGTATTCGTGATCTTGTTCTTTCGGTCACTACTCATAGCTCATGACCATAGGTGAGGGTAAGAACGTAGATCGACTGGCAAATTGAGAGCTTTGTCTTACGGCTCAGCTCCTTTTTCATCACGACAGACCGATGCAGAGCCTGCATCACTGCGGACGCTGCACCGATCCGCCTGTTGATCTTACACTCCATTCTACCCTCACTCGTGAACAAGACCCCAAGATACTTGAACTCTTCCACTTGGGGCAGGATCTCGCTCCCAACCCTGAGAGAGTACTCCACCCTTTTCCGGCTGAGGAACATTGATAATGCTGGTCAAATCAAAACATTTATATGTAGCACACAATTCACGGTGTATGGTTCCCCCAAATCACAAGCAACTGCTTTATGAAAATAACAGTATATTAAAAAAGGAATTCTGCTGATAGATACCATACTGGCCTGTATTAGAAGTGCAGCGGTTACCTTAGTCAAAGTGTCCTTAGTTGATATTCCATGCCTGGCCATCGGCTAAGTACAATTTAGAAATGAAATCCAATTTGGTGGCAGATACACCATGCAGAATTGTGTTTCTCTTTTTTATGTTTTCCTCAACTAGCATGATATTACTTATTATTCAGTTCTTAAAATTCTGCTTCAGACATTTTCAAAAATCTGTTTTCTCTCACTTTATTTTTATATATTTTTAGATGAGAAGACAGATCCAGGGAATCCCTTTAACACAATTGAAAGTACGTTATCAATCCCTAGCTGTCTTTTTATTTTTTTCTCTACTTTAAAATTAAACCAACAGTAGCATTGTTCATGATACACAACATTTATTTCAGTAAATTCAGCATTTAATAAACCACATTTTCCGTTTTTTTATGTTTTTATTTTAAGGTAAGTAAGAAACCATAGACTTCTTAGCTAAACAAAGAAATACAAGTGCATGTACTATGAATACTTATTTTTTTATATTGATTACATTGTCTTATAAATCAAGGTTTTAGCCTTCAAGATTTTGAGTGCTGCAATTTTTTCAATTTTTGCATTTGTATTTCTTCATATTTGTTTGTTTTATTGTTACTCTGATAAGACCATACTGGCCTGATTGGAAGTGCAGTGGTTAGCTCATTTGAAGTGTCCTCAGTTGGTATTACAGCCCTTGGCCATTGACAACATTGACTTTAGAAATGAAATCCACTTTGGTGGCATATGAACCATGCAGAATTATGCTTCTTTTATTTATGTTATCCTCAAGTAGCATGATATTACCTAGCGTTCAATTGTTAAAATAATACTTCAGAGCATTTATAAACTCTGTTTTCTCTTATTTCATTTTCATATATTTTTAGGTAACAAGACACCACCAGAGGAGCACCTTAACGCAACTGCAGGTACATTATGAATGCCTAGCTCTCCTTTTATTATTTCTTTTTCCTTACAATTAAACCTACAGTGGTATAGGTCGGGCAGCAGCTTGAGCAGAGATGCCCGACTTCCCTCTCCCGCCACTTCTTCTAGCTCTTCCGGGGAAATCCCAAAGCGTTCCCAGGCCAGCCGGTAGACATAATCCCTCCAGCGTGTCCTGGGTCTTCCCCGGGGCCTCCTCCCGGTTGGACGTGCCCGGAAGACCTCGCCAGGGAGGCGTCCAGGAGGCATCCTGATCAGATGCTCGAGCCACTTAATCTGACTCTTCTCGATGCGGAGGAGCAGCGGCTCTACTCTGAGCCCCTCCCGGATGACTGAGCTTCTCACCCTATCTTTAAGGGAAAGCCCAGACACCATGCGGTGGAAACTCATTATAGCCGCTTGTATTCGTGATCTTGTTCTTTCGGTCACTACTCATAGCTCATGACCATAGGTGAGGGTAAGAACGTAGATCGACTGGCAAATTGAGAGCTTTGTCTTACGGCTCAGCTCCTTTTTCATCACGACAGACCGATGCAGAGCCTGCATCACTGCGGACGCTGCACCGATCCGCCTGTTGATCTTACACTCCATTCTACCCTCACTCGTGAACAAGACCCCAAGATACTTGAACTCTTCCACTTGGGGCAGGATCTCGCTCCCAACCCTGAGAGAGTACTCCACCCTTTTCCGGCTGAGGAACATTGATAATGCTGGTCAAATCAAAACATTTATATGTAGCACACAATTCACGGTGTATGGTTCCCCCAAATCACAAGCAACTGCTTTATGAAAATAACAGTATATTAAAAAAGGAATTCTGCTGATAGACACCATACTGGCCTGTATTAGAAGTGCAGCGGTTACCTTAGTCAAAGTGTCCTTAGTTGATATTCCATGCCTGGCCATCGGCTAAGTACAATTTAGAAATGAAATCCAATTTGGTGGCAGATACACCATGCAGAATTGTGTTTCTCTTTTTTATGTTTTCCTCAACTAGCATGATATTACTTATTATTCAGTTCTTAAAATTCTGCTTCAGACATTTTCAAAATCTGTTTTCTCTCACTTTATTTTTATATATTTTTAGATGAGAAGACAGATCCAGGGAATCCCTTTAACACAATTGAAAGTACGTTATCAATCCCTAGCTGTCTTTTTATTTTTTTCTCTACTTTAAAATTAAACCAACAGTAGCATTGTTCATGATACACAACATTTATTTCAGTAAATTCAGCATTTAATAAACCACATTTTCCGTTTTTTTATGTTTTTATTTTAAGGTAAGTAAGAAACCATAGACTTCTTAGCTAAACAAAGAAATACAAGTGCATGTACTATGAATACTTATTTTTTTATATTGATTACATTGTCTTATAAATCAAGGTTTTAGCCTTCAAGATTTTGAGTGCTGCAATTTTTTCAATTTTTGCATTTGTATTTCTTCATATTTGTTTGTTTTATTGTTACTCTGATAAGACCATACTGGCTTGATTGGAAGTGCAGTGGTTAGCTCATTTGAAGTGTCCTCAGTTGGTATTACAGCCCTTGGCCATTGACAACATTGACTTTAGAAATGAAATCCACTTTGGTGGCATATGAACCATGCAGAATTATGCTTCTTTTATTTATGTTATCCTCAAGTAGCATGATATTACCTAGCGTTCAATTGTTAAAATAATACTTCAGAGCATTTATAAACTCTGTTTTCTCTTATTTCATTTTCATATATTTTTAGGTAACAAGACACCACCAGAGGAGCACCTTAACGCAACTGCAGGTACATTATGAATGCCTAGCTCTCCTTTTATTATTTCTTTTTCCTTACAATTAAACCTACAGTGGTATAGGTCGGGCAGCAGCTTGAGCAGAGATGCCCGGACTTCCCTCTCCCCAGCCACTTCTTCTAGCTCTTCCGGGGAAATCCCAAGGCGTTCCCAGGCCAGCCGGGAGACATAATCCCTCCAGCGTGTCCTGGGTCTTCCCCGGGGCCTCCTCCCGGTTGGACGTGCCCGGAAGACCTCGCCAGGGAGGCGTCCAGGAGGCATCCTGATCAGATGCTCGAGCCACTTAATCTGACTCTTCTCGATGCGGAGGAGCAGCGGCTCTACTCTGAGCCCCTCCCGGATGACTGAGCTTCTCACCCTATCTTTAAGGAAAGCCCAGACACCATGCGGTGGAAACTCATTATAGCCGCTTGTATTCGTGATCTTGTTCTTTCGGTCACTACTCATAGCTCATGACCATAGGTGAGGGTAAGAACGTAGATCGACTGGCAAATTGAGAGCTTTGTCTTACGGCTCAGCTCCTTTTTCATCACGACAGACCGATGCAGAGCCTGCATCACTGCGGACGCTGCACCGATCCGCCTGTTGATCTTACACTCCATTCTACCCTCACTCGTGAACAAGACCCCAAGATACTTGAACTCTTCCACTTGGGGCAGGATCTCGCTCCCAACCCTGAGAGAGTACTCCACCCTTTTCCGGCTGAGGAACATTGATAATGCTGGTCAAATCAAAACATTTATATGTAGCACACAATTCACGGTGTATGGTTCCCCCAAATCACAAGCAACTGCTTTATGAAAATAACAGTATATTAAAAAAGGAATTCTGCTGATAGATACCATACTGGCCTGTATTAGAAGTGCAGCGGTTACCTTAGTCAAAGTGTCCTTAGTTGATATTCCAACTTTAGAAATGAAATCAAATTTGGTGGCAGATACACCGTGCAGAATTGTGTTTCTCTTTTTTATGTTTTCCTCAACTAGCATGATATTACTTACTATTCAGTTCTTAAAATTCTGCTTCAGACATTTTCAAAAATCTGTTTTCTCTCACTTTATTTTTATATATTTTTAGATGAGAAGACAGATCCAGGGAATCCCTTTAACACAATTGAAAGTACGTTATCAATCCCTAGCTGTCTTTTTATTTTTTTCTCTACTTTAAAATTAAACCAACAGTAGCATTGTTCATGATACACAACATTTATTTCAGTAAATTCAGCATTTAATAAACCACATTTTCCGTTTTTTTATGTTTTTATTTTAAGGTAAGTAAGAAACCATAGACTTCTTAGCTAAACAAAGAAATACAAGTGCATGTACTATGAATACTTATTTTTTTATATTGATTACATTGTCTTATAAATCAAGGTTTTAGCCTTCAAGATTTTGAGTGCTGCAATTTTTTCAATTTTTGCATTTGTATTTCTTCATATTTGTTTGTTTTATTGTTACTCTGATAAGACCATACTGGCCTGATTGGAAGTGCAGTGGTTAGCTCATTTGAAGTGTCCTCAGTTGGTATTACAGCCCTTGGCCATTGACAACATTGACTTTAGAAATGAAATCCACTTTGGTGGCATATGAACCATGCAGAATTATGCTTCTTTTATTTATGTTATCCTCAAGTAGCATGATATTACCTAGCGTTCAATTGTTAAAATAATACTTCAGAGCATTTATAAACTCTGTTTTCTCTTATTTCATTTTCATATATTTTTAGGTAACAAGACACCACCAGAGGAGCACCCTAACGCAACTGCAGGTACATTATGAATGCCTAGCTCTCCTTTTATTCTTTTTCCTTGCAATTAAACCTACAGTGGTATAGGTCGGGCAGCAGCTTGAGCAGAGATGCCCGGACTTCCCTCTCCCCGGCCACTTCTTCTAGCTCTTCCGGGGAAATCCCAAGGCGTTCCCAGGCCAGCCGGTAGACATAATCCCTCCAGCGTGTCCTGGGTCTTCCCCGGGGCCTCCTCCCGGTTGGACGTGCCCGGAAGACCTCGCCAGGGAGGCGTCCAGGAGGCATCCTGATCAGATGCTCGAGCCACTTAATCTGACTCTTCTCGATGCGGAGGAGCAGCGGCTCTACTCTGAGCCCCTCCCGGATAACTGAGCTTCTCACCCTATCTTTAAGGGAAAGCCCAGACACCATGCGGTGGAAACTCATTATAGCCGCTTGTATTCGTGATCTTGTTCTTTCAGTCACTACTCATAGCTCATGACCATAGGTGAGGGTAAGAACGTAGATCGACTGGCAAATTGAGAGCTTTGTCTTACGGCTCAGCTCCTTTTTCATCACGACAGACCGATGCAGAGCCTGCATCACTGCGGACGCTGCACCGATCCGCCTGTCGATCTTACACTCCATTCTACCCTCACTCGTGAACAAGACCCCAAGATACTTGAACTCTTCCACTTGGGGCAGGATCTCGCTCCCAACCCTGAGAGAGTACTCCACCCTTTTCCGGCTGAGGAACATTGATAATGCTGGTCAAATCAAAACATTTATATGTAGCACACAATTCACGGTGTATGGTTCCCCCAAATCACAAGCAACTGCTTTATGAAAATAACAGTATATTAAAAAAGGAATTCTGCTGATAGATACCATACTGGCCTGTATTAGAAGTGCAGCGGTTACCTTAGTCAAAGTGTCCTTAGTTGATATTCCATGCCTGGCCATCGGCTAAGTAGAATTTAGAAATGAAATCCAATTTGGTGGCAGATACACCGTGCAGAATTGTGTTTCTCTTTTTTATGTTTTCCTCAACTAGCATGATATTACTTACTATTCAGTTCTTAAAATTCTGCTTCAGACATTTTCAAAAATCTGTTTTCTCTCACTTTATTTTTATATATTTTTAGATGAGAAGACAGATCCAGGGAATCCCTTTAACACAATTGAAAGTACGTTATCAATCTCTAGCTGTCTTTTTATTTTTTTCTCTACTTTAAAATTAAACCAACAGTAGCATTGTTCATGATACACAACATTTATTTCAGTAAATTCAGCATTTAATAAACCACATTTTCCGTTTTTTTATGTTTTTATTTTAAGGTAAGTAAGAAACCACAGACTTCTTACCTAAACAAAGAAATACAAGTGCATGTACTATGAATACTTATTTTTTTATATTGATTACATTGTCTTATAAATCAAGGTTTTAGCCTTCAAGATTTTGAGTGCTGCAATTTTACTCAGTTGGTATTACAGCCCTTGGCCATTGACAACATTGACTTTAGAAATTAAATCCACTTTTGTGGCATATGAACCATGCAGAATTATGCTTCTTTTATTTATGTTATCCTCAAGTAGCATGATATTACCTAGCGTTCAATTGTTAAAATAATACTTCAGAGCATTTATAAACTCTTTTTTCTCTTATTTCATTTTTATATATTTTTAGGTAACAAGACACCACCAGAGGAGCACTCTAACGCAACTGCAGGTACATTATGAATGCCTAGCTCTCCTTTTATTATTTCTTTTTCCTTACAATTAAACCGACAGTGGTATAGGTCGGGCAGCAGCTTGAGCAGAGATGCCCGGACTTCCCTCTCCCCAGCCACTTCTTCTAGCTCTTCCGGGGAAATCCCAAGGCGTTCCCAGGCCAGCCAGGAGACAGAATCCCTCCAGCGTGTCCTGGGTCTTCCCCGGGGCCTCCTCCCGGTTGGACGTGCCCGGAAGACCTCGCCAGGGAGGCGTCCAGGAGGCATCCTGATTAGATGCTCGAGCCACTTAATCTGACTCTTCTCGATGCGGAGGAGCAGCGGCTCTACTCTGAGCCCCTCCCGGATGACTGAGCTTCTCACTGTATCTTTAAGGGAAAGCCCAGACACCATGCGGTGGAAACTCATTATAGACGCTTGTATTCGTGATCTTGTTCTTTCGGTCACTACTCATAGCTCATGACCATAGGTGAGGGTAAGAGCGTAGATCGACTGGCAAATTGAGAGCTTTGTCTTACGGCTCAGCTCCTTTTTCATCACGACAGACCGATGCAGAGCCCGCATCACTGCGGACGCTGCACCGATCCGCCTGTCGATCTTACACTCCATTCTACCCTCACTCGTGAACAAGACCCCAAGATACTTGAACTCTTCCACTTGGGACAGGATCTCGCTCCCAACCCTGAGAGAGTACTCCACCCTTTTCCGGCTGAGGACCATGGTCTCGGATTTGGAGGTGCTGATTCCCATTCCAGCCACTTCACACTCAGCTGCGAACCGATTCAGAGATAGCTGAAGATCGCTGCCTGATGAAGCAAACAGGACAATATCATCTGCAAAAAGCAGTGACCCAATCCTGAGTCCACCAAACCAGGTCCCCTTAACACCCTGGCTGCGTTTAGAAATTCTGTCCATAAAAGTTATGAACAGAATCAGTGACAAAGGGCAGCCCTGGCGGAGTCCAACTCTCACTGGAAACGGGTTCGACTTACAATGCGGACCAAGCTCTGAAACCGGTTGTACAGGGACCGAACAGCCCTTATCAGGGAGTCCGGTACCCCATACTCCCAGAGCACCCCCACAGGATTCCCCGAGGGACACGGTCGAATGCCTTTTCCAAGTCCACGAAAAACACATGTAGACGGGTTGGGCAAACTTCCATGCGTCCTCCAGGACCCTGTTAAGGGTGTAGAGCTGGTCCACTGTTCCGCGACCAGGACGAAAACCACACTGTTCCTCCTGAAAATGAGGTTCGACTATCCGATGGACCCTCCTCTCCAGAACCCCCGAATAGATTTTTCCAGGGAGGCTAAGGAGTGTGATCCCTCTGTAGTTGGAACACACCCTCCGTCCCCTTTTAAAGAGGGGACCACCACCCGTCTGCCAATCCAGAGGCACTGTCCCTGATGTCCATGCGATGTTGCAGAGACGTGTCAACCAAGACAGTCCTACAACATCCAGAGCCTTGAGGAACTCGCGTATCTCATCCACCCCCGGGGCCCTGCCACCAAGGAGTTTTTTAACCACCTCAGAGACCTCAGTCCCAGAGATGGGGGAGCCCACCACCGAGTCCCCAGGCTCTGCTTCCTCAATGGAAGGCATGTTAGTGAGATTGAGGAGGTCTTTGAAGTACTCCCCCGTCCGATCCTAGCGCCCGAAGTCGAGGTCAGCAGCGCACCATCCCCACCATATACAGTGTTGACACTGCACTGCTTCCCCCTCCTTTGAGGCCGGATGGTGGACCAGAATCTCCTCGAAGCCGTCCAAAAGTCGTTCTCCATGACCTCCCCAAACTCCTCCCATGCCCGAGTTTTGCCTCAGCAACCACCGAATCCGCATTCCGCTTGGCCTGCTGGTACCTATTAGCTGCCTCCAGAGTCCCACAGGACAAAAAGACTCCTTCTTTAGCTTGACGGCATCCCTCATCGCCGGTGTCCACCAACGGGTTTCGGAATTGCTGCCACGACAGGCACCGACCACCTTTATGGCCACAACTCCAGTCAGCCGCCTCAGCAATAGAGGCATGGAACATGGCCCATTCGGACTCAATGTCCCCCACCTCCCTTGGGACGTGGTCGAAGTTCTGCCGGAGCTGTGAGTTGAAGCTACTTCTGACAGGGGACTCTGCCAGACGTTCCCAGCAGACCCTCACAACACATTTGGGCCTACCAGGCCTGACCGGCATCCTCCCCCACCATCGAAGCCTACTCACCACCAGGTGGTGATCAGTTGACAGCTCCGCCCCTCTCTTCACCCGAGTGTCCAAGACATGTGGCCGCAAGTCCAACGATACGAACACAAAGTCGAGCATCGAAGTGAGGCCTAGGGTGTCCTGGTGCTAAGTGCACATATGAACACCCCTATGCTTGAACATGGTGTTCGTTATGGACAATCTGTAACGAGCAGAGAAGTCCAATAACAAAACACCGCTCGAGTTCAGATCGGCGTGGGCATTCCTCCCAATCATGCCCTTGCAGGTCTCACTTTCATTGCCCACGTGAGCATTGAAGTCTCCCAGCAGTACGAGTGAGCCCCCAGAAGGTATGCCTTCTAGCACCCCCTCTAGGGACTCCAGAAGGGTGGGTACTCCAAACTGCTGTTCGGTGCATACGCACAAACAACAGTTAGGACCCATCCCCTCACCCAAAGGCGGAGGGAGGCTACCCTCTTGTTCACCGGGGTAAACCCCAATGAACAAGCTCCAAGTCAGGTGGCAATAAGTATGCCCACACCCACTTGGCGCCTTTCACCGGGGACAACTCCAGAATGGTAGAGAGTCCAGCCCCTCTCAAGGAGATTGGTTCCAGAGTCCAAGCTGTGCGTCGAGTTGAGCCTGACTATATCTAGCCGGAACCTCTTGACCTCGTGCACTAGCTCAGGCTCCTTCCCCTTCAGAGAGGTGACATTCCACATCCCAAGAGCCAGCTTCTGTAGCTGAGGATCGGACCGCCAAGGTCCCCACCTTCGGCCACCACCCAACTCACACTGCGCCCGACCACCTTGGCCCCTCCAACAGGTTGTGAGCCCCTGAGAGGGGGGACCCACATTAACTCTTCAGGCTGTGCCCGGCCGAGCCCCATGGGTGCAGGCCCAGCCACCAGGCGCTCATCATCGAGCCCCACCTCCAGGCCTGGCTCCAGAGGGGGGCCCCGGTGACCCGTGTCCTGGCAAGGGAAAACATCGTCCAAGGTTTTTGTTCTTCATAGGAGGTTTGGTTGAACTGCTGTTTGTCTCATCCCTCACCTAGGACCAGTTTGCCTTGGGTGACACTACCAGGGGCATAAAGCCCGAGACAACAGAGCTCCTAGGATCATTGGGACACGCAAACCCCTCCACCACAATAAGGTGGCGGTTCGAGGAGGAATAAATGAATTTATGTATGTTTTAAATTTCCTTATGAAATATCATGATAATGCTGGTTAAATCAAAACATTTATATGTAGCACACAATTCACGGCATAGGGTTCCCCCAAATCACAAACAACTGCTTTATGAAAATGACAATATATTAAAAAAGGAATTTTGCTGATGGATACCATACTGGCCTGTATTAGAAGTGCAGCGGTTACCTTAGTCAAAGTGTCCTGAGTTTGTATTCCATGCCTGGCCATCAGCTAAGTAGAATTTAGAAATGAAATCCAGTTTGGTGGCAGATACACCATGCAGAATTGTGTTTCTCTTTTTTATGTTTTCCTCAACTAGCATGATATTACTTACTATTCAGTTCTTAAAATTCTGCTTCAGACATTTTCAAAAATCTGTTTTCTCTCACTTCATTTTTGCATATTTTTAGATGAGAAGACAGATCCATGGAATCCCTTTAGCTCAATTGAAAGTACATTATCAATCCCTAGCTGTCATTTTATTTTTTCCTGTACTTTAAAATTAAACCAACAGTGGCATTGTTCATGATACGCAGCATTTATTTCAGTAAATTCAGCATTTAATAAACCACATTTTCCATTTTTATATATTTTTATTTTAAGGTAAGTAAGAAACAACAGACGTCTTAGCTAAACAAAGAAATACAAGTGCATGTAGTATGAATACTTATTTTTTTATATTGATTACATTGTCTTATAAATCAAGGTTTTAGCCTTCAAGACTTTGAGTGCTGCAATTGTTTCAGTTTTTGCATTTGTATTTCTTCATGTTTGTTTGTTTTATTGTTACTCTGATAAGACCATACTGGCCTGATTGGAAGTGCAGTGGTTAGCTCATTTGAAGTGTCCTGAGTTGGTATTACAGCCCTTGGCCATTGGCAACATTGAATTTCGAAATGAAATCTACTTTGGTGGCAGATGAACCATGCAGAATTATGCTTCTTTTATTTATGTTATCCTCAAGTAGCATGATATTACCTAGCGTTCAATTCTTAAAATAATACTTCAGAGCATTTATAAACTCTGTTTTCTCTTACTTCACTTTTATATATTTTTAGGTAACAAAACACCACCAGAGGAGCACTCTAACACAAGTGCAGGTACATTATGAATGCCTACCTCTACTTTTATTATTTCTTTTGCCTTACAATTAAACCGACAGCGGTATAGGTCGTGATACACAAGGTTTATTTCAGTAAAAGCAGCAGCATTTAGTAAACACATTTTCTAAGTTTGTTTTTTTTATATTTTTATCAGGAGTAAAAAAGAAAAACCTGACTTCTTAACTAAACACAGAAACACATGTCCATATGCTATGAATACTCATTGTTTTTATTGCAATTCAAATGTGTTATAAATGAAGGTTTTTGACCTCAAGGGTTTGATTGCGATTTTTGGAATTTATGCATGTGTATTTCTTCACATTTGTTCATTTTACTGTTGGTCTGCTATGACCACTTGGTGTATTGTGGTCACCTTTACTCTTTATATGGCCACAGCCATGTCAATTACCTTTACTTCGCCTTGCTGGTCAAGTGTCACTGAGCTTATATGGCACTTTGTTTCATCACACTTCGTCTGTTTAAGAAGTCAATGCCTAGCTGTTTGTCATTGAACTTTTAGGTCAAAAACAAATAATTAACAACAAACATAAATGTTCTTTAAGTGCAGTTTTCCAAGCTGATGTAGAAACTGTTGCTTTCTTTCTGTTAACTATCGTTTTGATTTAGTGTTTGGTTTTGGTTATTTGGCTGTGATAGATGTTTGGTTTTGACTTTTTCTAGCTCTCTGGCCATGCCTCAGTTATTTCTGGAATTACTCAAGAAATTAATTTGGGCATATTTTAAATATTCTTGTGAAATATCAAAATACTGCTGATTAAAACAAGATATTTAAACGTACCACACAAATTCAATTTATAGGCTTCCCCTGAATCAGAAAGAACTGCTCTATGAAAATTGGATTATATTAAGAAACGTCTGCTGATAGATATCATCCTGGCCTTATTGGAAGTGCAGCGGTTAGCTCAGTTGAAGTTTCCTGAGTTCGTATTCCAGCCCTAGCCATTGGCAACATTGAATTTAGAAATGAAGTCCACTTTGGTGGCAGATGAACCTTGCAGAATTATGTTTCCTTTATTTATGCTATATTCAAGTAGCATGATATTACCTAGCATTCAGTCAGGTCAACACCTAACCATTTGTTATCCAACTATTGGATCTAAAATAAAAATTAACAAGAAACATGAATCAAAATTAAGTGTTGTTTTCCAATTTGATGCTGAGACAGTTGATTTGTTTCTTTTAACTATGGTTTTCATTTAGTGTTTTGGTTTTGGTGATTGGCTGTGATGGATGGGTGGCTCATTTGCTTACCTCAAGCACTCACAAAGTTACCTCCTATCTCTCTTCCTTTCTCCCTGACATCTGACTGTTGTCTTATATAGTTTGGGACCTTGTGCCAAACCATCTCCTAAGTCTAAGCCTGAGGACTCAAGGCTACATTAAATTTCGTTATTTTGAAGGAAGACCCATACTTTTGTAATATTCATTCCATACTAGATACCCCAAGAAATCCTGCTTGAATCCTCTCAACTTGGAGCCTTCAATACCTTTCGAAAGTCAATGTCTTAAGGGCACCCTTCTTCCTACCACAACCCTTCAATGCCACCCTGGTTCCTGCTCTCCTAGCCTGCAGCCATGTTTTTGTTGCCTTCTTTTGACCTGGAAGACTTTGAGCTTTTGAGTAGGTCTCTCCATAGCCTCACCTAAACCATTTAGTGATATTTTTAGTTCTGGAAGGCATTACTGCATTCCACCCATGGTGCCTATACACATACAGTACATATACATATGTTGTTTGCAAATGAAGCTTTCTATTTCTATTAAAGCAATTAGGGTCACAGTACGCAGTGATCGTTTGACTATTGATTACAGCTTATTCTTCATGTGTCTGAATGAAAGAAGTATGAAGAAATATTTTTGTGCATGTTTAGAAACTGCCACATGTATTCTCCAGTACAGTGCTGATTATACCAGATAGGTCTCTAACAAAGTACTCAAAATATAAACACGGTTGTCCAATATTAGCTGTATATGTCCTTTCCCTTTCTTTAATAATCAATTAATTAAAAACAGTAGTTACATAGAGCGATGCATCTCTTGGCACCATTATGGTGCATGTAAATGTGGAAAAACCTAACCACTGGGCATAGTATATAATGTACACATTCTGGAGGTAATTTACATTTTTACAGCTTAATCAAATACATTTATTGTATATGTAGCATCTGTAATGTTGATATGTTTTATTAAGTCAAAACTGTTTCCACGTTTTAACTTTGCTATGTGTTTTGTTTTTAATCTCTGCTGTAATTACTAATTTTGTAATGTGGCTGGGAAAAACTCAACTTACTCTGTTTGAAGCATAGTATTTCTTAGCAATAAGACTGCTAAATTATTTGAAAAACAGGAGGACAAAATTAAATTTACCTTCATACATAAATATCACAGTATGCTCTTGAATGATATAGTGGTACAGTGGTCAGCCCTGTTATCTCACAGGTGCTGAATTCTGGAGTTGTCACTGCCTATGTCATATTTGAAATTTTTTCTCTTGATATCCCAGTTTAGATATATTGACAACTCTAAATTGACCTAGCACGTGTTGGAATGTACTGGCACTCCATCCTTGAATGGTTCCTACCTTGTACTCAATTTTTTGCCATTTTTTAGAGCTTGTATGAGTCTAAAATGAATTAAGCAGGGTCAGTAAAAGAGAGATTGATAATATGTAAAGTATCATTTTCCTAATTATTAAGAACATTTAATGTTTGGTTCCTGCTAATTGATTATTGTTTTTGGGTGCCTTTGAATATTATAGTGCACAAGTGGTACAGAGTCATAGGGGGGCAATGATATTTTTGAGTTTTTTATGTATTGTATTCTTAAATTCTTTATGCCATTTTTTAGAAAATGAAGAATGTTTCTAACTGAACTGAATGATGTAAGGACTGCGAAGTGCAGTCAAAGGTCAACCATTGATTTTCAGCATGAAAATTTACGCATCTATGGAAGAAGGCCAAATGGAGACTGTTTTTAACCAGAACTTCTTGTCACTGGAATGTGCATATGAAATCCACGGCAGAAATGAACATCTGATCGTGTGTTAGTTATTTGCCAATCACAACATGAAGAGAACTCTTCATTGAGGATCTTAAACACAAGAAGATACCTTTAAGGTTTAATTAATCAACATTTGTTTGTTACAGGGTTTAGAGGTTTTGTAACAAAAAAGAAAATGTTTTTTTCATCAAGTATATTAGTTGTTATTAAAACAAGCTGTGCATGCAATGTTTTTCTTGATTTATGTACTAATCGATTTCTTTTTCATACCTACACTGAATATATTCACGGGTGAGGTTAAGATCACAGTGCTGCTGTCAGACCTATTTACTTTCTTGCTTTACATTCTTGCTTGAATGTACTTGTACAATAGACACCTAAAGAACATCATTCTGTTTTTCCAAATAAATTTTGTTATTTAAATTGATTTAAGAGAAATTAATTACTTTAATATTATAATTTATTTGTGATATTTTGGATTCAAACGTCACCAAAGGACATTGCTGGTTAGTGATATAAACATGTAAGGAATTAGGGTATGTTGAAGTTCATACTTTTCATTTTTTTGGAATTTATTGTATTGTTTTTATAATTTAGAGAGATCATATTCTATCAGTAATATTTCAGATTTTGGACATTTAGAAAAAGGATCCGGGCGGCACGGTGGTGCAGTGGGTAGTGCTGCTGCCTCGCAGTTAGGAGACCTGGGTTCACTTCCAGGGTCCTCCCTGCGTGGAGTTTGCATGTTCTCCCTGTGTCTGCGTGGGTTTCCTCCAGGTGCTCCAGTTTCCTCCCACAGTCCAAAGACATTCAGTTTAGGTGGATTGATGATCCTAAATTGTGCTTGGTGTATGTGTGCGCCCTGCGGTGGGCTGGTGCCCTGCCCGGGTTTGTTTCCTGCCTTGTGCCCAGGTTGGATAATGGATGGAGAAAAGGGATCCATATTTGCTATTTTTCTTTTTTCCATTTTAGTAGTATGTTCTTTATTCAATTGGGGATATGAAAAACATGGAACTATCAAAACATCAATGTCTGAAATTACCATTTTTTAATTTTTTTTTACTAATAAGAGACACATTTATTACATATGGTGCTGTCGTGAATAATCAACCTGATTAATCATTCTCAGGGTAGCGAAGGACTAGAGTAAATCCCAGCAACATTAAACGCAAGACAGGGACTAAGCGTAAACTGGACATCTGTCCATCACAGGTCTCATTCGCATATACCTATCATCTATGGGATGTAAATGGAAAACAAGTTTACCAATGTCAGTGCAGGGAAAATGTGTCCAGAACAGATAATGACAGTGTGCAGATTCAAGAACAAAACGTTTATGGAAAACTTGTAATTTGTATTTCTGTGAAGGGTTGGAATTAAAATAACTCTTTCAGTTCTTAAAGTTTTAGTACCACCTTGATATGGCTTAATTTTCCACCTCATTTTTGTCCATCTATTATTTGTTGTGGCCCTGTGAGTATCGACACCTCATTAGCTGTCAGTGCTGCAGAGAGTCTGGTTATATTTTTAATTTATTTTGATAAAAAAATATTTGTATAAAAACAAATTTATGTTAATTTGTTTTAAGTTATTTTTAAATATCTGTGCCACTCATGTAAAAATCACTTTTTATATTCAGACTTACTGTACAATATGGTGTAAATTCATCTGGCATAAAATAACACCTGAGAAATCCTTGTAATAAAGGAGTGTCTTTCTTGATAGTTTTTTTCTTTAGAAAATGTTACCATATTGAAAAACTTTTAATTTATTTGTACATACTACTTATTATATGTTAACATTGTAAAACATTCCTAACCATTTTAAAAAATACAAAGAAATCTGAAATTATTTATTGGTACATCCAGCTAAACATAGCAATTTTTTCATAACGAACGCATGATTTCCATTTTCTAATATGCATGACTGTCAAAATTTTATAATAAATTTAATATATAATTTCATATTATTTTAAGTTAAGTTATGCCTAAGTTGGAACATTCATTATCACATTTACACAGTGGCTTTTTATTTAAAAAAATTAAAACAACTCTGAAATATTTTTGCACTGATTATCCCTGCTGCCTTACAGTTCCACAGACCTACTGCAGTTTCATGTTCTGGACCAGGTCACTGTGTGTATACTTTACATGCTCTCCCTTTGTCTCTGTAGGATTCCAGTTTTCTCCTGGGTGAATCAGTTCCTCTAAAATGGTTTGTAATGGAAAGCGTTGGCTCCTTCTGACCCATACGTGAATTATGCTCTTGAATAGGTAAAATAATAATGTTAAACTGTTTACCTTTCATGCTTGAATAGCTTTCATGACTTAATTGTAATGCTGTATTAAATTCAACACTATATGATATTTGTGCCAGTTTTTCTTAATAAAATGATTAATGTGTATACCAGTGGACAGGTACCTGCATAAAATGCACAGCTCACATTTCAAAACTCTCTTGATTTTGTTTTATCCATCTATTCATTTTTAAAGCTGCTTATCACCAAAGTATCTCAAGTCCAGACCTTGCTTTTACTGTGCTATTTTGCAAAATCAGCCAAAAATTGAACAATTTATAAAATGAATGTAAAAGCCTCATAGTTATTTATTTTTTCAGCATTGGTTTAGATTGGCAGCAGTTAATTATCATTGCAAACATTTTTGTTCAAATCCAACAGATGAGCATTTCAGAAATTTGGTGATAGAAATTGTGCATACATAAATATGAATTATTAATTAAGTACTTTGAATGCCAAAAAGTATCAAATATTGCATAAGTTTATAATGTTGTATGAAACTGCAAATCAGATTTAACATTTTAATTCATGCTTTAAAGAATGCTTTCACATAAGATGGCTTTGGAACTGATTGTGTTGTCTTTCAGCTTTGTACTTTAGTAGGTGCAAACCTTGACGTGGCTTACTTAACAAAGTTCACAATGGAAGTTTTCCCAAGTGGAGAATAAAACCAAATTAGAAGTTACACCAGTCTTTTACTTCCATGTTGACAGTGTTCATTGTCTATTAAAAACTGAAATGTTAGTCATTTGAACAATTTTAATAGATAACAGTGTATGGAAACTGACTGTAAGCAATTTACATCAATTTGCCCATGTATGACTGATTCGAACTGTGTTTCAGCTTTATAGAAAATCTGTTCTGTGTATGAACAGAATGTATGATGGTTGTGGCATCTTATGAAACATGTTCGTATGTCATATGTAAGAAATGTGATTTTAGTAAATTCAATTATAAAGTTTATGTTAAAAAATTACTACATTGGCAAAACATTTGCCCGTTTGCATGGTTTTCATGGCTGCATTGATGTTTTCTTGTAATCAAGTACAACAAGAAGAGGGACTTATGGCAACTCTCCTCATCAAGCATAAATACCAAGGAAGCCAAAAAGTGTAAAAATGTGAGTTTATTATAGAAAATCACAATGAAGAGAGGAGTACAGGGAAAATGCAAACCTATAATATAATTGAAAAGAAAAATATTTCTGTTGTCTCTGAAGACTACATAGGTAGTAATGACTTGTATTCCTGGTTGTGTGAGTGCCCACTTGCTGACCACTTAAAAACAGTGAAATGTTATTTTTGTGAGCCTGTACATGAACTTGCCTTAAAACTCTCGGCTCAAAACGTACTTCATCTCAAGGCAGCGTTTAAGTGTATGTTGTAATCACAATCTGGTCAAGGTCACCAGGCTAGAATTTGCTGTCTCTAGAATTCCTCTAGTCGCCTAGTTGCCCTCAAAGGACTGGATCACCAATGCCTATTCACCAAATGTTTCCTGTATTCCCACTATATTCTCTTCTCCATTCAATTTCCAATGAGTTTGCTCTTGAATGGGCAACTTGGTGCCAGCTTTCAACTAGTGTTCTACTGCCATCTGGTTTTGGAAGTCCCCATTAATCATACTGACTGTCTAAAGAGTGTGAAGCACCCCTAGTGCCTACCCAGGTCACCTGGCTTTGTGCTAGAAACATCCTTCAGTCTTTGCCACAGAAACACATAGATGCTTCCATTTCTTTTAATGGTAAGCTTAGCTTATGACAACCCTGTCTTTCTAGTAGGGGCATTTCATAAAGACCCCCAAGCAAAAGGCATGGCTTCAGGTAATTTCATTCCAGTTTCTGTGCTGATTTGGGCCAGTATATTGTTTGTTGTTGACAAGGAATCCCTCAGAGTGATGTTCCCATTCTCTCTCTAGTCATCGTTCCTGAGACAGCAAAGATGACATGCAAACCTAGACTTCTCAAATCAAAGCAGCAAATTCCACCATTTAGCTAATGAAGATGTTCATTAGCCAGCTATAGACCTGGCTTTCTTAGATTGTGGTTCTTCCTGCATAGCAACTTTCTCTCTTTCTTGGGCTATGTGACCTGGACGACCATAGTGGAAGCAAGTGTGTTTATTCCAAACTGAAGAGTTGCCACAGTGCTGTCTTCTGACTAGATTGCCAGATTTATCAGTTTCCTTTGCAACCAATAGGGAACAGGGCACCAATACTCTGACTGGTTTAAGCAGAATTCTTGGGGCAAGGCTCCGGTATAGTTATCCAACGAGCCCAGTGTATTATCGTGAAGTTCATGAGATTTACCAGGTACGTTTATTAGGTTTACCTACTCCCAGCCTTGTAGATTAACATGTGCACAGATACACACAAATACACATAGAGATCATATTCCAACAAAGTCTCAGGTAATGCCAATTGCCAGTTACCCCACAATATTACACATAGGATTCCTTTCACACACAATCATAGAGACGCTAGGCAGACAAAGTCTTGAGTGATTCCAAGTTACAAGTGACTCTCTTTATAAGGATTCATTATCACAGGCTCTAATAAACCTCAGGGTGTCATTACAACAGACATAAAAGCACAGCTCTTTTGGTTATATTATACTTTCTGACCAAAAGATGTCTTAATTTTATCACAGTTGTTCTAATTATTGAAGAGTGACCTTAATAGCCTTGATAAACCTCTTGAATAAGAAAGTAGCAATCAAACTCCCACCTGATACCCTTTTATTATTTTACTCTAGATAAAAGTCGTAGTACAGAAACTAAAAAACCAATGTGCTATTTATTAACATATAACAATACCAAACAGAAGAAAATTTAATGGAAAACAAAATAGGTAACAAACTCTGGAGAAAAATAGCCTTAGAAAAAGCTTATTGAAAATCGGAAATGTCAAGGGGCTTTTGATTTAGCAATCTGTGTTATTTATAGGTTATATTTTCTGACATCCATATCAGATGGGCTCACATCTCGTGATCTCTGATGTTGCTTGCCATGTCACCCTTCTGTTGCTGTTTTTCTTTATTTTGGTTCATAAGACAAGCCATATTTACATTAAAATGCATATGTCGGGTATCAGGACATGTGACATTGCACACGTTTGACATGTCGATGTTGTCCTGATGATGAATGACTCTGATTAAAGTGGTTGATCTTTTGAGAACCTCAACAGTCCTTTATTTCTCAGGCTGTAAACTAATTATATTCCTAGCCCTACAGCATCCATCTGTTCTAAGGTTATATATTAATTAAAACAGTCTGTATAGCATCTGTACTTATTTCCCATACCCAGGTCATAAACTAATTGGAAAAGAAACTGACTGGAATAAATGCATAAATTACTAGTACAATATGAAAGGATGCTTGCAGTGCCAGTAATTAAAAGTCCTGTAAATTCAGTTCATCCTGGTTCGTTTGAGCAAAATAAAACATAAACAGTCTGTATTTCAAAAATCAAAGATTTCCCACACCTGGATACATAGCTTTGGGTACTTCGAGCAGAACTTTGAGCATGATACTCTGGTTTAAACTTACATATTTCCATGAGGGGCTGAATGAAGGCAAGATGGTGTCAGTCTAGGATAGCCTTTCTCCTTCCAAATGACTCGTGCGCCTTCCAGTCTTTTCACAAAATCCATGAGAGAACTCACATCACTACTAAGCATCTCTTCCCAAAGGTCTTTGCTTATTCCATTCAGCATCACATCCATTTTTTTTTGTGATACGATTCATGGTACATCGTCACGATATGTGGGGTGATCTTTGTGATACAATTCACAAAGTCATGATCTTGAGCTGTTATCAAACAATTAGGGTTGATTTGACAAACATGGAACTTTCATCCCTTGGCTAGAGAACTTGGAGAGGTAAGCAGAAGAATTTGCTGATTCATAAAATCATAATCAAACTTTCTAATTGAAAGACTTTTTTCAACAGTGCAGAGTAGTATTATGGGCGGCTCAAAATATTACCCAGCCGCCCTCTATATAGGACGTGTACAATAATTTCTTCCTTAGTAAAGCAAGCAGGACTCCTAAAGACCACAGGCTTCCTGCTCAGTCGTTTTCCTCAATTCTCCCTTCTGGCAAACAGTACAAGGTGTGAACACCAGGGGGTGCTCAACTACCCCCCCCATCCCCAATCCAAACAAACGACACAATAGATAACGGCACAAGTTCAGCACGACACATTTATTCAGGTGTGGGAAATGCTTTTGCATCATTTCCCACCTGTGCAGCACAGTATACCAAGCACAATAACCATGAAATACTTTCTTCCTTCCTTGTCCACCTACACTCTTTCTCCTGCAAGCTTTGTCCTCCACCTCCCAACTTGGGCTCCTCGAATGGAGTGAGGAGGTCCCTTTTATAAGTAGCAGGAAATGTACTAAGTGTTGCACAGTTTTGCTCTGGCCGCACTTCCGGGTGTGGCGGAAGCCCTGCAGAGGAGTGTGTAGTCGTTCTCCATGTGCCCCCTGGCACCGTAGCAAACCAGGGGGGCTGCCCTCTATCACCCCGTGAAAAGGTACTTTCCTCATGCACGCTCCTTCCACCAGTCCTTCCCTTACGAAGGCATTCTGGCTGGGTAAGGTCCCCGAACGTCCATCACAAGGGCCTATGGCACTCACACCAGTAAATTAAGGAACAGTTTCACCCCAAAAGCTGTAATGTTGCTGAATAGTCAATCATAAGAACAAATATTCTTTATATATGCAGTACTAGCCGGCCCCTGCGGCTCCACCTGCGTAGTAGTGAAACAGGACAAACTTTAAAAATCAATAAACAAACAGGTATCGCTAGCTAAATGGAGGCTAGGTGCGCTCCAAAACACAGAGGTTGACCAACTTGAACGGAGGATAGAGTGAGGAGGGCCCTGCCCGGCTCCCCACTCCGGACGTCACGCTCCCCCCTCCCCTTGGCCCGCAGCCTCTGTCTCAGATTAACGCAAATAAATTGTTCCTGCAAGCGAACTATGATTCTTAGCGCGATGAGAGAAGCCGCAAAATCAACCGCAATGTTCAAGCAAATTATAAAAAAAAAACCTGATCTAAATCTCTTAAGTAGTTCTCTCGTTCTCTAGCTAAGCGGAGGTAAGGAACACCCCGAGGCAGATGCGTGAGTGTGGAGGGCCCTGCCTCCTCCCCTCGGTCCACTGCATCTGTGTTGTATTTGCGTAAATAAATCAGTAATACAAGCGAGCTATGACACTTAGCGTGATGAGAGAAGTCGCAAAATTAATTGAAATATTTCTCGACCACACACTACAAAGTCAATTCATTAAGTATCATTTAAAGAAAATATTGTTTCTAGGTGGAGAATTCCCTTAAATTCAATTGTAAAGTATCTGATTAAATGGGGCTTAGAGAAACCCATGTAAAACATTGTATACGTTCCTTGTAAAGTTGCTTGTTAACTTCTAAGAGTCATTGATTATGGGGAAACTCACTGCAGGTCTGGGATCTGTTTATATGAGCAGTTGGGAGCAACTGCTACCAGACACAGCCAGGAGTAACTCCTGTTCAGTTCAGTTATCTAGGCCTTATTATTCAGTCCATACATGGCAGAGTTACAAATGCAGCTGGCAAGTTAAACACAACAGCTTGATGAGGGTTCTGTGATATGTGACATAATCTTATAATGTACAAATAATCTTCCGCGTTCTCATATCTAAGATGAACTCGACATGTTTCACTTATAGCTGTAATTCTCTGTTTCCTGGACGACTGCTCATGTTGTTCTTCAGGACGTTCAGCACATCTGCACAGGGGAGTGCCAAGCTGCTGTGTCCCTGCCCAAGTACATCCCTTTCTATCATTTGAAGCTTTTATTTGCTTTTTGCATCTAACAAGAAATACAACAATACTCAGGAATTCCCTGCTGTTTATACAAGTGGTAACCTATCTGCTACAGCTGTGTCCACACATGTCACTTGAAAAGCCTCAGGGTGAATAACTGCAGAGGCCAAGAAGGGTGTGACATCGGCTAAGGGGCACAGGGGGAGAGGAACACACTCCTCTGATTCTCTGCTCCTCCAAAATACTGAAGGGGCCACGTGAACACGGGGTGGGCTTCTTGTCGGGCAGGAAATAAGTCCGTCCAATACTAAAAAGGGAGAATGAAATCATGAATATGCAAATGCAGGACCCTTAAAAAAAGATCACTTTTGGTCTTCTCATTCTGTGCTGTTTTTGCCTGTAGCAGAACATCTTGGTGTTTTCACTCCTGTCCAGAGTTTATCACCTGTGTCAGATTTACTTGTATAATTTGGCATATTTCAAGGTAAGTTACTTGAATGTTTTTTCTGCATGATGATGTACTATTATTATTATTATTATTATTATTATTATTATTATTATGTAAACTGCTCAAAAAAATTA
Organism: Polypterus senegalus; assembly: GCF_016835505.1. NCBI lineage: Eukaryota > Metazoa > Chordata > Cladistia > Polypteriformes > Polypteridae > Polypterus > Polypterus senegalus. The sequence goes on from NC_053155.1 coordinate 58,925,423, forward strand.
AAGGAACACTTTGAAAACACATCAGATCTCAATGGGAAAAATAAATCCTCCTGGACTGATATAGACTGGGTAATGTGTTAGGAACGAAAGGATGCCACATCGTTTGATGGAAATGAAAATGATCAACCTACAGAGCCCTGAATTGAAAGACGCCCCAAAAATCAGAGTGAAAAAATTATGTGGCAGGCTAGTCCATTTTGCCAAAATTTAATTGCAGCAACTCAAAATTTACGCAGCACTTTGTATGGCCCCTGTGTTCTTGTATACATGCCTGACAACATCGGTGCATGCTTCTAATGAGATGACAGATGGTGTTGTGGGGGATCTCCTCCCAGATCTGGACCAGGGCATCACTGAGCTCCTGGACAGTCTGAGGTGCAACCTGGTGGCATTGGATGGACCAAAACATAATGCCTCAGAGGTGTTCTATTGGATTTAGGTCAGGAAAGTGTGGTGGCCAGTCAATGGTATCAATTCCTTCATCCTCCAGGAACTGCCTGCATACTCTCACCACATGAGGCCAGGAATTGTTGTGCACCAGGAGCCACTGTACCAGCATAGAGTCTGACAATGGTTCCAAGGATTTCATCCTGATACCTAATTGCAGCCAAGGTGCCTTTGTCAAGCCTGTAGCGGTCTGTGTGACCCTCCATGGATATGCCTCCCCAGACAATCATTAACCCACCACCAAACTGCTCATGCTGAATGATGTTACAGGCAGCATAATGTTCTCCATGGCTTCTCCAGACCCTTTCACTTCTGTCACGTGCTCAGGGTGAACCTGCTCTCATCTGTAAAAAGCACAGGGCACCAGTGGTGCATCTGCCAATTCTGGTATTCTATGGTGAATGCCAATCGAGCTGCATGCTGCTGGGCAGTGAGCTCAGGGCCCATTAGAGGACATGGGGCCCTTGGGTCACCCTCATGAAGTCTTTCTGGTTGTTTGTTCAGAGACATTCACACCAGTGGCCTGCTGGAGGTCATTTTGTAGAGCTCTGGCAGTGCTCATCTGTTCCTCCTTGCCCAAAGGAGCAGATACTGGTCCTGCTGATGGGTTATGGACCTTCTATGACCCTCTCCAGCTCTCCTAGAGTAACTGCTTGTCTCCTAGAATCTCCTCCATACCCTTGAGACTGTGCAGGGAGACACAGCAAACCTTCTGGCAATGACACGTATTGATGTGCTATCCTGGAGAAGTTGGACTACCTGTGCAACCTCTGTAGGGTCCAGGTATCGCCTCATGCTACCAGTAGTAACACTGACTGTAGCCAAATGCAAAACTAGTGAAGAAACAGTCAGAAAAGATGAGGAGGGAAAAATGTCAGTGGCCTCCACCTGTTAAACCATTCCTGTTTTGGGGGTCATCTCATTGTTGCCCCTCTAGTGCATCTGTTGTTAATTTCATTAACACCACAGCAGCTGAAACTGATTAACAACCCCCTCTGCTACTTAACTGACCAGATTAATATCCCATAAGTTTCATTGACTTTATGCTATACTCCGTTTAAAAAGTGTTCCTTTAATTCTTTTGAGCAGTATATTTGTTCTTGCAATTGATAAAATAACTACTTATAAGTAGTTAGTTTGACATTCACTAACCTGTCAGTGGCTCTTTGCAAGTAAAATTCACTCTTGAACATAACAAATTTGTCAAAAAAGAGCAGACCATGTAGTTGCTTTAACATATTTGCTTTGGTAATAGGTGGTCCCACTATTTCATGTAGTTGTTATCGAGACTTTTGTTTCACCTTGAAGTGATTACTAATAAGCATGTTGTGTCTCATCTGTTCATCCTCCCATTTTTTAACCAACTTTATTTGTCACAGTGTTGGTCATAGAGGGCAGCATCATATTCAGGGTAGGATGCAACACTGCATGGAACGCCATTTCAACAGAGGGCACACTTACCTGTCCATTCATTCATTTTTAAAATCCCCTTTTTCTTGTATAAGCCTATCATGATATCATTAGGCATAAAGTAGAAACCAGGAGGGAATGCTAGTTTAGTGCAAGATACACTTTTTCGGATACTCACACTCAATCAGCAATTAACCTGCCATGGATATCATTATATTTTGGGATAATTCTGGGATACAAGAATAGAACCTAGGGCCCACCATATGACCAAGATGAAATATCTTAAATGGTATGAAAGAACAAGGGGAAATAAAATGTTATGATCTACATAAAGTACACCATGTTTGTCCTGGGCCTGAGCAGAGAATATCTCACACGGTGTAGCAATTAAAATCTATTATCGATGAAATTAAGTGTATGCTTTTTCCAAGATGTGCAGTGTTGATATTATTGCTGTAATGAATAAGAAATAGTGCCTTCAGAATTTATAAGAATAACTAACCTTCTCAGTTGGCTGCATTATTTTTCCATTCCATTCTAAAGGAAGCTTTTCGATGAGTCAGTTAATCACCCATTTACCTTCCTGGCTATTAGGCCGTTAAGTAATAAAAACCAGGCAGTGTTAATCTGTGTCTCTCTCTACATTTTGTGTTTTCACCGCATACCCTCCTTCAATCTCTCTGTAAACAGCCTGAGGCATTTAACCTTTGGAAATCTCTGCCTTGTCAAGCACTCTCCACAGCCACCCTTACATCCACATTTCTGTTTTGCCAGAGGTCAGTAACATCTCCTAGTTGCCAGTCCATCACCAACACCAGGGCAATGCAAAGTCCATAATCCACCTAAATCAATGTCATTGAACTGTAAGGAGAGCTCCCCGCACGAGCATAAGGAGATCAAAGTGATTTACACAGAAGGGCATGCACATCCATTCATCAAGATGAGATGATCTCTATTGAGCACTTTAATATGTTTGGAATGGAGGATTGGGTTTGTAACAACGAGACCACAGTCACCAATTAATCAAGTTCATCATCACAATGTTCATTACTTTACTTTGTCACTACGACAACAATACTAAAGCCAAAGAAACTGCCATCATGTTTGAAAGATAAGGATAGTTGGCTTTTTTATTCACCTTTAACCGTGTATTTGCTTTACCCAATTAAGTATATCACTTCTGAGCATGTCAGAGAAACCAATTTGACAGAGGAACATTGAGAAATCAATGTCAAATACCTAGAACCATCTTACCTTTATGACAGTACCGCCTCCACTTACATGGCTAACCTTTGGGGAACCTTAAGTGAGGAAGTGTAACTGTATTAAATATTTAGAATGGATGTGAATTAATAGATAGATGGAAGGGTCATATGCTGAGAATGAACAGACATCATATTTTCAGAATCGATAGATGTCTTGGGAACAGCAGGTCTGACATCGTGTGCAGCAATACAGGGGCGCCGCAGGGGACTGTACTTTCTCCGGTCCTGTTCAGTCTATATACATCAGACTTCCAATATGACTCAGAGTCCTGCCACGTGCAAAAGTTCGCTGATGACACTGCTATTGTGGGCTGCATCAGGAGTGGGCAGGAGGAGGAGTACAGAAAGTTAATCAAAGACTTTGTTAAATGGTGCGACTCAAACCACTTACATCTTAACACCAGCAAGACCAAGGAGCTGGTGGTGGATTTTAGGAGGCCTAGGCCCCTCATGGACCCTGTGATCATCAGAGGTGACTGTGTGCAGAGGGTGCAGACCTTTAAATATCTGGGAGTGCAGCTGGATGACAAATTGGACTGGACTGCCAATACTGATGCTCTGTGTAAGAAAGCTCAGAGCAGACTATACTTTCTGAGAAGGTTGGCATCCTTCAACATCTGCAGTAAGATGCTGCAGATGTTCTACCAGACGGTTGTGGCGAGTGCCCTCTTCTACGCGGTGGTGTGCTGGGGTGGCAGCATAAAGATGAAAGACACCTCACGCCTGGACAAACTTGTTAAGAAGGCAGGCTCCATTGTAGGATTAAAGTTGGACAGTTTAACATCTGTGGCAGAGCGACGGGCACTAAGCAAACTCCTGTCAATCATGAAGAATCCACTGCATCCATTTAACAGTGTCATCTCCAGGCAGAGGAGTAGCTTCAGTGACAGACTTTTGTCACTGTCCTGCTCTACTGACAGACTTAGGAGATTGTTCCTCCCCCACACTATGCGACTCTTCAATTCCACCCGGGGGAGTAAATGTGAACATTAATTTTATTTTAATTCTTTTCATTTTTATTACTATTTAATTTAATATTGTTTCTTTGTATCAGTATACTGCTGCTGGATTATGTGAATTTCCCCTTGGGATTAATAAAGTATCTATCTATCTATCTATCACTTCTATTCATAATAGATTAATGGATGAATGGATTTGTTAATTAATCAGAATTGACAGATTGAGTAATGAATGCATCATAAATTATGGACGTATGGTTTAATGGATAGAAGATGTATCATGTATTCAGATGGACAGATACATCATTCAATCAGAAGGCATACTTCACATACAGCATTCAGGGTGGATGGTTTGAAGAAACATCGTACATTCAGGATGGATGAAACAATAGATGGATGAATAAATTAATGGAAGGATGTATCATTTATATTGAAAATACTTGGAAGGTTAGTTGCTTCGGTTGGTTGGAGGAATAGATGTCTAATTTATATTTAGAATGGTTGGATTGATGCTTGCATCATATTTTCACGATGGACGAGCGGATGGATGAATATTTAGATTTCAGCAGTGGGAGGTTCTCACTGAGCAGAGCAGTTAATAAATACATACATTTTAAGTTTTACTATGTTTCAGTTAGTAAATACAATTAAAATGAAAAAGAATCATGAATGTGAGCTTGTGAACAAACAAGGGCAAATAATTCCATAGGCACACATAAATCAGTATTCAGTAAGAGTTATGAGGCCTGCATCAGGGATTTTTATGTATCCATTCTCTGCAAATTCTGGCATCTGTCTCATTGCCTGACAAAGGTGAGGTTCACTCATGAGGGGTGTAAATGCTTTTAGCCGCGCCATGAATGGAAGAAGAATATAGAGTGGAAGAAGCTACAGTACAAAAGGAGGACTTTATTAGCATTAATGCTGATCCAGAACTTTAAAGTCCTAAATACCCAATTAACACAGTGTACACTCTATATAACTTGAAAATCGCCAACCCTTCTCTTAGCTTAGTCATAAATCAATACCAAACTGCTTGGTTTATATCAAACAAGAGTCGGCGATCGGTCTATTGCCAAAGGGCGCCTTGCGTGGCGGTGCTGCAAACTCGTCATTGCGGCAGGACACGTTGTGTGGCAGGGCTGCAAACTCATCTACCAGGCTCGTCACAGTAGCTATAAAGATACAGATTTGGTTAAAACTTAAATAAAGTAACATGGCATGAAACTATTTAACATACATGAAACCCAGTTGAATACTTATTGTCAAACAATAAAATGTATTTTACTGGTGGTAGGATTTAAACTTAATAGATCAGAATACACACCCTGAGTAGAGACACATATTTTCACATAAATACAATGAAAACTGAGCATATATTCTTTCACAAGAGACACAATCAATGGTACAAAGCCAGATTTCTTTATTTCTGCTGGTGAAAACCTTATAGCACACCACACTTGTCATCTTCAGAGAGCTTAGTTTTTATATGTCTAGTCAATAACCGACCTGATGGGCTAAATAACAGTTTGTAATATTCACTAACTATTCTAAAGGCATTACGGGTCCATAGCAAATACTGTACGTCTTTCATTTTCAAAGAGTTGTATTTCTTGGGAGTACATGCTGTCCTCCGCGCTAACAGCTTTGCTTTTCCTCTTGCCAAAGCCAATGGTGTCTGGTAATGTAATTTTAACAGTAATTTTAGGAATTATAACAGAAGGATGCCGGTTTATTCGACTTTGAACTCATCAGCAGAATGTAGATGTGTAAACAGCACCCCTGTACAAATGTGCTGTCATAGCCACTGAGTAACAGTGTCACTGGCACAAATTTTATTTAGAAATGGCCAAATCTAATGGCAACTGCATACCTCAAAAAAGTGATCTCCACCCTTGTTCGACCAGCTTTACCACATCTTGTCCCTATACACCATTCTTAATCCATTAAAAGCCCCTTCCATACCAATATTCTATCCTGGAGTGTTGCTTATCAATTTCTTGAACAAAACTAGTGTTTTCTTTCCATCTTCTTTCTTTTTTAAATGTAGGCCAAGGAGGCCATCCTTCATTGGCTTCATAAAGAAGGCTAAGAAAGTTTATAAGACTCATTTTTTAAAGTAACGTAGATTTCTAAGGTATGGAGGCATATGTGACGCTAAATTACAAAATCAAAATGGATGATTAGATGGATTTCCTACTGAAAATGCTAAAGTCAAAATGGTTTTACTAATTACCTGGTAATTCAAAGCATGATAGAGTAATAGCATCCTATCCGATGTTGTATTGGATGGATTGAAGGTTTGAAACAGACAATAGTTTATCAAATGATCAGTGATTTTAATATTGTGCGACACATATGGCAGGGACGTACACAAAGAGGTGGTAACAGTGGCTTGAGCCTCTGGCCCTTCTTCTCAGTGGCCAAGATAATATCTTGTATGTATAAGTCATTTTCTCATATGTACACAGTTTCGTATATGTATGAACAATATCTTTTAAAATTAGCAGTGACTTTTATTTTTTTACAGTATGTACATCCAGATCCTTGATTGCATAGTCCCTTGGTACTTGAATATTTTCATGTAGACTTCAATTTGTTCCCACAGGTTAAAAGCATACAAGCTGCTCATTTCAGCTGACTCTATAAATGCTATGATGTGTCTGTGTGTGTATCTGTCAGAGAAATAGCGGACTCAGTCTAAAACGAGACCCTGTCTTACAAATGTTGTTGATGGCATAAACTGTAGTGAAGAGATGAATACAGTGTTATGTGCATAAGCAAAAAAAATCCTATCTAACAGTCATTCTCATTCATGTTACATGACCACAAACTGAATGTGTGACCACATCAGAAAGTGACTCAAATACGATTTGAAACTACAACCTTTAGTCCAAATGGTTCTTTAAGAGGCCAGTCAAACTAGCCCAATCTTGGACTGCCCATTCATGTGAATAAGCAGTGGGGTTGCAGTGGCTTCCCTCTAAAATTCTGCTGCTATCGCCTATGGTGGCAATACGCAACATATTTTCCTGTCAGAATTTTACCTTAGTGGTAAGCATTGGTATAGCCACAAATGGGACTACCATTCTTAAACAGAACCCTGTGAGGTCCTTCATTGGGCATGTCACTTTCCTCAGTCACATGAACAGACAGTGTACCACTAATTGTCATGCTAGTTACCAGGAACATCTTCCCCTTTACTGACTTAATGAAAAAGGCACAATGAAGGCAAAAAAATTACTAGACCCGGAGATAGTATAGAAAGAATAATGTGGTGAGAATAAGACAGGGGGTGAAAAACAGAAGATTAAAAAGTACAAAACCCCTAAGCCAAAACAAGATCCAAAAATCAAACTCATAAGGCATACAGAACAGTGCAAATACCGAATCAGAATCTTTAGCCCAGAACAAAACAACACACCAACAGCAATATAATTTATATCCACAAACATGGACATCAGGGATAGTGCACCATTATCTTAAGCAGTGGAGATGCAAGAACATTATTCATAGTATCACATTTTAGCAATTGGACACTCGTAACCAACAACAACACAGCCACAAAAACACACAGGAACAACACACAATGGGGGTGATCGTAAAATTAAAATACTATGACTTCACCAAATAACTCCAAAATGCAATATTGTTAATATTAATATAAAAGTACAAAAAAAAATCTACAGAAACCTGGTTACTGTGATCTCTTTTATCTCTTATATATATTTTTTTTCTGGTTCGTCCTGCTTCCACATCAAAACCGGTCCCGCCCACACGCAGCCGACACGGCGTTTCTAGATTCCTATTCATCCTATTCCAAACCCCTCCTCATGCTGCCAGCGGTGCCTCTTCAAAACCGGTCCCGCCCACATGCAGCCGACACAGCATTTTTTGCCAATCTTCTGAAGTACGCTTACAAAATTAAGCAAACTCTGCATGCGGCGAAAATTTACTTCTCCAGCTAGATTCCATGCTCAGAACCATCAAACCCTAAATCATACAAACACATGCATGAAACCGCTCAGTCCAATCCAACAACATCTGTACGAATGCTTTTCAAGGAAAACCCTAGGCAGGATTTATGATGATACAATGCCTCGACATGTCACACCAATGTTGCAGCGATTTTCGTTGGAGAAGATGGCGAATCACCTGCCGAAAGGGATATTTGCATCTGTCCCATAGACAACTCCTGTAAACAGATTTCCACGCTCAACCTGAATTGCGATCCTATGGTTTACCCACTTTTATTCCCTTACGGAGACATTGCCTGGCACAAAGATTTACAACATGTTCCCGATAAAAGAACCGCCAAGCGAATAAGGCTTCTCAATGCCAATTTTATGCGTACAGATTAGCAATGAGGAATACATTTAGTATTTTGCACTCCAGCGGCGAACTATTCCAACAGTATACTGTAGATGCATATGTTAAAATAGAGTGCGCGCGTCTCAACTATCTCAGATTACATCAACAAGATTTGCGCGTGGAACAATACAAAGGACTGTCAGACACTGCAAGCAAACAGTGAAAATAACAACGTATGTGTAGACAAAATGATCATATTACCATCCACATTTCCAGGAAGTCCAAGATACATGCAACAAAACTAGCAGGATGCCATAGCCATAGTACATAAATTCGGACAGCCTCATTCATTTATCACTTTCACATGTAATCCTGCTTGGCCAGAAATTCTACATGCACTGTCGGATACCCAAAGACCGGAGCACAGAACTGATATTGTAGTACGAGTCTTTTGGATTAAGCTGCAGGAATTACTTAGAGACATTCTACAACATCATCTTTTTAAAGTTGTTATTGATTATATTTACGTAATCGAATTTCAGAAGTGCGGCCTTCCTCATATCCATGTGCTGTTTACTCTTCACAATAATTCTAACAACCAGTCTTCAGGCACGGTCAGTTGTAAGTGGCTTTTTCTAGGGTTAGATCTTTCGACTCATTATCTGTCGTCACCACCAAAACACCTATTCACAACTGCATCTTTCAAGAAGTATTTATTTCTTCTTGATTTCTGAATTCCTTTCTCACCGTTTTCTGTTCCTATTCTTATACCGGCGTATGCTACGGCAGGCTTTGGCTAGTTTTAAATAACTCTTTACAGTTTATTGTCCCAACCCATACCCGGTACGGATCAGAGTCAGCACCAGCTCCCTATACATCTAAAAAAGCTAGAAATTCATTACGGTGGATGATTAATGATGGCACAGTGACTGTGTAGGATTTATATAATGATTACAGTTCTCATTCTAAACATATTTCTCCAAATTGGCCCTGTGTGAGTGTGTCCAGTGCTAGACAGGTGACTATTACTGATGCTAAGGCCTCGGTCATTTGATACTAAACTGGACTCGATCTAAAAATGGTTGGCTGGATGATTCCTGAGTGGATGAATATTAAATGCAACATATCTTTTTTTTTTAATAGTTAATGGGTAACATTACAAGACTAATTTATGTTGATAACATTCTTATTTTTTCTTTTCTACAGGTGAAAAATTTAAAGAATGGCCAGGCAAACTGCATATGAGGCCTTGGTGAAGGGAATCCAAGAATTTGATTTTACTGGTCCTAATACCCCTTGTGATTTGATCCTGGCAGACCACGCTATCCCAGTGGCAATTAATAAAAAAGGTCAGGTGCTAATCGCTGCATCTCAGTATGGCAAAGGCCGACTGGTGGTACTGACACATGAAGCTTATATGTCTGACCCCAAGTTTTCCCAGTTTGTTCAGAATGCAATTACATGGCTAAAACCGCAACCTGATGCATTGGTTGGAGTCTCTAAGACCCTCACCGAAATGTTCAAGTCTCTTTCGTGCAAAGATGGTCAGGTTGTAAGTGAAGAGTTTAGAGGAGACATGGGTGTATACTGCCTCAAGGCTTCTGACATTGGAGATGATAAGCAGCTCATTGAGTATTTAAAGAAAGGAGGTGGCCTGCTTATCGCTGGCCAGGCATGGGAGTGGTCAGAGCAACAGAACAAAGATGTCTTCTATGACTATCCTGGGAATAAAGTCACAAGTGTAGCCAGTGTCTACTTTAATGCAAGCAAAGGAGAAAAAGAAGTCTGCTCTGTCACCGAAGACATTCCTCGATCCTGGCATTCACTTGTGTAAGTAGAGACTGAACATTGTTAAAATGATGCATTGAATACAGATGACACTGTGGTTAATATCCGTGCCTCACTGGTCCAGTTACAGGTGTTTAAATCCTGTGTCTGCTCTTTGTCTTTGTTGGGTCTGTATGCTCATCCTGAGTTGATCCCTACATTTTCACCCCAGAGGTTAATTAGTTACTCTAAAGTGGCAAGTGTGGGTATCTGCCTATGCAGGCCCTTCAGTTGACTGGCATACTATGCAGTGTTGCATTCATGACATTAACACGGGCTTCACAATTTATGCTATATATTAAATGCTAGCATTGTTAACCTTGGGTGGTCTGAATGCTGGCTGTGTGAAGTTTGAATGTTTCACGGTTTTACTCTCGCATCCCAATGATAAGGATGTTAGTATGAGTGAGCTACTCTGTGCATGATCATGACGTGATGGACTGGAGAACAGAGTCTCCATTAACCTATGTTAGAAACTTTTTTTTTGTATTTTTGTTAATCAAAAGACACTTGTTTCTAAATGTATTATTTTGAAATATTAAATTCACTTTCACTTCCTACACATAAACCATTCTTATTCTGCTACCCTGATTTCCCATTCTGTTTCTGTTAATCCAAAATCTCTCACATGATATCGGTATCATTAACCAATCAGAAGTTCTGGTTGCGCAGTGTCGAGCCCTAGTGTGTCTCTCACTAGCCCATTCACTCAGTTCATTACTTAAATAATTGCTGCAAAATGTGGTCAGACACTGAAAGAGTTCAAGTCTTTAGCGCTAATGGACACACACAAGTAAGGTGTATCTCCTAACTCAAAGGAAAGACAAAATGCATTTTAGTCTGCCAGTCTGGACTGACGTTATTTTAAAAAGCTGTATCTTCTCCTGACTCTTCAAACATTGCAAATGATTTATCAAAAACAGAAAATTGTCTCATGAAAACCTCGTTAGTTTCTATTTAGCTTTATATTTATTCTTTCATTTTCCTAACCTTTCCATTGTAGAAAATCTTTTCTGGTGTCATTTGGGCGCAAGCTATCCACAGAATGTTTGTCCATCCATATCAAGGTGATCTCAGTCACGCTGGGCCAGTTTGATAAATTTTTGTTCCATTCAACCTAACACTAACTTGAGGATTTGGGAGGAGATCAAATATTCTCAAAAATTCAATGTGGAGTAACACAAACAGGCAAGCTTAATGCAGAGTCAGCCCAACCCAAACAACTTTAACCTCAATATCCAAGTTTAGCTAAATGTATTGCTTTAAACGACACTCCTATGCAACTTGTTCGTCATACAGTATCTATAGACCTCTGCATGAAGAAATTTGTGGAGTATTTACATTTAGTCTTTCAATGTTCTTGTGTCTTTGTTCATGAAATGAACTGCACTGAGACTAATTACTCCAGTGATTCACAAGTTCAGTCCTGCAGCTCACTACTACGCTACTGGTTTTTTATTTCCAAAAAAGTTTCACAATCAGTAGGCCACTTTAACTCAGATTGATGCTGTTGTGTAATCAGTTGATTTTGGTTTTTCTTCTTCTGTTATTTAGCATTCAGAGAAGCGCAGTAGTGTGAGATTTAAATTAATGAGATATTTAGAAATATTTTGTCATAGCTTTAAATGTGCAACACTCTCTCTCTTAGATAGATAGATAGATAGATAGATAGATAGATAGATAGATAGATAGATAGATAGATAGATAGATAGATAGATAGATAGATAGATAGATAGATAGATAGATAGATAGATAGATAGATACTTTATTAATCCATATCATTTCATCTTTTTCTGTGGAGTTTACTCCCTTAATTGTATCTTAACTTTGACATTTAACAGCAAGTAGAGTAGACGCCAGGGTAAATGACAATCCCTCAGTGTCATGGTCGTTATTGTGCTCTTTAGTAAATGATAGACTAAATAAGAATAACATCCAGAAAAGCAGAATGAGAATGATAATGATGGTGAAAATCCTTAAATTTCAAAATAAACCAACAGTAAACTATTCCTGTACAACACACATAAATTCTTATCATATTCCAATAATAAACTAAACTTAGTTTTAATTATAATAATAAACAAAACAACAATGAACTAAACTTAGTTTTGTAACCTTACTTTGTTGCCATTATGGATGAAGTGAGAAGTCAAGTAAAACATGAAGTGAGAAGTCAAGTAAAACAACACCATTTATTGGCTAACTAAAATGATTACAATATGCAAACTTTCAAGGCAACTCAGCCCCTTCTTCATTGCCTGAGGAAAAATTCAAATCAAATCCTAACCCTCATATACAATACTGAATTATTGCTTTTAGGCCTTAACTTTTAGAATCAATCCTACAAGTACATATACTGAACTTTGAATTTTCAGAGACTGAAGCTTATTTTGGTGCCATCAAACCCATGTTAGGCATCCATTTCATCAGAAGGCATGCAAACCCACATTCACTCATATTGGGCCCAATTTCTAGGCTCAATAATCAACCCAACACTCACTGATCATGCTGTGTAAATGAATGGCTGTTAAACAACTATGACATTTTATTGTTCACATATCACTGGGGGCTTTGGTGTGAAATCTGTTTTAAACATTTGTGCAGCCTCAGCAAATTTATAATGTCAGAGGACAGACATGTTACTGACTGGTTTCTGTCTTTCAGTAAATCTCCTATAAAGCCTCACAAGTGCAGCAAAGACACATTTAAAGTGATTGGCTGATTATTTTTAAGTTTGAACAACAACAACAACATTTATTTCTATCGCATGTTTTCATACAAATGATTTGGCTCAAAGTGCTTTACAAGATGAAGAAAGAAAAAGAAAGAATATAAAAATAAAATGAAGTAATACTAATTAACAAAGAATAAGGTATGGTCTGATGCCCAGGGAGGACAGAAAACAATAAAAACACTCCAGAGGGCTGGAGAAAAAAATCTGCAGGGGTCCGAGGCCACTAGACCCGAGCCCCTACTAGGCATTCTACCCAACATAAATGATTTCAATTAGTCCTCATAGTTTTCAGGTTTCACATGGAAGAATTAAATGATGATGGTCATGTGGACCTCTGGCCTTCAATCCATCAATGTAGGGACTGCATGGTGCTTTGATCAGGTGGTGCTGGCGCATATCACCACCACAGAAAACCAGAAAGAGAACAGCAGAGAAAGTAGGGGTTAGCACAGATTGTGGACTCATGAAAAAAAAGATAATTAAAAGTATATACAGAATATCAGGGTTAAACTAAAATGAAGCTATGAGAAAGTCATGTTAAAGTAATGAAAACAGACACATTGCATATAACATGAACAATGAAAGGATACTATGGAAATATTATCTAAATAATTAACAAATTGTAAAGCTCAGGAAAGAAAGATTTTCAAATTTACAACCTAAAAAATCAACTACAGTATACTTATTCTATCCAGATTGACAGAAGTTCATCAACTTATGGACAAGCTACCACTGGTTGTTGTCAGTCATTGAACAAAGAGACAACTAAGCAATAATTGAAGTTATCAAAAATGCAGACCTCTGGATGTCTTTGTCATTTATTATCTGGTGTACAATTTTTAGTCAGGTGGTAATGTGTCTCTCAGCTTACCTTAGTCATAAGTGCAGAACTAATTTTTGTATCAATATCTATTCATTGTCTATCACATCTGAGTTGGACTTGAAGAATGCCAATAATCAGAAATTTGTTTGCCAGTCTTCTCAGGTACTTACTGGTTAAGTGTGTATTAAGGATAATTTATTTATCTACAAGATGAAGCCACAATGGGGTGATTTTTAAACACATAACATGAAACAGAAAAGTTGCAAGTTAAGAATCTCAACGACAAGAGTTAATATTTCATTCAAAAGCCAATTAGAATAGAAGCAAATTTGCCAAAATGGTGTTGGATGTCTGAGGTTAGTATAAATGTTTCTGCAGAAATAAAATGTATTAGTTCCTTCTTCATTTTTTTTCTTCAAATACAGACAAGGAAGAGATTTCAGCAATGATCTGAAGGTGTTACAGAATGATGTCAAAGAATTTGACATTCGTGGGGCCTTCCAACCATCTCATTTGCTTGTTCACGGCCCTCTGGCATTCCCAATAGCATATGATGCATATGAAAGACCCTTTCTAGCTGGAGCCCTCTATGGTAAAGGAAGAATTGTTGTACTGACACGTGATAACCATCCACACCACCCACCACTCAAGACTTTCATGCTCAATGCTATGCGCTGGCTTGGGGCAACTCCAAATGGTAAAATTGGAGTGGAAAATTATTTGTCAAGTTTCTACAAATTACTGAAGGAGGAACAGTTTAACTGTGAGCTTTCTGATACCATCAATGATGTTAGTGTATATTGTTGCACATCTTATGAAGCTGATGAAGTCCTTCAATTTGTGGCTGAAGGCGGTGGACTTCTTATTGCTGGCCAGTGTTGGAATTGGGCAAAAAAAAATCCAGATCTCTCTGAGTTAACCGATTATCCTGGGAACAAAATCTTAAACCGGGCTGGCATCACCTGCAGAGGGTACATTTATTCTCCAGGCACTTATGTGGTTCCTCAGCCCGAAGAAAGAGCCAAATCTTATCTCTTCCTTAGAAGCTTAGCTAAATTTGTATTTCATATCTGTGATGGCACTCCTTTAGAAAAAGAGGAATCTGACCGATGGAGGAGAGTCATAGAAGATGGAGTTCAGTTTCTGAAGTTAAAAGCTGAAGACAACTTTTTTTACACATCAATCCACCGACTTTTGACAGATACGATTGAGAAACTCGGAGTTCCACAGACTTCCAAAACTAACATGGCAAAACCAATTAAAGATCGGCTTCTTATTGATTTTGCACCAACCCTCTATAATGTAATTCCCAACCCGCAAAAATTGCTCCCGATCATCATTCCTAATATTCCTGTGCTGCCTACACTGTCATCAGTAAGTGTGGAAGTGGATGGGACAAACAAAGGTAAGACAAATGTATCAAATTTAAATAAAAATAAATTAATTAAAATTACAGTGGTTGTTTTATACAAGGTGCCTTTATAGCATTTAAAAGATAAAAGTGTCAATTTGATTTAAAAAAAACTTTCTTTGAGTACGCAAAATTCAGCCTGTTGAACCAGATGCATAAAATTTATGTAACAGAGAACTTTCTTCCTTATGACAACAATGCATTGCATGAAGATAAATAATTCATGTCCAAAAATAATGTAAGGGATTTAGGGTAATTAAATAAAAAATTATTGATAAAGTGAAAAGTTTGTGACAGTTTTAGTCTTCAATGTCCGTGGGGAAACAGGAAAGCAAGCATTTAATTGTACTGAGGATTGAATAATTAATACTAAACACTCATTCATTTTTTTTTTTAAACAGGGAGTGAGGTTTTATGTTGGCAGCACTGAGCACACCCTGAAAAGAGTGGCAATCCATTGCAAGGTCCATTCATTCATATCACACAAACTTTGAAACATCCATCAATCTAACCTGAGTATCTTTTGGAGGTGGATATTGTGACCACCAGGGGGTGTTACAGCACCCCAAACCCCAGACACAATAACACAGTCCCAGTTTAAATATTCTGAAGACCCACAAAGAGATAACCCTGAACCCAACAATAAATTGTCTTCCCCTGTCTTTTCATTATACTGGCTTCCCGGCTGAGTAAAGATCCTTGTTCAGTCCCTGCCGAGATGCCAGTCCCTGCATGCCATCCATTACAATATGTATGTTATAAGAGGCCCCTTTGACATCTAACATTTTGCAATGCTAAATATTAATTTCTAAAGTCATTAACCAAAGTAAGAAATTAAGAAAACCCACATACAACACATATCATGTCAATAATTTTTTCACAGAGCAGTTTGTTTTAGATTACATTGTTCCTCGCCTTAAATGAAAGTAAAACAAATGTTGACATTGAAGATGTCAAGGTGAAAAGCTTCTTGTATACCTTTCCCATGGATATTTGCTGAGTATCTATAAAATGAAGTAGAAGGATTCTTTCAGCCCTATTCATATTTACTTGAAGTATTTACCTTAAAATAAAAGCCCTTTAAAAAAGTGTTATCACTTACAAAGGCAGTAGTAATATCCTCTGGGGTAAAAGAATGCTCTTTTAGCTAAGTAAATTCCATCACTCATTTTCTACCATCGGAGTTTGTGGATTTGATTCCTACAAGGAGAGACACAAAATGTTTAGGTTTTTATGTTTCATTTAAAGTCTTTCAATGAAAACATCTTATACCAAAACACTTTAAAACATATATTATGTATTCAAGCAAAGACAACATGATTCCATCGTCCAAACAAAATAATTTATTTGAGCCTTGAAAGTAATGCATAAAAGGACAATGTACTGTAGAATAGCCACACATGTTAAAAGCAGTGGTGTCCCGTTTGTGAACCTATTTTATCTAGACTCCTATACCTATTCTCCTTCAACTTTTACCCTTATACAGATCAAATCCCATTACAGCAAATACCAAAGTAACAACATTTTCAGAATAATGAATATTTTTTGTGGGCCCGGACAAACCTTAATACTATATCATGTTAATGAATTTTGTTTTAACGAAATATAAATTTCAGTATAAAAAACATTTTTGATACTGTACTGTTTTAGTTTCATTGCTCTTCTCAAAGTTTTCTTTGAGATGAACAAAAAAAGTGAGAAATGGCATCAGTTTACACTGAAAGAAAAATAAACAATCCTAGACAAAATTGATTCCGGAATGAAGAAAAGCATTTAGAATCGCACCTTCATCTTCATCTAACACCTCATTTTCATTCTGTGTTTTCATACCTGTATTTCTATTAAAACGAAGTTTCATTTACCATTTCGTTTTCATTCTATGTTCATACCTGTATTTCTATTAAAATTTAGTTACATCTAACATCTCTTTTTCAAATAAAATATTTTTTGTAGTTGAAGAAGATTTTTTTATGCAGGTATTAATAAGCTTGGATCACAGAGTTGCACAAGAGATGTGAAGGTAAGTCCAGGTTTCCAAAGAAAATATAAGTAATTTATTACTGTATAGAGAAAGCAGGTACAGTCTCAAGACTTCATTCAAAATAGGAACTGGAAGGAGCTACAACATGGGCAGTCGTCCTGCTTTAGCTCTCATCATCAGATTAGAAGAACACCAGTGGATCGGAATCACTGCTGTGGCAGACACGGTCTGGAGAAGACAGATCAGGAAAGTGCGAGGGAGAGCAATTCAAAGCTGATGTTAAATGAACAACAAGCACATTATGTAGTAAGCCTGATCCTGCAGAGAACAACCAATTACTTTGTTCTTGGTTTACTGTTTACTAGATGCAGCATAGCAGCTACAGAGCTGTCCTTGCACCCGTGCTGTTAGAGATGGCAACCCCGGTCACAATACTATATGCATTTTCCTCATCTACATAATAACTATGTCATAACTAGGAAACATTTCTGGTCAGTAGTAGTGCTAAAGCAAAGAGACCAACTGTTCAGGGATATTTTTAATGGCTTTAGGTTTTTATCACTGCAAGGTAGCCCAGACGGAAACAGAATTCTACTGGCCCACTGCAGGTGACTGATCTATTCTACTATCTAACACCTGCTGCCATCTGTTGTACTGAAAGACTGGCACAACTTTAACCATACCAAGGTTTTCCAGTATTCTTTCACTCCATTGTCCTTCAATGTGTATTCCTAATAGTTGTCCTGTTAGGTTTTTGGCATCCCATTTGAGAGATGTTTCCAAGGGATATCAGACCCCTTGCAGTTTGTTCCACTATCTAGTTGTCCTTCATACTTACCAAAAGTTGATGATTTCTTCCTGGAAGAAGGAGTTTATCTCCACTGCTTGCTCTACTGCTGAACCTGGGTCTCCATTCCATGTAATGCTTAATTTGCTTTTGTAAGAAACATTCTGGAATTTTTTTTTTTTTTTCAAATTATTGTGTCAAACTCTAATAATAATAATAATAATACATTTTATTTATAAAGCGCCTTTCCCATGCTCAATAGAATCTATAGTGCTGGACTTTGTGTAGCTCATCACAGGCTTGCACTATCTAGCTTTGCCTGGATAAAGCTCAAAACAAACATTAAAATTAAATTTAAAAAATGGTTGCACATCTTGTTCCTGCTGAAAATAACATGAATAGCATTTTGACATTTTTGAGAAAAACAAGTCAAAGAATGGTTAAAGAAACTGCATCACAGCACATACCTAATTCTGCATCTGTTCTGAATATTTTCTGGGTTATACAATGTCCAGTTGCAGTTTTAATTCTGTGCTTAAAATAAGACAGCTCTGTAAGGTTGGCGTGATCATCTCAGAGTGATCTACATTAGAATATTAAGATACTATTGCACTTGTTTTCCACTTTTGCTTATTATTTTCTATACATTCTCTATGTCCACCACCCATAAATCAGTTGGCTAATATGAACTAACAATAATATCAAAAAGAACAAAGGTGAAAAAGTGAACTGTGAGCGACAATACATTTTTGCATTCTTGTTTCTATTCCTATTAATGTTATAATTCCATTTTGTTAAATTGTGTTTTATTTTCCTTATCTAATTTTAAAAGGTGGGGAGGCATGGAGAAGTACTGGAATGTATATTTCTCCTGGAGAATCGGCGACTCTTGAGTTCCCCACAGAAGTGCTTGGATTAGGCTGGCAGGTATGTTTTTCTTATCCTAAATCCATGAAAAGTGTACAGAGGAGGATTTTTTAGTTGTTAAGTTTAACTCTTGGGTGTTCACTTTAAAAGGAATCATTACATAGCCATGAATTATTTTTTTTAAAACCTGATTTACGAGTAAGTCTAATTTCCAGTCTTTATTTATGGCCATGAGCTCTGCGATGAAAGAATGAGATTACAACTACAAGTGGCCAAATTAAGATTCTCATTTGCTGCTTCTCCAGTTTAACAAGAGTCAATTTGCTGCTTCTCCAGTTTAACAAGAGTCAATTAAGTGGATTTGGAAACGTTAATGAGGATGACACCCATCCAGAGAGATTATATCCTTTGACTTTTCAACATTTACAAATGCTACAAGAGGAGTTGTAAAACGTCATTATCAATAGGATGGCAGGGTCTGTCCAACACCCCTTGCTCCTGACCCCCTCTCCAGGGAAAATGGCTACTAAGCTGTATGATGTGGTGTACTGTGATTTTTAGCTAACATTGTGTTCTTCATTAACAAAGAATGTTTACAGCGATTTTTTAAAAGTTTGAAATAATGGTTCATGGGTTCTTATACATAAACTGTGATTGTTATGCCCAAGATCATTGAATCGCAAAGCACAGATTTGCATCTAGTTTTGAAACTTGATTCAAATTGTCATGCTCATAAGAAATGCTGGCATTCCTTTTGTCTTTAGGTGCAAATTGGGTGTCACTCAGACAATTTGGAGGAATGGGATGATCTTTGTCGTGCTGCTGTGGTAATAAGAAGATTCAGGGTGAATGCAAAACGTGTATCTGTTTCTAATCTGTGGGGTGGCCTGATCTACATAATTATTCCCGAAGGATGCCAGATTGGAACAGTTAATGTATCAATTGAAAATGCAGTATCAGCTCCTTATTTTGTTTTTGGTAAGTATATATACAAATGTTCATCTAACTTTTGCCTTTGTTTTATCTTTATTCAAAGTCAGTGTTTCTGTGAGCTGTTGTAAGTGGTTGCTTTTTCAAACATATTGCTATGACCTATTTGCTCTCCCTCTAATGGGCATCTCTGGCTTCTGTGCTCAGCTGGGCCTGCTACAAGGAACAAAAAGAAAAGTCCTGTGTTTTGATCCAAAATAATATTCCTTCTGTCCATTTTTTTCACAACTGTGACTTCTCTGTACCTTCACCTCCCACAGTCTCCAAAAGCCTCTTTCTTTTAACTTCAAACTATAAAACGTCCAACATTCAGAACCAGTATATTTCAACATTCAGCTGGGATTTTAATCACTGGACTTAAACCTGTTGCCTCTGCACATTTCCTGCTCTCAAATGCATTGGGAAAAGCAAGTGACTCACATAAAAACAAACTTCCAAATGTTTGGGCAAAATTTTCCATTGACAAGTTTCCAACTGTGTCCCTTTGTTCTGGATGAACTCATTTTAAAATAAGTTTCGATCCACTGTACAAATTCCTCTCATAACTGTAAACACTTCAGTCATGTCTCCTCTTAATCTTCTTTTGCTTAAACTAAAAAGGCTCAGTTCTTTTAATCTTTTCTCATAATTCATCCCCTGTACCCCTGGAATGAGCCTAGTCACTCTTGTCTTGACCTTTTCTTGTGCTGCTATGATTTTTGGCAGCCTGGGGACCAAAACTGCACCCAGTACACCAGATGAGGCCTTGTGACAAAACGGGTTGGCACCATACTCTCAATTCAGTTTAAGATCCCCTTGAATCTGTCACCATCAATAAGTAACCTATGGATAGGCCATGGCAAGTGAGGAGAAATACACAGTCAACAAGAGATGGATGAACAAGTGCAGGTGCTTTTATTAAAAACAATCCAAAACAAAACATAAATAATGCAGTGTTCAGTTCTATGCATATAAATAATCCATTTTAAAAAGAGTTTCTGTGGAGGTTAAAAACGCTTAAGTCCAAAATAAAATCCATATAAACAAGGTTAAAACAATATGGGAATTCTCTTGTTAAAAAACCACTGAGACTCGGTGCCCCTTTAAAAAGCAGATGACTCCTCAACTTACCCTCTTTGGACCTTGAGACTGAGGAGAAGTTTACCAGCAGGTGCAGACACCTTTCCTCTCTGTCCCGGGTCCTCAGTTGTCCCTACTGGGGCTCCCAATCTGGATACCGCTTCTCCTACCCATCCTTCCTGCCGCTAAATGGGTCACCTACGGATCCTTCCCTTCCTCTTCCTCTTCCATGTCCCTAGAGTGCAGCCATGAGACGCCCACTCTGGACCTTGATTTATTCTCCAATTGCTGCTGATTCCTGGCTCCTCCTTGCGAGAGCACACTTGGAGCACTACAGGAGCGACCCTTCCCCAATGAGTGCTGATCAGCTCACTCCTTCTCCTGGGACTCACGTATCTGTCTCCCTGCTACTCTCCCTCTTGCACCAGCTCTTCCTGCTCCCTGCCCAGCTTTACTTTAGATTTCCCATTTTTAACCTCCATCTTTCTTTACCCTTTTACTTCGTCTTTCTTTCTTTTTTAACTCTCCCATTCAGCCCTCATACTTCCCTTTTTCAAGCGAGGGGGAGGCAGAGCTGGCGGCAATCACAGATTCCAGTGTTAATTAGGGTTGCTGGTGTTCCTGCACATGTGCACGGAGTACATGGCTGTCCACTCCCACATCCCACACTGGAACTGCTGCTGCCATGCTGCTACACCACACCCGAAGACACAAGTGTAGACGGTTACTTAATTATGTGCCTGATTAACACACTGTGGACACACTGCCTTATCACAGGCCTCACCAGTGCATTATAAAGCTTGAGCATAACCTCCTTAGATTTCTACACTCTATAACCGAAAAATGTGTTAGCCTTCTTAATGGCGTCATCATTGCTAACATGGAATAGCATACCTAATATTAAACAAGTAATACTCAGGTATGTTTAAAGATGTAAAAATAACTTGCTTAAGCTGTATTGATGGTTGAAAAATTGAATCAGTATGTCAATTATGAAAAGAAAACCTGCAGCATCAGTGGTATGATTTGTACTTTGATGTCAAATTACTTTTACTTGTATTTGGGTGAAGAATTATTAAGGACATCATTTACATTACTTTTGTTTTGTCAGATCACATAAGCATACTATGTATATTTTTCTACTCAACCAGCAAACTTTACTGTCCAAATGTAAAAACATTTTGACCAAACACAAGGATGGGTGGCTTTCTGTCCAAGATTATATGCATGTTTTTTGTTTTCTCTCTGAAACACTTGTACATTTTTCTTTGTCTTAATATTAAAGCTGAAATCCTAATTAGACTATCAGATTAGGGCACTAACTTGTTAGAAGGAATTCACCACTGCTGACCAAAAACAAAAGTTTAGGCATTAATTATTAAAGCCACCTAACAAATTCTCCCGTTCAAGGGACAGAATATCTTGTTCAATACAACAGAACATTTTTTGCAAACAATATGTGAACATAGGGAGTAGCTTAATTAATGTAACATTACATATAGTTTTGTTTTTTAATCTTTTTATTGGTAGAAGAAGTGAAGAAATTAAGTATAAATTAAGCTAAAAAATGTTTTAAAAAATACACAGCAAGCAAAAAATTACAATTGACACAATTCATGGAGCGCATAAACCTCAGGGGGCCCACATTCTTTGCTATCTGTAAAGCCAAAGTCTGCTGTGTCTTGGACAATTAGTGACCTAACTCCTCTGATAAGAGTTGTACAGAAGGCTGTTAGCCATATCAATGTCCATGTAATGCATCTGCTACTGTTTGTAGTTGTGTTTCTCACTGACTATCGTGTCTCATTCCATAAGCTGGGTAGAGTGACTTGGTCAGTTTAGTGACTGGCTCGAATATCACAGCAGGATACCAGGAAAAATACACAAAAAAGAAAGTTTTAGTAACTCTGCCATGTTGAATGACACAGTTTTAGTTCAGAAAAATAATACACATTCTTGCCAAACGGTCTCTGAACCTAGAGATCATTTGGCAGTGTCCTTGCGGTCTGTCTTAAAAGTTGTTGTCTATGGCCGGCTTGTCATTCCGGCCAATACCCCCAGGCCACCAGATGAAGCCCTCCCTGCAGCATGGAGGTGCCCCGAAGACCAGCAGGGAATCATGGACAATGGAGTTTTCATCCACAGCCCTGCTGGATACCACAGGGGCCACTAGATGGAGCTGCAGGGAGGAGCAAAGAATATTATTTGCCCTACGCCCCGGTAGTACGTCCGAGTCTCATGAACAAGGGGAATGACGTGCTTCCGGGGTGAAGAAAACAGGATTTTGTATCTGACCCGCAAGTTTTCCTAGTCACATGGACAGAAAGCAAAACACTTTTGGGTCAAGGACTATATAGGACTGTGGGAAATTTCCAGAGGGAGAGCTGAGCTGGGTCGAAGGGTGGCAACGCGTCTGGGAGAGTGGAGGATTGATTATTGTAGAGTATTGTGTTATTTAATAAATATTATGGAAAGGAGGGTGCTTTGTGCACTTTGTGTTAATAAAAAGTCAGCTATTTGGACTTTTATCTGGTGTCTGGCGTCTTGGACAAGGGTTCAAGGGAGCGATAGCGGACCCAATCTGTCACAAAGTCAACAGAGAATTCTAAGCATGGCTGTAAGTGGGTTGGAGTGGAAAAAACAGTACTTTTTACGGTTTGTTAAAAATAAGACTCATAATATTTAATATGTGTAGATATTAAGATTATTTTAAGATTAATTAGATAAAATGCCATTTTTAAATGAATAGCATGAAAGCTAGCATTATTTTTGATTAGATGTATTTAAACAGGCACCTTTCTCAGTATTAGCTCATTAGGTTAGGAACACACACAGATACAGCACATTGCCACACCCACCACACGACAAACCCACTCAGGATCCAGATTATGACCCAAGTGCAGCTATACAACGGGTGACAGCTCAGCACCACACTAGTTCAGATGGAGTGTAAAAGTGTGAGGTTGTTTGTGGTGGCTAGAGTGCCAATTCTGCCACCAACCCCCAAGTTTTTCTCTGCAAGTTGGAGGGTCTACATTCAGGGGTGGATTAAAGATTAAAGTCACACGTATGATGAGATCCAAATGATGTTCTGTTCATCAGTATGGACAGAGGAGAGTGAATGGGAGAACAAGAAGACAATGAGCACAATGCCACTGCAAAACATGGAAGGCGACACTTATGTAGAACTGCACTATACAACTAATAAGCACAGTAACTAGTCAGCTTTGGAGAGTAAAGGCCTATAGGGTCATTATTGTTACATGTGCAGACTTTCTTACTTGCATTTGCTAATACAGATGCAACCCAATGCAATTTTACAGCACCAATATTAATGAGTGCAACAACCTTACATCAAAACTTCTGTCATGTTTACCTGAATAAAATCAGGAGGTTCGTCTTGTGGTGGAGGATTGTCTTGTGGTGTGTTATTAGCACAGGCTCCCAACCTACGTATGTGTACTAAATAATACACCAAATATGCTTACTTCAGGTAAAATGTTTTTTCTTCCATTTGTTCTACAAGTAAGTCACAACATAAGATTTTTTTTTTATTTATTTGAGTCAAAAAACTCAATGATACTTTTAGCAATTATTTCTGTAGGCGTAGTAGCCATGAATTGGTTAAAACAAAAGATCTTTTGGTATTCACCCACATAACAAGCCATGTTTGCTGTTTAAACAGTCTACAAAGATGTGGCAGAGTCTACCCCTAACAATGGCATATTTACCGTCTAAGTGCCTCTTAATGCAGGCCATTGCTTTTATGTGTTCCCATATATCCTTGCTCATTATAATTTTTTTTTGCCTTGTCCAGTTCAATTACTGTACAGTGCAAAAATTTGGATTTAGGAACAGAACTTATGGCTTATTGCTCCACATGTAGTCATAAGAGGAAACACGTGTTGACGAATTCTGTGGAACATTTCTTGGATATTCTTGTCAAGGCATATTTGTTTTTTTACCAAAGTTAAACAACTCAGCCTGGCCGTTTCAGGCAATACTGTATATCCATCAGAAACTGTATTCATTTTCCCCAAGTGACAATATGAACAAACTATCTGAAAGCTTGAAATGAACCATAATCTTCTACTTAAACTATTTCGGAAGGGAATCTCTCTATTATAAAAAAAAATCTTTGGGAGGGAGACTAGGGAGAAAAAATGTGATCTTCTCGGAAGACAATTTGAAGTCCCGCGAGAGATACATTAACTTGCTCCTCGCTCTTAAAACAATGATAAGCGACAAGCAAAACACGCAGCTCGCCAGCAGCAGAAACCCAGCAGATGATCTGACAGCATCTCCTTAGCATGCGTTCAGCCGCCCCTCCTTCACAACGTGAGCAGCATCCTGTGAGAGATTTAACCACGTCCCGGGCCAGAAATAAAGGACAAGTATTGTCTTTACAACATCACGCGAGAAAAGGCAGTGAGACATCATTTAAAACAAGTCCACGGACATCAAACCTAGCAGTTGTTGGATTGCTTTTGGCAGACACACTTCATGTGCTCCCAGCTCTTAAAAAAACGACAAGTGACAAGCAAAACATGCAGCTCACTAACAGCAGAAAGCCAGCAGATGATCGGACTGCTTCTCCTTAGAGTGTGTTCAGCCACCCTAAACCCCCCCCCCCCCTTCACAACGTGAGCGGCAGAGAAACGAAGTGGCAAAAGGACAGCTGCTCTGCAGGCTTTGAAATGATCGGGCAGCGAGACAAGCTGAACACGCAACTTGCCAGCAGCAGAAAGACAGCAGATGATGCAACAGCATCTCCTTAGCATGTGTTCAGCTGCACCCCATTCACAAGGTGAGCAGTGTTATACGTCCTGCGAGAAAGAGATGTAACCATGCACAGGGCCGAAAATAAAGGACAAGTATTGTTTTTACAAAAGTGTTAAAGTAAAAGTGAAATTAATACATATTAACAATTCCCATGAAAATATCTCTTTAAATTGTATATCTGGTAAACCAAACCCCGGGGTGGGCAAATGAAGCAAGCAGGGGGCCTATTAAAATAAAATGCATGAGCAGCAAAATCCTGTCAATTGTATAAGACAGGTTTTAAAAAGGCAAAATGTGATCAGATTTTGAAATGTAAGCAACAAAAACCATTGCAGCTGCCCAAACATTGATTTAAATCAGCAATAACATCTGCGTACCTATCTCACAAAGCACTCTTTAGAATACTCAAGTGTTGTGAAAATCCAAAAGATTAATGATTGAAATACTACTGTATTTAGACACGTGGCACATGTTAATGGTGCCAAAGTCATGAGTGATATCTTCTAGCAGTTCAATAATATTCTTGCATATGTGATATTGTCTTAATATGCTGCAGTAAGAGGATCATGCTTTCATCTGAGCGGAGTACCCAAAGACACAAAAAAACTTTTGCATTTTTGATACTGTGTTGAGAACAATTAAAATATGTCTCTACATAGACTACATAGGCTGTAGTTTTGTAATTGCGTTATACTTATCTGCAAATGTCTGAAATTGCTAAAGCTAGCATCAAAGGCTTATCTATTACTCATTTATTCTTATGTAACAAGACCTTAACAAACTCTTCTTTTGGTCTTCATAACACTTCCAAAGCATCAGTAAATTGTTTATTCATCTCTGTAATGTGACTTACTGACAAAATGTCACTTCAGGGTGAGCGCTCTGAGGTGGCGCTCCCTTGATGTTACATATTTAGTATAAGACCTGTGAATCCTTCATATTAACAAGTAGTTTTACCATCATGCCAGTATGTGACAGTGCCCAGAGATGAATAATGTTTCTACTGATGTTATAAGTATTATGAAGACCAAAAGTAGTTAAAGCCTTGTTGCATAAGAGTGCATGGGTAATAGATGCATTTTTGCAGTACCTAAACTAAAGTGTTACCAAAGTGTCTAATGAAATGATTTTGTCTACAGGTTGTTGTCTTCAGAGTAAAATCTCTCTGATGTAGCATGCTTCTTTAATGATTTTAAGTATGCTTTGTGGGGCTGTGCCATTTTCTCATAGATATGTAAGGATATTGTCAAATAACTCATAATCCATTCCTCGACTCTGTAAAAAAACAAAGGCTTAACACCTCTTATCACACTTTAGCCATTGCCTACTTTTCAGTGACCCTTTTGTGGTTGTGCTGACAGGTTTATTTATTTGCTCAGGGCAACTCTGCAATCCAGATGTAAGACATGAGCCTGCTAGTCTACATTTTCAAGTGCAGCTCCTTAGTTGTTTTGTTGTGCTGTCATAACAGTATAATGCATTACTTTAACCTGTTAAATATGTTAGATTCTTCAGACCAGTTTGGACTGGACTTGCTTGTTCAAAACCTTCCATAAAAAGCATAGTTAAAAGGTCAAAATGGCAGCATTCTTGAATTGTTTATTTAACATAAAATGTCTTTAGTAACTGATATCTCACCCTATCTTAAACAAACATATTCAATCTTGACTGCTTTAAAGCGTTTTGTATTTTACCTTAATACTAAACTAATATGAAGCATAGAATATGTGCAATATTCATTTGTTTTATTTATACTTTAATGTTCACATTTGGGTGGTGCAGTAAGTAGTGTTGCCTTCACAGATCCAATGTCTTGGGTTTAAATTGCCCAATCATCATTCCTGTGGAGTTTAGATAATGTCTCCATGTTTGTATGTGTTTTCTTCCCGGCATTTGTTCCACATCCCCCAAGATGTCCTAGTTAGAGTAATTGCTGAACTTACGATGGACTGGACCCCTGCCCAGGTCACAGTGTAATTTGAAGGCCATTTGGAGCCCTAGGCGGATTTGACAGATGTTGCCCCTCATTCTCCACAGTGGGTAGTCGGTATTACTAAATTTCAGCTGCCTGTTGCCCCTTGGTGTCCGGAGCCCTTTCAATAGCACAAGTGGTGCCACTACCTTGGACCTAAGGGGGTGCATGACCAGTGAGTAATGGCGTCCACTCAGTATCATCAGAGTCCGAAGACTTGTCTCCCTCTGGTTTGGTTTCATTAACGGTACTCACTCACGATCATTGCATTTTGATGACCTACGGTGACCAGAGTACACACCCCTTAACTTTCACCTAATGGACTGAAATAACTCTGCCAGGGCTGTCTCCTGCCTTGTGCACGATATTTCTAGGTAGTTTCTGGCCCCAGTGACCCCAAAATGGATCAATCATGTTCTGATTTGTAGATTGACAATTTATAAAAAAAAAAATGACACAACCTTTTTTTTTTTAAACCTTCATGTAATTTACAATAAGTACAGAGCCAGTAAAAATATTCACCTCCGCAAAGTGGTCTAAATAAATTACTATAAAACACAAAGTAATTAATTGAATAATTATTCACGCACTTGAATATAACACAGCTAAATTATCACTGGTTTTGGAAGTCACATAATTATTTAAATGGGGATCTATAGTCAAGGGATTTTAAATGATTGTGAAGTACAACAACTGCAGCTGCATCTGAACGGTCCATCATATGCTGAGTCAGTATGGTGGCCTAGCTTAACCTACAGAATAAAGAACAAAGAACACCTCTAGAGCCCAGTTAAATCAGTCATTAAGAAATGGAACAAGTATATCACAGCTATTAACCTACTTATAGCAGTCTGTCCTCAAAGAAATGACTGACCAAGCAAGAAGAAGAGTAGTGAGGGAGTCCACCAAGAGACCAGTGATAACTATGAAGGTGTTACAAGTCACAGTGGTTACGATTGGAGAGCCTGTCCATACAACAACTGCTGCCCGGGCGCTTCTCCAATCACAGCTTTAAAAAAAAAAAAAAAAAAAACTGAAATGAAATCTTAGGTAGAGTTTGTTAGAAGACACAGGGGACACTCTGATGTCAGCTGGAAGAAGACACAATGGCCTGATGAGCTTTCTGGCCATCAAACTAAATGTCATGGTTGGCATAATCCGAACACTGCATATTATCAAAAACACACCATCTCATTGTGAAGCATGGTGCTACATCATGCTGGGGGAATGTTTCTCTGCAGAAGACCTGGGAAAGCTTGTGACTGTAGAGGATAAAATCAATGCAGAAAAATACTGGGATATACTGGAGGAAAAACTGATGCAGTCTGACAAAACATGCAACTTAACTGGGAGAATA
The DNA here is from genome assembly GCF_016835505.1 of Polypterus senegalus. Taxonomy (NCBI): domain Eukaryota; kingdom Metazoa; phylum Chordata; class Cladistia; order Polypteriformes; family Polypteridae; genus Polypterus; species Polypterus senegalus. The sequence continues at coordinate 58,954,405 of NC_053155.1, forward strand.
TTTGTTTTACAGCCAGACAATGACCCCAAGCATAAAGCTAAAGCTACATAGGAATGGCTTAAAAACAACAATATTTATATCCTGGTGAGGCCCAGTCAGAGTCCAGATCTCAATCTGATTGGCTGCTCACTCACAATAACCATGCCACCTGACAGAGTATAAAGTGATGTACAGAACAAGTGAAAAACGTGCAATGCAGAGAGACATGCAAGAGCTGCTACAGAGAGACTGGTCAACACAGACTCTAGGCTAGAATTGCTGCCAGTCAGTCAGTCAGTCATTGTCCAACCTGCTATTTGTAACACAGGATCACGGGGGTCTGCTGGAGCCAATCCCAGCCAGCACAGGGTGCAAGCAGGAACAAATCCCGGACAGGGCGCCAGCCCACCACAGGGCACACACACACACACACACCAAGCACACACTAGGGACAATTTAGGATCGCCAATGCACCTAACCTGCATGTCTTTGGACACAGGGAGAACATGCAAAACTCCAGGCAGGGAGGACCCAGGAACCAAACCCAGGTCTCCTTACTGTGATGCAGCAGTGCTACCACTGTGCCACCCTAGAATTGCTGACATATACTAAATTCTGACTTGAAGAGGCTGAATACTTTTGCAATCATTTTTTTATGTTTTATATTTGTTATCAGTTTAGATCACTTTACAGGGATCTGTTTTCAAGGCAATCCTCTTTTTCTGTTGACCCAAAAGTCAAATTAAATTCACTATAGTTCAGTCTTGACACTGAATAAAGTAATGGTGGGGTTGGATTATGGAAGAGTCCCATCTAATGTTATAAAGAATTCATGAAAAAACAGGGAAGAGAGTTAGTTTGATATTTCTCTGGTCTTACCTGTGAGACTCTAGGACTGTGAAAATATATTGAATACTTTGTTGTTAAAGATTATGTAAATCTGAAAATGACTGGGTAATTTGTTTTTACTATACTTGTTTTATGTTATTTTTAATATCATTAATCACTACCATGTACTGTACATTGAAGTTAATATAAGGTGACTCTGGGAATAGAATGTTGTAAAGTACATATACATTTTCTAATGAAGATTTTTTTTTTCTATTAAGGAAAAAGCAGTAATGCCAAGTGGACTAACAGCATTCGGAACCATCCAGCACCCTGGGCTGAGCTTGAGGCCAATAATATCATCCTAACAGTGCCATCTGATAGCATTCGTACATTGGACGATCCTGAATCCCTTCTGAGGCTCTGGAATGACTTGATGAAGAGTATCACCGAATTGGCAGCAATCCCAGAAACATTTCCTCGAAAAGAAAGAATTGTAGCAGATATCCAGATATCTGCTGGCAAGTATATTATGGCAATCAGTCATATGTTATACAGTATTGTTGTATCAAGTAACAAAGCCATTTATTTCTTTGTAAAACTCAACTACAGTTTTATTATAGCAACAACTATCAAATTGGGGCTCAGTGGAGCGCAACCTCATACTCAGAAAGACAGCAGTATATTCAAACATACGGCAAGCAGCACGATTGATTACCCAAAAATAACGGGGGTTAAAAATTGAAGAAACAACAAAACAGTAAAAAGAATAAAATAACAAAAGCTACATCCTTTCTGGGCCTGCCTAAACAAAGTCAGGCTAGCTAGTGATCTCCAGCATGAAGTGTGTTTAAGCCTACCTCCATGCCTTCTTCCGTATACTAGAATACTATTCCTCATCACCAGTCAAGCTCTTATCTCTACTTTTTCCCAACTCAAGCCTCATTTGACTGAGGAGGCAGCCGCCTTTACAAGACTACCACCTGAAGCACTTCTGATGCCATTTAAACTCTCTAGAGTCAGCCCTTATTCCGCAGAGACTCACGCAAAGACTTCTGTGAGAAGTTGAGACATCACAGTTACATATTGCTGCTCTCCTCTAGAAGCTTTGTGGATTCCAATTCTTTTTTAACAAATCCCAGTCTAAGAAGGATCTGACGATGCATCCCTTCGAGGTAGTAATGCCTGCTCACCATCACCATTTAATATTAAAAGCCTCCACGTGTTTAATTTAATGTTGGAAAGCAGGCGTACAAAGCCTTATTTAAGATACTTTTTATAACTGGACTACCTTACAACTATATAGAGTTGAAACTATATAGAATCAAAAGAGTTAATGGATAATTTAACAAATAAAATATTAAGCTGTGACAAAACTATAGGTTATGAAAAAAGGCCTCTATACTATATAAAGAATAGTTAGCAAGGTGATGTCTAGTATATACCACTGTACTCAAACCAACCAACACAATTAATTTTGATTCTGAAAATATTGTTTTTAAAAATGTTCTTTTCATGTAAAAGGCATCAACTACATCACCCTATCCATTACCCTGTTTTCTTATGCAAAAATAAGTTGTATATTCTCACTCACTTTTTGTCACTTTGATCAAACAGTTGTAATGAGTGGCTTTTAGGCACAACCCAGTAATGGTCGACGCTACTGAAAGAACTGTGAGTGATTTGTAAAGAACAGAATAGGCAGACATAAAGACAGAATTTGGGTAGCAGCAGAACAAGCAAAGGACAGGAAGCTGAGAGATGTACAGTATAAATTACTAAATAGGCTTCCAGGACCAGAGTAAAAGCAGACATTGGCATTGGCTGAAGCAAAGACATGAGGTAATATGAATCACAATATAAGACAATGGCGAAATCTATAATTAAATAGGCAATGCTCAAAACAAACTTTCATGAAGGCACAATATGCATTGCTATACTTTCTTCTTTATCATCTTTTCCCATTTCTATTTGGAATCGGTGTGCTTGATTAACCTTAATGCTCAGTCATGCACCTCCTCTTTGGTCAGGCCTTTTTCCTTCAGATCTTCTTTTACTTTATCCATCCACCTCCTCTTTGACCTCCCTCACTTTCTCTTACCATGGACTTCCATATCCATCACTCTTTTACCCACATAGTCATCGTCTCTCCTCATCACTTGTCTATACCACTTCAACCTACTTTTCTGCACTTTCTTTTGTTGTACCTCCGATTGTCTCATTTCTTATTCTCTGCTTTGCTGTAACTCCACACCCCTAACTCAACATTCTCATTTCTGCAATATCTAATTTCTTCTTTACTGTCCATGTCTCAGCTTCATACATCATTGCTGAACTTACTACTGGCTTAAAAACCTTACTGGACCTTTAATGTTTACATTAATTCATCTGTCACAGAACACTCCTGATATCTTTTTCCAGTTGATTCATCCGTGCTGCACTCTATTAGTTATCTCTGAATTTAATTTCCATCTTAGGATACCACTGATCCTAGATATTTAAATATATACGCACTTTTCAATATGCCCTGCGGTACGCTGGTGCCCTGCCCAGGGTTTCTTCCTGCCTTGTGCCCTGTGCTGTCTGGGATTGGCTCCAGCAGATCCCCGTGATCCTGTGTTAGGGTATAGCAGGTTGGACAATGACTGACTGACTGACTGACTCTTTTCAATAGCTCTCCCTGCAGACTAACTTCTGAATCCTGACCATCATTAAACCTCATATATTCTGTTTTCTCCCTATTTATCCTGAATTCTCAGTCTTCCAAGGCCCGTTAACATTCTTTCAAAAAAAAAAAAAAAAGCTCTTAAATTCATTTACAAACAACCTCGGCATGACCAATGTGACCAATGCATAATTACAGTTTGTAGGGACCACTAGAAGGGACAAAATCAAATGGAAAGGGCAATGTTTAAGAATTAAGGCTGCATGTAAGGTCTACAACATCTAATCACATGAAAACTGTTGTGGACATATGCTAAACCTCTTTTTACTCTATCCACAATGCTTTACTCTATCTAAAACTATATTCACCCTTGCTGTCTTTATTGTTCTGTCACCCTCTACCAATTTCTATTAGGTTGGATGCATGCTGGCTACCCTATTATGATTCATTTACCGTCACTGAAGTATATTATAGATGAAAAGGTTATGAGAAAAGAAGGCCTGTGGGGCCCCATTCATGAATTAGGCCACAATCAGCAACAGGATGGCTGGGAGTTCCGCCCTTACACCAAAGAGGCAACCTGCAACCTGTGGTCTGTCTATGTTAATGAAAAAGTCTTGAACATTTCACGGGAGTTAGCTGCAGGTGACTATACAATGGCATATCGTGAAGGAGTTATAAAAGCCTATCTGGGAAAAGGAGCCAAACTTGAAAACTGGACAACTTGGACTTGTTTGGAGACGTACATGCAGGTGAGTGTTACATATTTCACATGTATGCCACTCGTAATCAACATTTTACAGATTGGCATTTCTTTTTTGGTTCAGTCATATTATTATCTGAAGAAATACAAACTTTTATTAACAAACAATTTCGACAGCCCCTGTGATAAAAAAAACAATAAAGTATGTACTTACTTGAAACAGAAGATTTTTGTTCAATCTCAAATAAATAGACTGTGTCCTCTGATTTTCTTTTTCATAGTACTGCTCCTCAATTAATAATTATATTCAAAGTTCAAATCACAAATAAGTACATGTCACAGCAAACAAACCAATTTATAGTGTTTTAAGAAAGCATGACCGTATAAGACTGATAGATTCTGCTAATATCGGATATCCTTCGTCTCGTCCCACCACAAGCAAGTGAGGACATGCAACGGTTTTTCATGTCCGCACTTGCTTTGATACATTCGATTAGACAATGCACAGGCATGTTTGTGCTCCATGTATTTTCATGCATTCTTACGTGTGACTCTTTTAATGACACATTATACCTTTTCGTTTCGCAAGTTTGGTATGTAATGTGTTTTTATCAAAAAAGTGTTTTTTTGAATTATTTTAATCCTTATTTAGGTACCCATTGGAATCATAGATATTTTGAAGTAACAAACAAATAGCAGTAGTAGCTGTTGTAATAGCAGCTGTGCCAGTTCTAGCAAGAATACAGTGCGAGGGAGGAACAATCCCTGGACGGGGCGCCAGCTCATTGGTACCGCTGTGCCACGGTGCACCCACATGTTTAATTATTAGCAGTATACGAGGTGCGGCAGAAAATTTAATGAGACTGGCAAAACTGCAAGCGACCTGGCAACGCTGCGCTGTTGTCCTTGATAGAGCACGTGTATCAGTACCCTCCCATAGCTCAGTGCGAGTTTCAACTCCTTCCGTTAACTACGTGATTTTTGTGACTGCTATTAGCGAAGTTGTGTTTTTGGTTGTGCGGCTACCAAAATGGAACAGCGGAATTTGGAGCAACATTGTACCATTAAACGGCAAGTGTGACGTTTGAAAAGTTAAAACAGGCCTATGGGGAACATTCTTTATCCCAAGCTCAAGTTTTCGCTGGCACAAATCATTTTTGGAAGGCAGAAAACACATTGAAGATGAACACCGTTCAGGGAGGACTTCAATTTTCGAAAACCAATGAAAACTTTGAACCTGTGAACACTCTTGTGAGATCAGACCGTCGTTTAACATTAAGAATGTTGAGTGAACAATTAAATTTGAACAGATTTACCGTTCATCAAATTTTGACTGAACATTTGCACATGCGAAAGGTCTGTGCCAAAATGGTGCCGAAAAACTGCCTTCTCCATAACAGAATTTTTGACCTCAAAAGGCATTCCTATGGTTCCCCAGCCCCCTTATTCACCTGACCTCAGTCCGTGTGACTTTTTCCTTTTTCCTAAACTGAAAAATGTCCTCAAAGGACGTCATTTTGGGACTTTAGAAAAAATACAAAAGAGTGTAATGGACATGCTGAAGACCATACCGGTTGAAGACTTCCAGCGCTGCTACCAACAGTGGGAACAACGTCGCCATCGGTGTGTAGCTGCCCAAGGGAACGACTCTGAAGGGGATAACATTGATGTTTAAAAAAATAAAAACTTTGATAAATAAAAAATCAGTCTCATTACTTTTCTGCCACACCTCGTACATTATTTAAATGAAGTTAACAATTTATGCATTCCATCATAAAAATTATATCAAGTATACATCCTAGTATTCTAACAGCACACACCTCCAAGAGAATAGCTCTTGGAAATCGAAATTGACTTAGAAGCCAGTCATCATCATCTATAAATACGCGCTGTCTTCTATTGAGTTGAATTGAAGTCCTTTATTGTCATTGTATGGTACAATGAGATTCAATATGCAAATTCTCCATAAACCTAATGTCTTAAACTTCAATAAATTAAATTTTCCTATAAAATAATAAAATAACAATAATAATAATACAATAATAATAATGCGATAAAAAACAATAAAATATATACAATATAAATGCATAAATATAATATATAGTACAATTTTTTCATAAAGTGGTTCAGGGTGTGCAATATTATAGTTGTAGTGCAAGTTTACAGTGAGGTAATTGTAATTCTAAGTACCAACAGTTCTACTGGGAGCCCTTGATGGACTGATGGAGTGCCTTTATAGCTCTTGGGTTGAAATTGTTTCTGAGCCTCTAGGTCCGTAAAGGAAAGGCTCCAAAACATTTTCCGGATGGGAGAAGCTCGGATAGACTGTGCACATTGCCAAGTTTAGTTTTTATACATTTCAAAGTGTGTGTGGAAATGGACTTACGCAATATTGTTGTATATACGCACCCTTATTTCTCTTGAGAAAATTCAGGCTATTCAAAGTGAACAAGAAAGAGTACAGGAGTTTGACCAGGAAAGTAGGGGTGACCAAACTTATAATCAGGGCCAGGCAAGGGGTTAGAATAATAATACTAATAATACATTTTATTTATATAGCATCTTTCCCATGCTCATCTGAGAGAACGAAAGCATAGCAAACAACAAATCTATAAAACAGGAATCATGTTCATGGAAACGAAGGAAATATGCTAACAGTAAATCTTCTTGGCATTGTATTTTAGCTTCCTCCTAATACTTTAAAGAAAGATGCAGTGAATTCTAGTGAATTGCAATTTGATTGAATCTACAGATGGCAGAAGCTGTACAGTTCCAGTCAGGTCCCCACTTCTACATTTTTATTAAAAAAAAAAAAAAAGAAAAAGCCAAATACTTTACTGGACACTACAATTTCGCAATAAATCCCCTGCGTCACTATCCCTTCAAGGATTTTTCCAATGATGCACGCATGCCCAGTGCAGGCAGACATCGATATCATATGAATTTTTTGTAATTGCAGTGTTGATAGAGAAACTTTCATAAATAATGTGATGAGATTCAAAAAATTAAAATATTATAGGGTGGATGTAGCAATAAGCAGGCAATCAGATGATAGATTTTTTTTAGAGTTATTTTTTCTCCAGCCTTTGGAGTTTTTTGTTTTTTCTGACCTCCATGTTAGTTAAAAACAGGATCAGACTTAGTGACTATATAAATAAATGTTGATTGATTGATTGATAGATATATAAATGGCAGTGGCCATTCTAAAAACAAAATCTCAAAATGACATCCCCAGAATACTTTAATAGTTAAAATGACATAAATACAATAAATCAAATTAAACACAAAGGTTACAGACATGGGTACACATGTTAAGTAGATATGACTGAATAAAACATTTCATTTTTTTCATTTTTAAATGTGACTAAATAACAACTAACATTGTTTGCCTGGCATACCATTCAGGTGCGTGTATAGATTTGTTTAGCTCATTTGAAAGAATTTTTTAATTTTCTAAAACACTTTCATCAAAAACTTTATTATCACAGTTTTATTTACTCCATACAGTTAGGTTCATAAGTATTTGCACAGTGACTCAATATTCAAAATTTTGGAGCTATATTCCACCACAATTGATTTGAAATGAAGAAATAATTACATTATTGATGTGTAGGCTTTCAGCATTGATACAAAGGGTTTAACAGAAATATAGTATGAGCTATTTATGAATGACAGACGTTTTTATACATGGCCCACCATTTTCAGGGGCTCAAAAGTATCTGGACAATCAACGGAAAAGCTGTTCCATAGCCAGGTGAGAAGAGTTCCCTCATTATTTCATTAACTATTAAGCAGGTAAAAGGTCTGGAGTTGATTCCAAGTGTTGAATTTGCATCTGGAAGCTGTCACTGCGAACTCTCAATATGAGGTCCAAAGAGTAAGTAAAAACAAGTAAAAACAGGCCATCATTAGGCTAATAAAATAAAACATACCCTTAACAGAGCAGAAACACTGGGAGTGATCAGATCAACCATTTGGTACATTGTTAAAGAGAAGGAATTCACTGGTGAGTTCAACAACACTAGAAGGCTTGGACAACCATGAAAGACAACTGTGCTGGATGATCGCAGAATTCTTTCTTGGTGAATAAAAACCAAATCACAACATTTAGCCAAGCCAAGAACACTCTCTGGAAGGCACACCTATCATTGCCAGTCTACAATCAACTTCATGAAAGTAAATAGAGATGATGTACCACGAGGTGCAAACCATTGGTAATTCTCAAGCATAAGAATGGCAGATTAGACTTACCAGAAACTATTTTTTTTAAAAAACAGTCCAATTTTAGAACAGTTTTCTTTGGACAAAAAAAATTAAGATCAGTATGTATCAGAATTTGAATTGAGAAGATTATGGAGAAGAGAAGGAATGGCTCATGATCTGTAGCATACCACATTATCTGTGAAACATGGTGGAGGCAGTGTTATGGCATGGGTAAGAGTGACTGCCAGTAAAATTGGGTCACCTGTGTTTATTGATGACATGACTGCTGACAAAAGTTGAATTCTGAAGTGTACAGGACTATACAGTCTGCCCAGATTCAGACAAGTGCTGCAAAACTGATAAGACAATGCTTCACAGTACAGATGGACAATCAGCCAAAACATACTGTAACAGCAAACCAAGTGCTTTTCAAGGCAAAGAGATTAAATATTCTTCAAAGGCCAATTCAATCAACTGACTTCAACGAAATTGGACATGCATTTGACTTGCTAAAGACAAAACTGAAGGTAGAAAGTCCAACGAACAAACAGAACCTAAAGACAGCTGCATAAAGGCCTGGCAAAGCATCAGTAGGGTGGAAACCCAGCACTTGGAGACAGCCATGGGTTCTAAACCTCAGGCAGTCACTGACTGCATTTTCAACCACATATTAAAAATAATTATATTTTTGATTATGTTAGTATGTCCAAATACTTTTGAGCCTCTGTGTGAAAATGGCTGTCTGGCTAATAATATGTTTTTGTTAAATGTCTTAAATTAAAACTACAAATCTTCACTACCATCATTTCTTCATTTCAAATTCATTGTGGTGGTGCACAGAGCCAAAATTATTAAAATTGTATCACTGTACAAATAATTATGGACTTAATATTTTTGCAACAGTGAGTCATATTCAGAAATAACACTGATAAAAAATGTAATTACATGTGTTACTATTGTTAGTTGTTCGATATGGCTAACTTTAGTTTAAATTGCTTTAACATAACATTTTCTCTGTCCCAATGGAGATTAAAAATCTGTGCTGAACACTATATTGAATCCATAAATAATATCATTATTACCAAATTGAATAAATAAATACACATTTGACATCTTATCTTTCTTATATGGTAATACACAGTCATATGACATCTCCCCATCCTGTGTCCAGCAGCAAAGTGTAGTTGATTCACTGCTCACTACAGATATCTCAGTGTTTTGCCATAGGAGGGGGTGTCAAATGAGTAAAATAAATAATATATAAGTAACTGCCCCGAAGGTATATCTGACACTGTAAACAAAACTCATAGTTGAAAACTCACAGATGTTTCTTTTTAAAGACAGACAAGTTTGCAAATTCACAAATTCTTTTCAGTGGGAAATTCTGAAATTTCAAAATCTCAATGAAAATTTAACTGTTACAACACATATATATATAAAAAAAAAAATCAGTCTTCTGGAAGCCAAGTTATTTTATGTGGACAGATAAACAGACAGACAAACAACACAAACCCAGTAGGTGCTTTTTGGTTTATCACACCTAAACCTTACCTTAACCTCGATCTTTAATGATGTTATGATAGGAACCTGCCTGCTGCAATCCTGATTCTGAATACATGGGTTTGAAAAATAAGTGAGTGAACAATGAAAGTTGCTGTATGCATTGTAAAAATTCAGAGTCATAAAAAAGAAATGTTTTACATAAGAATAACTTTATTTTATTAAAATGTACTAGCAAAATACCCGCGCTTCGCAGTGGAGAAGTAGTGTGTTAAAGAAGTAATGAAAAAGAAAAGGAAACATTTTGAAAATAACGTAACATGATTGTCAATGTAATTGTTTTGTCATTGTTATGAGTGTTGCTGTCATATATATATGACATATATACATATACATATATACATATCTACATATCTACATATACACATACAGTATATAGATATAGTGTATATACATATACACATCTACATATATATATATATACAGTATACAAATATCAACATATATTTACACATACATATACACACAGACATACACACATACTGTATATGTGTATATGTGTGAAAAGTAATGAGATTTTTAATTTACCAACGTTTTTATTTTTTCAAACATCAATGTTATCCCCTTCAAAGTAGTTCCCTTGGGCAGCTACACACCGATGGAGACGTTGTTCCCACTGTTGGTAGCAGCGCTGAAAGTCTTCAACCGGTATGGTCTTCAGCATGTCCGTTACACTCTTTTGGATGTTTTCTAAAGTCCCGAAATGAAGTCCTTTGAGGACATTTTTCAGTTTAGGAAAAAGGAAAAAGTCACACGGACTGAGGTCAGGTGAATAAGGGGGCTGGGGAACCACAGGAATGCCTTTTGAGGTCAAAAATTCTGTAACGGAGAGGGCAGTGTGACATGGGGCGTTGTCATGATGGAGCATCCATTTGTCTGCAATGTCTGGTCTCATGCGAATGACCCTTTTTCTGAGCCTTTCAAGGACGTCTTTATAAAAAACTTGGTTGACAGTTTGTCCTGGAGGAACAAATTCTTTGTGGACGATTCCCCTTTTGTCAAAAAAACAAATCAGCATTGATTTGATCTTCGATTGCTCATTCGAGCTTTCTTTGGTCGAGGAGAGTTTGCAGTGTGCCACTCCTGACTTTGCCTCTTGGTCTCAGGATCGTATTCAAAAATCCATGATTCATCACCTGTGATCACACGACTAAATAAATCTTGCTCATTAGCGATTCTGTCAAGAAGATCAAGACACTTGTTTTTTTGATTGTCCTTCTGCTCAATTGTGAGGTTTTTCGGCACCATTTTGGCACAGACCTTTCGCATGTGCAAATGTTCAGTCAAAATTTGATGTATCTGTTCAAATTTAATTGTTCAGTCAACATTCTTAATGTTAAATGACGGTCTGATCTCACAAGAGTGTTCACACGTTCGATGTTTTCATTGGTTTTCGAAGTTGAAGGCCTCCCTGAACGGTGTTCATCTTCAATGTGTTTTCTGCCTTCCAAAAATGATTTGTGTCAGCGAAAAACTTGAGCTCGGGATAAAGAATGTTCCCCATAGGCCTGTTTTAACTTTTCAAACGTCACACTTGCCGATTCTCCAAGCTTAACACAAAATTTAATGGCACAACGTTGCTCCAAATTCCGCTGTTCCATTTTGCATGACGCACAACCAAAAACACAACTTCGCTAATAGCAGTCACAAAAATCACGTAGTTAACGGAAGGAGTTGAAACTCGCACTGAGCTATGGGAAAGTACTGATACACGTGCTCTATCAAGGACAACAGCGCAGCGCTGCCACACCTCGTATATACATATACACATACATACATACAGATAAATATACATATATATATACACACATACACATACATATACAGTGGAACCTCGGTTTGCGAGCATAATTTGTTCCGGAAACGTGCTCGCAGTCCAAATCACTCATATATCAAAGTGAATTTCCCCATAAGAAATAATGGAAACTCAGATGATTCGTTCCACAACCCAAAACTATTCACATAAAAATGATTAATACAAAATATAAAGTAAAAATACATAAAACAAATTAACCTGCACTTTACCTTTAAAAAGAATCATGACTGGTGTGAGTGAGTTTCTAAACTCTTGTGGGATTCTACCCAACGGAACGACACTGGAAGAGTGTCCCAAAGCAATCGCAGTCTCCCAGCGCTCCCAGCAGTTTGCTTTATAAGCGCATCCAAAAAGATCGCAGACATGCTGTAAGCGCCTGCCGTCGATGGGTGATATAAGGAACATTATAAAGATCCCGCTACAATAAATAACCGTGCTGTTGCTGTTTCAAGCTGAATAAAGCTGGTGTTGTTAAAGTACTCAGACAGCTTTGTGTTTTGGGGCGCAAGACACACACACAGTCACAATGCTGTAGTAAACAGTATATGCTCGTACGGCTATTGACTATATGATTGAGGCACGCAGACTCAGACAGAGAATAGGAGACGATTGCCCTCAAGAGAAGAGAGAGAGAGAAGCGCATGAGCGAGATAAGGAGAGAGAGAGAGATAAGGAGAGAGAGAGAGACGCGAGCGAGCGAGAGAGAGAGAGAGAGAGAGACGCTCGCGAGAGAGAACCATCAGCTCAGTTGTGATCATATGATGCTCAGCAGACAAAGTGTATCCATACTACTCCTATTGCAAGACATCGCTCGTTTATCAAATCAAAATTTATTAAAAAATTTAGCTTGTCTTGCAAAACACTCGTAAACCAAGTTACTCGCAAACCGAGGTTCCACTGTATATATTGTCAACGGCACCCGGGCACAGACAGGCAGACATCTTGTTTTGCACAAACCACCACACGTTTATTTACAATATTTACAGTAATTGGTCACTAAGACCCCAGTTCATTGGTCACACAGACCTCAGTCACGTGCACAAACAAACCCCAAATAGTCCTGGCCACAATGCCTTGTCTTCGGGCCGCCTCCACACTCCTCTTGCTTCGTCCTCCTTCCACCCGACTCCAGCCCCGAATGAATGGAGACGGCCCCTTTTATAGATGACCATGCATTCCTTCTCTGACCACGCCCCAGCGTGGCGGAAGTGCCGGCTGTCCTCCCGGCTGCTCTCCGGGCGCCATCATAAATCTTCCCCCCAGCACTTCCTGGTGTGGCGGAAGTGCTGGGTTAACAGGTCCCCAAGGCATTGGGGCGCCTCCTGGCGGTGACCACGGGCCCCTACAGGGAAGGCTTCCATGCCCTTGACCCGTGGCCCCCAAAGCAACCCGGAAGGCGAACCCCACGTGATCCAGGCCGGGCTCTGACCCTCTTCCGGTCCCTCCTGGCGTCCCGGCCGGGTCATGGCCCCTGGCATCCCTGACAATATATATATATATATATATACACATACATACATACATACACACTCATATATACAGTATATATATACACACAGACACATATATATACAGATGTACATATATATATATACATATCTACCTATATACACACATATATACATATACATATCCACATATATATATATATATATATATATATATATATACATACATATACATATCTACATATATAAACTGTATATAGCAAAATCCTGGTGCTTCGCAGCAACGAAGAACTGCTTTTAAATTTTTATTAAGAAGAAAAGAAAACCTTTTTTAACCGAGGGAAAATATAACAATAACTATCTGTTAAGGATCTCTTTGTATAGCACGTTGTCAGTTCAGCACTCCGGTTGTAACATGAGGAAGCTGCGCGAGCTCACTCTTGAGAATGCAACGTATAGTTGTCCAGGAGAAAAGCAATCTTGCCTCAAATCAATGGCAACATTTTGTAGGGTCTGTCCCTGAGACTTATTAATTGTCATAGTGAAGCAGAGCCTTACTGGAAATTTGAGGCATTTGAATTGAAATGGGAGATCAGACGGTATAACGGTGATGTGAGGAATACATTTAGAGTGTGGCGCTCTGCTGTTTTTTTGTGTGGCTGCCTTCACACAGCTTCTCTGCTGCTTTATAAACGAATGCCATATAAGGCTGTCGTTTCTCTTTGCTTCGCGGTTCTGTACTGTTTTATTGTTCGTTTATTACGATTGTTATAGTTATTGTGTAGCTATTTGAGACTTACTTTACTGTTCAGGTACCCATTTCCTTTATCTAATCCGTAGCTTGTACGCTATTTTTTGTTCGTTTATTACGATTATAGTTATTTATTGATTCCTTTCTTTAGCTGACTGCCTGCTCATATAAGGCGCTCCGCTGTTTTTTTGTGAAGCAGCCTTTACACAGCTTCTCCGCTGTTTTATAAACGAACGACATATAAGGCCATCGTTTTTCCTTGTTTTGCCAAGGAAGCTGCCTTTTTATTTAATCCACGGGTTCTCCAATGTTTTAATTGTTCATTTATTACGATTGTTATAGTTCTCTTTATATAGCATGTTGTCAGTTCAGCACTCCGTTGTAATATGACGAAGCTACACAAGCTCACTCTTGAGAATGCAACGTATAGTTTTGTCTAGGAGAAAAGCAATCTTACCTGAAATCAATGGCAACCTTTTGTAGGGTCTGTCTCTGAGACTTATTACTTGTCATCACGAAGCAGAGACTTACTGGAAATTGGAGGCATTTGAATTGAAATGGGAGATCAGAGGATATAACGGTGATGCGAGGAATACATTTAGAGTGTGGAGAAACTCTAGAGACAGCGTGTGTATTAACTTGTGGATTTTTCTGTGAGTATTTGGTGGCAGCGTGACGAAGTTGCTTCCGCAAGACCGCGTTAGCTGTGGAGCTCAGCTTGGAGCATATTCTTTTCCTACCTTGTCAATTGTGTAATGCGTTTTTTGAACAGGTTTGATGCATGGAAGTGATCACTCGTACTGCGTTCAGTCAGTTCACGTGAGCTGCTCTCTTGTGTGATGTTGCGTCCACGGCTTTATTTAATGTTAGCTATGCACTTAAAAGTTTCTCGCTACAGCAATTTTAACTCCATTAGAAAGTGACCCAAAGTCTCGTTTATACCTTGTGTCTTCTTATTAAACTTGTACCTCACGAATAAAGTATTTGTCGAAGGCATGATAAACGTTAGCGTGAGCGTGTCTATAAACTTAATTTAAACTTACGGTTTACACCGTGCTTTGTTTCTGCAGTAGCTGCACTTATGAATAAGCTTGTATGCGTTTTTCTTCAGCGCTCTTTGGAGCTCTTCCTTGTTTTCTACGTACTGCGTTCACAGTCAGTTCACGTGATTACGTGGGAGGCGTGATGATGTAAGACGCAACTCCACCCCTCACGGCCATCGAGCTGAAGTCCATTACAGTATATGGAGAAAAATAGGTTCCAGTTATGACCATTATGCATAGAATTTCGAAATGAAACCTGCCCAACTTTTGTAAGTACAATACAATACAATACAATACAGTTTATTTTTGTATAGCCCAAAATCACACAGGAAGTGCCGCAATGGGCTTTAACAGGCCCTGCCTTTTGACAGCCCCCCAGCCTTGACTCTCTGAGAAGACAAGGAAAAACTCCCAATAAAAACCTTGTAGGGAAAAATGGAAGAAACCTCGGGAAAGGCAGTTCAAAGAGAGACCCCT
Source organism: Polypterus senegalus (assembly GCF_016835505.1). Classification (NCBI taxonomy): domain Eukaryota; kingdom Metazoa; phylum Chordata; class Cladistia; order Polypteriformes; family Polypteridae; genus Polypterus; species Polypterus senegalus. The sequence goes on from NC_053155.1 coordinate 58,969,878, forward strand.
TTCCAGGTAGGTTGGGCGTGCAGTAGGTGTCAAAAGTAGGGGGTCAAACTGTAAGGAGTGAGCCTGCCAAATTTCAGCCTACACGGGAAGTTGGAGAATTAAGGATGAGTGAGTGAGTGAGTGAGTAAGGGCTTTGCCTTTTATTAGTATAGATTATAGTACTGACAATTGCAAAAGCATCTCAGGTAGTTTCCAGAAATATTATAAAAATTACTTTTACAGTACAGTACAGACTGTACTTTTATATTTACCAATATGTAAAAGAAGAGGTGGACAACAACATCATTACTGAATTACTAAAACTCTATGTTGCTGTACATATTTGTTCTGTTTTGTCTTTCAGCTGCAGGAGGCATTTGGCTGGGAACCCTACATTCAGCTGTTTTCTGACTATCAGAAAATAACCAACATAAGTTCTGATGTCACTGTCAAAATGAATATGTGGGTAGAAAGGTTTTCCAACGAGGTGAAGAAGAATCTGGTTCCGTTCTTCAAAGCCTGGGGCTTTCCCATTACAGATGAAGTTAGTGCCAGACTGGCCTCTTTACCTGAATGGGATGAAAATCCTATGAAAAAGTATTTATAAACGGCCTAATAGCTAGGAAGAATGCACACATCTAAAACAGGTTCAACAAAGATGAAAATAAGATGAAATTTGAGCTTTTTAATGCCAAAAATAAAATCAAATTTATTGATTCATATGTCTGTCTTATTTATTGATACTTATGTCTATCGGGTAATCCATTCTAAGAGGAGTGGGTCACCTCCTTTCCCCCTAGAATGGATTCCTGCACAGGAAGCAGAGTTATACCACCTGGACAGGAGCTGTCTTTTTATGTATTTACTTGATGCATGTGCATTTATTTATGAAAATTTGCTAGATCTGAAAACACTACTTCAGAAACAGTGCCCTAATAGACATACAGGTTTTAATTCAGTAGACCATCGAATATGAATAATTCCAGTGGATAGCTTAATAAACTACAGAGCTAATGCATTTTCTCCATTGTGTGAAATTTTCTGTGGTAATTGGAAGATCCAGTTGGTTGAACAGTAAAATCTTACTCTATTACTCAACTTATAACTCTATTTTGCAATAAATTAGATATGGAGAACGCTATTAGTTCCGAAATGTATGTGCTAAGTACAGGAATTGCATTATATATGGATACACAGTTAGCAAACAAAAACTGTTCCTTGCGTCATGTGAAAAAGCCTCCATATAAAGACCACTGCAGCTTCATTCTGAATTTTTCCATCCGAAAGCAACCCCCTTTGAAGTTTGCCCTCCTGATGATTGCCAGGAACTGAAATAATCTCAGAAGTACTGCCACAGGTTCATCCCAAAAATGAGCCTGCTTATTGAAAATCAAAATTCAGCAACAATCAAACTCTACAAGTCTATCGAGATCGATGTATTGACATTTTCATATACAGGAAATGCCGCCAGAACTGATACACATTGGCAACAAGATATGGCTGGCTTACAGAGTTCCCAGTCTGGACACTCTCAGCATTATGGTATCAGCAAATCATGGTCACTCTCTTCTTCATCACTGAGTGAGTTTATATGCACACACAAAACTAGGATAAGGTGAATAAGCCAGTTAAGGCAGATCCTGGTTGCTTAAAATTCTCTGTTTACTTGCACATGTCCACTTAACTGTATTTTCCTTGGGCAAAATGCTCCAATGTCATAAATATATGCTAAAAAATATTGATCATCATTACTGGCTACAATTAATCTGATAGCAAGCATGGAAGCCTGTATCTCCTAAGATTGTGCAGCTGAGCTTAGCACAAGTTATTCAGCTCATCAGCATAAATTTATCAATTTCTAAAAAATTTGGACAGATTATTTTAACCAGAAGAAGGGACAATGTGCCCATTGGGTATTTGCCTCAGGAAATGTATCATTGTGGACACTTCTACTGTTTTCTACCTGTTGCTGGAAGCATCTGTGAAGCAGAGACATGCACAGGCAGACAGAGTGCAATGGACATAATGCAGACTATGACCTTCTTAACTGCAACCTGATAACAGGTTTATATGGCCACACAACTGGGTTATTTGCCACAAAATCTTTTGTGTTAATCTGGTTTCTGAGAGCAATAATCTGGTTTCTCTAACTGGGATAAGGGTATACATGGCACATTTCAAACTAGGTTTCTGTGAATAACTGGGTTCATAAAGCACTTGCCAACCCAGTCACTAAGATGACACCCCAGCATTGTTTCCTAATAAAGTCACCATCCTCTTTCTGCACTCCTCCAGATTTAAAGGATGCACACTCCTTCCTTGCTAGAGGGCTGCTGCCATCCACTCATCTCAAACCATCCATCCTGTGAAGTTCTCATAGAAAGCCATCTTGTAGCCCTGCCTGTAAAGAGCTCTCTGCTCCCTTCTACGATATCTTCTCACAAATTTCATCATTTTTAACAACATATCAGGTTGTACGTTTTTTTCAGGAGCTACCAAAATTTTGGATTTTTATACTTTTAGGGGCCTGACTAATTTATTTTGAGCTTCCAGACATGGAAAATCACTGTATTTCAAACCTTGACTTGCTCTGTGGATAGGGGCACTTACATTTTGGATGGCATCCTCTTAGAGCACAGGGATTAAATGTGTCCCTCAGTAATCCATCAGAATCATTTAAGCAGAAATTAGAAAACATAGGATAGAATTTACAAAATATACCCAGAGAAGCCAGAATTTAATTACTAGTGAGGTTGTTCCCGATTAGCAAGAGCCAAGGGCACCACCCAGTGGCACAAAGTAGGGTTACATTTCTATAGTAAAGTAAAGAAGTCACACTTGCAGCAGGAGAGCTCCTGCATTTGCTGTTGACCCTGGAAAGCATAGGCCAGGGCACCAGCCTATATGGGAGATAGAGACAGACACATATGTGGGTTTGCTAAGCAAGTAGTGAGACATCTCTCCTGCTAGACAGAGGTCAGCTCTATGAATGTTATCTCACAGATGAAAGAAAAAGCAGGAAAAAATGGTTTTCGTTTAACAAACAAATTAATAATAATGCTAGATAAGAAATACAGCATTTCAGCTGGCCTGCCAAACATCCCTGCTAAAAATATCAACTCACAAAGAGATACTGTAAATAAAAGGATTAGGAGATCATACATTCTCAAAAAGAATCACAAAAAGTTCAGAACCAGGAGATCAAAATGCACTGTCACCAATGCCAAAACCAAAACCCTAAAGAAACGTGGAATGTTGAAGTTAAAGTTCTATTACCAGGAACCTACAAGCAAGGAAACCTACAGAGCAAGTCTCAAGGAAGCATTCAATCTGACATGACCTCACAGGTCACGACCACCATAGGGCAACCACCCTAGCAACAACACACAAAAACCCTTTAAAATGGTGGCACCCAAGAAAAGAAACAAAATGGTATCAGGAAAGACACAAGTTAATTTAACTTTAAAATATCTTTCAAACTAAAAATAAATACTAGAAATGGAATCTGTAAACTACAAACTTATATTTATGCATAAAACAACAAGATGAAATGAGAAGAAAAAGTAGGAAAAAAACCCACCCAAGTACTTTTGTTAGTCCTTTCTGTGATCATCATTCCCTTTACATTTTTATTTAACAGAAATTTCACCTTTTTATTATCTTGGACCATGTTCTTGGTGCCGAGGATTGCCACAAAGGTCCTCCCTCGTGCCAAAAGCTATCTCTTTGTCTTTGTATTTTATCCTCACATTTTAAAAATATGGTCAGGGTCTTTATTTCAGCTAACTAACACAGTTTGTTCTCTCTTCTCAAGGTCTTTTTGTAAAGAAGTCATTCCTGGTTTCACTCAATAATGTGCATCTTATTTTCCATTAAGTGTCCTTGAGTACGTGGTTCACTATTATCTGCTAAGAATATACTACATAAATCTTTAGTCATACTTTTGAGACTCTTGTAGATTTCATTTGCAACAAAAGAAGTGTAATTATTTAGCTTCTCAGATTTTGACATACCATTTATCCAGCATTGCACCCATGAAAATAAAAATCAAAGAAGAGATCTTCTTAATATCTTTTTGGATTCTCCTAAACAACAATGACATCAGAAAGAAATAAAATGGAGACATTTTCTTTAGTCTCATGCTTCTCAGATTTTTCTCGGTAGAAAATATACCACAGTATTCTAACAAATGTCACCTCTTGTGTCTCAGTCAGCAAAGTCACACAATGAGTTCAGATTTTCCAAATAGTGTCTTGACATTTTTTTTTTTGCAAGTTGAAAGTATTAGCATTGCATGCTCAGTAATATACGATAAAATGTTTGTAAGTTCATTTGTGGTAATAAAATACTTGACTGTGATTACAAAACTGCAGTCTTTATTTCTGAGTAATACTGTTAGCTGCTCTAATTTATATTGCTGTGCTCCAGCTAGATCATACTCCGTCTGGAAGAGAAGAGAACAGGCACAGGCATGGTGGTTAAGTGTGTAGACTTCAAATGCTGAGATGCTGTGTTCAAATCCCACTACTGACCCAATGTGATCACGAAAGTCACTTCATCTACCTGTACTCCAGCTAAAAAAACAAAAGAAATGGAACCGATTGTTTGTCAGATGTTTGTCAGACATCTTGGACAAAGGAACCTTTCCAATAAAAAGTAAAAAATAATTACAATTAATAATTATAATTATAATTAAAAAATAATTACAATTCAATATCGTAAGTTCTGCTGGTGCTAATTGTTTTTTTTTTTTCAAATAAAGTTCTTCCAAACAAAATTCATTTAAATAAACAGTGAATAACATACTCAAAGACACCTGCGGAATGTTAGGAGAAATGTATTTGAGACCAAAGCCAGACATCACTTCTTCAGACCAATAGTTTTGGGAATTGGGAACAGTCTATGAAGTAATTTTTTTTAAGCAGAGGACCTGATATCTTTTAAAAAGTATCTGGAAGGGATATTAGGGCAACTTTTAGCTAATCACACAAGCCTGATGGACTTTGTACAATGTAATAATAACAGTAATAATAATTAGAATAATGGGTGACATGGTGGGGCAGTTGTAGCACTGCTGCCTTCCCGTTAGGAGACCAAGGTAAACATCTTGGGTCCTCTGTTCATGGAGCTTGCACGTTCACCCTGTGTCTGTGTGGGTTTCCTTTCGGTACTCCTACTTGCTCATGTAGTCCAAAGAATCTGAATGGGTGATGCTATGTTGTACCCAAATACGTGTGTGTGTAGAGGGTGTTCTCTCAATCATATCCATATGCAGATTTTTGCATTGTTACACATTCACAAATTGGGGACAAAATCTTGGTCCCTACTTGGCAAAACCTTTAAAATATATTTAAACTATTGTTGAAACCTCATGGATAAGGTTTTTCAAAATAACGTATTTTGACAAAAAATAAACAGAGTCGTCCAGAAGCGATTTTAAAAAGACTTTACTCTTGGCTAAGTGGTGACCTGAGTGGTCCTAAGTGTGTGTTTTCTTTACTCCACATTGCCCCTGTAGACCAGTCAGATTACTGCAGCCATTTCACACGCAGGCCATTCGCACACTTTATCTTTGTTCTGAATGTGTGCTTGAAAAAAGGTCCTTTACTTAATGTGTTCATTTCTTTTAAGAGAAGAAAACAATTCCCTGCAAGGTACAAGTTTTTGCAAAATGAATGTTTGGACATTTAAATTTTGGTCTTTTCTACTGACACAGCAATGCAGAAGACAAAAAAAATCTAGGACAAAATTTACAGTACATTTACAATTTAAACTGTAAAATATCAAACATAAACTAATTAGTAGAAAAAAAAAATATTTTTACAAGGCAGCATTGTTTATGACTGGCAAGTGATTTTTTACATTCATTTCATTTGTGTTTATAGTCATCATTACCGCCGCCAGGATTTAATTCAGGGGGGTGCATAAAGAGATTTTTTTCTTTCTACGCTCCCCCAAACAAAACTTTTTGTATATGTATGTGCCCATTAAATCCCTGCCAATACAGTCGCTATCTCTGAACAGTACAGAGCAGTCAGTTTTTGCATAGATAGATTAACCACTTAAGGCATGACCTAATTTTTAATTTTCTGACAAAAAATCATCGACTTTTTTTTGTTATCATATGATCACTGGAATATAGTTAAAAATGTTATTGATGTATTCAGTGGCATAGGTAGTGCTTTTTCCTTAAGTTTTAATGTAATTTTGTAAGCACTTACATACAGCTAGACCTCTTTTACGCGGTTAATAGTTCCATTTCTGGAGAACAGTACACTTTAGAGAAAATATTTCAAATAAAAATTGTAGACATTGATAAGTTCTACAACTTTTATGATAAATATTTTCTCTAAAGCTACTATTCTGTTTAGAGAGAGCACTTACGACGATCTTTGATTCCTAATATTCCTCTGTTTTGTGAAACACGTTGGTCGGCAAAGTATAAAAGTATCAGAATATTTTCTGAGAACTTTTTGGTAATTGTCCAAGCGCTAGAAAAGCTTACAGAGGACAGTGCGAACAAAAACACAAAGGTTAAGGCTCATTTGCTGTTCACTGCTATTACAACTCCAACTTACATTTTGACGCTTTTAGTAATTGCTACTTATTCGCTAAACTCGAACCTGTGTGCAATCAGTTGCAGCAAGTAAATATGAACATTAAAGATGTAACTGCTCATATAATTCAATTAATAGATGTGCTGCAATCCCATCGAGACAATGTTTCTGAAGAGTTTTCATTGATTTTCAAAAAAGCACAATCGATTTGTGAAGAATTAGACATTGAATTAAAACAGCCACGGTTAAATAAAAGGCAAGTTCACAGATCGAATTTACTTTCTGAAAGCAGAAGAATATTTTAGGAGGTCCATTTTCATCCCTTATTTGGATTCTATAATATCTTCTCTACAAATTCGGTATTCTTTTACACAAGAGAAAGCATTTTCACTTTTACAACTTCACCCAAAAGAAATGAGTAAATTGGATAAATCATCGTTTTTAATAGTTCTGGAAGACATTAACAGTCTGTATGGTGATATTCTTCCAAACTTTATATCTGATGCTACCACATGGTATGAGATGTGGAAAAATAAAAACATTGCAAACGAAATTACCGATTGCATGAGTTTAATTGAAGAGGCTACGAAGTTTTATCCGGCTGTTTCCGAGGCACTCAAGATTGGCATGACACTTCCTGCAACAACCTGCAGTATTGAAAGATCTTTTAGCACATTACGGCGCGTCAAAACTTGGAACCGATCTACAATGAGTGACGAAAGATTAAGTGGATTATGTATGCTTAGTGTACACAAAAAAAGAATAAATAATTGTCCAAAATTTATCGACAAAGTTGTAGACAAGTTTGGACAACAAAAAAGAAGGCTTGAGATGCTCTTTTAGAAACAAAGTGAATGATTGTTTATGTATAGTTGTTAAATGTAAACGTCTAATTGTAATTTAAAATTTAAAATAAAACTATTTTTTAGCGTTTTTCTTATTATTGAAAGATTTATTTTTTTTCTCCATTTCCTTTTTTTTCAAAAGCTAGGGGGGTGCACGTGCACCTACTTGCACCCCCCTGCCGGCGCCCATGATAGTCATACTAGCAGAAGTACCCAGCGTTGCCCGGGAATCAATAACTGGTGTATTTCCCAAATGAAACAGAACATAGAAATAGAACAAACAGTTTTCTGATTCACATTTTATTGTAAGTTCCTCTACTTTGGATTGTATCTGCTGTGGCGTTTGAGACGCCCTTGAAATAGACTTTGGCATCTGAAGTGGACTGTTGAATTGTACGTCTTTTTTTCGGTGGCATGGGTATATTCACGTAAAGCAGAAGAATTATAATGTGTTACATGGTATTACGTACAGAATACGCACCACAGTGAGATGAATTTACTTTATTTACACTACGTCAGAAAGCGAACAAATCATAGACATATATACTGTAGATCCGTGAGAACCCTAACTACAAAGAGGACTACTTCATTTATGTTAGGTAGAATGCCCAGAGGGGACTGAGCAGTCTCGTGGCCTGGAACCCCTGCAGATTTTATTTTTTTTCTCCAGCTGTCTGGAGTTTTTTTTGTGTGTCCACCCTGACCATCGGACCTTACTCTTTTTCTATGTTAACTAATGTTGTTTTATTTTTTCTTATTTTGTCTTTTATTTTTCTTTTCTTCAGTATGTAAAGCACTTTGAGCTACTTTTTGTATGAAAATGTGCTATATAAATAAATGTTGTTGTTGTTGCTGTAGATAGACGCCGCATTCACTGTGTTGCCCAGTCGACACGATACATCAGCACGTCTGCCCTATTGCGAGTGGTAAAAGTGCCATTTAAACTAATACACGTAGACGTGAAAACTGGGTTTTCTGATGAAAAAACAATAACATTTAAAACAGTATCGTTTACATACAACAGATTTTGGCGAATCATTTAAATTTAATTATTTATATCCATTTATACACTAATAAAGGCAATTATTAAATACTACTACTACTAAATAATAATAATTTATTATTATTATTATTAAATAATTCCTCCCATATAAGTAACATTTCACGGACTGTCTTCTTACATCTCCGAAACATTTCTAGACTTTGTCCTGTTCTTACGCAACACAGTACTAAAGAATCGGTTAATGCCCGAGTCACCTCACGTATATATCACTGTAATGCTATTCTATCTGGCATCCCACAAAAACTTATCCATCGCTTACAGCTTATTCAGAATTCTGCTGCCAGGATAATAACCTGCTGAACATATTACACCGATTCTCTCTCAGCTTCCGTGGCTCCCTGTTAACTACAGAATACAATACTAAATACCGCTTTTAACATTTAAATCTCTCCACAACCTCACTTGATCTCCTACATACTGACACCCCTCTCGCTCACTCAGATCCTCCTCTGCAGCTCAACTTTCTGTACCACACATCAAACTCAGTGCTCTGGGAGCTCGAGCGTCTCTCATAGTGCTCCTCAACTCGGGAATTCCCTTCCAGCTCATGTACGTCAGCTCGATTCAATAACACATTTTAAAACACTGAACTTACTGTTATCTGCTCGAACCAACACCGACTATACTCGACCGTCCAGCGGCGTCACTGTAGCATTCAAACATTCTTAGCCAATCATGCAATACTGTGTCCGTGTTTGCCACGTTATGTTCTAACTACAGAGGCAGAGTCCCATTGCATGGTTCTAACTTGTATTGAGTCGAGGTATTGACGCGAATACCATACATCGTCATACATACGGGGTATTGACACGAACATCATACATACAGATACTATTAAATTATATATAAGGATAGAGTCATAAAAGCATACATAACAGATGGAATATGAATAAAATAAGCACATCATTTTCACATTTAAATTTATTGTAAGACAAAAATGCTACAACAGGCTGTACAAATTTGCACTTATTAAGGTACACATCATTACTAAACATTAAAAAATGTATTTTTAAAACAAAATTTTCTATGATATGCCTTGTTTCAAAAAAGTGTTTGGAAATTATGGTCCCCACTTTGCTTGTGTGCAACGATAGTCCCTGTTTGGTATGGTAAATGTGTATGCGTGTTTGTGTGTTCATCCAGTGATGGGCTGGCATTCTATCCCAGAGCTTGCTGGGATTGGCTCTGGCCCAACACAACCCTCCTCAGGATTAACCATGCTTAGAAAATGGTATAGCATAAACAATCGATTACAAAAAAAATAAATAAGTAAATAAATGTTATTAATACAGCACCTTATAGAATGTGCCTATGTAAGTTTTTCTTTGCCTATTTATAAAGTCTTAAAGCGGTTCCTTACAAAAAATACATAAAAATGTGATAAAAGGAAGATACAGACAGATAATGACAGAACCAGCTCACTAAAATTATCTGTTTTAAGAAAAAGCCCAAGAATACAAACAAATAGGTGACAGACTGAAATAGTGCTTGAGAACTACAAATCACAGCAGTTCAAAGTTTTACTGGGAGTCAAGAAATTTAATCGCTAAAGATGAAACATCTAAATATGTTAGAACTTTAACAGTGAGTGTGTATTAGAGCAGTTAAGGGGCACGTATCTTGTACTCAACCCCTTCACAACAATGTTTTGGCACCATCCTCTGCTCATATTTATATTGCATTCAGTGCAGCCAAATCATGTAACTGTGTTGATACAGAAGGTGTAAATTACAAATATAATAACTTTAAACTTGTACAGTGTGGTGAATCAATTAGCATTGCTATCTCATAGCTCCAGAGACCTTAAAGGAAATCCCAGACTAAACTAAACAATGTCCGTGTTAAGTTTACACATTTTACCATTGACCAAAGTTACATCAGGAACCTCAGGTGTTGGATTTTAAAATACAGTTGTGTCACTGTCCAGATACTCGTGGGCCTAATTTTGATAATTCTGGCTTTGTACACCACCACCACAATGGCTTCAGCTTTAATCCAAAGCATTTAACAATAATATAGTAGAACCCATTTAGGAATGACAGCCATTTTTAAAAATGGTCCCCTCATTTTCAGGGGCTCAAAATTATTCTGACAATTGAGTGACAAGCTGTTCCATAGCCAGATGTGAATCAGTCCTTCATTATTTCATTAACTATTAAGCAAGCAAAAGGTCTATAACTTGATTCCAAGTAGGGAATTTGCATTTGGGAGCTGTCACTATGCACTCTCAATATGTGGTCCAAAATGCTGTCCATGCAAGTAAAAACAGACCATCATTAGGCAGAGAAAATAAAACAAACCCATCCGAGAGACACCAGAAACATGAGGAGTGTTCAAATCAACCATATGGTACATTCGTAAAGAGGAATTCACTGGTGAGTTCAGCAACACCAGAAGGCCTGGACAACCATGGAAGACAACTGTGCTAAATGATTGCAGATCATTTCACGACATTTAGCCAAACCAAGACCAGTCTCTGGGAGGTAGGCCTATCATTGCCAAAGTCTACAATCAAGAGAAGACATTCTAAAGTAAGAATAGAGGGTTTACCAAGGTGCAAACCACTGGTAAATCTCAAACATAATAAGGGTAGATTAGATTTTGCCAAAACAAATTCTTAAAAAACAGTCCAGTTTTGGAACAGTTTTCTTTGGATAAATGAAATTAAAATCAATATGTACAAAAATGATAGACAGAGAAGGACATGGAGAAGTGAAGGAACAGCTCATAATCTGTAGCATACTATATCATTTATGAAATATGGTGGCTGCATTGTTAGAGCATTGGCATGCATGACTGTCAATGGAAGTCAGTCACTTGTGTTTATTAATGATATGACTGCTGGCAGAAGTGATCAGGATGAATTTTGAAATGTATGGGGCTATCCTGTTTGCTCAGATTCAGACAAATGCTGCAAAACAGAGAGGACGACATTCACAGTACAGAAGGACAATGAGCCAAAACATACTGTGACATAAAGCAAAGAAGTGGAAGATTCTTCAATGTTCAAGTCAATCAACTGATCTCCACCCAATTGGACATGCATTTCATTTGCTGAAGACAAAACTGAAGGCAGAAAGTCCAACAAACAAGCGGCAACTGAAGATAGCTGCAGTAAAGGCCTGGCAAAGTAATAATAGTGTGGAAACCCAGCACTTGGAGATGGCCACGAGGTTCAGACTTCAGGCAGTCATTAATTGTAAAGGATTTTCAACCAGATATTGAAAATGATCATACAGTTATGATTATGATATTTTGTACAAATACTTTTGAATCCCTGAAAATGGGGGGACCCATTTGGACTCACCATCAGACTTGACAAAACCATGTTTTGCGTACTACCAGCACATCAGGGCATTTCACCTCCAACAATAACAGAATTTGTTTCTACAGTGGTGTGAAAAACTATTTGCCCCCTTCCTGATTTCTTATTCTTTTGCATGTTTGTCACACAAAATGTTTCTGATCATCAAACACATTTAACCATTAGTCAAATATAACACAAGTAAACACAAAATGCAGTTTTAAATGATGGTTTTTATTATTTAGGGAGAAAAAATCCAAACCTACATGGCCCTGTGTGAAAAAGTAATTGCCCCCTAACTGTGGTGTATCACACCTGAGTTCAATTTCCGTAGCCACCCCCAGGCCTGATTACTGCCACACCTGTTTCAATCAAGAAATCACTTAAATAGGAGCTGCCTGACACAGAGAAGTAGACCAAAAGCACCTCAAAAGCTAGACATCATGCCAAGATCCAAAGAAATTCAGGAACAAATGAGAACAGAAGTAATTGAGATCTATCAGTCTGGTAAAGGTTATAAAGCCATTTCTAAAGCTTTGGGACTCCAGTGAACCACAGTGAGAGCCATTATCCACAAATGGCAAAAACATGGAACAGTGGTGAACCTTCCCAGGAGTGGCGGCTGACCAAAATTACCCCAAGAGCGCAGAGCGACTCATCCGAGAGGTCACAAAGACCCCAGGACAACGTCTAAAGAACTGCAGGCCTCACTTGCCTCAATTAAGGTCAGTGTTCACGACTCCACCATAAGAAAGAGACTGGGCAAAACGGCCTGCATGGCAGATTTCCAAGGCGCAAACCACTGTTAAGCAAAAGAACATTTGGGCTCGTCTCAATTTTGCTAAGAAACATCTCAATGATTGCCAAGACTTTTGGGAAAATACCTTGTGGACTGATGAGACAAAAGTTGAACTTTTGGAAGGCAAATGTCCGTTACATCTGGCGTAAAAGGAACACAGCATTTCAGGAAAAGAACATCATACCAACAGTAAAATGTGGTGGTGGTAGTGTGATGGTCTGGGGTTGTTTTGCTGCTTCAGGACCTGGAAGGCTTGCTGTGATAGATGGAACCATGAATTCTACTGTCTACCAAAAAATCCTGAAGGACAATGTCCGGCCATCTGTTCATCAACTCAAGCTGAAGCGATCTTGGGTGCTGCAACAGGACAATGACCCAAAACACACCAGCAAATCCACCTCTGAATGGCTGAAGAAAAACAAAATGAAGACTTTGGAGTGGCCTAGTCAAAGTCCTGACCTGAATCCAATTGAGATGCTATGGCATGACCTTAAAAAGGCGGTTCATGCTAGAAAACCCTCAAATAAAGCTGAATTACAACAATTCTGCAAAGACGAGTGGGCCACAATTCCTCCAGAGCGCTGTAAAAGATTCATTGCAAGTTATCGCAAACGCTTGATTGCAGTTATTGCTGCTAAGGGTGGCCCAACCAGTTATTAGGTTCAGGGGGCAATTACTTTTTTACACAGGGCCATGTAGGTTTGGATTTTTTCTCCCTAAATAATAAAACCATCATTTAAAAACTGCATTTTGTGTTTACTTGTGTTATATTTGTCTAATGGTTAAATGTGTTTGATGATCAGAAACATTTTGTGTGACAAAAATGCAAAAGAATAAGAAATCAGGAAGGGGGCAAATAGTTTTTCACACCACTGTATATCACATTTACATGCAAATGATGTAGTCCAAAGTGCTTTACAAGACATTAAAAAAATAATTACATACATAAATAAATAATGCACACTTACATTAGATTTATAATTGAGAGAAAAAGAGACCACAGGCACATTGTGTAACATAAATGTTTTTAGGTGGCTATTTATTACTAGTTTTTAGTATTACTAATATTTAGTATTACTTGTTTTATAGGCTTCATCATATAGTTATTTCATGCAGTGGGTCTCATCTCATGTTGGGCTATCTGCTTTCATTTAGATATTCTAATATTACTGGTGGCTGCAAAGGACTTTGATCAGGTGGTGGTGGTGGTGGTACAAGAAAAGTAAAAATGAATAATGCAGAGTCATTGAAGAGAATGATAACTCTATGTATTTCTAGCTTATTAAGAACTAAAACGTAACTACAAAAATGCCAAATTTTAAAAGTGTCTTTTAAGGATTTATTTATTTATTTTTCTCTTTATTTATTTACTTTAATTTATTTGAGTAAAATAACACTGCGTAGAATCTAGCTGAACTTAAACAACAATGGACTTCATACTCAAATTAGAAAAAAGAAAAAAATAACATTAAAAAGTTAAAAAAGAAACCAGGAATAAAAAAAAGGCAAAACCTTTTTTTAAATGATCAACAGTGTTAACTTAGAATACCTCTATTGGTAAAGTATTCTCTGTTTTTGGTGCAGAACAGCTAAATGGCTGCCTCACCACTTTTTATACTTGGCTCTTGGAACAATAAGCAAACTGCTGTTAGAAGATCTAAGGTTACAACTTGAAATATAAGGGGACAGGCACTCCTAATATAGGAAGGAGCAAGATTATTTAAAGCTTTGAGTAACATTAGTAGTATTTTAACATCAATTTTAAAAGACATGGGCAACCAGTGTAACAATGCCAAGACTGGTGAGATTTGTTTAGATTTTCTTTTTCTTGCTGATGCATTCTGAACTAACTACAACCAACGGATGCCTGTCTTAGGTATGACCAATTAGGAGTGTGTTACAGTAATCTATCTGACTAAAAGCAAAAGTAACCCTACCCCTAACACTAAGCATTTTGCAGTGATATAAGAGGTCTAAATTTTGCCATGTTTCTTAAATGGAAATAAGAGGTATTAGTAATATTTTAAAAATGTGATTTAAAATTTAGATCAGTGTCCATTATTACACCTAAATTCTTTACTTCCATCTTGAATTTTAATGCTAAGGAATCAAGTTTACTTCTAATACCCTTATTAATTCCATTTTAGTAACTACTAACATTTCATTTTTTTCCTTATTTAGCTTGAAGAAATTACTACTCATTTATTCAAAAATGCAAAACACACACTTGGTCAGGGAGCCCAGAGTGTCAGGGTTATTCATTAGGTGATACAGATAGGTAAAGCAGAATATCATCTGCATAGCTGTGATAGCTCTTTTGAGATAATCTGGCCTAATGGGAGCATATAGTTTGGAAATAAATGTGGGTACAGAATAGTTGCCATATACAATATCATGGATCACTAATCTACAATCATCACAAGTAACAAAGAATTTTCTACCTCTTAAATAAAACTGAAACCAATTTAAGACACTGCATCAGATGTCCACCCATTGACTAAGACCACAGTATTCTAATTAACTGCCTATGGTGTCAAATGCTGCACTCAGGTCTAAAAGAAAAAGAACAGATATGTGCCTTCAGTCTGCATTAACCTGTATGTCATTTACAAGTTTAAACAGTGCAGTTTATGTACTATGATTTGCTCTAAAACCTAACTGAAACTTATCAAGAATATAAGTTTATTGAAACAGCCATTTAATTGCTAAAAAACTACTTTTTGTAGAATTTTATTTTTTTAAAGCAGGTTAGAAATCAGTCTAAAGTCATCAAGTACAGAAGAGTCAAGGTTATATTTCTTAAGCGAGGGATTAACTATTGCAGTCTTTAGACAATCCAGGAAGACTCTCATATCTAATGATGAGGTAACTTTGTGAAGTACACTATCAGTTAGCACATCTGTGACTTCTTTGAAAAATTCTTTAGGACTTGTGTGATGGTGCAGGTCAGCTCCATGCTACCAGGTGTCACTGGGGGTCTCTTGAACCCGACTCCATCGATGACATGACCAGATGAGCGTGGCAGATGAGAACAAACACTCACAAGGGGAAGGTACAAAGTGCTCAGTGCTTTTATTAACAAGAAAAAAACAACTTCAAATAGTGTCCAAACTGCAGTACTTGAAAGTCTCAATAATTAAATAAAGAATCCATAAAAACATCCAAGTGTTAGTGGAGGTTAAAAAAATGCAAATAAATAATCCAATAAAAATGAGATTTAAACAATGTTTTATTTAAAATTCTCAGTCCCCGGTGCTTCCCTTTTTAAAAACCATTGCCTCAGTTATCCTACTTCTTGCAGCATGGACAGACGTCAACCAACAGGAGAGATAACCCTTCAATCTTGGTCTGTGTCCCTGCCACCTAATTCATAGCATTCCACGGGGAGCCACCAGACCCTGCTCCCGTGGCCAACACTGTCTTTCCATCCTTGACTCGGTGAAAACATGCCGTCCTCCCACCACTGCCAATCATTGGTTTCACCCAGCGAGAGGACACTCCTGAGTGTAATGGTCACTCCTACTGCCTGGTTGCTAAACGCACTACTTCCAGGAGCTCCATTCTCTGCTTCCCTCTCTAAACACCAGCTAACTACCACTCCTGCCTTTGTCTCTGTCTCATTAACCTCTGATCCTCTTTTCATGTCTTTTGGTTCTCTTTTTTTTCCCTTTTTCTCTTGCGCCAGCTCATTCTTATCGCCTTGAGAAAGACTGCACCCTCATGTGCCGGTGTGTCTCTTCCCAATTACTCCACCAACTTCCCACAGCTACCAGAGTGCACTCACAGAGAATGAGCCTGCCAATGGATTATATATTAAAATAGCCATTCTCTCAGAACGACTGACCTGCTACACCACAACTGGGTCAAGGACATGAGTGGAAGGTTTCAGTTGAGAAATGATTTTATGGAGCTCAATAAAACCTATCTCAGTGAAGGAATTTAATTCTCTAAAAAGACCGCGCTGAGCTTCAACAGGATCCATTTTGGAGGGATGTTTAATAACTGTGACAAAAGGCCTCACAAGTTTCACTAGAAGTTTCAATCACAAGTTTCACTTCATTAAATGAACTGGGTTTAGAAGACAATCATTAGTGGAGAATAAACATCTTGGATTTAAATTATCTATCTATCTATCTATCTATCTATCTATCTATCTATCTATCTATCTATCTATCTATCTATCTATCTATCTATCTATCTATCTATCTATGTGTTGTGTATTTCTATATTCATTAACAAGTTAAATTTATATTGATCTTGGTTGACATTCCTGTTTTTGGTAATTTCCATTAGAATATTAGTGGGTGGGATTTTAAAGGGGAAAAATGAAGTTCTTGAAAAGTTCTTTTATCCTGTTATACCGAGAGAACTGTAAAACATATTAATGTTTGAAAATACTGTATTAATGTGGTTAATGCATTTTGAATCAGTTATATAACAGTCAAGTCTTCCTTCTGAAGGCATCCTCCTTGAAATACATCTCAGGACATGTGGAATGTTCATTTACAGGCAGATGCACCATGCAACATGAATAATACCTATCATAAAATCTTTTTTGCACAACTAAAGAGATACAAATAAAATCCTTAGAATCAAAACAATTTCTCTACTGTTGAAAAAAATCTTCTCTTTTAATCATTAAATGAGTATGTAAACTGGAGGCACGTGAAAAAGGTTTCAGTTAGTAGGTTTATGATATAATGAAAATACAAAGCTTAATCACCTTTATTATATATCATCATATTCAGAACATATAGTGCAGAACAATTATAATCCATAGCAAATCTTAGATTATTATCACATTCATTCATGTTTATTATTAAGGCATTAAACATCAGTAATTCCTCTGTTGTGCCTAATCGAATGAAAACATCATTCATTAATATGAAATTGTCAATTATGTTTGAAGAATTAAATATAAATAATTAGTTAAAATATTTAACATAAAACACTTGAACTAAATGCTGCCCTGATTGTTCCTCCTCATACCAATTTCAGTCAATTGACAGGTGACATCAATATATTTTGAATACCATAACAGAGCGACTGGCATCCCAAAGGAGATGGATGGTGATTCCTTGCCTGGATGGGATTACATAATGGGAGGATGTTGATTGTCATTGGCACTTTTTCCAACCAGGAGTCCTTAATGGAAGGACAGAAGGAAACTGCTACCTGGGGTGATAAAGTTCCTTTATAAACAGGGTGGCAGCATCCCTCTGGTGTAAATCCAGGGCATATTGGAGGATGTAGTCCTTTTGGGGTACTTGGGTGCCTCCAGGAGGAGCTACAGGGAAATGCTACCACTTTATTAGATGGGCCTTGCCCAGAAGTGCTTCCAACATGTAATGCTGTGTCACCAGAAGTACTCCAAGGTCCGGCATAAAAGAAGCTGCTTCCTCGGCATCAGGGAGTCAGAGTTGGGAGGCAGTGGGCAACACTTGCAGAAGAGGAGTAGAAGGAGACGTGCTGTTTTGAATATTATACGGTGCTGGACTGACTTTAACCCTTTGTAGGTATTGTAAAATTAATACTTTTTTGATTAACTTCAAATCTGTGTTCATGTCAGTTTTGTCTGGTGTTTGAGGTTTAGAGGCGCCCCCCAGTGGCCACCATATATGTAAAAAATTTGACTGTTAAGTTAAATCAGAACAGTGAAAACGTCATTCATCAGAGTGATGCTCATATATAACAATTCAGTATTAAATGAAACAAAAATAAAATTTAAAGTGCCCATAATAAAATTGAACTTATTTAAAAAGTCAGTTTTGTCTTTGATATATGATATGGTTGTATTTTTTTGAAAATCTAATCAATAAACTGTGTATTGCAGTAAGGAGCCATTGGTGTACACATTGAGGTGGCGGGGTAGGGGGGTTAACAAATTCTTATATATGTATCTTAGTCGTAGTCATAGATATAATACTGCAATATGAGGGTGCTTATTACACAAAAAAGTGACCATCATTTATCAGTGATTTGCCTGGTAAGAATTGAGATTTTGATAATCTAAGCAATATGATTTGCAGCAAATAATATCAGATAATTGTGTAAGGTTGTCATTCATATATTACACTATTGTAAGTCCATAATAACAATGGCCCCTCCCTTATCTGCTGGGTGAATAATGATGATCCATACTTAGCCTTTTAACTGCATTACTATCATCTGTGGAAACTGTAGATGGAGGGACCGAGCTGGGAAAGATGTGAAGCAGGTAGGGTAATAAAGGATAAAGATGGAAACATACAAGCAAGGAGGGTGTGTTGAGAAGATGGAAAGAGTAATTTGACAGGCTGATGAATGAAAAGAATGAGAGAGAGAGAGAAGGTTGGATGATGTGGAGATAGTGAATCAGGAAGTGCAACTGATTAGCAAGGAGGAAGTAAGGACAGCTATAAAGAGGATGAAAAATGGAAAGGTTGTTGGTCCAGATGACATACCTATGGAAGCATGGTAGTGTTTAGGAGAGATAGCAGTGGAGTTTTAAACCACATTGCTTAATGGAATCTTGGAAAGTGAGAGGATGCCTGAGGAGTGGAGAAGTGTACTGGTGCCGATTTTTAAGAATAAATTGGATGTGCAGAGCTGTAGTAACTACAGGGAGATAAAATTGATGAGCCATAGCATGACATTATGGGAGAGAGTAGTGGAAGGTAGATTAAGAAGTGAGGTGATTATTACTGAGCAGCAGTATGGTTTCATGCCAAGAAGGAGTACCACAGGTGCGATGTCTGCCCTGAGGGTGTTAATTGAGAAGTATAGAGAATGCCAGAAGGAGCTGCATTGCGTCTTTGTGGACCTGGAGAAAGCATGACAGGATGCACTGAGAGGAGTTATGGTATTAAATGAGGAAGTTGGGAGTGGTAGAGAAGTATGTAAGAGTTGTACAGGATATGTACGAGGGAAGTGTGACAGTGGTGAGGTCTGCGGTAGGAGTGACAGATGCATTCGAGTTGAAGGTGGGATTACATCAGGGATCGGCTCTGAGCCCTTTCTTATTTGCAATGATGATGGACAGGTTGACAGACGAGATTAGACAGGAGTCCACATGGACCATGATGTTTGCTGATGACATTGTGATCTGTAGCGATGGTAGGGAGCAGGTTGAGGAGACCCTGGAGAGGTGGAAATATGCTCTAGAAAGGAGAGGAATGAAGGTCAGTGGGAACAAGACAGAATACATGTGTGTAAATGAGAGGGAGGTCAGTGGAATGGTGAGGATGCAGGGAGTAGAGATAGCGAAGGTGGATGAGTTAAAATACTTGGGATCAACAGTACAGAGTAATGGGGATTGTGGAAGAGAGGTGAAAAAGAGAGTGTAGGCAGGGTGGAATGGGTGATGAAGAGTGTCAGGAATAATTTGTGAGAGATGGTTATCAGCAAGAGTGAAAGGGAAGATCTACAGGACAGGAGTGAGACCAGCAACTGTATGTTATATGGATAGGAGACAGTGTCACTGACCAGAAAGCAGCAGACAGAGCTGGAGGTGGCAGAGTTAAAGATACTAAGATTTGCATTGAGTGTGATGAGGATGGACAGAATTAGAAATGAGTACATTAGAGGTTCGGTTCAGTTTGGATGGTTCGGAGACAAAGTCAGAGAGGAGAGATTGCGTTGGTTTGGACATGTGCACAGGAGAGATGCTGGGTAAACTGGGAAAAGGATTGTAAAGATAGAGCTGCCAGGCAAGAAGAAGGCTTAAGAGAAGGATTAGGGATGTGGTGAGAGAGGACATGCAGGTGCTGGGTGTGACAGAGCAAGATGCAGAGGACAGGAAGATACAGAACAAGATGAACAGCTGTGGCGACCCCTAACGGGAGCAGCCGAAAGAAGTAGAAGACTATCATCTGTGGAAATTGTTAGAGAAAATGGTAACAGGACATGCTCATAACACCAGTTCGTATTCTTATTATGGTTCTCTTTATGTCGAGAAGTTTAAATTATATTTAATGAAATGAGATTTTGGATACATCTGGGAAGCATAATAATGATGTTAAAAACTCAGTTGAAAACTTTTATTAGTTGCCTTGAAAGGAGGACTAATGTAAGGGAAAAAAAATTCTGTAGTACTTGAACCTGTACCTGCCTGTTTAACTATATTAACCTGACATAATTTATACCAGCACTTTTATAAATATAGATGAGATGATATGGACCTTTAGAAAATGTTAGGCCATAATGATGCTCAAAAGAATATACCGTTTATTTATGTGATGACTGGTGTACATTAAAATATATTTTAATATGTTATGTAAATTACTGATAAAAGGAGCTGTTCTGTTAAGTTCCTACAGTCTTGCCATGGTGTACTCAACTGTCCACATTGCAAGGCTCCACCAGTCTGGTGTAATAAAGGATGTTTGTCTTGAATTTAATTTGTAGAGATGCTTTTTTCTGTGGCATCTCTGCACTTAAACCACCTTTTTCTACCCTCTCAAACGTATGCAGTTTTAATGTTTGGAAAACATACTGGATTAAATCACTTAAAGATTTGTATATAGATAACGTCTTTGCATCCTATGAACAATTTTTTCCATCAACAAATTAGAAACTTTGATAACAAAATCTGCCCAATTGTCCTCACCTCCCACCTACTTTTATTCTGGAAGAAATATCGATCAGTCTTGAGAACTCAGACAGCATTACTGTAATATATAAAACATTTTAAAGTCCCTTCCTTTCAAAGAGTTTTCTCAGAGTGGGAAAAGGATCTCCAACTCAACATTTCAGAAAAGGAGCATAAGACAGCCATTCACAGAATTCACTCGCGCTTTATATGCCCAAAACATACAATTATTCAAATTAAAAATCTTTTATCACGCACATCTGTCTTGTTTAAATTTGTCCAGAATGTTTAAAGGGTCTGCGGTGGGCTGGCACCCTGCCCGGGGTTTGTTTCCTGCCTTGCGCCCTGTGTTGGCTGGGATTCGCTCCAGCAGACCCCCGTTACTCTGTAGTTAGGATATAGCCGGTTGGATAATGGATGGATGGATGGAGGTTTAAAGGGCAAGATCCACCCTGTGAATGTTGCAATCAAGTTCCAGCCTCGTTGGGCTACCTGTTTTGGGCCTGCACCAAACTAACATCATTCTGGACCAAAATCTTTAAAAGCCTATCAGACAGACTTGGTGTCACAGTCCCTCCTAATCCATTAACAGCTATGTTTGGGGTACTTCCAGATGGGCTTCAAGTGGAGAAGGACAAACAAACTAATTTTCTTCTCTATTAGCACGTAGACTTATCTTGCTGAACTTGAAGAATCCTAACCCACCTCTTTTACGTCAGTGGCTAAATGATGTTACATACTATTTGAAATTGGAAAAAATCAAATTCTGTTCAAAAATCTGTTCTGTTTTAAAACCTGGCATGACCTAATCAATAACATATCAGAATAAGCACTTAAATTGGGGAAAAGGTTTTTCTCCTCTTTTTTTCTACTCTTAACATTTTATTCTGGTTGCTGACCTTGCTCTCTTTCTCATGGGTGGGGACTGACTTGAACTTAGTTTTGTCAAGTTTGACTTGTTTGTATGGAAAGTTACTTGCTTTTAATAAATTCAATAAAATGTTTAATAAAAAAAGAATAGAATTTGTAACAATGACTCACGACTCTTCTTTAATTACAGAATGTTTTCACTAACAATATGTTATAAAAAAAGTTTACACTTAGGACTAGATGATTCCATATATGAATTAATTTACGTACTAAATTACAAATGGTGAAACTGAAAATAGATTTATTGGCTAACCAAAGATACTGTTTAAGTAAATTTGAGATATTGTGATAATGCTTTCAAGTCTATTTTTCTTAAAAACAATGAAATTAAATGAAACTTTAATTATTCAGTTTTTTCTATCTTTGTCATTTTCTTTTTTTATTTATGCCATACATTGGCACATTTATAATAGCATGACAGTCCATAATCCCTTTTCATTCTCTTGCCACTCTTCATCATATTTGTTGAACCTCTCTACATCCTTCTTTTTTACATTGTTAAATATAGAAGTAGCACTACAAGCAGTGCCATCATTCCCCATCTTTATGTTATTTTTTGTATTTAAACGGCAAACTGTTGCCATGTTATTTCTGATATTTCATGTAATAAGCTCTTACTCTCACATGTTTTACGTCCACTTCAGAGTGGAGCTTATCTTGACACCACTGGCAGTAATACAGGAATCAGCCACAGATGGCTTACCAGTTCATCTCAATCCGTAAGTACATTGGTATTTAAATTAAGAGTAGTCAGTAGATTCATACATTTTCGCTAAAATGTAAGTAAAACTGTGATACCAAAAATGTGCCTAGCAGGTTTATTCACAGTACTTGGCTTGTGATTGAATAAATTGGATTGAGGAAGGAATCGTGCTGGCCACAGATCTTCTCTTTTAAGATGCGCATTGTAACCATTTGCACAAAGACCTTTCAGCTACTCTCATTCCCCAGCACCTTGTCTTGTCTGCTGTTGGATTCAGCTACTTAAAGGGATGTGTCACAAATCAAAGGAAAGGTAGGTTCAAAATGCCAAAAACACATAATAATAATAATAATAATAATAATAATAATAATAATAATAATAATAATAATAATAAGCAGCAAAAAACTTTTTAAATATTTACAAACTTGGAAAGCAACAGCTGCACAATGCAGGAACATCAACTGATCAATCTTAACATTAAAACAACTGACAGGTGAAGTGAATAACTTTTTAACAGGTGGGATATATTAGACAGCAACTGAACAGTCAGGTCTTGAACATGATGTGCTGGAAGCTGAAAAAATGGGCACACGTTAAGATCTAAGTGGCATTAACAAGAGCCAAATTGTGATGGCTAGACTACAGATTTGGACATTTTCCATGTATTTTAGGGCGTTTCAAGTATGCACTATATACAGAATTCCAAACCGAATTCCAAAAAAGTTGGGACACTAAACAAATTGTGAATAACAACTGAATGCAATGATGTGGAGATGGCAAATGTCAATATTTTATTTGTAATAGAACGTAGATGACAGATCAAACGTTTAATCCGAGTAAATGTATCATTTTAAAGGAAAAATATGTTGATTCAAAATTTCACGGTGTCAACAAATCCCTAAAAAGTTGGGACAAGTAGCAATAAGAGGCTGGAAAAAGTAAATTTGAGCATAACGAAGAGCTGGAAGACCAATAAACACTAATTAGGTCAATTGGCAACATGATTGGGTATAAAAGAGCTTCTCAGAGTGGCAGTGTCTCTCAGAAGCCAAGATGGGTAGAGGATCACCAATTCCCACAATGTTGCGCAGAAAGATAGTGAAGCAATATCAGAAAGGTGTTACCCAGCGAAAAATTGCAAAGACTTTGCATCTATCATCATAAACTGTGCATAACATCATCCGAAGATTCAGAGAATCTGGAACAATCTCTGTGCGTAAGGGTCAAGGCCGTAAAACCATACTGGATGCCCGTGATCTCCGGGCCCTTAAACGACACTGCACCACAAACAGGAATGCTACTGTAAAGGAAATCACAGAATGGGCTCAGGAATACTTCCAGAAACCATTGTCAGTGAACACAATCCACCGTGCCATCCGCCATTGCCAGCTGAAACTCTACAGTGCAAAGAAGAAGCCATTTCTAAGCAAGATCCACAAGCTCAGGTGTTGTCACTGGGCCAGGGATCATTTAAAATGGAGTGTGGCAAAATGGAAGACTGTTCTGTGGTCAGATGAGTCACGATTCGAAGTTCTTTTTGGAAATCTGGGACGCCATGTCATCCGGACCAAAGAGGACAAGGACAACCCAAGTTGTTATCAACGCTCAGTTCAGAAGCCTGCATCTCTGATGGTATGGGGTTGCATGAGTGCGTGTGGCATGGGCAGCTTGCATGTCTGGAAAGGCACCATCAATGCAGAAAAATATATTCAGGTTCTAGAACAACATATGCTCCCATCCAGACGTCATCTCTTTCATTGCATTTTTCAACAAGATAATGCCAGACCACATTCTGCATCAATCACAACATCATGGCTGCGTAGGAGAAAGATCCGGGTACTGAAATGGCCAGTCTGCAGTCCAGATCTTTCACCTATAGAGAACATTTGGCGCATCATAAAGAGGAAGGTGCGACAAAGAAGGCCCAAGATGATTGAACAGTTAGAGGCCTGTATTAGACAAGAATGGGAGAGCATTCCTATTTCTAAACTTGAGAAACTGGTCTCCTCGGTCCCCAGACGTCTGTTGAGTGTTGTAAGAAGGGGAGATGCCACACAGTGGTGAAAATGGCCTTGTCCCAACTTTTTTGGGATTTGTTGAAATTCTGAATCAACATATTTTTCCCTTAAAATGATACATTTTCTTAGTTTAAACTTTTGTTCCGTGATTTATGTTCTATTCTGAATAAAATATTAGAAGTTGGCACCTCCACATCATTGCATTCAGTTTTTATTCACGATTTGTATAGTGTCCCAACTTTTTTGGAACCCGGTTTGAAGTACCTACCAGCACTGGTTGGAGAAAGAATATTCAGCAAACTGGTGACAGGGTCCCAAGGCTCATTGATGTGTGTGTACAACAAATTCTAGCCTGTCTGTTCCAATCCCACAGAAGAGCTACTGTAGTACAAATTACTGAAAAACGTAATGCTGGCAATAAGAGAAAATTGTCAGAACACACACTGCATCACAGCTTGCTTTGTATGGGACTTCATAGCCACAGGCCGGTCAGAGTGCCCATGCTCATCCCTGTCTACCCCTGAAAGGTCTACAATGGCTACGTGAGTATCAAAACTGGACTGTACTGTAGAGCAATGGAAGAAGGTGGCCTGGTCTGATGAATTGCTATTTCTTTTAGATCATGTGGATGACCTGATGTGTGTGTGTCATTTACCTGGGAAAGAGATGGCAACAGGATGCATTATGGGAAGATGGCAAGCAGGTAGAAACAGTGTGATGCAGGGAAATCGTGGGTCCTAGCATTCAAGTAGATTATATAAATTGACCCTTTACCTAAAGACTGTTGCAGACCATTTACACCCCCTCATGGCAACGTTATTCCTGGATGGCAGTGGCCTCTTCCAATCATGATAATGTGCCCTGCCACACTGCAAAAAATGTTCAAGAATATTTTGAGGATTAAGTCAAAAGATTGAAAGTGTTGACTTGGCCTGCAAATTGTCTAGATCTCAGTCTGATTTAGCATCTTGACATAGTAAATTCGTCACTAGATACTGGGGTCTTCCCAGACTGTCTTAAGACTGCTGTAGTTAAACCCCTACTTAAGAAACATAATCTTGACCCCTCGGCTCTTGAAAATTTTAGACCCATCTCTAACCTGCCCTTCTTAAGTAAAGTTCTAGAGAAGGCAGTCATTATGCAGTTAAATGACCACCTAAATAAACATGCTATTCTTGATAAATTTCAGTCAGGTTTTAGAACAAATCACAGCACAGAAACTGCACTCGTTAAAGTAGTAAATGACTTGGGTGAATGCAGACAGAGGCCATTTATCTGTTCTCATCCTCTTAGATCTGAGTGCTGCATTTGACACCATTGATCACAACATTCTTAGAAATCGCCTTAGACAATGGGTGGGCCTCTCTGGCAGTGTCTTAAATTGGTTTGAATCCTACCTGACAGGGAGAAAATATTTTGTTAGTTGTGGAATTACAACTCGAAGACACATGATATCCAATATGGTGTTCCACAAGGCTCTATCCTGGGTCCGCTGTTATTCTCAATCTACATGCTTCCGTTAGGTCAGATTATCTCAGGGCACAACGTGAGCTACCACAGCTATGCTGATGACACACAGCTGTACTTATCAATAGCACCTGATGACCCTGATTCTATTGATTCACTAACACAATGTCTGACTAGTATCTCAGAATGGATGAATAGTAATTTTCTCAAGTTAAATAAAGAAAACTGAAATTTTAGTGATCAGCAATAATGGATACAATGAGGCTATTAGAAATAAACTGGATACATTAGGATTAAAAGTCAAGACGGAGGTAAAAAGCTTAGGGGTGATTGTTGACTGTAATCTGAATTTTAAATCACATATTAATCAGATCATTAGGACAGCATTTTTCACTTAAGAAACATAAGTAAAGTTAGACCTCTTATATCACTGAAAGATGCTGAGAAATTAGTTCACGCGTTTGTTTTCAGTCGACTAGATTACTGTAACGCACTCCTCTCAGGACTACCCAAAAAGATATAAATCGTTTGCAACTAGTGCAGAATGCAGCTGCTAGAATCCTAACTAGGAAAAGAAAATCAGAACACATCACACCAGTCTTAGCGTCACTACACTGGTTACCTGTGTCATTCAGAATTGACTTTAAAATTCTGCTTATGGTTTATAAAGCCTTAAATAATCTCGCCCCATCTTATATATCGGAATGTCTGACACCTTATATTCCAAATCGTAACCTCAGATCCTCAAATGAGTGTCTCCTTAGAATTCCAAGAACAAAACTTAAAAGAAGTGGTGAGGCGGCCTTCTGCTGCTATGCACCTAAAATCTGGAATAGCCTGCCAATAGGAATTCGCCAGGCTGATACAGTAGAGCACTTTAAAACACTGCTGAAAACACATTACTTTAACATGGCCTTTTATAACTTCATTTTAATCGTAATTTAACTGAATCCTGATACTCTGTATGTTCAATTCATCATAACAACTATTCATGGTGGCTCTAAAATCCGTACTGACCCTACTCTCTTTTCTGTTTCTTTTTCCTTTTCTTTGTGGTGGTGGCCTGCGCCACCTCCACCTACTCAAAGCTTCATGATGCTCCAACAATGATGGACGGATTAAAAGGAAGAAGTCTACGTGACCATCATCATCATCAAGCCCTTCCGTGAGAATCCTAAATCCAAAGAGGACTGTTTCATTTATGTTAGGTAGAATGCCCAGAGGGGACTGGGCGGTCTCATGGTCTGGAATCCCTACAGATTTTATTTTTTCTCCAGCCGTCTGGAGTTTTTGTTTTTCTGTCCCCTGGCCATTGAACCTTACTCTTATTCGATGTTAATGTTGATTTATTTTTTATAATTATGTCTTTCATTTTTCTATTCTTTAATATGTAAAGCACTTTGAGCTACTGTTTGTATGAAAATGTGCTATATAAATAAATGTTGTTGTTGTTGTTGATCTGTGGGAAGTGCTGGAAAAACAAATCCACTCCACGAAGGCCCCCACCTCAAAAATTACACGACTTAAAAGATCTATTGGGACACATTCAACAGAATATTTCAGATAGTTATGATCACCTCTAGTGTGCATATCGTCACAATCAGTCTACAGAGGATGCCATATCCCTTGAACTTCATACCATCCCAGCATATCTAGATGATACAAAAAGCAATACAGAGTCTCATTTACCAGACAACAGTGCTGCATTTGTATCATCAAAGATGACCACCAGGCTCCTCAATTTAGGGCTTAGTGTCACCATCATCAAACAGATTTGGCCTTCCTAACCAACAGATATCAGTGTGTGTGGATTGGCAGTATTACATCCTCCATACTAACTCTCAGCACAGGCACCCCATAACATAGTGTACACTCCTTGTTCGGCTATGACCGTGTGGCCTGTCACAGCTCCACCTCTCCTAAATTTGCTAATAAAACTACCACCATTGAAGTCTTGATGACAAACAATAATGAGATGGCTTACAGATAAGAGTCAGAACAATAATCTCACCCTTAATGTCAGCTTAACCAAGGAAATGGTCATAGATTTAAGGAAACTGAAGGCAGAGAACACTGACATTCAGTCTGAAAGGAATGCTGATGAAAAGGCGAGCAGCTCTCAATTTCTTGGTGTGACGATAACCATTAAATTGAAGAAGCTTGTCAAAGAAGCTCACCCGCATCGCTCCTTCTTCAGATATGTAAGGGCAGCTCGGATTTCCCCATTTTTTTCTCAGTGACTTTGACATGTGAACAGTGGAGTCCATCCGCAATGGCTGCATCAGATCATGGTAAGGTGTCTGCTTGGCTCAAGAATGTATAAGCCTGCAGTGCAGAGCATGGTGAGGGTGGCCCAAAATATTACCAGCACCCAGTTGCCTCCTGTTCAAGACAAATACAATATTTGCTGACTTAGAAAGGCAAACAGAATAATTAAAGACCTCAGCCATCCTACACTGTCACTTTCTTCACTCCCCTTCTGGAAAATGGTACAGTGGCACTGGCACTGGCACTGGCACCAATAGATTGAGGGAAAGTTTCTCCTAAAGTTACAACACAGTGAATCCTAATCATGAATATTGTAACGTAACAGTATTTATATAAAGTATATATGTTGATCGCTATCAATATTTTTTGTGTGTGTACAGTATGTCTGTTTCAGTTGTATTGTATTAATGTCAAATGTTCTGAGGAGACAAGCAAGTAAGAATTTCATTGGACCATGTACACATGGCGATAAACTTGGCTTGACTTGTACTATAATACTGTATAATCAAGAGCTGTTAAAACATTATTTAGATTTCCCTGTTATTTTTTGACTCACGTTGAATATTTCGACAAGCTATAATCCGACTGCTCACCACCACCACCCTTTACCCATGGGAAGTAAACAAGAAATGTTTACAGCTGCCTCCAGATGCTTATTATACTCTACTGGAAACACATCTGGGCCTGAACTATCTAATTAAAAAAGTATTTCCAATAAACAGTAAACCAAAAAAATGACCCAATTTGAAACCACTGATGTTTGCTTCACATGAATCATTTTGTACTTCAGCTCAAAAATCTAAATAATAATCTGTAACACTTTATGATGTCTGAAGCACTTTCCAAGTGCATATTACGCTTAACTGCTGTAGGGGAAGAGTCTCACTGCCGTTTTGAGACTTTCACTGGAGAAAAAAAGTTCTAAAATTATAGTTTTGAGCAATGCTGTCATTTCAGTGTGGTTTCTTGAGAAATGTTAATTTTAACTAAATTGTGCCCGCACTGGAGCAATTAAATGAAAAGCTAAACAATATTTGGATGGATAATCATCTAATTTTGAGACACGCTTGATTTCTGTGATGGCCTGTAAATATGGCAGTTCTATCGTTACAGTTGTATAGATGTCTGGCTCAATAATTTGCCAATAATGGTCTGATGATACCTTTGCTTTTCCTGTGTTTGCTTTGTGTAGGACTATATGTTGGTGTATAATTGAATGTTTTATACCTGAATACTTTTAATTTATGTCTAATTTAGTAACTGGCCAGAGTAAGAGTGTATGAGGTGGGGTTTAAGCATTTTCAGACATGACAATACGTATGTGAGGCCTGTTTTAAAATAAGGAAGAAAACATCTAGAAGGAAAAAATATATAATGCAAAAAAGTAAATGTGAGAATACAACAGGAAAATTAGACTGCAAAAAAGAATATAAATATGAATATAACAAAATGTCAACAAGTTAATACACATTCATAATATCATAATGTCTGCAAGCCTTTTAGGGTCCCACAGTGATGTTGTGTATTGCAGAAGGATCAGGTAAGACATACATATGAGAAAGCACTGCCCAGGGCAACAGTCCTCTGCAAGGCCCAATCGAGCACACATCTACACAGGGCCAGTCCATAATCTCTAGCTAAGCTGCACGTGTGGCCACGGAAATCACGTCTGATCATGTCATTAATTTATTAATCATCGTTTGAGCCTTTCAATCCCTAACAATTCTTTCTAAGTGTCAAGTTTTGGTTAATTTTTGGTTTTGATGAAATAAAGGATTGATCTTCTGGCTTTGTTTTTCACTTGATCAACTTCTGACCTTTTTGTTTTGACCCTTGTGGTTTGCCTTATTCCATCCTTGCCAGTACTCCTACTCACCCATCTCAGTTCTACGCCAAAACACTCTTCTTTTCAACTGTTATTCCTCTCTCTGTCTATCTCTCTCTCTCTGTGTTCTGGTTTGGGCCTCTCCTCTTTCTGCTAACGAGACTTTATCCCAGCTTTCTTCCACATGATTTTTAGGTTTTGATTCTGGGCTCCAGCAGCAATATACCCCATCGTGTAAGTGCTCCCAGGTCTACCGCCAACTCATGTTGGTTCCTATTTTGCCTCAGAAAAGTAATGAACCAGGAGTGCATTCTGTGATACAAGCACCCCTAAAATATGGACTTTAGGAAATGATCCATCAATCATCATTCCATTTTCAATGTTGCTTAATTCAGGTTAGGGCTGAGGGGAGCCAAGGTCTATTTCACCAGCATTGTGAACAAGACTGGATCCAAACCTGACAGAGATGAGAGCTGATCACAGGACCCACTCATGTACACACAATAGTTACACACAGCTTAAACGAACCATTTAACCTGCAAAAATTAATCATCAATACCAACCTTTGCGTCCCCATGCTGCCCCTTTAGAAACACCAATTTGACAAATGACTTCTGTGAGCGAAGAGGTGGCCCTTTCGTAAGTACCCCATTTTCCTTCCTCATCTCAAAGAGCTATGTGTCATGTATATATACTCTGAATGGTGTATGATTGGGTGTACAATTCAAACATAATTCACATTAAATCAATAACTTTTATTTTTATGTAAGTCTTTGAATCTTTACCTTTCTTTGACAAGTGTGCATGCACTTCTGCTACTTTATGAATGGAAGGTGCAATACAAGACAAATTCAGCAGGGTGCGCAAAAGGGTTACTTATGGATTGCAAATGTGACTCCTGGAGATACAGTATCTTAACTTAATTTCTAAGATCATGTGAAATAAAACAAAATATTTGGATGCTTTAATATGTTCAATCTTCTATACATTTTGGGATAGCTTTATTAGTGATTACCATTTACATTTTTAAGTACATGACTCATTTCTAAGCATGTCTCAACATATTGTAGTGTATGTATAATTTGTATGTGACAAATAAAATTGGATTTGATTTGATAAAGACATACGAAGATGCTGCATCAGTTAAGCCTACATTTCAAGTCTGCTTGGTATATCATATGTTAAAACTTAAAAGATGAAGCTCTCAAAAGCAATCCATATTGAAATGCATGGTTTGAGCCAGCAATTATTGGAAATAAAATATATCAGTGTATGTATATACTGTACATATATGAAAAAATACATCACAAAATATCAGTTTCAGTTTGTGCTTATGAACCAAGAACAGCTTTTTGTGTCCATAATTCACCAGATGAAAGTTTCATTAGCTTACAGATGTGTAAGAGAAGGTCACGTTTTCTTAGAGGGTTGAAATGAGCGGAGTCATAAGAGACTTTTAAACTTAACAAAGTAAACATGCAATGTATAGGCGTTTAGCACATAAATAAACAGAATATGCAAAATGAGTGAGGACCCACTGAAGTGGTGGAAGCAGAGGTACAGAAGGGAAAAACAAAGATCACAATCAGTCTGATCGGCCTGAGACCAGGATAACAGAGGGGCCCATCGCTCAGAGAAAGGGTCTTTCTTGTCTCGATAGCTTCAGAGCAGCAGGGCTGCACCCATGTGGAGCTTATCGGATTTTTGTTGCTGTCAGAAGAATGAAAGTAAAAACTTTCACTGGGTGAGGACTTGGAGCATGACTGTTACAGAAAGGTCAAATCGAGGGGCCGGTCTAAGTTCTGCTAAGCCCTTAATCCTACAACGTGCATGGTGCCTTTCTTTTTGTGCCATGACTAAAATCCTCATCTGATATTTCTTTCAAATGAGCCTGTTAGCTTTGAAATTTCCTGCACAACATTAAATTAGGATTTCCAGTAATAGACTATATATTCCTAATGACCTTCTAATTGAAAATTACTTATATGATTAGATTATTACGTTTTTCATTATCATTCAATTACAACGTAAATGTAATGGCTAAAATTGCTGGTTCAGTCTCATTTCCTAGCATGTTTTATTACTCTGACCAGCTTGCTTAACCTGCCGCTGCTCCAGCTCTAACTGCATTGGCGTGAGGTTTTCTAAAGGAAAGTGCTGTGTAAAATATTATATAATTGTCCTACTAGCTATTGCTGTATGTAGTGCTAAGACTTTTCCAATTGAGAATGTGATAGCACAGTGTGAATGTGGATGGCAGCTATTACAAAGAATATGTGAAGTGTTCATAAAGAGAAGCCTGATCTATCTTGAAATTTTTTAGTTACCAAATGGTTCCCAATGTCAAATGATTGTGACAACAGGGGTGTGATGCCTCGTGCCCATGGCCAATGGCACAAAGCCCCTGTGGGACATCTTATAGTTATAAACAAACAGGTGAGAGAAAGAAGAACACAGACAACAAAATATGGAAAAATATTATTCTTGAAAAAGATAAAAACAAAAATAATCTGATCACTATTAACCCCCCCTTCTTGTATACTCTAATCAGGTCCAAGGACTATGATACTAATCCCATCACAGGACCAGCGCCTCCCACACCATACAGATCATCAAAGATTTTATCCATCCATCCATCCTCTTTCGCTTATCCGAGATCGGATGATGGGGGCAGCAGCTTGAGCAGAGATGCCCAGACTTCCCTCTCCCCGGCCACTTCTACTAGCTCTTCCAGGAAAATCACAAGGCGTTCCCAGGCTAGCCGAGAGACATAGTCCCACCAGCATGTCCTGAGTCTTCCCTGGGGCCTCCTCCCGGTTAGACGTGCCCAGAACACCACACCAGGGAGGCTTCCAGGAGGCATCCTGGTCAGATGCCCGAGCCACCTAATCTGACTCCTCTCGATGTGGAGGAGCAGTGGCTCTACTCTGAGCTCCTCCTGGATGACTGAGCTTCTCACCATATCTTTAAGGGAAAGGATGTAAAATCAAATGACTTGCTCACCACACTAGTCTTAGATTTATGTCTCCTTACCCGGCATCCACATACAACTTTCTCTCCAATATGGGACATTCAGTAGGCTTATATCAACAACCACAGCCTTCTCTCCAACACATAGTCAGAGGCTCATATCTTCAGCCACCTTCCTGCCTCCACTTCATTAACTTAGGAGGGATCCTTATCAGGCACTGAACACACGGCCTTCTTTCCAATCAGTCAAAAGGTTCCTCTCTGCAGCTACACTGAATAACCTGAAGATGAAGCAATGAGAAGATGGAAAATGAGACAACGAAGTGTCAAGAAGACAAGAAGATGGCGAGAAAGCTAAATAAATAGGATCACAAAACAAACACACCTACCTTGATTCAGCAGTGCCACTTTAATTTATCATAGAATTGCTGCAGCCAATACCCAGACTCCATGCCAACCATCCCCCACCAACAGGTGAACACACTGTTACCTCCATGACAATATGTGCTTCACGCATGAACAAACTCCTAAATTAGGAATCAGATCCACATTCATGTGCACATGCAACATGTGAACAGATCCACAGCTCTGGTCACCTCAACTTCCTAAACTCGATTCAGGCAACCTTCCTGAATTAATCTCAGGTACCCTTACTATCTGTCTACGGCTTTTTAGTAGCCTTGACTTGTCAGCAACTAACCCTGCACTTCTCCACAGCACTGGGAAATCGGCACCTCAACTCTCTCACAGACACGTGCTTAGCCTGACCAGATCCACCGGACCTCCACACGGCCGCTTCAATGTGCCTTCTTCCTGGAGTGTGCCTCTGTGTA
This sequence comes from Polypterus senegalus, assembly GCF_016835505.1. Lineage (NCBI taxonomy): Eukaryota > Metazoa > Chordata > Cladistia > Polypteriformes > Polypteridae > Polypterus > Polypterus senegalus. Next base: position 59,004,008 of record NC_053155.1, read on the forward strand.
GATCATCTGCCATTTTTCTAAAAAGAAAGCACAACACAAGAAACAATTCTCTCCCTCAGGCTTTAACAAAGACCCGTGACATGGCTAGTCACAAGGGAGCTCTCTCAGAATGAGCAAAATAAATCAAAGCAGTAAAATGGAAGAGTTCTTTATTGAACTCAGAATAAACACAAGAACGGGTTAAATAAATGGTTGGATGAGAAGTATCCCACAAAAACATGATGACAAAAATTCTTTCCCTCTGAGCCTTTCTACTTGGGCATTCAATCCTATTCTTTTCTGTGGTGTGGCCTGCATTTTTGCCTAGGTTATGAACAATACCAAATATTCCCTTTGACCTCTTTCCCCTTTTTCATTCATTCTGTGCTCAAGTCTCTCTTTCCTCCTAGCCAGTCATAGTGCCCTTAAAATTCACAACCTAAATCCATACTTAAATGAGTAAAGTACATCACATTGGCTCTTCTTCTGGTGCAATCCTCAGAACTACGTCCAGCCTAAGCAATGTCTCCAGAAAGCCCTGAGGCCATATCTTCAGAGCTGTTTCTGATGGCCACAGCTATTTCTGCCCTTCAGACTTAAAGGGCCAGAAGCTGTTGGTGTCTTCAGCCTAATAGCTATCATGATTCAGGGTCACTTCAAGAAATCAGTAAGAACTAAGCTTGTGTTGTAGCTGCTTAGTCATACTAACTTTATAAAGAACATGTCCCAACATTTACATGAAATGTACAATCAACCAGCTTCCATTTCTTTCTTGTGGAGGCTGGCCCAGACACAGACAGGCGGACACGTTCATTTCACCCACAAACACGTTTATTTACAATAAAGTCACAAGGTGCCCCACAAAACCCCCAAAGTCCTGGCCACACAATGCCTTAATTCCTTCAGGCTGCCACCTTGCTTCCTTACATTCAGCTCAGTCCTCTCCGCTCCCAACTCTCGCCTCGAATGAAGGGAGGCGGCCACTTTTATTATCACCCGGATGTGCTCCAGGTGGGTTCCGGCAATCACCCGCCGACACATCCCTGTGTGGCGGAAGTGCCGGCTGCATTCCCGGAAGCACTCGGTGTCCCTGTTTTTCTCCCCAGCACTTCCTGGTGTGGCGGAAGTGCTGAGGTCCAGGGCTCCAAAGGCATGGGGGTGCCCCCTGGTGGTGACCACGGGCCCCTACAGGGTGGAGCTTCAAAGCTCTGTACCTGTGGCCCCCAAAGGTACCAGGGCGGTCGTCCCCAGATGGTCTGGGGAAGGCGCAAGTGCTCCTCCGGTCCTCGTGGGCGTCCCGGCCGGGTCGCCATCCTAGCCACCTCTGACAGTGCCCCACTGCCAACGAAGACCACTCGGGAGGAGCGGCACGTCCCACGAGGGAAGCTTACCCCCGAAGCGGGTCCTACTCCTGGGAAGCCAGGGTCCGGTCCTGTTCCCCAAACAGGCATGGGGCTGAGATGCCACCTGGACACCACCACCTGGTGTCCTCCTGTGCCTCGCACAGGCCGCGCTCCCCCCTCTTACCGGCACCCTGGGGCCCACTCCTTCGGCACCCCCTCCGAGGTTTTCGTGCCCCTTTGGTTGGAGCCACTCGCCCCTTCGTAGCCTCCGCCAGCCGTGGCGGCACCCCCTCGCCAGCGGAAAGTCCTCACGTCAGACGGCCCATTGCATGAGGGCAGGTTCACAACGAAGCCTATTGGAGGTCCTATTGCACGTCCAGGGTCCGGTCCTGCAACAAACAGAAATGGCGGAAGTGCTGAGGTCCAGGGCTCCAAAGGCATGGGGGAGCCTACAGGGTGGAGCTTCAAAGCTCTGTACCCGTGGCCCCCAAAGGTACCAGGGTGGTCGCCCTCAGATGGTCTGAGGAAGGCGCAAGCCCTCCTCTGGTCCTCCTGGGCGTCCCGGCCAGGTCGCCAACCCAGCCACCTCTGATAATCTGAAGAAATGATCTTAAAGAAATGGTACATCTTTATCTCCATTTTACAATAGTTTATAGTTGGTGTAATGTACTGTAGTTACGATGAGAGTTAGCATCTTCGACCTTGAGGTCATGGATCTGTCCTGTGAAAAGTTGCTTGTTCCAACTACCCCAAGTAACTCTGGGTGTTGTTCATGAGTGATTGCTGAGGTGATCATGAATCATGGCTATAGTGGCTCTAGTGGCTTTAGTTTTGCAGACATTGTTCTCTACAAAAAGTCTACATCGCAACAGTTTGTCACAAGCTCTGGGAAGTGACCAGGGGCCTCATGTATAAACGGTGCGTACGCACAGAAACGTTGCGTAAGAACTTTTCCACGTTCAAATCGCGATGTATAAAACCTACACTTGGCGTAAATCCACGCATTTTTCCGCGGTACCTCATACCTTGTCGTACGCAAGTTCTCCGCTCGGTTTTGCAGACTGGCGGCACCCAGCGTCAAAGCAATGCTACTGTTCCTGTGTGGTTACACCTTATTTTCCTGACGCGGCTTTATAAATACACTGAAACTAACTGCATATTGTTTATTATTGTAATGCATCTGATTGTAATTAACTTGTAACAATATAATGGTAGAGGGAACAGCCATAGTATTCCAAATACCATAACTGCTTTAGCGTTGTTACTCTCACTTCTTCTTCTTCTTTCAGCTCCTCTTGTTAAGAGTTGCCACAGCGGATCATCTTTTTCAATATTTCTCTCACTGCACCACTCAGAGTATTTATATCACTGTATCCGAGTGTGAATCACAGCAGCAGCTGATCGGAAAGAGAATTATCGGTATACAGCTTCAAGGACACACTGTCTCAGCCACTGCAAAATGTTTTAAAGTCTTTCCTGTACAGACCTCGCGGTTCAGAAACAGAAACTATATCATTTATAAGGTGAAATTCAGCAAAATATGTTTAATTAAATTATACAGATAAAACTTTAACTTCATTTAAATAATCTATATTCTTCACTGGGAGTGTCGTTAAGGATAGAATAATTAAACATGTACTACGAAGATATTTCAATGTTCTTTAAGCGTTTTGAAGAATCGGCGCTAAGCTTACAGATGGCTTAACGTCTATTACAGAGCTGATTGTATGGCGATCGGTTACTTGGGGAAAGAAAAGCACTGACTGCAGTGACGGCTACGCCAATATATATTGAATATAAAACAGAAAGAGAAAATAACAACACAGCTAAAAACACAGCGACAAATTTCAGCAAAAGATAAATGCTTGTGTCATGAGCACGAGGCCATCCACCGTGATAAGCTACCTTACTGACGGGCGGGTGAAGGAGCCACCGATTCTTCCTCTGCCCAGTGCCACCACAAGCTTAGAGCCGCCCCTGATTGTACTGCTGCAATAAATTATTTCATCGAAGTGAAACACATGTTTAATAACGTGCTTTAACTCCTATCATCATGAAAATGACATCACGTATATATCTCAGTATTTTAGTTATTCAGAGAGCTGTAATATCACGAATGTAATTGACTCTGTGTCCAGTTGGAGGAAGAGAGCCGGTTTAAGAAGCAAGCAGTGATTCACACACACAGAGCACATAGAAAATCAAATACAAAACAAAGCATTTAACGTGCTACTTTAATTACGATGTGATTTGAGAAACTGGTTAATTAAACGATTTTAAGATGAAGTTTATGATGTTCTACTTTAATGACAAAATAAACTACGTGATTAAAGTGGAAATGTCGAGATTGAAGTTGACATTTTGTGCTTTTTCCTCACTGTGTGCCTTTTTTCTCTGTACCCTAATAAGCTTTCATATGACACTCAGACAGCGGGCTTACAACTCGGCTTTTCACGGCGACTTTGATATGTGACTTCTTTTTATTTCCGGCACTGTGCGATTTGTGAATGTGAGCTTTCAAGTTTCTCCAACACGCTATGTCACTCGATCAACTTCATTTTGTTGATTATACCACGGTTTATTTGAACAAATAGTATGTTTTTCATTTGCCTCCACTTGGTATTCGCTGAAATTCTTATATTTTCCCCGTGCTTTTCCCATTGTCTTTTCACAGAAAGCTGCGCTTAAGGGCGATTTATATTGATTTGCATATTCAAATAGGCGTAATTCTGGGAGGATTTGGGGCATTACATAATGCGCGTGCACGAGCATTAGTTTTCACGCTGATCGGGATTTATGTAGCGGAAGAACGTGGAAGTTGGAGTACGCACAGATTCCTGCATCTGGATTTTTCTGTGCGTAAGCACATTTCGGCTTTTGTGCTTACGCCATGTTATAGTGCGAGTTCTACGCACGGCGTTATACATGAGGCCCCAGATGAGCTTTCCAAGTGAGGTTCCTGCATAGGATTTCTGGAGTCATTCTGTGTGATAGGAAGTAGAACTTTGAATGTGTGAGGATCTTGGAGTAGGACAATTGCTTTCTTGGATCTGGAGAAAAACAAGTAAGATGAGAAGCAGTTCGGATGCCCTCAGGGTGCCTGCCTTGTGAGCTGTACCAAGTATGTCTCACTGGGAGAATATCCTGGATATGCTGGCAGAATTATATCTTTGCACAGGGTCTGGGAGCATCTGGGAGCTGGAGAAAGGTTGGCCTGGTCTGTTTATATTGCCATCATGACCCACATTAGGAAGCTGAATGAAGCTTACATCCACTTTATTTACTCTTTGCAAATTTTTAGATACCTTTATCATGTCAACTCCTTAACCTGTATGACATATGGGTTAAAAAGATTAACCTCCTTTACGCTTTCCTCATACCTTATACCCCACAGTTTTGGATTCAGTCTAGGAGCTCGCCTCTGGTCTTTCTATAGCTTTTCTATATCTCTCTGGAAATATGGAGACCAAAACTGTAAGAAGTGTACCAGAAGTGCCCCCAGCCACGTGTGTTAGCCTGTTTAAGCATAATTAGGAGTCCTGGAGCACAACAATATGTAACCAAACATCCCATTGGCTTTTTTTGACTATCTGGCTGTGGCCAATCATGACTTCACTAAAATGCCAATGTCATTCTTTTCTACCTGAAACACCCACTAGTGCTGCGGGATGCTTAAGTGCACTCTGTTAAAGACTGGCACTCCACACAGGGTTGGTTATTGTCTTGTACCTGAAGCTGGATGGGTAGGCTCTTGCACCACACAACAGTACAATAAATGGATGGATATAGATGGCAGGGGCATGTCTGCATACTCCCAAGTATTGTTCAATGATTGTCCAATGGAAAATGCTTCTATAGAATAATATTAAAATTTGGCTAGCTGACTGAAACACTGCCCTGCAGTATACATGCGTCAGACATCAAAAACACTTGCCACTCATATACAGGAACGTCGCAATGCAGTCAGAAGAAAGGACCCAAGATCTTTGATTTACACCATACAAGTTCGACTGGACACACATATAAATGGGACACAGTGCAAGTAAAATTCAAGGCTAATACTAAAAGCGCCAGAGAACTGGCTGAAATGTGGCCATCCAATGAAAATGCCATTAACATACATTTGAACATGAGCCCAGCACATGCAGGCTTGAAAAGAAGAACATGCACATATAAATAAGACGTTATTATCAATGCCCTCCAAACCACACCTTGCCCATTTACCCCAACATCCACATATCGTCCCACCATCCTTATTTGCTATATATTGCCTTGGGCTCCTGTAAGTTTAATCATTTACCTCTGATGATGACTCCTGGTAGAAATTGAAAGCTTAGGAATGAAAAAAAAAAATATTTTAATATATGTGATTGATTTGCTCCCTTTTTGGATTTCTATCTACACATACACACACACACACACACATTTATATATACCTGTATATATATATATATATATATATATATATATATATAGTATATTTAAAATCCAACTTCTGTCTGTCTGTATGACTGTCCGCTTTCACAAGAGAACTACTTAATGGATTTAGATTCTATAATTTGCTTGAACATTCCGGTTGATTTTGCGACTTCTCTCATCGCGCTTAGTATCATAGTTTGCTTTCAGAAGTGATTTATTCGCACCAATCTGAGACAGAGACTGCGAGCAAGAGGAGGGGGAAGTGTGACGTCAGGAGTGGAGAGCCTGCCTCTCTTTAAATTGGTCTACCTTTGGCCACGTTTTGGAGCATACCTTGCCTCCGCTTAGCTAGTGATACCTGTTTGTTTATTGGTTTTTAAAGTTTCTCCTGTTTCACTACTATGTGGGCGGAGCTGTGGGTGACATCTACCATATATATATATACTAGCAAAATACCCGCGCTTCGCAGCGAGAAGTAGTGTGTTAAAGAAGTAATGAAAAAGAAAAGGAAACATTTTTATAATAACGTAGCATGATTGACAATGTAATTGTGTTGTCATTGTCATGAGTGTTGCTGGCATATATATATATATATATACACACACACACACACATATAAACATATGTATACACATATATATATATACATTGTGGCAGTAGGGGGCGCTAGTGCTCCCTTGAACCCTCAGGTACAACTCCAGACACCAGGTAAAAGTCCAAGACTCTTTATTATTTTTTACAGTGCACCAAGCACCTTTTACACTACTCATATAATAAACTCTTTAAACAAACTCTCCTCCTCGCCCAGACACTTGCTCCTCTACCTCCCAGCTCAGCTCGTTGTCTGGACTGAGGCACCGCCCTTTTATAGCCCCTGACCCGGAGGTGTTTCTGTCCCAACAGTCCACAGTTCCTTATTCCTTCCGGGTCAGGGCAATTAGTCCTTTACTTCAACCCGGGAGCACGACATTTCTTCCTGTCACGTGACCGTGATATACTCCCGGGTCATACGGCATCACAGAGCCTATAAGCCCCCCCACAGCGACTCCTGGTGGTCCCCAAGGTATCCAGTAGGGCTGTGTATAAACACTACAAAGTCCATAAGGCCCTGCTGGACCTTGGGGCACGATCCTGCTATCGGGAGAGCTCCTCCTGGCGGCCTGGGGGTGCGGACCGGCATGGGAAGCCGGCAGTCCTCCACAACATATACATACATATATACATATATATATATACACATATACAAATATATACATATATATATATATATATATATACATATATACAGATATATATATATACATACTGTATATATATATACATACATATATATATACATATACATGTAAATATAAAGGCATCTTCTTCTAATAAACTTAGCAAGTGTAAAGAAATTCAGAGCTGATGCAGAGATAGTGAATGTCTAAACAGTCCAAGCAGCACACTCCTCAGCAGAAGAGATGAACCATGAAGAACCAAGAGCAGTAAGAAATCACTGGTTTTGAATCATGGTTGATTACACTGCACATAACAGGCAGCAAAACTGACAAATTAGTTACCTTTCAATTAGATCAAATGCAATTGTCCACTTGAATCACTTATGGGGAAGCTGAACCTGAAAGAATTTGGTGATTTAAAAAAAAATGACTCGTTAAAGGAGACACTGAGAGTTGCAAAAAAAATCCATAATATAAAAATAAGGTTGTTAAAAGAAAAAATGTCTTTAGTTATAAAAAAACTATAATTCATCTATTCTTGAATTTTCTAAACCTTGACTTTTCTACTGTAAGATCTTAACAAGTTAGAAGAATGGGTAATGCAAGAGGGAACCTTAAATGGGATGCCTGTCCATTGCAAAGCACATTTAAAGATGCACTCAATCAAGGGAGTCTAAAGTAAAGATGGCAATTAGCTTAACCTACATCCTAAATGTCTTTAGCACAAAAACAGAAACTGACATGCCAATAAAAAATCTACAGCAATGCATTAAGAATTGGCAAACTCCACACAATCTGCCCTGAAAATAATGAGGGACATGAGAGCAGCTAGGCAGAAGCATTAACCGCTCCATAAATGTACTATCCCAGTTCAAATCACATTCATGGAAACTTGGGCAGAGTATCTTTCTAAAAACCCAGGGTGTTAAGATGGAGAGATAAGGTTGAAATTGTTTTACTATGGTATGTTACTGAAGAGATACATATAACCTCATGGTCTGTCTCCACCACATCCATATGGGAATTCTTGTGAATTAAGTTTTGGTAAATCAGCACAAAATGTAGGTGCTCTCAGGCTATCATATACAGAGATTTTAAGATAGTTTTTCTCTACACACGATAAATAGAAGTTAATTAACTGTGTATTAATTACAAATATAACTGAAAATTGTAATCAAATCATTCAGTATTCAATCAGCATTTAGGTCATATTGCAAGGATAATTAAAATGAGCAGGGAGTTTGACTTGTGTTCTTAAATGATATTTTTTCAAGTCAAAGTTATCTCTTCACAATCTTGTGTTCTAAGGTTAGTCATTTTGTACAAAATTTTTTAAATATCTTACCTGAACTGGTTCATTATGGTTGAGGCTAATGGGGCATGGGGGTACCACCAGAGAAAAAGCTTAAAAACTTGCCAAATACGTCCAAGACATTAGTCAAGTAATAATCTGCATTCTTACGATTACACACATATTGTGAAATAGTTTATACATCATTTTTGAATAAAAACATCAATATTATGAGACTCAGCCATTTTAAAAGAAGACCAATTGTGCATGTCACCTAAACATTTGTCTTCTACCCCCTAGGCATGAATTTCCTCTTGAAGGACCAAAGCACAGTAAACCTTTCATGGGTTTGTTTTGATTCACTTCCATATTAATATGGGGAATCACACAAGAGAGTAGAAAATTAATCCTTACCACAACAAAATTAATACCAGGAATGATTATTTCCAGATCTCTTCTGTTGTCACAAACATGTGTTGGAAACAAAGAAGGCATGTTTTCTTATAACAAAACCTTTGCTGCTTCATCAGCAAGTTTTTAGGCTTTTATTTTCCAAAAAAATGAAAAATTAATACTTTAAGTTTGGTACATTCTCTCCCAGTTACATTTGAAATCTATTATGTTAAATGATTATTATGTGCCTTTAATGGGATTTAGGAATGTATATACACAGACTGTACCTTACTATTACAAAATGCAAAAATTCCAAAGGTAAATAAAGTCAAGAGGTAAGAGTTAGAGTTTTTTTTCCACTGGAGCCCTAACCCCTGTAATGGCCTCATCTTAATGTAAGGATTGACCCATCATCTCTCCATTCTGCCTTGGTCGAAGACTTGCATTTTGAGTCTAGTGTATTAATATTAGGCCAGACCTTCATCATACTGGAAGCAGCACCTGGCACTGCACTGTTAAATAATTTTGAGCTCTGGTTCATTTGCCTGCCAGTCTGGCTCCAGTCTGTTCTTGTGTTTAACATGCTATGAGCCACCAGGTGGCACTGTTGTTTAAACTGTAGTAAAAAGAAAAAAAAAACTCAATGGTACACCCAGGGGCAAAATTTTGGGTTGAGACATAGTCTATGGTCTTCCTCTGATCAGATGAGTGAAGTATGCAAATTTTGGCAGAGATTGGTCAAAATGGAGTAGTATACAGTGGTTGGGCGGTGGAATGACAGTCTCAAAACTTAATGAAACTTACTGAAAACAAAACGCGCAGCTTTGCGCTGCTCTCCAATCCAAAGTTTCTCATATATTGTGGTGCTGTCTTGAAAATGGGACGGTACTCCATTCAGTGGCTTGCTCTGGTCTTAAAAGATAACTGTTTGTGGGACGCCTGTCCTTTATGGCAGTTGGATCAGAAGTGGAGGTTCTAAATGCCCTTCTTGGGCGGCTTATTGGCGTTGTGAGTGAAGAAGACAAGGAGGATAAAGTTAGCAGTTGCACCCACTTTCGTCTTGGTGGGTTAGTACATAACTTTACCAAGCCCATGGAGTAGTTCTCTAACATGCATGCATGACTGTATATGCAGTATGTGTGTATGTGTGTATATATATATACTGCTGCGGTGGGTTGGCACCCTGCCCAGGATTGGTTCCTGCCTGTGCCCTGTGTTGGCTGGGATTGGCTCCAGCAGACCCCCGTGACCCTGTATTCGGATTCACCGGGTAAGAAAATGGATGGATGGATGGATGATATATATACTGTATATATATATATATATATATATATATATATATATATATATATATACACACACACATCCCACTCAGGTGTATTTCCGGACTTGTACTCAATGCTCCTGTGATAGACCATGACCTCCTGCATCCCTAAAATTGGATTAACTGGGTTTGAGAATGTTACTATATGAATCATTCAACCCAAGATATGTTCTGAAGTCAACAGATCTGGCTGTGCATAATGAAGAACATCTTAGAAGGCATCCTCAAGTGGGTCACTGTCAGAACACCCCAAGGTTTAACTGATTTTCTGTTTTTAGGACTTGAGCTTGGCATAAAGAATTAAGATTTATTAATTTCAGAATGATTTTATTTGCTTGGAGGTTTTCTTTTTTACACATAAATTTCCTTTTTTATTTTGAAAATTCTTTAAATTTAAAGAACATTGTTTTGTTATAGTAGGCCAGAGGTTTCATGGTTTCTTTTTCTCCCTTTGGAGTTTTGGTAGTTTTGCTGCTTGAGTTTTTTAGGTCCTAGTAACTGTGCTATCTGTTTATGATGGGTTGAAATCTAATTGATCAACATAGACCTCAGCATTAATGTTTGCAGTGCACCATAAAATGCATATGTCTCTGTTATATGCCATTTGGTAAGAGTTCATAAAATCAGTGTTAATGTTTGTGATAATTCTTTAGGAATGATAGAGACATAGCATTCGGATGGACACACAGACACTTACTCTTTCATTAAGGTGGACTTGACACCTATATTTTGGAGACAAAGTCTTGTTTTACATTTTCTGAGCTGGGTAGAACAATGAAAAGTGCAGGGAGCACAAATGAAATGCAGGAATTATATCTTATAGCTGTCATTAAGGAAAGAAAAATCATGTCTATCCAGTTTATTTTTTGTGATTACAAAGAGTCAAAATGTTACAGTAAAGAATCATTGAATAAAGCATACCTACACCCTTTACTTCGCAATATATGTCTGACAGTAGTGTCAGTGACCAAAAAAATACAATTAAATGGTAAATTGTGAAACACAAGGAGGTTGAAAACAAACAAAATACTTAAAAAAGCTTAAAGGTGTATTTGTCATTCCTCTTTTTTGGGTTCATTTGAAACATGAATGAAATCTGTCAAGGTTTTGACATTGAAATAAACGTGAAGATGCAGGAAACAACAGTATAGTCATATCTAGTGAACCCCTGGGCACATTTCAACCTTGGCTTAGTGGCTGGCTAAAGCAGTTAACAAGAAGAAGTATTTTTGATCAAGTAGAGCAGAGTAGATGCTTTGTATTAACTGCAGGCCATATACGGATAAACAAGTTTTCTAAACTGTTACAACATTATATTTGCTCTATTCAGATCTGCTCCTACTTTTCTGGCTACTGTAAGCTAAGAATGATCTTGGAGCTTTTACACATATGCTGTATACGGTCTTGCAGCAGTACAGAAGAAGCCAATAGAAGATGACTGACATGCTTCTGCTCCCTTTCTTAAATTTTAAAAAGGAAGAACTTCAAATGTGTCAGTAAGTCAGAACAGCTCAACAAAGCTGGAAAAGGAAAGAGAGAACTGCATCTTTCTCAAAAATAGGTAATATAAGATAGGAATGAAAGAAGGGACAGAACTTGGACTGAGAAAGAGTATTACAGGCAGTATATAGTATCAAAGAAGCTCCCCACTGTGATAACTAAGAAGAAATACTAGCATTTTGCTCATTCAAGAGAGCCACACTACAGGGTAGAGAGAAATTTCTCAGTTCAGTTTTACACAATTCCAGAATAGCTGGAGTAAAGATTTATTTCATAGTATTGTCTCTAAGATCATCATTAAAGATATGTGGCCTGCAGGGAAATGCATCGCTGGAGTGTCACAAGACATAAATATTGCATCTCACACTGCTTTTTCCATGAGACTCCATTCCTGACTCTAACTTGGTCTTATTCTTTATCCACCACCTTCACAAATTCGGAACCTTCCTCTAGTAACACAGGTCTCCCCAAGTCCATAAGCTGATCAATGCCAGGATTCTTCTCAAGACTCGTTGAGAATCACAAACCCAAACCAGTTTTATAGGAGGATAACATCAGAAATGTTCATGCTCTCTTTCCACTCTCTGTATAGGCCTTCACCACATGACTCCACTCCTTCTGACAGTCTATAAACACCCCGGCATGGCCACTCTCTTTCTCTTTCTCTCTCTCTCTCTCTGTCTTAGGTCCAGTGTCAAGACATTACAAAGCTGCATTTTTAAGGAAGATATCACAATGGTGTGGTGAGTAGCTCTTCTACATTTAAAGATTCAGTGTACTTGGTTAGAATCTTGCTTCTAGATGTTGTCTGTATGAAGTCTGAGAGTTACCCAGTGTCGTTGTAAGATTTCTTCTGAGCACTTTGGTTTTACTCCCACTAGTCCAAAAGACAGGTCAAGTTAATTGGTGATTCCAATTTGTCCCTGTATGAGAATGGATGTATGTGTGAATAGACCCTATAATCGACTGAAACCCATTCTAGGGCTGGTTGTTGATTTGCTTCTAGAGTTGCCAAGATAGTTTTTTCTCCACCATGACCTTAAATTTGATTAAGAGAATATTATGACACGGTTTGTAATAATTGTATAGCATACTGGACTGATAAATTTAAGTTTGCTTAATTAGAACATGTTGAATTGAATAGAATACTAATTCTAATTGTCACTTCCCACAGTTCCATAGCATGGCAGAAACTTGTGTTGATATTGTTTAAAAGTTTGTGTCCAAAGGGAAATTGTGTCTATGCACATGCATCTATTCACTCTAGCGTAAGTGTAAAAGATGTTCTTGTGAACAAGTACAGAGTACAGTGAAATTCTTAATTGCATGTGTTATTCAACATGTCACCAGTGTCCACCACCAACTTCCCTACCTTAACATTTTCCTGTCTTCATTAGCTGAAAAATCTTAGAACATATTTGCCATTACCAGACAAAAAGAATAAGATTCTATACAAAACAAAACATAGTATAAATTTCCATTTCTCCAAACAAACAGTGGTCCTTTGGACATAAGAAGAGATTTTTTTTAGCTAAAAAATGCCCAATCTTGGTCTAATTTCATAATATCTAATTCTAAAATTGAAATGTAGCCTTATACATCTAGACATGCTTAACTTGTTATTATGTTGACAAACAATACAAACAAAAAAAAACAGTCACTACTAATAAAATAAAGCATTGAGACTTTAATTCCATGACCAGTTTGCTTACTGCCACAACCTGTCCACAAGGCATGCCATTTGTTTACCAATGTTACCCCAAGAACATTTACATGTTCTATTTTTCCATAATATTTCAGTTCCTTTTTTTGACAGTAAATATATAGTCTGAAAGGAAAAATCATTCATAAGGCAAAATTAAACCAACAACAAACTATTATCTATCATCAGTCCTACAAATTGATTCATTTCAGGCTGGCCAGAAACTGAAATTTGTAATAAAATTTGCTGGTTAGACATCCAACATACAAAAATCTTTTGTGATTGCTTTTATCTCCGATGATGTGAATTTTTTTGGAAAATTCAAACCCTTGGAATGGGCTGATTATAGTGATGTCTCCTCCTGCAAACAGCAATTTGTATTTCCCTTTCAAGCACCATGAGCCTTTTATCCCAAAAGATCATGAGGATTAAAACATTACCTACATCAGAAAACAGTCTTAGAAGTCGAGACAATAATCTCAATACAAATTTTCTCCACCAATATATCAAGAAATAATTTGAAAGAAACATTTAATGGAATTGAAAACATAAAGTGACATTAATATTACAAAGCTACAAGAAAACAAGTACATACTATCATAATTACCGTAATCTGCAAATCTAGATGTTTATAATCATGTCTGAGTTAAAAGTATGAGAGTTACAAAATATTTTTCAGCATTTTCTATGGTCCAGCAAAATTAACTGAAAATGTGTACAACTTATTCCGTGGTTAATTTGGAATTTGGTGCTTGCCCTGAAATGTTCAAAAACATGTCCACATTGGCACCCATGAAGACTAAATGTTAATAACAAACCTGTGCAGAAAGTGTTAGAATACTAGAACTATCTAGACGAGAACAGGCCATTCAGCCCAACAAAACTTGCGATTTCTACTTAATTCTTCCAAAATAGCATCAAGTTGAGTTTTAAAAGTCCCTAAAGTCCTATTGTTTAATCACACTACTTTGTAGATTATTTCATGTGTCTATGATTCTCTGTGTAAAGAAAAACTTCCAATGCTTGTGGGAAATTAACAAGTTTTCAACTGTATCTCCATGTTCTTGATGAACTCATTTTAAAGTAACAACCTCAATCCACTGGACTAAGTTAATTTATAACACTTCAATCATGTCTCCTCTTAATCTTCTTTTGCTTAAACTGTAAAGGCTCAGCTCTTTTAATCTTGCCTCATAATTCATCCCTTGTAGCCCTGGGATCAGCCTAGTCGCTCTTCTCTGGACTTTTTTTAGCACTGCTATGTCCTTTTTGTAGCCTGGAGACCAAAACTGGACACAATACTCCAGATGAGGCGTCACCAGTGAAATATAAAGCTTCAGCATAACCTCCTTGGATTTGTACTCCACACATCAGAGTGCTGTATAACCTATCGTTCTGTTTCCCTTCTTAAGGGCTTCTGAAAACTGTCTGACTCCTAAATCTTTTTCATTAGGTGTACTTTCTATTTTGAGACTTCCCAATGTGTATTCAAACCTAACATTTTTACTTCCTACATATCTACATCTTGCCTGAAGTAGGGGCCTGAGTTGCCTCGAAAGCTTGTAATATTGTAATCTTTTTAGTGAGCCAATAAAAGGTGTCATTTTACTTGGCTTTTCTCTAATTCCTACAAATAATACGTTACATTTACTTACAATTAAATTCATCTGCCAAAAATCTTTCCAGGCCTGTATGCTGACCAAATCCATCTTTAATGAGTCATTGGGTTATACATTATCTGCCAAACCACCCAGCTTGGCATCATCTGCAAACTTAAAAAGCTTGTTACTTATATTCCTATCTAATTAATTTAACTTATATATAAACATCTGCACCTGGAAGTGTGTGTCTGTCCAGCCCGGAAGTGAGAGGAGGAGTCGGGGTAAGAGCTCCACCTCCAAGTAAACAGAAAACTAAACGTCTATGCGTGGCAGTGTGTGTGTGTGTGTCTGTTTGTCCGGCCCGGAAATGTGTGAGGCTATTACAGCATGAAGCTCAGAGAGCCGGCAAGGCAGTGTGACGATGTAGGTTCGACTCCATGCTCCCATTGCTGTTCAGGAGCCCTTGAACCCAACACCGTCGATAGATATAACCAAGGTGAGCTAGACAGTTGAGGCAATAACAATTGAGCAAGGGGATGGTATAAATGTGCAAAGTGCTTTTATTAAAAACAGTCAACAAAACAAAGTGTTCAGTAAATAGTGCAGTGCTCCAAAGTTTTTCAAAATCAAGAGTCACTAAATAAATAATCCCATAAAAGAAAACGTGGAGGTTAAAATAGCAAAAACCAATCCTTTAAAATCGAGGTTAAAACGTTCCTCAGGAAGCAGTTTTTAAAACAATGACAAGCTTGGTGCTTCTTCTATGCTGGCGTCTCACCTGCGTCTCCCGGCTAGGCTTTGCAGCAGGCGAGACGCTCTCTGCAGCTGCGCTTTTCCATATCGCATCCACACGAGACTGGAGACCTCCCGATCCCTGGCTTCAGTCTGGCACTCATCCCAGCCCCGAAACGTGGTTCACACCAACGTCCAGGACGCACACGTTGGGGAATCCACCACCAAGCCTCACGACTCCCGCCTTCCGCGGCCAGTCGCCTTTCCCTGGTCACTCCCGCTACCTGCTTGCTCAGCAGGAGCGACTTCCAACTCCAACTCCTGGATGTAGGCCCAACACCCAGGCTTCCTCGCAACTGCCTGCAAGCGCTCGTTCGCTCGCCCACACGTTCTTTGTGGCTCTCTCTCTTGCACCGACATGCTTCCCTATAACCTCCGTCTCCTTCTCTTTTCTTTTCTCTCATTCTTTCTGATCCTTTTTGTTCTCCCTCCCAACCGACTCGCGCTTCTTTTATACAGCGAGGGGCCATAGCAGCTGCAGCACATTAGCCACGGGAACAATCACGGATGTGGGCAGTCCCTCTCCTGTGCACTCGGTAAGAAACGCCCCTACCACAGATCGCCCCGTGGCTTGGTATGACCAACACGCCCCCTTACTAAGCCGCCACTAGTGCGGTGATTATTTATTTAAATAACGGCCTTTACTCAGCGAGCTGTGGACCCATAACACTACAGGCGGTCCCAAGTTAACAAGTCAGAAGAAGAAAGTGACTCTGCTGCCAAAGTAAAACTGCTGAGAAAAGAGAAAATCTCTTACGCAAGTGAGAACAGTACATCGGCAAAACGGTATCCCTTTTACTTTTCTTCCCGCTGTTAATACACAAGCATGGCGAGCATGTCAGCACAACAAAACCCAGGAGAGAGATGCCCAGAAAAGTTCCTTTCAATTACGTGACATCTCTAGATTTCAATTTTTTTTCTGACGATTTCAGCACAGGCTTATACAGCTAGTGTATATATATATATATATATATATATATATATATATATATATATATATATATATATATATATATATATATATATATATATATATATATATATTAATTTATAGAAACCTTTTTATCATGGTTCAGTACTGCAACTGAAACATCAGTCCATCATTTTGACCCAAAGACAATCATTGGAGTATCATTAATTGACTTTAATATCATTCCATCAGCAGAAAATGTCTGCTGTTTTGAGGGGGTTACTATGATAAACATTATGTAATTTTCTCAAATAACTCACTTCTGTATATTTAAATTCTTGAAAAAACTGCTTAAGGAGAGTTCAAACTCAAAAATAAACTTTTGTGAATTTCCGTCAACTTCACAACACATGCCAATACACATGCTTGAAAACATATTAAGTAATCACAAACGTCAGATGAACTGTTTTTTCCCCCATCTACCCTACAGTCCAGATCTGGCTACCTTAAATCACCATGTATTTGTAGTGATCAAAAACGACTAATATCAAAAAAGGTTTGAGAGTAAAGAAGAGGATATGGAAGAATGAAGGAGTGGCTGCAGGGGCAAGACTGTTGAAGTTTACAACGGAAAATGAGTGTTGCAATTACATTAAAGCCAATAGGTTTTTCACAGCATTCTCTGTTTTCCTCTCACATTCCAATGAAGTACAAGTCAGTTTGATTAGCACTAGTTTGGATGTCTAACAGACTGTGCCCTGCTTTCGACCTGCCCTGGACTCTGCAATCCTGGCTATTACTGTTAGAAAAACTGAATAATGGATGATTCCTGCCATCTGCTTGTATCCTCGTGGTCTTACACTGCTTGGTGTGTGGCTGCTGCTAAAGAATGATCTACACAACCACTCACCTCCTTTCAAACTGACAGCAAGATTGTCTGCAATCAATCCCTCCTCACAGCTTCATAGGCTAAATGTATAAAACAATAAAGACATTCATAAGAATAAAATCAGGCTTAGCATTAACATGAATGTTTTACTAATACAATGAAGCAAATAATTTAATAAGACATTTGCCATACTCGTGTGTAATCAGGCAACAATCTAGAAAACGTCAACTGTGCCACATAAACGTTTCAAAATGTAATTAGTTTCTATTTTTAGTCCTCCTTTTGGTTTTGTTATTGCCATTCACAATGATGTTTGTTGCATGGGGCTATGCAAATTAACTTATGATTGATTGCCCTTTTCGGCAGGTTTCATTTACTCTGTAATTCTGTTGCTTAGCACCCTTTTAGTTCTTTGTATAGATTGATCTGTTAGAGATGCAGTAATACAATAAGGGATAAGTAATTACATTTAGAAGGCTCACATCCCAAACAAATGGATACATTTGTCTGCATTTCAGTATATAATTCAAGACAGAAAAGAACAACACTCTAAAAAAGTATATTAGAAGTAAAGTAAGTTAATTATTTATTGCCATAAAAAGGTCAGTTGCATAGAATTTGATTTGGTAAGACTCATACAAATAAAACATATGTACACAAATACAACATAAGGACAGGGAGCAAACCTGGATGGGACCAATTTACAGTCACCATTCAACCCAAGTCACATGTCGCGGGAAAATACAAAGTACCTGGGTGATAAATCCACGTGAACATAACCTCAGATTATTATAGATGATTTCTAAGGTCAAGATTTTAAATTCACGCTTATGGATCAGTACTTTTAAGAAATCTGACTCAAAGTGTTTATGATGTCGTTATAATACATCATTGTGATGGCGCTCTTATCATTAGCCAAGTTATTTTTTTCTTCTTTTTTGTAAAACTTGCATTTGTTTATTGGGGTGGGGTTGATTGTTTTTATACAGGTTGAGTATCCCTAAATCAAAATGCCAGGTACCAGAAGTATTTCAGTTATTTTTGAATTTTGCAATATTTGCATATACACAATGAGTTATCATGAAACACTCTTAATCAAGAAGGGAAATGCAGCCAAACCAGCTAAATGACAACTCACTAATATAATATGTAGTTGTAATAAATTATATTACCAAGCTATTATTATCATAATGTATGTTGATGTGACAAACATATTAAACCTCAAAAGTGATGAATATGATACACTATTTTAGTTCCCTTTTAAGAGGGTTAATGCTTCATATTTACACTGAACGTCGTCAGTTTATATTGGCTGCCTGTTGTCACTTCTCAGGAGAATGGCTGACAGATCAGGAATATTTCAGCCAACATTCACTTCATCATACCTGCTGTGCTGGAAGTCATTAACTGACCAACGAGGTGCTGTGATATAGCAGGTCCACATCTCAGTTGAAAAGACCAGTTTTAAAATAAATAATCGCCGCACTCGCGGCTTATAGAAGTAGTTGTGGTAGTGTGGCCGGAGCGGTTCTCGGACTCTATGTATTGTGGGCGTTTCCTCACTTAAGTGCACAAGTGTGGAATCGTCCGTATCCGTAATTGATGCCAAGAGCTGCTAATCACCACACCTGTGCCATGTCCCCATAATAAATAGGAGAAGTATGAGTGTGGAAGGGGAAAATGATGATCGAAACAATGCAGGCTAGAGGAGGTGAAAGAAGAAGACGCTGGAAGTGAAGGAGTTGGTGTGTGTGTGTGTGTGTGTGTGTGAGAGAGAGAGAGAGAGAGAGCAAGCGAGTGAGAGGGCAAGGCTCACTGATCAGAGAAGGCAGCTGGGAAGTGAGCCCTAGTGGGGTGTTTGGCCGACATCCGGGGACAGCACAAAGTGGTCGCTCCTGCTGAGCACTTTGGAGGAACAGGAGTGACCGAAAGGTGGTTGGCTCACCTCATAAGGTAGCGGGAGTCAGGAGGCTTGGGAGGTGGAAGCCCCAGCGTGATCACCCTGGTCGCTGGGGATCCCAAGTCAGTCTGGAGAGCCCTACCGAGCCAGGGACTGCAAGGCTACAGATTAAAACGAGAAGATCAGCTGCAGGTAGGGTGACTCCCCTGGTGCATGGCCTGGATGTTTTAACCTCATTTTTAAAAGATTTATTTACTGGATTTTAACCTCCACATTTATCATTGTTTTAATGGATTATTTATTTATTTGACATATTGAAACACTGCACTATTTATTTGAATGCTGTTTGTTTTTGTTTTAATAAAAGCACTCTTGCAGATTTCTGTACCATTCCCTTGCTTTGTTGGTGTCCTCACTGTCCAACTCACCCGTTACATTACCGACTGTGTTGGGTTCAAGAGATCCCAAAAGCGAGATAGAAGCATGAAGCTGAACCTGCATCGTCACAGGTGCTACATTTAGTTTTTGTGTGGTATTGATGTAGTTAGCATGTTTTTACCAACATAAAAAGGCAATTTCCTAATATAATTGGAACAATTTACTGAACTTATATTGCAATAAGGGCACAATGAAGCTGATTTTTTGAACGATAAGAGGACCTAAGTGATCTGCAGTTTTAACAGTGTTGGGCAGTGCTTTTGAACTGCCACACAGATTTTCATAAGGGACAAATCTCAGTGACTGTATTGTGTTGCTTAGTGCCACCTGAAACTTCATGGGGTATACAAGAGACTGTCAATCCTGTGTCATTTGTTTGCTGCACTCGATGCTGCTTGAAAAACTCCACCCCTCAACACCCAGGATCATTTATAGTGTATATCAAACCTAAACCTTCAATGTATATATTTAAAAATGAAAGGCATCTTTTCTTGTGTAGCTTTCATTAAAGTGTTTGGCACAAATTATTTGGAGCCCTCAAAATGTGTGTCTCAGTCCACAGCTTTGATTCATTTTGTGTCCCTATGCAAGTTCAAGTTCAACTTGCATGTGCTTAAACTTATAAAATATATAAACAATTGTACTGAAACTCTATACTTGCAAAGCTCTTTGGGAAGATGTCTTTCTTTGGAAAAGGAGCTGTATACAATAAATATAAAGGTTGTTGGCAATGTGTCTAATATGGGTGGGTTCCAGGTGGTCTAATTTTATCCTTGGGATCCACTGAAAGCCTGCAAATTAAAAAATATTGTGAAGGGACCTTGAAAGAAATTTTAAATGCATGCTATGGTGTTATAAATAACTCCATGTCCATTACTGTGTTTCCAAAAGAGTATTGTGGCAGCCACCAAACAGCTGTTCCCTGCCTGGGCAGGAAGTCAGCCATCTGTGTGCACTTCACATGCTGGGTAGGGCTTGATACTTGAGTGGCATCAACCCATCTGGCAGAGAAGGGAGGTGCATCCTTTTATGAGGGCTCAAGAGGATTGAGAAAGAAGATAGAAATACTTAGGGAAATGTACAAATAGGAGCCCCACTCAGCAGTTATTGCTTGCCTCGGTGGTCTCAGTGATGCCAAAAAGTGTAATACAGGAAAGCTGACAGTGTGCACGTTGCAGGAGAACATTGCTTTACCCTCCAAACAAGATGTGCCTGTCCTCTTAACTAACTAGAGCGGCAGCACTGACCTGTGTCAGGTTAGCAAATTTCTACATGGTTTGCAATTACCTCATGATGAAATAGTCATTATGGTGCTGCACACAATGTTTGAAAGCATATATACTAAGAAAGGTGGCTGTTGTATGGGATACTGTTCAGAAGTACAAGGTGGGATGGCTTTTATTTAGAGACTGTGTATTTGTATTGGATGTGGGTTGTCTACTTGATATGCATATCCTAATATATTTTAACTGATTACATTCCCTTTAGTTAATTTATTACATATTAAATAGTACCAAAGTAATATTTCAAATGTTGGGTAAGACTAAATGCTTGAGTAGCAGCAACCAATGTGGAAGGGAATGGAGGTGCTTTCTTTGAGAAACATCAGGAGAATTCAAGAAAGACTGCAGAAAGTTTATGGAAAAGCATAAATAGGAGTCCCACCCAGCTGTTATTGCTTGCCTTGGTCTTAGTGATGCAGAAAAATATTATCATGCATGACAGAAAATGACATGGATTGCAAATAACATGACACTGATAGTGCGCACGTTGCAGGAGGACACTAGTTTACCCTCAAATGACATGCATCTGCCTTACGTCCTCGTAAATAACTAGAGCTACAGCATTGGTCTGCGTCAGGGTGCCGATTGATTCATGACATGCAATTTCAGTTATTCCAGTTCTGGATTACAGAGGCTGAAGCTTGGTCCAGTAGCATACAGTACAAGTCAGGAACCAAAACAGCTTATACAATTTATTCATCCCTTGGATTTTTTCATATTTTATTGTTATACAACACTGAATCACTGTGTGGTAAAGTGTGGTCCGCAGCTCATTGTCTTTTAAAATAAATAATCGCAGCACTTGCAGATTAAGGAGGAGGCGTGGTGGTGTGACTGGAATGGTTCCCAGGCGTGATATGGCACGGGCATTTCCGTACTTAAGTGCACTGCTGAGGAATCATCCACATCCATAAAAATCGCCACACCTGTGCCACATCCCCACATATAAAAGGAGAAGCACGAGTGTGAGGGTTATAGATGGAAAGGATGCAATTTCCTTAATCCTCATAACAAAAAAGCCATTTTAGTGAGGCACTTAAAGTATCTAAATGCTAATGTACTTTAAAAAGTGGCCATTCTGTGGGATGCTGATCTGAAGTACAAGGTGGCATGGCTTTAGTTTACAAATTGTGTATTTGTACTGGATGTGATGCAGTTATCTACTTGAAATATGCATATCCTAATATAGCCGAACTGATTGTATTCTCCATCGCTAATCTATACTAATAAAAGGTAAAGCTCTCACTCACTCACTCACTCACTCACTCACTCACTCATCACTAATTCTCCAACTTCCAGTGTAGGCAGAAGGCTGAAATTTGGCAGGCTTATTCCTTACAGCTTACTTACAAAAAGTAAGCAGGTTTCATTTCGAAATTCTACACGTAACGGTCATAACAGTCGATAACGGTCGACAACGTCCGCCATGTTGAACTTTCTTATTTATGGCCCCATCTTCCCGAAATTTGGTAGGCGGCTTCCCTGCGCTGACCGAAACCGATGTACATAACAACAACATTTATTTATATAGTACATTTTCATACAAACAGTAGCTCAAAGTGCTTTACATAATAAAGAAATAGAAAAATAAAAGACACAATAAGAAAACAAAATAAGTCAACATTAATTAACATAGAATAAGAGTAAGGTCCAATGGCCAGGGGGGACAGAAAAAACAAAAAAAAACTCCAGACGACTGGAGAAAAAAATAAAATCTGTAGGGATTCCAGACCATTAGACTGCCCAGTACTTATTTCGATGGTATGACGCCACTGTCGGCTGCCATATTGAACTTTCCAATGTCACTTATTTTCCAACTTCCCGTGTAGGTAGAAGGCTGACCCCATCTTCACGAAATTTGGTAGGCGGCTTCCCTGCACTAACCGAAACCGATGTACATACTTATTTCAATGGTATGACGCTACTGTCGGCCACCATATTGAACTTTACAACGTCACTAATTCTCCAACTTCCCATGTAGGTAGAAGGCTGAAATTTGGCAGGCTCATTCCTTACAGCTTACTTACAAAAGTTAAGCAGGTTTCATTTCGAAATTCTATGCGTAATGGTCATAACAGTTGACAACGTTCGCCATGTTGAACTTTGTTATTTATTGACCCATCTTCACAAAATTTGGTAGGTGGCTTCCCTGCACTAACCAAAACCGATGTACATACTTATTTCAGTGGTATGATGCCATTGTCGTCCGTTATATTAAACTTTTCAACGATCTTTGTTACTTATGGGCCCATCTTCAAGAAATTTGGTACGCGGGTTCCCAACGCTAACTAATTCCTACTTACGTACATATATACGTCCATAGCCTGCAGCTCGGTCACCGTGTGAGAAGGCGTTGGGTCCCCCATCCCAACGCCTCCCACGTTGTTGTCTGGCTGCCTGCCTATATAAGGCCGTCCGTCGCTCCGGTCTCTACATTCCCTTCCTTGCTTCGCCACGGGATTCACATCTCCCTGCTGATACCTACAGCCTTTTTATTTAATCCATGGCTTCTCCGCTGTTTTATTGTTCGTTTATTACGATTATAGTTATTGTGTAGGTAATTTAGACTTATTTTACATTGTTCAGGTACCCATTTCCTTTATTGTTCCAACCGTACCCCCATTAACATGTTTATCGAGGTGATCACCATCGATCAAAGAACTGTCACTTAATGAGTGGTTTCCATGCCCGGAGATGGCACCTGCCTTTTCCACTCTCTTTGTTACATATTGCATGGCCATATCAGGCTCACTCTTGATATCCGGAGGAACATTGTGTCTTATGTATTGAATGACTGGGACAGGTTCAAGGTCTGGACTGATGACGGTACAGGAGATAATTATACTACACAGGAGCACTATAAGAGTGAAATGCTTAAGCCCTTCACCTATGGTTCTGCATGTGAGTTGATGGCTGCCGCTGAATTGTTCGGTTGTTGAGTGTGAAATGGCCAAATATTTTACACCTTTCGACAACCGCCAATGCCTCTTAAACACCTTAGATTCACAGGTGACAATTTCAGTAGTGGACACTTTGTTATTTATGAATGTTTAAACTCTCAAAAGCTGGATGCAAAGTTATCGATGAAACCGGTTGTATGCTTACAACGCTTGACAGATGCCGAATGTCACTTCAATACAAGTCCTGCAAATACTGTCGTAATTGAAACAAACAATGAAACTCAAACCGATTATGACAGCAGCAATCCAAGCTGTGAGATCTGAAACAAGATTACTTTTCACATGGCCAACTGTAGTTGCATGCTGTCACAAGAACGAGACATGGACAGATAAAGAGTTGGGGCAGCCAGTATTGTGGTATCCTGGCTGCAAAGTTGTAGAAATACAGAGCACTGAAGTGCATACAACCGAGTCCAAAACAAGACTGAGGAAACAAAGGAAAGGGGCAGGTTTTAAAGGGGAGACAGGAAGTGAGGTCGTATGGATCTGGCACGTGGTCTTCACCATTGGTCGACCGGAGGTGACATCAGAGGGACTGGAGCTGGTGTGGCCGAGTTCCATTGGCTCAGTCCCGGAAGAGATGTCAGGAGATCCAGGTGAAATTCCCCCGGGATGGTCTACAGGCAAAGGAGAAAAGAGTCAGTGCACTCTGCCACACCCGGCATGCCTCGAACTGCCTTCTCAAGCCCTTTAGCTGCCTCCCATGCGCGTGTGACAATGCTCAAGAGTAAACTCAGCGCACAGCTTGGTCATATTACAACCGGAAGGCAGAACTGACAATATGGTATACAAAGAGATCCTTAACAAATAATTACTGGTATATTTTCCCTCAGTTTAAAAAGGTTTAATTTCCTTCTTAATAAAAATTTTAAGGCAGTACTTCGCCGCTGTGAAGCGCAGGTATTTTGCTAGTTTATTATATATTTCATAACATAGTACTAAGGTAAGATTTCAGTGTTAAGCCAACACTGGAGCACTAACAGGACTTCCGGAATACCACAGACTATTTTACACAATACTTGCTAGTAAACTTAACCCTGGCTTTGCTATTAATTACCACTTTCAGATCTTCCTGCACACTTGTTCACAACAGGAAAATAAAAGTTACAGTGTCTGCCCGGTAATGACTTTAGAGCAGCCCAGTTCTTATACGGACTTCACTTCATTTGAGATGACAGTCTGGGAGTCTGGAATAAACAGGGTTCTAAGATGGATGATATAGTCAGCTAACATAGATGAATGACCTGCTCATGTTTCTAACGTTATTAAGTAAACTTTTCCTGACTTAGTTTGTTGAGCTCTGCCTTTTTAGATAATTAACATATCTATCTTCTGAACCCTTTTCAGATTTACGATTGAGGGGTGTATGAGATTATCAGGTTCAAAACATTAGTGGAGTTAGTCAATAGCAGAACACACTCACACATACCAAAACTTGGCAGATTTAGAGTTAGCAATTAAACTAAATTGCAAAGCTTTAAGACGTGAGAGGAAACCAAAACACTCTGATGAAATCTCCATTGTACATTGAGTGAATGACACAGACTGACTAGACTGGGAACTGAATTCAGGTCCTGCGTACTGTGAGGCAATGGCATTAAATAATGTGCATCATGTTACTCTTATTCATTTGTGCCCTAAAAGATCAGGCAACAACACATGGGAAAGAATACATCTAACAATGTTGTCACAGGTTGGAGTGAGGTTATTTTTTAAAATGAATGATCAAAAGAAGACACACAGCTCTGTCTTATGCTGCCCTTTCTCTTGCTGTTAAATAAAAAATGACATGCAGGCCTGGACTGCAACATAAAATTATTTTTGAATTGTAACACTAAGGACAACGCTCCTGGGTTTCCTAAAAAAATGTCCATTTTGTTTGGACTTAAGCACACAATCATAAACTTTCGTCTCCCACGATCCTCTGGCGGTTGCTAATTTGCAAGAAGGCAGTCTGATTGCGTGTGACACTTAAGATCCACTTCAGTTGAATTTCAGATAATCAAGATCAGAAGTGTCACAGGAGTGCATGGAAGATGACTGAATCATCAAGTTTTATTTTATTCAAATTCTTGAGGAGAAGTGTGTTACTAAACTGCCGGAGATTTAAAAATCAAAATACGAATTTCCTCTGAAAATACATTGTTAGGTTCCCATATGTGTTTCATTTAACAAAAATGGGTATATTGTGTTTTGGTTTTCTGGATGCCAATGCACTTGCTTTAGTGGTAAGCCTATTGAGTAGCTTCAGCTGTGGAGTGGTTTTTGCCTGGCAAGACATAGCCAGAAGGAGGGACATCACCAGGTCAACACAGGGCAGTCTGAATTGGAGAAGGAGTAGTCCGTTTATGAGTATTTGTTAAATACTGGCACAGCTGAGGTGTTCCCTTTGTGGTAAAAGAGACTTCTTTAACCAATTTGGCATATCAGCCAAGGATTACCATCTGTATACCTTAAAAATTGGTGGAATAGTGGCATAGTGATTAGGACTGAGTGGATTTTGCATATTACCCTCATTCCCATTTGGATATTTACTTTATTTTGGTTTTTATCCTGGAGATGTGTTTTAGATTAAATAGCCACACTACATCATTTGTGACCATGCCCAGTGTAGCGTCCTGCGTGGGGTCAGTTTTCATCGAAACCCTTGCCAGCATCTATTAAACTGCACCCAAAAAAAAAAAAAAAACGAATCCTAAAGTTATCTGATGCCCACAAGTAAACTTCAGCCCAGTAACAGCCCAGCTCATCTTCCAGGGTAAGAACCCTACATTGTATCTGAAACTGCTGTGCATGACTGAACTTTATGAAGAGTATTTCAGAATGAATGTTTGACTGAGTTTTGTTATATGCATATCTGTTGACCGACATGATGGCTAATTTATAAGTGATAATGCAATTTCTTTCAGCATTTTCTTCACCCAGACATCTGCCAGGGGTCTTATTTAGGTCGTTTTATTAATATTTGTTCTTCATCCTCTGTATTTTTAATTGTTTTACTATAACTATACTTTTTAGAAATCTTTTGTGAATGCCATTCTATATATTCTTAATGTTTATTCTACTTACTTTTGGATCTTTAATTTGCAAGTAGAATGTGTTCCATTAGGTAGCAATGTTTTTTTTGCTTTTTAATTTGCTTCTGCTCAAACAGGATGGTGCAGTGATGGGATGGGTAGCAATGCCAACTGAGAACCCTGTGTTTTGGGTGTGAATCTTGTGCCCAGATATTGTCTGAGTAGAGTTTGCATGTTCTCCCCAGATTTTTGTGGGTTTTCCTCAGAGTACTCTGGTTTATTGAGTTCATTGTCATTTCCAAATTGACCCCTGTGATTGTGGGTGTGTGCATGAGTAGGCCCTGTGATGCACTAGTGTCCCATGCAGGGCTGTTTCCTGCCTCCCACAATCCTCTACTGGATTACATGGGTGTGACAGTGTTATGCTATTTTTATTTCATTAGCTAACAGTCAATATTGCTACTGTACATATCACTATCTACTCCAATGTCCTTGCCTTGAAAGCATTACAAAAAAAACCATTTTACCCCAAAAGACAATTAAATCCTCATTTATTTTATAACTATTACAAAATCCATCTGTCAGATCTGGATTATAGAGGCTGCAACCTGTTCGAGCAGCATACAGTACCAGTCAGGAACCAAAATAGTTTATAGAAATTATTCGCCTCTTGGATTTTTTCACATTTTATCGTTATTCAACACTGAATCACTGTGTGGTAAAGTGAGGTCCGTGGCTCACTGCCTTTTAAAATAAATAATCGGCGCACTTGCGGCTAAAGGTGAGGGCATTGTAGTGTGACTGGAGAGGTTCCCGGCTGTGATGAGGCACGGGTGTTACTGCACTTAAGTGCACATATGAGGAATTGTCCATGTCTGTAATTGATGTCGGAAGCTGCTAATCACCACAACTGTGCCACGTCCCCACATTTAAAAGGAGAAGCACGAGTGTGAAGGGAGGGGGAAATAGATGGAAAGAATGGAGAATAGGAATGAAGGTAAAAGCGGCTGAAGAGCACTGTCGGGGAGGATGATCCGGCCACCATGAGAGGAAAGGCAGAACGAATAGGGGCCCTGCAAAGGAAGCATAGGTTGTGGCACTCTAGTGGTCGGTCTGCCCTACTGAACAATGGCATGGAGTGGGTCAAGCATGACGGATGACCTTACCAGGGATTCGAGGTATGACTGCGAGTGCATAAAGGATGACGGGAGGAGTGATGACTTTGGATGGTCAGGCAGTGTTGTGAGGAAGCAGCCTAGACAGAGGTTGGGGAATGAAGCTTGTGGCTGCTGCGTCTCCGCCGGCTACATGAGTTATGGGTGAGCCAGGGAGACAAAGAAGGAGGTGAGCTGGGATCTGTAGGAGTCAGTGACTGCATTTTTAAGTTCTGCTTTTAATGGATTTAATTATTGTGATTTAATCCCTTACTATTCACTTGTTTCTATGGATTCTTTTTAATAGAACAACACTTTTTACACAATCCCCTTGCTCCATATGTGATTTGTCCCCATCAGCCAGCTCATTCGGTCATAACTATCGACAGTGTTGGGTTCAAGGTGCTCCCAAATGTGAAGAGGGAGTCTAGAGTGGACCAGCATTATCACACACAGTATATTTAATTTGGCTTTTTTGACACTGACAAAGCTATTTAATATCAAAATGAACACAAATTTCTCCAAAGCAGTCTAAATAAATTACAGATCTAAAACACAACATAATTGACTGTCCACTGTAAGTATTCATCCCCTTCAAGTCCGTTATTAGTAAATGCAACTTTGGCAGTCATGACAGCCTTGAGCCTATCTCTATCTCTGATAGTTTTCACAAATCTGGACATTGTACTTTTTGTCTTTCTTCTTTGTAAAACTGTTCAAGCTTTGTCAGGTTGCACAGGAATCATGACTGGACAGACTCTTTCAAGTACAGCCACAAATTCTTAATTGGTTTGACACTTGAACTTTGACTTGGCCATTGCAGTACATTAACATTGTTGTTTTAAGCCATTTGTGTGTAACTTTGGCTTTATGCTTGGGGTCGTTCTCTTACTGGAAAACAAATCTTCTCCCAAGGTGCAAGGCACTTGAAGGCTACATTAGATTTTCCTTCAGGATTTTCCTATATTTTGCTGCATTCAATTTATCCTCTAACCTTGTATGTCTTTAAGGACTGCTATAGAGAAGCATCCCCACAGCATGATGCTGCCACTATCATACTTCATGGTGGGCATTGTGGGTTGTTGACAAAGTGCAAGGATCAACCTTGGTGTTTAGTCTGTAGCCAAACAGCTCAAAGTTGCCCTCATCAGACTGTAAAACCTTCTTCCAACTGGCATCACAGTGTCCTATGTGCCTTTGGCCAATCTCTAGCCAAGTGGTCATATGTGTTTTTTTTAACAGAAACTCTCCCATAAAGCTGTGACTGTTTAGGCACCTTGGCAATCCACCCGCTTAATGGTCTCCCTCATTAGTCTTCTTTTTGAACAATCACTCAGTTTCTGTGGATGGACTGCTCTAGTTCCATCTACTCAGATTTATTTTCCATTTATTAATAACTAGCTTCGCCCATGTATTAGTGAAACAAGACAGTGAGGATGGCCCGGCCCAGCTCTCTACTCCTGACTCCACTCTTCCCCCTCCCCTCGGCCCGCAGCCTCTG
This sequence comes from Polypterus senegalus, assembly GCF_016835505.1. Classification (NCBI taxonomy): domain Eukaryota; kingdom Metazoa; phylum Chordata; class Cladistia; order Polypteriformes; family Polypteridae; genus Polypterus; species Polypterus senegalus. Next base: position 59,033,621 of record NC_053155.1, read on the forward strand.
TCTCAGATTAGCGCAAATATATCACTCCTTCAAGAAAAATATGATTCTTAGCGCAATGAGAGAAGTTGCAAGATCAAAGCAAAATCAAGCAAATTATAGAAAAAAAAAAGATCTAAATTTGTTAAGTAGTTCTCTCGTTCGCTAACTAAGCAGAGTTAAGGTTATGCCCTAAGGCAGACACGTGAGCAAGGAGGGCCCTCCCCACAGCCCTATGAGTCTATCTCGGATTTGCGCTAATAAATCGGTACCGTAAGCAAACTATGATACTTAGTGCAATGAGAAATCCACAAAATCAATGGAATGTTCACGCAGATTACTGTATAGAAAAAAACCCGATCTAAATCCATTAAGTAGTTCTCTTGTGAAAAGCGGACAGACATACAAACGGGTTTAAAAAACTATAAGTAATTTCGCGCTTGGACCATGAAATTTTTAAAACTGTTTCTTAGTGAGCACCTATGGGCCAAGGGAAACCTACATTCCAAATTTCAAGTCCCAAGTCCTCATGGTTCGAAGATTTCATAATGAATGAGTCAGTGGTATTTGGCTTTTATATATATAGATTGAATTAACTGAACTCCAAAGGATATTCAGTGACTGACTTGAGTATTTCTTGTCTCTATCCTCTGACCTGTGCTTTTCAATCACCTTTTCACAGAGTTACTTGGAGTGTTCTTTAGTCTTCATTGTGTAAGTTAGATCACCATACTCACTCATCACAAGCTGGACCACCAAATAAGGTGCATTTATACTACAATCAATTGAAACTCCAGACAGGTGATCTCCGTTGAACTAATTCTGTGACATCTAAAACCATTTGGCTACACGAGTGATGATTTAGGTGTGTCTTATAAAGGAAGTGAATACTTTAGTGATCAATTATTTGTGTTTTATATTTGTAATTCTTTTAAACCACTTTGCAAAAGTCTGTTTACACTTTGCCATTAAAGACTGTTTCTCTGTGATCAGTATCAAATCAAATTAAATCATCTGTGATTGAGTGTTGTATACTTCAAAGTGAGTGAATACTTTTATAGGCACTGTTTTTGGTTCCACACTTGCACTGTATACTTTTGGAAAAGGCTTCAGTTCCTGTAACCCAAAACAGAAACAAGTGTGTTCAGTAACAGACATATGAGTTTTTCACTGTGATACTTATCACAAAGAAATTAGGATTTAATTGTCCTTTGGATTAAAGTATTTTTAATGTATAATAATCAAGTGTAAAAATTTCAAAGTAGGAGAATACTTTTATAGGCATTTGATTTAGTTCCAGTTCATCAGTGTTGTGGGCTTTTAACCCATAAAAAAACAATTCGTGAGCCAAGACAATATATGAAAAAAGAGATCAATATCTTAAATTGCAAGAACATTTGACAGTTTTACTTTGTGAAAATGGTGAATTTATACAAAAAGGATTATGGGAACAGGAAATAGTTGGCAGGAAGTGACGTTAGCAACAGGAACCGGAAGTAAAGTCATCAAGGTGAGTCGGAAGTGATGTGATCTGGAAGACTCGGAAGTGATGTCATTGAGGATGGCCGGAAGTGACGTTGTCGCGGCCATTTTTATACTCGGAAGTGGAGGCAATTTTTTTTCTTTTGGTTTTCTGTAGAAAGAAGAGATCCAGGTAAGTACCATGTGACCAATTCATATCTCGCGATAGTTCACTCACCTTTAGGCTCTTTGACTGCCTCCTAATCGCACGTGTGTGACAGTGTGTAAGTTTAAGTCATCAATTAGCTAAACCACTGACTTTGGGGTGTGGGAGGAAATCTCATTTACATATACACAAAAACACATGACGAGAACACATAAAAGCCACACAGGTAATAACCAGGTTGTCAGCTGACAGCAGCACTAACTGCTGCCCTAAACCTACAGTATCCGAGCCACACTTTTGGTATTCTAACTATTCCGTATGTATAGTCAATAAGGGAGGCTTAGTTTCTATTATTAGTTTTGGAAGACTTGAAATAAACTCTTAAATGTAAAATAAAGGTAGTACAGAGATCCATCCATCCATTATCCAACCCGCTATATCCCAACTACAGGGTCATGGGGGTCCACTGGAGCCAATCCCAGCCAACACAGGGAGGAAGGCAGTAAACAGACCCCAGGCAGGGCGCCAGCCCACCGCAGGGCAAGTTCAGAAATCTAAATGTTAAAGATGTTTGAAAGAATTTTTACTATAAAGCAATATTTTAAAGAATTTAGAATTCCCTGTCAGCCCTACTATGTAGGCTGAGAATTTCTCTGAGTGAGTTGTGAACTCTTGCCAGATTTGGTAGGATTAAGATTAGATGTGTTAGAACGTATAAGCAACAAACAAGCAACCAAGTAAACAAACAAACCCACACACTAAGGAGATGCCTCTACTGTGTTTACTTATTTGAATGCTTTGTCAATTCTTCTTTGCAAAATTATTCAGGCTCTCTCAGGATGAATAGGGTTAACTCACTGAATTGCAGTTTTTAAATTTCTGCTGCATATGTCCAATAAGGTTGAATATTTTTTAAGCCATTCAAATTTTACTTTGATTCTATGTTTTGAATTGCTTCCTGGCTTGAAGATTAATTTCTTCTCAGTTCCCCATTTTCTTCACCATGATGTCTCTCTTCAGGAATGGTGTTCTTGAAGCATTGTGTGGTGTGATTATTGTACCAAACATCATAATAATAATAATAATAATAATAATAATAATACATTTTATTCATATAGCACCTTTCTCATGCTTCAAACATTGCTCTTATATGTGACACAAACATGGTTTGGTCTCAGCGTTTCTAACAGGCATATCATTAAATATATGAAGTTTGTATGTTTGCTAGCTTTAGCTTGGTCTTTCTTCAGGAGTAGTGATGATGGATATAATTTGTATAAAATTGAATTTTCTGTGAAATTGAGTCAGGATTAAAGGCATATTTAAGATTTTTCCTTTGTTAATTCTGCATATGAATGTCTGTCATTTATTGTTTATATAAAGTTCTCCACAAAGAAAAGAAGAGAAAATCATGAGGCTCACTTTCTGCTATGTGCAGAAATTTCGAGTTGCGAATGTGTTCTGTGGTTGTTTTAGTAGTACAATGCCTGCTTTGCCAATTATGATGACAATCGTGGTGCCCTCAATCCTGAAGATGTGCCGGTGACTGAAAAAATACTTAAAGCCCCATTACATTTGCGGCATAGATATTGTCATACTCAACTGTAGGAATCAAGAAACAGGGCAAAGACAGCTGCTAGGTTGTATGTATGTGTGTGTGGAGAGTTTTGGGACGAGGGAAGCACTTTTGATTTTTGTCATCCTGTAGAAATTTTCAAGCATATTATATTTAATAAACACACCATGCTCCTCATTGGTAATATGAAGAGAAAGAAAATAGAATTAATTTGACGGGTGTGCTGTGGATTACCTGCATTATACAGCTGCTAGAAAAATGGACATTAACAAAGAAGCGTGAACAAAGCTTGTATTTTCCTCTTTGAGAATAAAACAATGCAGAGATGTCAGAGTGTTAGGGTCCATGCTGGGAATCCCCATTTTAGGATATAATTTTGTTTGGGATCAATGCTCTTGGGTGTGTCATAGTTCATATAATAAAAATTACCCTGTCATCATTTTCTTTTACTGTGATGGAAAAGAGAAAAAAACACTCAAGAGGGTGGTCCAGTCATGAAGTGCATGGACATTTCCTCCAGTCTAGAAAAAGAAGCAGAAATTATGTTAAAGACTCTCTACCCTCCTGTTTATCCTTTTAAAATCATTCCATATAAAACACCCAGCTCATGTATTTGACATCCCACATCATCCAGATTTGTAAGATACAGTATATTGACTGGCATCATTAATTAAGACGAGTGAGTGTTCTCTTTAATGAATTGACTGTTAGGAATACCTTTTGAATGGAAAGGTGCCCAGTGGCTTTAGAAGAAAAATAGTGGAAGTAGACAAATCATAATTAAAAATATAGATAAGGGTCAGAATACAAAAGGAGACGGAAGGGATCAATCATCAAAACCAGAAACGCTAACAAATCATAGTGATATAACCATTACAAAAGCTCATGTTTATTTTATTTGCTCTTTACTGATACCAAATAAATGTTATTTTCATTGTGAATCTGAATGCCAGAAGTTTTATTCCACTATGTTAAAAACTGGGACATGGTAACATAAAATGTCATGTGATTTATGCATAACAACATGGTGACGGTCATGTGTGACAGGTGTCTAGGTGACACTTATAGGTAATCTAACCTAAACTCAGTTAAAATATCCAACTATACCACCCAGTTTTACTAAGAGTCTGGGAACTCTTGAAATTTAAAGGTAATAGTACACAGATTTCTTTAAATTGGGCGGTGAAAATGAAAGACATGGCAGCAATTTCAAGAAAAACAACAGTAACTTGTATTACACCAGACAATATATAATTCACCAAGAAGATAAAAGAAGAAAAGAATCTAAAAATATCAGGAGTGAAAACCTCTAAAAGTTCATTAAAACATAACAGTGGAGGATAGAACCTTTGGTGGTGTGAAGACAAATTCCCACTGAAACACTCTGTTCACTGAACACTTGTCTCCCAAACAGAAGTCTTTCTAACTTGCTGAATCCCTGCCGACGTCTCTCCCTCAATGGAGGTAACATTCTCTTTCACTTTTCGGCACCTTATGTTGCTACAATGTCCTAGGCTTGCCTCACTTCTCAACCTTCCGGCTTCACTTGGTCCTCACACGAGTCTTCCCTGTCTCACTGGTCCCAGTCTCTATGGTGAAACTGTTTCTTACCCCCTGGTGGTATCACCATACGTGTGCCTCGCTTCTTGTCAGCCACATAAATTTATCTTCCTGCGAGGCCCTGCTCTCAGGGTGAGTGATCTTGACAGGGTTCTTGGTGGAGTGTCTCTTTCAATACCATCTGCCCTCTCACACCATCCTCTTGCCTTGCTCAGAAGTATATAACTGCTACAGTCTCTGCCTAGATCCCTTCTGCTCATAAAAGTACCACATAAATTTTGTTTACTGCATCAAGGCTTTTTCTATTTTTCTGAAACTTCCATTTAAACAAGAAAAAAAAAAAAAAAAGGATCAGAAATTCACTGCCTGTGGTCTTACCGGTCGGCCACGACCCAGGGTACAATAAGAGATCATAAAACTCTTAAGTTACTCAGGCCTCTCCCATCCCCCGAGCTGTAGTCAGGGGCTTATCTCCCACCAAGTTACAGAGTGGCACAGCGACACTGATAAGGTGGACTCGGAGGAGGAAGACATTGTGAAGTGTCAGTCAGAAGACACAGACACAGAGTGAGGAGGAGATCACCTCTCAGTTTCCCCACCAGCTTTACCACCACCCACTACAGACACATGGATTGACTTTGATGAAGAATTCCTGGATGCTTATATTGAATTCTTCTTCTTGCTGGAGTATACCATCCAGCAATGAGGCCACAGCCAGTCTCTGGGACACAGCAACAGGCAGAAATATTTTTCGGGCCACGATGTCACTAAAGAGCTTCCACATGATCTCGAGAGGCCTCAGTATATAACTGCTACAGTCTCTGCCTAGATCAACATGACGATTGATTAAACAATGGTACATATCAATTTCTTTTGCCTAACAATAATGTAAACACTTTTTCATTGGTTAAACAATAGTATTGTTGCCAGCTATCAAGAAGTACATACACCATTGTATGTTGATAGAACCCAATGTCCCCAGAACATATTAATTTTCAAAGGAAGCAGGCAGTTCTGTATCGCAATATTGTATGTTGATGAGATACCAATCAAAGTGGTTTGATCTTCAAAACAGGTGACTATTTTGCAAGACAGGTAAATATCCATGTTCTGTAGACAGCCATCGACTTACCATCATTACTTAAGCCATCGACTTGTAACAGAATTATTCAGGAAATTTGCCTTTTCACTTATCATCCATGTCTCATACAAAGGATGCCTATTGCCCCTTCATCTGTTGGCTTTAACATTTATTATTCACATGTTTTTTGCCTAAGGGAAAAAGAAAACCACCCAGTGAACAAAAAATGTTCCCTTCTGACACTTGTAAAATTACTTCACCGGAATAATAGTAAAATAATAAACAATTGTGACAATAACAGTAATAAGTCAAAAATGGTAACAAATTTAACTGTAATGGTAATCTATTATGGCTTCATTCTAGCCTTGTAGCAAATGCTGCCAGGAGAAAAACTCCACATCAACATAGCCCTGAACTGGGTTCAGAAAATGGGTGGATGGCTGATTTGTTACATACATAGCCATCTGCTCCTATCCTTATCTATCATAATAGCAAACATTTGTCAATGCTTATTAATTGAAATAGAAATTTTAAACTGTTTACCTTTCATATGTTTTGTCCTTGTGTAACCGACTGCAATCTGCTTTTTCCTGCGTTGTGTAAATGATTGTCACGTAGGCACATTGTGTTAAAACACAAGCTTTTATTTTCCTCTTCCAGTAAATCTTTGCAAAACAAAAGGAAAGAAATAGACAGAGCGTCACATACACGTCTTCTTCCTTCTGCCCCTACAACGACCACCTCGCTTCTCGCGTTATTTATACAAACACATTACATATAAAACTATTTACAAAAAAATTACTCCAATTTTCCAAAGAAAACTACTTACAATACACATAGCTTTATACAAAAAAAATCCTAATTTTATAATTATATATTCTTAACAAATGAAAAGAAAATATATATTGTCACAAAAACCACAATGAGACAAAGCAAGGTTTGGGGCAGCCACCCGTATAATTTGTTTTCCTGGCTGCAGATTGTCTTTTCAAATGATAGCACTGCTGTGCACAAAACAGAGTACAATACAGAACTGAGGGCGTAGGGAAAAGGAGGAGGTTTTTAAAGGGGAAGACAGGAAGTGAGATCATAGGGGTCGGGCTCATTGAGGTCTTCAGCCATTGGTTCGAGCCTGGACGTGACATCACAGGGGCCGGAGCCGGCAAGGTCTCCTTCGATAGACTCGGTCCCGGAAGTGACGTCAGGAGAGCCAGGCGGAAACCCCCGGGAATGGTCTGCAGGCAAGGTAGAAAAAGAGTAGTGCACTCTGCCACATCCTGGTATGTCTCAGAACTGTCCTTACCCGAGGCCTTTAGCTGCCTCCCATGCGCACGTGTGTGACAATATATATATTTATATAGCATACCTTTGCAAAACAAAAAGAAAGAAATAGACAGAGCGTCACATACACGTCTTCTTCCCTCTGCCTATTAAATAATAAATTAAATTGATTATAAATTATTAACACAAAGTAAATGAAAAAAAAAAAATATATCGGGAAAAAACTGAAACCACAACCAACCCCTACAGCGTCCACCGCGCTTCTGGCATTAGAGCCAAAAACATGGTGCATGCAGGTTGTGTGGTGTGACGCTAATTAACGCTCGTGCTACAACAGATTATATTGTTGGTATACTATTAACTATTTACAAGGATCAACACTTTTGGGGAAGTTCATAACAAAAAAAAAATAAAATTAAAGATAACATTTTACACTTTGCTACATTGCTACATGCTCCTCCCTGAAACTCACCAAAATAGTCAGGCACTAACAGCTGACTACCTCAATATATCCACAGTATTCAACATATGTGTTACCCACTACACTGGGAAAGTGACTAAAGAACGTTGCACAATCCTTCTCAAGTACACTCGCACTGGAGGTGCCCCATACACCCTCTCATCTATTTGACAACATTCCTTCTCAACTTAACAATACTCGTAGCATTATCATTGTCACTAAAGCAGCATTTAATCATTTATTTTTCCAAAGGTTACCATCAACACGAACATCTTAATTACAACAATAAAGATTTAACAAAACCAGTAACAGAATGCTTTTTAAATGGCACAATTTCTTGAGACATATTCTGAATTAACCGATTAACCGGTTTCACTAGTCTACCCACCTTATTTTAATTCTTGACACTGTATTGTTTCCAATTGAACTTTCAACAAGTGAACATCCACTGACATTGTCTAAGCCATTTACCGATCTCTGGTATAACCCGTCCAACACCTGTCCACTTATCCGACCATTGTCCACGCTCTCGTTCTTCTTCTCATCTGTCTGGATTTTTTTTAATCACTACATATGGAATAGACTCCCATCTATCTGCTAATTTTCCACGCCCTCGTTCACTCTTGTTTGCCAGTAGGACGCGATCTCCTTCAACAATCTCGTGACCCCTCGCTTTTCTGTCATAATACTCGGCTTGGCACTGTTGACCTATACTGGCATTGGTCTGGGCAGTACCTATTACTTCTTTCAGATCGTCTCTCATTTTCAATACATTCTTGTCATAATCAATGAGATTGCAATCCCGTCTGACATTGTGAAACATCACATCAACAGGCAGCCTTGGCACTCTACCAAACATTAAATACAGTAGAATGGTGCATAGCCTGTTGTCTCATGTGCAGTTCAGTTGTATACAAAGGTTAACGCCTGCAACATCTGAGGCCAATTCTGCTTCGCCCTTGGAGGCAAGGTTCTGATCATATTTCCCAGTGTTCTATTAAAACGTTCTGCACTTCCGTTTCCCATAGGTTGATAGGCAGTGGTCCTGGACTTTTTTACACCAGACACTAACAGTAGTTCCTGGATCGACTGACTTTCAAAATTGGCTCCCTGATCAGAATGGATTCTTTCAGGAAAGCCATAAACACAAAAGTACCTGTCCCAGAGCTGATGGGCAACCTGCTTAGCTGACTGATCACGGCACAGAAATGCATGGGCCATCTTCGTAAAGTGAACAGTAACAACCAAAACATCCATTGACTTCCCATGTGAATCTTCTGCTGACCAAAAATCTATACAAACTAATTCTAAAGGGCTTGCGGTTCTGATCCTTTAAAGAGGGGCTCTACCCTCCGGTTCTGGTGTCTTGCTTACTACGCAGCGCTTGCAGAACCTAACATACTCCCTGACATCGCGCTCCATTTTTGCCCAAAAAAATCTCTGTCTTGTCAGGTACAGGGTTCTATATTGTCCTTGATGTCCTGCTTCATCGTGCACTCCCTGCAGGGCTTGTTTCACCAGTGAGGCGGGGGCAACATACTGATGAAGTCTCTTTCCAGTCAAAGGATGTTTAATCACTCTATACAATATCCCATCTAGCAACTTGAGTTTTTCCCACTGTCTTAATACCTTCTGAACCTCAAACATCTCCTTCACTCTCTTTCTCCTGGATGGTCTCCTTTCCCGGGCCACATAATAAAAAACCCTTGATAAAACATTATCTTCCTGCTGTCTATCCTGGAGTTCCTTTAGAGAGAATACAGGCAGAGCACACTGTCCTGGTAAGATCAACTGCTGAACATCTTAGACAAGCTAAGAGGATGCTATCTCTCTTGTTCCCTCATCCCATTCAACCTGACCATCTAGCACTGCTGCGACTTCCTCGTTACTAAGTGAATAGTGTCTCTCTTCCGAAACAAACCCCACTTGTTGTGTTTGTTGACAGTTGGCGCTCAGATGGAAAACATTTTGTACGGCATTATCTTCAACCAGTTGTGCTTCATCAATCAGAGCCCCATAAGGTTTAGTCAGAAGCCTCTGACCGACTCTGGCTTTTACAAACGGTTGTCTACTCGGAGCATCTGCAACTACATTCTTGGGGCCTGGAATATACTGAATGCCAAAATTATATGGCGCTAACTTGGACACCCAATGTTGTTCACAGGCATCTAGCTTGGGTTTGGTGAGAATATAAGTCAATGGGTTGTAATCTGTCCAAACAGTAAAAAGATGACCCTTAAGCCAATGACTAAATTTATCACAGACTGCCCATTTCAATGCTAGAAATTCCAATCGATGGGCAGGGCATTTCATCTGCGCATTAGTCAATGCTTTGCTTGCAAAAGCAATGGGATGCGCCTTACTTCCCCCCTCAGAAACCTGAAAAAGTACTGCTCCCAATCCATCGAGTGAACCATCAGTTGAGAGGATAAAGGGGCGGCCAAAATCAGGGTCAGCCAACACTACTGAATTCAGCAGGGCATCCTTGAGACCACTAAACGCTCTGCTATGCTCTGGAGTCCAATCACTTCGGCTAAGTTTCCTAAAAACAGTTGCGCCCCTAAATTTACCGTTTTAACGGTTAACATTGCTGTCAAGGCAAAAAGTGGCTTAGTCACACTGGAGCAATTTTGTATGAACCTCTGGTAGTACATCACCATGCCAAGAAAGGATTTTATTTTCTTCACTGAAGGGGTGACCCCATCTTCTGACATAAGGTCTGATTCAGTCAGAGCAGCAATAGCTTGCACCTTTTCTGGGTCAGTGGCAACTCCATTTTCGCTGACAACGTGGCCTAAAAACCTAATACTACGCCGAAGGAAATGACATTTTCTTGGGGCCAATTTTAGGCCGTGCTCACTTAGCCTACTAAAAACCATTTCAAGTCTTTTGATGGCTTCTGCCTCATTGGGGGCAAAAATCAGCACATCATCAAGGTAACGCAACAATGTCAAAAAATTCTGGTCACCAAAAATATTCACCATCAGACGCAAAAAACTGTTACACAAACCTTGAGGCATTCTGTTGAATTCACGAAGACCCACTGGATTTGTAAAAGCAGTTAATTTCTTTTCCTCTTCATGCATTGGAATGTTATAAAACCCAGATGTCAAATTCATTGTACTGCGCATAGCATTACCTCCCAGGGCAGCTAAACAGTCAGCCTGGTGCGGAACAGGATGTGCGTCTTTTACTGTGCCATTCTTTTTCCAAACAAGAACGAGAGGGGAAGCCCACTCAGTAGAAGACTTCCGAATGATGTCTTTCTCTTCCATTTCAGACAGGACCTCCCTTAACTTCTGATACTGCCCTGGGGGAACACAACGATAGGGTAACCGGAAAGGACGGCTATCTGTCAGAAAAATGCGATGAACAAAGTCTTTCGCCTTGCCACAGTCCAGCTTATCTTTGGAAAATATGTGTTCATACCTCTTCACAAGGTTTACCAATTGACTCCTCCAATAAGTCGATACCTCACATGCATTTACATCGATACCATCCATTCCTGGGCTGTTCAAATCATCCTGCAAACTGGAAGGTAAAGAGGTACCAGCAGTTCTGGCTGCATTGCTCAAAACATTGCTTGTGTTTTGGCCTCTAGCTCTTTAACAGTGTCACAACTCAGCTTCTGGTCATAATCTTTCAGTGCCACACATGGTGATACATCAGCAATCCTTGTATGATTCCTGAGCGTCACAGGCTTATCACTCAAATTCACAATCTTCACTGGGACCCATCGATCACCACTCATTGAAACTACTACTCTTCCTACTAAGATGGTTTTACAGTGTGACTGACATTTTGGTAGTTCTATCAGAATAGCACTTCCACTGAAAATGGGTACATGCAGAGAGAGCCTTCCCCATACTATATGTTCCTTACTGGGCATTAGCGTAACAGCACTAGTTAACTTTGCAGTTCCTATTACATCCGGAATTTTGTCACCTCTCCATCTGGTTATGCCAGACAGCATGCTCAAAAACTGTTCAATATTAGCTTCATCGGCGGATTTAGGAGTGTTTATTACTTTCCAATAATGTGGATATTGTTTGAACTGACTAGACAGATGCTTTATTACATTAGTACCCAGTATTAACTGGTCACGTTGACCGGGCACCACCAAGACAGGGACACTTGGTCATAGACGCTAAGCTCCAATTCATTAACGCACTTCAGACACACCTGTATCCCACCACATCCCACTAAGATAACATCTGTTGGTGTCTGAACAACCTCTGGCAACAAACTTCCTTCTGCAAGCTTCTTTTCTGCATCCTCACTCATCGTGCATGCCATCGAACCAGTATCCAGTAAGGCCAATAACAGAACTCGACTATTTACTTTCACATCCGTGTATAACAGACTGTCTGCTCTCTCCAATTTATGCACATTCTGGCATATGACCAGACCTCTCTTTGGAGCCAACCTGCTACTCTCCTCATAAATGGAAGCCAAATCTTCTTCAAGATTGAGGGTCTGACTTAGTAAGTTCACACTTTGCCCCATGAAATGCGAGCAATTTAGTTTCCCTGGTCAGTCACCTGAGCATCTGGATGAACAGTATGCGGATGTACTTTTGTACAGTCCCTCTTCTGGTGACCAGTCTCAAAACAAACAAAGCACCTTCTTCCCCTCATGCAATGTTCACGTGTATGGTGTGTCTTATCACCACATATTTTACAGGAAGCTCGAGCCACCCATTGAGTTGGCGGAGGAGGAGGAATGGCCGTCCGTGCCAAAACTTTCTCAAACATGTCTAGAACTCGCTCCAATGCTCCCACCTCTTGATTATTGTGCACATCTACCTTCATCTGTCTGACGACTTCTGGCATGCTTGTCGCTCCATAATCACATTTCTCTACTGCAAAATTATTAACAGCAGTAACAGCCGCTGGTGTCCTACCAACCTTGCTTGTCTTAATAGGTTTCTTCCTTGCCCAGTGCTCCCTCTGATGCTCATCAATAGCCTCCGGAACCTACCATTTACTAATCGGTTTACATTTAAAAACACTGACAAGATCAGAATCTGGGCAATTTCTTATGAATATCATAGCAATCTCTGTAGACATGTGTTCCATCTTTGCGCCTTTCTTCCTCAAGTGTTTGTCAGCCCGCTCAGCAACAGTGTTCAGCCGAACCCAATAATCTACAGGACTCTCATCATCATTTGGCTGTGTGGCATAAAAATCTGCTACTGAGGAGCAAGATATCTCCTCAATATTTCATATATTACTTCGGGGTGCAAAACACTATTTAGGAGGACACCACAAAAAAAAAAAAAAATTATAGATAACATTTTACACTTTGCTACACTTGCAGATTTAACTGAGAAAACAAATGTCATGCTATCTTGTTTAAACATAACTACAATGTCTTCATAACTGTGTAGAAACTTTGACCCATCCCTTTTAAGGAAAATAAAGGTTTTCAAGCATGAAGGGCTAGTTTTTTTATTTTATTTTCATGTCATTTTACATACTATAAACTGACTGATAAGTGTTTACCCAGAACGCATTAAATAAATGAAGTCACCCAAACATCACCTACAATTTTTGATGGCTTACTTACCAGGCACATTAACATGTTATTGTTTTTATGTGTGATTTTAGAAGAGATTCTATGGAGTTGCACAGTTTATTGTTGAGAATAATTCTTTTGCATCATTGCAGATGTCAAACAGCTGCAAGTTAATATTTAGCTGGAGCACTTTTCTCAGATTTGAGCTTTCATTGACAGCAGATTCCTGCGTAATATGAGAAAAAATGTTATTCTGGGACTATCATGTCACCACACTTTCAGTCTCATGCACCAAAAGAAGAGTGTGAAATATTAACAGTCTTGGAGATCAGTCTCAGTGAATACGATTAGAATGAACACATGTGATGGTTAATGAAAACTGAAGCAGGCTACTCCATTTTCAACCATCTGCTTATTTAAAACTCAAAGCCATCAAGGCACTGTTCCCAAGTGTTATTTTCTTTATTTCTTTAAAACCTATTGTTAGTAGCATCATGGCACACCAAGTATTGCAGCTGTCTCATGAATTCAGTGTCCTGAAGTTCAATTCCTGCCTTGTGTCTGTTTCTAATGTGATTTGTACAGAGTCCAGTGAAATCTTTATGTAAATGTTCAACCAACATGCAATGCATTGCCATGAAAACAAAATGCATAATTACTTTTAATGAAACAAAACTCAGCTTAGCTGATGTACTCCCTTAACCCATATTTGGATTAATCAAGTTTTAGAATGTAATGCTGTATTAACTAAAATGTTTTTCCCTGAAAAATAGTTTCTTTTCAGAAGCTTATACAGTAAGTAACAAAATTAAAAGAAGCACGGCTTGTGTTATTGGACTGTCATTTCATGGTTGTAAGAGGACAAATGCCCAAGTATGTACCATAGAGAATGTATATCTTTGTAGAAACAAGGTGAGGACACTGATAGTTGGCAGGAGGAAACCCTACCCTACCCTCCTGATCAATAAAGGACAGGAGATGCAGGACCAGTGGGAGGTCAAGTTCTTCACTCTGACCTGCCAACTTGGCAGCGCACTGTCTCGGAGCAAAAGTAGTAGTAATGTGTGGTTTTTTAAATAAGAGGTTGAGGGACCACTTCGAATGGCTATAGAAAACTCAATAGTGCAGTGGTCACAGACTAGACATCAGAGGGGCTTGATAGCTCTAACCTTAACAGCAAATCAAAGATACTGTGTGAAGCCACCCCAAGATATCAGCCCATTTAATTGTGCATTGGAAAATGAGCTGGGATGAAGTCTCCTTGAAGGAAGAAAGAAGGCTGAGTATTGAGCTTGAATAACAAACAGATAGAAATTAGACAAAGAGAAGAGATTGCTTTGTGGTAGATGAGCCATCTCATGTCATAGCTGCAAGTAGAGAAACAGCGTGCTTGTTTTCTGTTTCCTTACTTTGCTTTTTTTACATTTTCCTGGTACTTTATTAAGATTTTTATTTTTTTATAATAAATGTACTTTATTCCAGTGGTGGGGACTTGAATCAAGTGACTTGGACCTGAGTTAATTCGAGTCACAATTTTTATGACTTGTGACTTCACTTGAAGGGTGTCACGGTGGCGCAGTGGGTAGCACTGCTGCCTCACAGTTAGGAGAGCCAGGTTCACATCCCATGTCCTCCCTGCGTGGAGTTTGCATGTTCTCCCCGTGTCTGTGTGGGTTTCCTCCCACAATCCGAAGACATGCATGTTAGGTGCATTGGCGATTCTGAATTGTCCCTTGTGTGTGTGTGTGGGTGTGTGTGTGTGTGTGCGCGCCCTGTGGTGGGCTGGCACCCTGCCTGGGGTTTGTTTCCTGCCTTGCGCCCTGTGTTGGCTGGGATTGGCTCCAGCAGACCCTTGTGACCCTGTAGTTAGGATATAGTGGGATGGATAACGGATGGATGGATGGACTTCACTTGAAGTTGACGGTGAAAAACTTGAAACTTGAATTGACTTGCAGAAGCATGACTTAAAGAAAAATAAAAAACAACAACTCAGCCCACTTTTTCCTCTTTGTTCCTGGCCCTCCTGTGGAATACAACACTTTCAGAGCAATCAGTAATGTTTTATGTTTCATTCACTTGGAGTGGTGCATCGGCCAGTAGAAATGGCTGAGATACATAATCCATGTAAACGTCAGAAATCTAGCACCCAGTGAAGTATTTTAATGTAAACACCGAAAATACTGGAAATGAGTACTAAAGAACATTATGGTTGTGCCTAAAACAATAGTCTATGGCTTTTAAAATTTTACAATAGAAGGCAAACAACGAACCCAACCAGGTATTTCTTCATGCCTGTCCCAAGCCCAGATAAATGGGGACAGTTATGTCAGGAAGGGCATCCGGTGTAAAATTTTGCAGAGTACAATACAGATTTACATACCAGATCATCTAAGACTAGGTTAACAACGAGTGTCGCCAGTACCGTTAGCCAATAGCAGGGGGAAATTGGGCTACAGTTGGCCGAAGGAGAAGAAGATAGGAAAGGCATGTCTGGAGGCAGGAGGAGAGAAGGAAGGGTAGGAACTTTGAATGTTGACAGTATGATTGGTAAAAGGAGAGAGTTAGCCAATATGATGGAGAGAAGGAAGTTGATATATTATGCATGCAAAAGACTAGCTTGAAAGGGTGTAAGGCCAGGTGTATCAGAGGCAGGTTCAAATTGTTCTGGTGTGGATGGGAAGAGAAATGGGCAAGGGGTTATCCTGAAGGAACAGTATGTCAAGAATGTTTTGGAGATGAAAAGTGTGTCAAACACAGTGTTGATTATGAAGCTGGAAACTGAAGGTGTGATGATGAGTTATAAGTACATATATCCCACAATCTGTGTGTGCGATAGATGAGACAGAATATTTATGGAGTGAGCTGGATGAAGTGGTGGAGAGTGTACCCAAGGGAGATGGAGTGAACACTGGAACAGATTTCAATGAACATGCTGGTGAAGGGAACAGAGGGGATGAGGAGCTGATGGGTAGGTATGGTGTCAAGGAGAGGAATGAAGAAGGTTAGATGGTAGTGGATTTTGCAGAAAGGATGGACTTGGCAGTGGTGAATAAATATTTAAAGAAGGGAGAGGAACAGAGGGTTGCAGACAAGAGTTAAGGAAGATTATTTCCTATGCAGGAGGAAATTGGAGACTGCAACGTGGTGACAAGGAAAAGCATAGATAGGCACCACAGGATGGTGGTCTGTAGGATGATGTTGGAGATCAAGAAGAGGAGGAGAGTGAGAACAGAGCCAACGATCAAATGGTGGAAGTTGAAAAAGGAAAACTGCAAGGTTGAGTTCAGGGAGGAAGTAAGACAGGCACTAGGTGGCCTAGGTAGTTTCCAGATAGCTGGGCAACTACAGCAGAAGTAGTAAGAGTGACAGCAAGAAGGGTGCTTTGCGTGACATATGGACAGAGGAAGAAGGAAAAGGAAACCTGGTGGTGGAATGGGGAAATACAAGACAGCATACAGAGAAAGAGGCTTGCGAAGATAATGTGGGATAGTCAGAGAGATGAAGAAAGCAGACGGAAGTACAAAGAGATAAAGCATGGCGAAGGCCAAAGATAAGGTGTACAATGAGTTGTATGAGAGACTGAACACTAAGTAGAGAGAAACAGACCTATACCGATTTGCTAGGCAGAGGGATCAAACTGGGAATGATAAGCAGCATGTTAGGGTGATAAAGGATAATGATGGAAACATACTCACAAATGAATGAAAGTGTGGTGAGCAGTTGGAAGGAGTACATTTAGAGGTTGATGAATGAAGAAAATGAGAGAAAGAGGAGGTTGAATGATATGGTGATAGTAAACCAGGAAGCATGGGGATGTTTTGGAGAGATGGCAGTGGAGTTTTTATCCAGATTTAACGCAATCGTCAAAAGTGAGAGGATGCCTGAGGAGTGAAGAAGTGTACCAGTACAGTTTTTTAAGAGGGATGTGCAGAGCTGTAGTAACTACAGAGGGATAAAATTGATGAGCCACAGAATGAAGTTTTGGAAAGAGAAGTGGAAGTTAGGTTAAGAATGGAGGTGATGATTAATGAGCAGCTATATGGTTTCATGCTGGGAAAGAGCACAACAGATGCAATGTTTGCTCTAAGTATGTTGATGGAGAAGCATAGAGAAGGCCAGAAAGAGTTGTGTTGTTTCTTTGTGAACCTAGAGAAAGCATTTGACAGGGTGGCTAGAGAGGAGTTGTTGTACTGTAGGAAGAAATCGGGAGTGGCAGAGAAGTATGTAAGAGTGATACAGGATATGTACAAGGTAACAGTGGTGAGGTCTGAGGTAGGAGTGATGGATGAACCCTTTCTTATTTGCAATGGTAATGGACAGGTTGACAGACAAGATTAGACAGGAGTCCCCATTGACTATGATGTTTGCTGATGACATTGTGATCTGTAATGATAGTAGGGAGCAGGTTGAGGAGACCCTGGAGAGGAGGAGATATGCTCTAGAGAGGAGAGGAATGAAGGTCAGTAGGAACAAGACAGAATACATGTGTGTAAATGAGAGAGAGTTCAGAGGAATGGTGAGGATGCAGGGAGTAGAGTTGGTGAAGGTGGATGAGTTTACATACTTGGGATCAACAGTACAGAGTAATGGGGATTGTGGAAGAGAGGTGGAGAAGAAAGTGCAGGCTGGGTGGATTGGTTGGAGAAGAGTGTCAGGAGTGATTTGTGAAAGGTGGATATAAGCAACAATGAAAGGGAAGGTCTGCAATATGGTAGTGAGACCAGCTACTGTATGTTAAATGGGTTGGAGACAGTGGCACTGACAAAAAGACAGGAGACAGAGCTGGAGGCGATAGAGTTAAAGAAGTTAAGATTTGCATTGGGTATGATGAGGATGGACAGGATTAGAAATGAGTATATTAGAGGGTCAGCTCAGGTTAGACGGTTGGGAGATAAAGTTAGGGAGGCAAAATTGCATTGGTTTGGACATGTGCAGAGTAGAGATGCTGGGTATATTGGTAGAAGGATACTAGGGATGGAGCTGCCAGGCAAGAGTAAAAGAGAAAGACCTGAAAGGAGGTTTATGGATGTGGTGAAAAAGAACATACAGGTGATGGATGTAACAGAGCAAGATGCAGAGGACAGGAAGGTATGGAAAAAGATGATGTGCTGTGGCGACCCCTAACAGGGGCAGCCAAAAGGAAGAAGTAGAAAATAAACACTAAACCGCCATTTGTAAAAGAGCTACAATTACTGATGAGATGGATGCAAATTTCAGTTTTGTGAGAAACTGCAAAAATAAGCCTATAAGCATAGTAAGCTAATGCTGTCTGAATTATAAAATGAACAACCTGGTGCCAGAGAAACATGTAGCCATATGTTTTATTGAAAGTTGCAGTTTTTTTTCTGAGGGTTGAGTTGTGTAAGTATTACGTATAAGTATTCATGACTCAGCTTGTGGTACGTTTTTTGAAGATGTATTCAAGAATACAATTGCTTTATGAAATTTAATACTGAATACTTTTAAACTACTCTCCATATCTATGGAATCATTCAACTGTGGATGGAAACTATTAACAAAAAATTCCAGAAAGTTTCAAAAACCAAAACTTGAATATTCTGTGCAGCGAACACTATTTTGAATTATCGTGAATGAAATGATGTGTAAGTAATGGCATACGCTGCTGTAGTCTCCCTGATTTCCCTGATCTTCAGTCTGCACTCATCAATTGAGCATTGTTCACCTTGCATCTTACTCATTCGCTATTTGTGTTGTACTGTATGTGTACAGCTGATTAATTTAATGTTCAAACACTGAGGGATTTGGTTCTAAATGTTTTCTATTAGGACTCCTGGCACTTGCTCTCCTGCTCTCTCTCTCTCTCTCTATCTCATATACTGTAGACACACTGTTAATTCTAGAAGTTTCTGTTTGCTTTTTAGTTGAGCTAAAATCTTTCATAAATGTGTTCTCTTTACCCAGTTTTCTAAAAGTGTTTCTTGTTGCTTTATATTTATTTATTCTTTAATAAGTAGCAGTTAAGTAATAATTAGATGTTTTAGGCAGCAGTGCTACTGACGCAGAGGAAACATACAACGTAGAATGTAATGCATACGAGGTGAGACACAAAAATAACCGGATTGGTAAAAAAAAAAAATTTGTTGATGAATTACAGCATTTTAAACATTGTCACCTTCTATATACTGTACTACCCCCAATCTCTACACCTCTCCATACATATCTTCCATTAATTGAAACTGTGCTGGAAGTCTTCTTGCTTGAGGCTCTTAACAGGCTTGGCGTTTCTGTCTTCACTTCATCCGTTGAAGAAAAATGTGTTCCATTCTGGTCACTTTTGATTTTCAGGAGCAAGTAGAAATCACAGGGAGCTAAACTGGGCAAATATGGAGGATGATCGGAGACAGGAATGTTTTTGTCAGTCAAAAACTGCTTTACGAAAAAAGCATTGTGTGCGGGAGCGTTGTCTTGGAGAAACACCCACTCCCCTCTCGACCTGGGCATTGAACGTCTTCCACATTTTCTTGTCCTTCCTTGAAACGTTTGTGCCACTCAAAAACTTGTGTGCAAGACAAACTGTTATCACCGTTCACTGTTTTTTTTATTATTTCATAAGTTTCTGTGGCCTTTGTTCAATTTCACGAGAAATTTCATGTTAATTCACTGTTCGATTTGTTCAGCCGGCATTATAGCCATAACTCATGTAGCAATTGCTGTGCGAATAATGATTGGGCTCTTCACAAGATATACCTAGCCGGTCGGCGTTTGAGAGGGTGTGTAGGAGGGGATATAGTTCTATGATTCACGTTCGGCCAACCTCCAGACAGTTTTCCAGAAAAGCCCCAAGCCCAGTCCAGTTATTTTTGTGTCTTACCGCGTACTACTAATGTCATTTTTACAATGTTTTTTACATTCCTCTTCTAATGCATGGTCTTGGAGTTTATCAACTAAGCATTTCCTTATTTATTGTACTGGGAGTATAATTGCAGGTGACAAATAAAATTTGATTTGTTAATGGAAACAAAGTGAAAAAAAAAAAAATCCAGTGAACAGCACTACTACAGAAAATGATCCTCGGTGGGGATGGGGGTTAATGGTTGTTTAGCAGATACAGAGGTCACCCTTCAACTCCTGTGATTCCACAATATCATGAACAAAAGCAGAAATACACATCTGCATAAACTGAGGTATATGGAAAAGAAGATTGAATCCTCTTGAATCTCAAATCTTTTAATATTTGGTGTCACTTTTTTCATAGGGAGAAGTAGTAGTCCGGCCATGAAGCTGATGCCCCAAGTGTTACAGAAGGATATTGAAATGAGAAGCAGAACACAGAAGGTTCACTGACAGCTCATACTGATTGCCAAGCTTTTATTTTTGAGTAAATGACTAACAAACAGAGTTGCACAATCACAGTGTTGCATGGCTGTGCAATTATGTTCCTCATTTGTATTTTTAATTTCTTATTACTTTTAAGTATTAACTGAATTCAATTACAGGTAGGTTGGCCCCATGCAGAATAATGGAGAAATAAAAAAAAGAGTAGCTAGAATTACAGTACTTTGGTTTCTTCACATAAACTGTAAGATATTGTAACAAAAAAGGAACAAAAAAATGAGATCAGTACTGATGATAATAAAAGAAATATTTTTATTGCCTTCTCAACTGCTTTGTTAAATCTGCTTGTCACGGTTGTCAGAATATTTTTGAATATGCTGCTAAAGTCAAATGAATTAGACACATCCAAGTTTTCTCTCCTGAACACTCCCACTTATACTGTAATGCTGTATTTTTAGAGATGTGGTATAAATAATAAAAGAGGGAACCTGGCAGTTGCTGCTGCTGAGAGTGCAAGACTTTACAAAGAGCTGGTAGCTTGTCTCGTGATCATTAAAAAGTTGGTTGCATTATACTTGGACAAGTTAGACAGCTGCAGATATCTTATCAGCCACTAAACTGGAGGTGGAGTAGTCTGCCTGAAAGAGATAAAGAAGCCTTTTTTGGCCTGCCACATTCTTCAAAGCCAGAGAGACAATGCACTTAATAAATGAAGAAGAGTGTCACACTGCCACTCAGTCATTATTATTTTCCAAAGTATAGGCAGCAATTTGCTCTGTTCCTTTATTTCAGTCATTTATTGCTGCATCAGCAACAGATATGTGCTTAAATCCCTGTTTTAAATGTTTTTTCACTGACCTCAAGGTTTCATTGCAGTGCAGATAATATAAATCAGTTAAATGAACAGTGTTCTATTTTAAAGGATCCATTTAATAACTATATTCAGACCCTCCATTCCCCTGACATTTAAGTAATGAAATCCTGAACAAATAACTCTGAAGAGTTTATATATAGTAATAAAGGAAAAAGTAATATCTAAGAGAGCAATGCAATACACCGAATGATCAATATGTCTAATTTCTTAAATGTGATTAATTGTTAAAATGTTTTTCATTTTAACAATTCTCAAATTGAGCTTTAAGTGTTACACATTAATACATTATGCTATGTATACAATATACAATAAATATATTTTCTGCTTTTGATTTCTCCAATAAAGAACAAAATATTAGCCTATATTTTAAGTCTCCTCTGGAGACTAGAAATGAATAACATAACAAAATTAAACACAACTGATGGCTCAGAACATATAACATGCCATTCTGTAAGTAAACCCAGTCCATTGTTACAGGATATCAGAAGCATTTGGCACAAGCCAGGGCCCATTTAAACTCACCCACTTAAATTCATTCTGAGCTGATTTAGGATTTACAATTATAGCAATTATATACAATTATATAATTAGGCACATCTTTGGTATGTGGGGACAAAAAAGTCAATCATTGTCTTATCCATTTAGTCCTGAACAGGGTTATGGGGGTCTGCTGGAGCCTATACCAGCTAGTACAGGGCACAAGTCAGGAGCAAACCTTAGACAGGGCACAAGTCACACACCCATATATACACCTGAATCGCGCACTAGGGCCAATTTACCTTACCTACATGTCTTTGGTCTGTGGGAGAAAACCAGATCACCTGGAGGAAACCCACACAAACAAAGGGAAAATATGTAAAGACCACACAGAGAAGACCCAGGACACGAACTCTGGTCTCTTTAATGTGAGGCAGCAGGCCTACCACTCTGTCACTATATCACCCCCAAAATCAAAGTACCTGGACAAAACCCTCATGGACACTTGAGGGAACATACCAGAGATCAAGTTTAGGATTCAAACCCAAAAAGTAGGAGAGTAGCCCAGTACTGTTTTTGGTTTGAAATTCTGGCGGGGTCACATAGAAAGAGAAATCCTCACCCAAGGCATCCTGACCCCAGTAGTCTACTGGCTGTCTTTAACCTACCATGGCCTAAAAGGGATTTTGGTATCAGAAGTTAAATTCTATCCTTAATGTCCCAAAATATAACAAAATGCACACAAATAATCATGTAGGGAAATGAACCATGAAAATCCTCTGGCTAAAAGGGACAGGATCAAGACAAAAATCTTTATAAACAAAGATATTTCTTTTAAACTACAGAAAGAATTATAAAAATGAGTCAAAAAGAATTTACATAAAAGGTAATTTAGGTAAAACATGTCCCAAAATATAATCCAATAGTTAAATCCTAGAAAAGAAGCAAATAAATACAAGAAGCACAAAATATGAAATACAATCAAATATAAAAAACTCTACAAACTTCAATGAACCCTTGAAGGATTCAAGAACCCTTCAGAATATAAAGGATGAGGGTAGTCCTACAACGGTGATCTCGGGGTGGCTTCGCCTCTTGGTGTTCCACCCACACAACACAAAGAACATAGGAGAACCGTACAAAATACACAGAAACTAAACTGTAAACAAACAAGGCAAAAAAAAACAGTTTGAGAACAAGAGACAAGAGACATGGCAAGGTTTGGGGCTGCCACCCGTTTAATTCGGTATCCTGGCTGCAAAAGTAAATTATTCATGATTGAGTCAAGTTTGCATGACAGAGTCCAAAACAGAACTGCCTTCCGGGGAAAAGATGTGAGGCTTTATAGGAAGTTTGGGGGAAGTGATGTCGTCCTCAGGGCCGGGACCGCAAGTGATGTCGTCCTCGGGGCTGGGACCAGAAGTGATGTCGTCCTTGGGGCCGGGGCCAGAAGTGATGTGTCCCGAGTCGAGGCGGTGGCTCCTGGTGGGATTTCCCGGGAAAGGCCTGCAAGGAACTTACAGTGCATCTGGAAAGTATTCACAGAGCATCACTTTTTCCACATTTTGTTATGTTACAGCCTTATTCCAAAATGGATTAAATTCATTTTTTTCCTCAGAATTCTATACACAACACCCCATAATGACAACGTGAAAAAAGTTTGAGATTTTTGCAAATTTATTAAAAATAAAACAATTGAGAAAGCACATGCACATAAGTATTCACAGCTTTTGCCATGAAGCTCCAAATTGAGCTCAGGTGCATCCTGTTTCCCCTGATCATCCTTGAGATGTTTCTGCAGCTTCATTGGAGTCCACTTGTGGTAAATTCAGTTGATTGGACATGATTTGGAAAGGCACACACCTGTCTATAGAAGGTCCCACAGTTGACAGTTCATGTCAGAGCACAAACTAAGCATGAAGTCAAAGGAATTGTCTGTAGACCTCCGAGACAGGATTGTCTCAAGGCACAAATCTGGGGAAGGTTACAGAAAACGTTCTGCTGCTTTGAAGGTCCCAATGAGCACAGTGGCCTTCATCATCCATAAGTGGAAGAAGTTCGAAACCACCAGGACTCTTCCTAGAGCTGGTCGGCCATCTAAACTGAGTGGTCGGGGGAGAAGGGCCTTAGTCAGGGAGGTGACTAAGAACCCAATGGTTACTCTGTCAGAGCTCCAGAGGTCCTCTGTGGAGAGAGGAGAACCTTCCAGAAGGACAACCATCTCTGCATCAATCCACCAATCAGGCCTGCTTGGTAGAATGTCCAGACGGAAGCCACTCCTTAGTAAAAGGCACATGGCAGCACGTCTGGAGTTTGCCAAAAGGCACCTGAAGGACTCTCAGAAGATGAGAAACAAAATTCTCTGGTCTGATGAGACAAAGATTGAACTCTTTGGTGTGAATGCCAGGCGTCACGTTTGGAGGAAACCAGGCACCGCTCATCACCAGGCCAATACCATCCCTACAGTGAAGCATGGTGGTAGCAGCATCATGCTGTGGGGATGTTTTTCAGCGGCAGGAACTGGGAGACTAGTCAGGATAAAGGGAAAGATGACTGCAGCAATGTACAGAGACATCCTGGATGAAAACCTGCTCCAGAGCCCTCTTGACCTCAGACTGGGGAGACGATTCATTTTTCAGCAGGACACCGACCCTAAGCACACAGCCAAGATATCAAAGGAGTGGCTTCAGGACAACTTTGTGAATGTCCTTGAGTGGCCCAGCCAGAGCCCAGACTTGAATCTGATTGAACATCTCTGGAGAGATCTTAAAATGGCTGTGCACCGACGCTTCCCATCTAACCTGATGGAGCTTGAGAGGTGCTGCAAAGAAGAATGGGCAAAACTGGCCAAGGATAGGTGTGCCAAGCTTGTGGCATCATATTCAAAAAGACTTCAGGCTGTAATTGCTGCCAAGGGTGCATCGACAAAGTATTGAGCAAAGGCTGTGATTACTTATGTACATGTGCTTTCTCAGTTTTTTTATTTTTAATAAATTTGCAAAAACCTCAAGTAAACTTTTTTCATATTGTCATTATGGGGTGTTGTATGTAGAATTATGAGGAAAAAAATAAATTTAATCCATTTTGGAATAAGGCTGTAACAAGACAAAATGTGGAAAAAGTGATGCGCTGTGAATACTTTCCGGATGCACTGTAGAAAGAGTGTCAGTGTAACCCGGGCAGATGTATTATCATTTATCTCTAAGCCCTTCAGCTGCCACCTATGCACACATGTGTGACACCAGGAAACATAACAGATATGAGGGATGCTTACTGCTGCCTTGTAACTAACAATTGTCTCAATACCTGTTATGTTTCAGGGTTTCATCCCAACCTTAAATGTATTTTCTTTAGTTATTTTGTTACTAATTGTTTTGTAAATAGTACTGATTTTGTTTTTCTGTTTTATCCATTGTTTCTTGATGAACATTTTGTTTATTCATTTTATCTATAAGGTTAGTTATGACATGTCTACATTTTCAATACATGTTCTTTGTATGCTTTATATCCACAATATTTCAGGGGGAAACCCATTCACTCACAGTTGCCGTAATACTGAATCTCTCCTATCCTGTCATACTTGGGCAGGTCTGTTCCTACCACAAAATCAGAAAAGTGATACACTCATCTTTGGTGAAGATGCCTCCTAGTAGATGGGGGCCCCTTGCCATGTAGTATCACAGACCAAAAAAGTTATGGGGCTACCCACCTAATGGAAGGTGGCCGACGCTGCAACATTGCATACGGATACAGTTGATGTCACTCCAGATCCACTTTCTAAAATACATTTTCAGTACATTCAACTACCAAACTCATTTAAACAGGAACAGTGGAATGATGATTCAATAAAAATATGCAGTAGTTCTGGTAGAAGGGCAACATACTGTATATTCCATATCCAAGGGCTGCATTTTGTATTACAAAATTACTTATTGTATTGTGTGGCAGAACAGGAGGGACAGGTAAGGTCACTCTTGCTTGTCCCAATTGGCTGCTATCTGCAGGTTGGCAAGGTGCCCTTAGGTGTCCATCTCAGGTCTGAGAAAACATTGGAAAGGATTAAAGTCTGTTTTTCTTGCCCAATATAAATAAGGACATTCATCATTTTTATACCTCTTGCCCAGAGTGTGAAATTCCTAGGACGAACCAAGCTCCTCTCATACCGATGCCTCTAATAAATATACTTTTTTAGCTCTGCTTGAACCCTTGGTACAAGGACATAAATATATTCTGATCCTCGTGGATTATGCTATATGATATCCAGAGTCTATTCCTTTGAAGAAAGCCAATTCAAAGAATACTGCCCAGGAATTAGTGTCAGCATCCCTAAAGAAGTGCTCATGGCTCAAGGAATGCCACATAGCTCGGACATGTCCAGGGATGTTGCCAAGTTACTCCAAATAAACACCTAAAGATCTCAGTGTACCATCCTCAAAATGATAGTCTAGTTGAATGGTTCAATCCAACGCTCAAACAAATGTCATATTAAAAATTCAGCAAGGGTTGAAGGAATTTAATACTCACCCTTGAAGTCCTTCAAACCTCCATGGGCTTCTCACCTTTTGAACAATTATATGGAAAACAACCTCACGGTTTAATGGACATTCTGAAAGAAGGTGGAGAGGATGAGGCACTTCCTCCAATATCCCTGAATATCTTGTGCAATTACACAATAGATTTAATAAAATCTGGCAAATCTTACAAGAAAACATAGAACACGTGCAGGCAGCAGAGGCCTGTCTGTATAACCAATGTTTGACCCTCCATTAATTTCATCCCGAAGATCATGTCATAGTCCTTTTCCCTACCTCACACTCTAAATTGCTAGCTCATTGGCAAGAGCCAATTAGATTAAAGAAAGAAAAGGTTTGGTTTATTATTTGGTGAAAACAGCCAAATTGTTGAGCGACCAAGCATGTTTATTATGTCAAACTGTCAACATTTACCCTGGAAAGCCAAACACCCTCTTTATCCATAGGAAATAAAAATTGGTGATGAGTGATGAGTGGTGCCTGGTGTCCTCCAAGCGTGACGCCTGGCATTCATACCAAAGAGTTCAATCTTTGTCTCATCAGACCAGAGAATTTTGTTTCTCGTGGTCTGAGAGTCCTTCAGGTGCCTTTTGTCAAACTCCAGGCGGGCTGCCATGTGCCTTTTACTAAGGAGTGGCTTCTGTCTGGCCACTCTACCATACAGGCCTGATTGGTGGATTGCTGCAGAGATGGTTGTCCTTCTGGAAGGTTCTCCTCTCTCCACAGAGGACCTCTGGAGCTCTGACAGAGTGACCATCGGGTTCTTGGTAACCTCCCTGACTAAGGCCCTTCTCCCTCGATTGCTCAGTTTAGATGGCTGGCCAGCTCTAGGAAGAGTCCTGGTGGTTTCGAACTTCTTCCACTTACGGATGGTGGAGGCCACTGTGCTCATTGGGACCTTCAAAGCTGCAGAAATTTTTCTGTAATCTTCCCCAGATTTGTGCCTCGAGACAATCCTGTGTCGGAGGTCTACAGACAATTCCTTTGACTTCATGCTTGGTTTGTGCTCTGACATGAACTGTCAACTGTGGGACCTTATATAGACAGGTGTGTGCCTTTCCAAATCACGTCCAATCAACTGAATTTACCACAGGTGGACTCCAATGAAGCTGCAGAAACATCTCAAGAATGATCAGGGGAAACAGGATGCACCTGAGCTCAATTTGGAGCTTCATGGCAAAGGCTGTGAATACTTAAGTACATGTGCTTTCTCAATTTTTGTATGTTTAATAAATTTGCAAAAATCTCAAGTAAACTTTTTTCATGTTGTCATTATGGGGTGTTGTATGTAGAATTCTGGGGAAAAAATGAATTTAATCCATTTTGGAATAAGGCTGTAACATAACAAAATGTGGAAAAAGTGATGCGCTGTGAATACTTTCCAGATGCACTGTATGTGTTCCATATACCTGTTCTACATTTGATGATACTTGCCTACCTCAGGGTCCCTGAAAGTGATGTCACAATTATACATGGCAGTTTTTTTATTTCTTTCTTTGCTGCGTGGGAAAAGAAAGCCTGAAGTATTAGCAGACTTTTTTGTGTCTGGGTGGCCCTATGTATTTGAACATTTGTTGATATTGTTACCAAGAGCATTGCTTCGTTTTCCTGTTCTAATCCCCGGAGACGCCAGAGCAATGTGGCTAATGCTCATTTTTGTGCTCATCCTGCAATCTTGGGATCAGTGGTGACATATAAATTGTGTGGAATCTCTTCTTGAAAATGATAGGAAAAAGAATGTGGCTCAGGATCTGAGCCATACTTAAGCTATATTGAGGCTAACTGCTAGGACTGATGATAAAGAGGCACATCACGCTGAGTGACACAGTGGGCATGCCAGAAAGATAAGCTGTGCCTCAGTTTATTTTTGTAACATCTGTCTCAGAGGGAAGCAGCGAGTTTTTTCAAGATGACAGAATGTCAATATACCTCATTGTGGAAAGCATAATAAATCAATACCCTGTCATCTAGCAGGAGTAAAGCCTCCTGAGTATAGTTCACACTGTGATAGTGGGTAGTTGGAGTTGAACTGCCCCGACTTTATACTGCCACATTGTAGTAGTTGGACCAATGGGAATATTACTTCTTAATTTCTGTGATCCCTTAAAACCTTGTGGGTTGTATTGTAGAGTATTCGAGCAGTGCATCAAAATAAACCATGAAACAAAAGAAACAAACCTTATTCAGGATACAAAAATTAATACATCCCAATAGTGTGATTGCAACATTTACTTTTTACAGTTTTACAGTTGTGCAAAGAAATCTGAAAGACTCATTTCGAATGGAGTTTGCATGATGTGAACAGCTTGCTGCACTAAATGACCATGTGATTGTCAGTTGTCTTGATGAGAAATGACTAAAGCAAGGCGAAATTTCATATTGGCGGTGTCTGGTGAGGCAGGCGGGCATAGGATCTTAAAGCTGGAAGGCAGTTGTACTAGTCGCTGAGCCTTCATTTAACCAAAATTCAAACATTGCACTTTTTAGGTTGGCTAAACATTTATTCATTGACAGTAAAAAAAAAAAGAATCATCACCAACTAAATACACATTTAGAAAAAAATATATTTACTGTAAAAAACTGATATGGAAACACCCAAGCAGGGTAGGAGATCTTTATAGAGTGATGGCGTATCATTTGCTTTTCTTCATTAATTGAAGTGTAACCATGTGTCTGCGTTAACAGATAATATTACATGGAAGCATATAACTTATATTCAGAAAAGAGTTTATAGCAATCCATCCATCCAGCTATATCCTAACTACAGGGTCACAGGGGTCTGTTGGAGCCAATCCCAGGCAACACAGGGCGCAAGGCAGGAAACAATCCCCGGGCAGGGCGCCAGCCCACCGCAGGGCACGCACACACACCAAGCACAATTTAGGATCGCCAATCCACCTAACCGGCATGTCTTTGGACTGTGGGAGGAAACCGGATCACCCGGAAAAAAACCACACAGACACAGGGAGAACATGCAACCTCAATGCAGGGAGGACCCGGGAAGCGAACCCGGGTCTCCTTACTACGAGGCAGCAGCGCTACCTACTGCGCCACCGTGCCACCCATTTATAGCAATTCTAATCATAAATTAATAATTTTCATTTATTCTACTTTGCAAGTTAAAGACTATCTGACATCCATCCATCCATCCATTATCCAACCCGCTATATCCTAATTACAGGGTCACGGGGGTCTGCTGGAGCCAATCCCAGCCAACACAGGGCACAAGGCAGGAAACAAACCCCGGGCAGGGTGCCAGCCCACTGCAGGCACTTACATAGATCCACACTAAATATGGTGATGGGAAAAGAAGATGCAAAATCTGAGCTGTGAATGAAGACAAGTATTTGGAGGGTTTGCATGTAAAGCTTTTGATGAACAAATTTGAGGCCCCTTTAGGAAAGGGGTCTGTTAGATCTTTTCTTCATTTGAACCAGCAGCTAAAAAAATTGACAGGAATAATAATGTGTTTTAACCGAGTGTCAAATTCTGTAATGCAAATGAGGCAATAGCTAAGAAGTGGTGTCATTATCAATTGGAATGCTTAGGCTTAAGCTCAAATAGGCTAACCAGTGTGTAAATGCTTGTACAAAGATGTGAAATAGAGGCTTTTGGGAACGTTATTGTTTAACTTGTTTCTCATAGTTAGCTTAAAATAACCTGAGATAAACAGGTAGTGAAAATCGAGAGTAAATTTTCAGTAAATTGGACTGATTTAACTTACTAAAAATAGCGATCAAGCCATGGTTTAAAAAAAGCACCTCTTTTGCTGTGATTCAGACATTATACAGCTTCTGAGAGAGGAAGACATATAGCTTTTAAAAGGGAGGCATGACGTGACACTTTTGATATGAGAAAGGGTGAATCATCATTCTTCCTGAGGACAAAAGTACAGTGCCTTAATAAAGAAGAGAAGGAGAAAGGCTCTGCCATGAAGGTGCACACTTTAACTGAAAACGCCTTAGTAGGATTAAGAAAAAGGGACTCTGCATTACAAGAACTTCTTTCTCTCCTTGTCATATGTTGTTATGAGCATTGATTTGAATCATTCAGTTTATGTTTACTCCTGCTTTTGAATTTTAGTATTTTAATGACTGATTTCTCTGCAAATAAACATAAGTAATAATGAAATTAAAGTCTGAATATTACCTCACTAAAACGTGCCTTGTTTATTGATAGCATCTACTGCAGGCAATGAAGCCCTCAATGGACTCAGTTAAATAGGTCAATTGTAGAACATTCTCGATACATATCAGGGTGTCTTGGGCCAAAGACTATGTCACAAGGACTGGACAAGAGGCTGAAAACAGACCTGGACAGGATTCTAGTCAATCACAAAAAACACTCATTCACACACACACTCCCACCATACTGTATTCACACTCAGTGGCAATTTCCAATAGCCAATTAATATAACCTAAATAAAGTTAAAAAATCATAATTGAACATACATGATTCCACACAGTTCTTGATGTGGAAACAAATAAATGGTAGTACTGTCTATTTTTGACTCCTTTGTGCTCATGATACTGTTTACATTTAACATGGGGTCTTAGTCAAGCTTTCCCCATTGCTGTTTGATACATGCTATTCAAAATATACTGCTCAAAAAATTAAAGGAACACTTTTTAATCAGAGTATAGTGTCAAGTCAATGGAACTTCTGGGATATTAATCTGGTCAGTTAAGTAGTAGATGGAGTTGTTAATCAGTTTCAGCTGCTTTGGTGTTAATGAAATTAGCAACAGATCCAACAGAGGGTTAACAATGTGACAACCCCCAAACCATGAATGGTTTAACAGGTGGAATCCACTGACATTTTTCCCTCCTCATCTTTTCTGACTGTTTTTTCACTAGTTTTGCATTTTGCTACGGTCGGTGTCACTACTGGTAGCATGAGGCGATACCTGGACCCTACAGAGGTTGCACAGGTAGTCCAACTTCTCCAGGATGGCACACTAATACGTGCCATTGCCAGAAGGCTTGCTGTGTCTCCCAGCACACTGTCACTGACACCCTGTGCTTTTCACAGATGAGAGCAGGTTCACCCTGAGCACATGTGACAGACGTGAAAGGGTCTGGAGAAGCTGTGGAGAACGTTATGCTGCCTGTAACATCATTCAGCATGACTGGTTTGGTGGTGGGTCAGTGATGGTCTGGAGAGGCATATCCATGGACAGACGCACATACTGTACCTCTACAGGCTATACAACGGCACCTTGACTGCCATTATGTATCGGGATGAAATCCTTGGACCCATTGTCAGATTCTATGCTTGTTTAGTGGGTCGTGGGTTTCTCCTGGTGCACGACAAGCACAGCCTCATGTGGCGAGAGTATGCAGGCAGTTCCTGGAGGATGAAAAAACTTGATACCATTGACCGGCTCCCACACTTGCCTGTCCTAAATCCAATAGAACACCTCTGGGTGTCACATTATGTTTCGGTCCATGCAACGCCACCAGGTTGCTCCACTGACTGTCCATGAGCTCAGTGATGCCCTGGTCCAGATCCCTCAGGACACCATCTTTCATCTCATTAGGTGCATGCCTCAATGTTGTCAGACATGCATACATGCACGTGTAGGCCATACAAAATACTGACTATGATTTTGAGTTGCTGCAATGGACAAAATGGACTGGCCTGTTTGATTTAATTGAATTCAGCCCTCTGTAGGGTGATAACTTTCATTTCCATCAAACTATGTGGCATCCTTTCATTCCAAACATGTTACCCAGTCCATATCAGTATAGATATCCAGTATGATTTTTTTCCCATTGAGATCTGATGCGTTTAATTTTTTTTTAGCAGTTTATATTGTGAGGATGTTTCGGAGGAACAATGTTTTGTCAGATAAGCAGTCTGTTAAAACAGACATTTTGATATTCTTCAGTTATTTACACATAGCCTGAAATTAGAACTGTCCCTGTTACCTGAATGTCTGGCCATTTTAGTAAACTGTAGTAGCAGAGAAATACTGAATTTTCATAATCTGCAGATAATGGAGCCTTGATCTAATAGTTAATAGTAACTACTGAGTTAACAGTATTAAGTAAATGTTTATTTGCTCTTTGGACAACTGCTTACATGCCACAGGGCACTTCATTCATGTCTAGTTAATCCTTTGTTTGTCTTGCTTGCATTTTATACTTTTATGGTTAGTAAAATCACTTAACTTACCTGTTATGACTTAAAGCAGTGGAATGTGGGAGACGCATGCAGCTGTATCTGAACTTAGCTTTCCAAGAGAGGGTTGTTGCAACATGTATGCACACAATCCATCAGTGACACCACATTCTTGCCCTCATATGCAGTCCACTGGCATTTCATTAACTTGTATTGGGGATCTGTTTGCGTTAAGCAGCAGTTACTGGAGATGAAAAAGTTGGTATAATTGCTGCCAAGGTAAAAATTGAACTGTCTCAACAAATTTCCTTGAAGAATAAGTTTTCCACATTACAACAAAATTCGTCCATAGGGGGCTGAGTTGTCTCTTGCGGACAGACAGACACTCTTTGGGTTCTATGGTTTAACATATCAAGACATAACTAAAGATCATCTAGTTCTCACCAAGTCGTATAATACAATATTTTTAAAGGTTATTGTTTTAATGTTGCACAATTTAAAGAAAAAATGCCAAAAGTATAAGTAGTTTAACTTAGTGTATAACTGTTGTCACGTGAATGCACCTGGAAGACAACTTAAGGTCACTAGTGAATACAGTTACCCACTGAGCCAAGGTTTGGCACTGTTTTTTGATCCTTTCTCTCCATCTTCCTCTGTAAACTGGGTGAATGACGGCCCTTCTGTCACTTACATCATCTCTGGTGTCCATTGTCCTGTATCCACCTCTTCCTACCGGTTTTCTTCATAACCTGGACACCCATAACAGCTGCCTACTTCAGTTTTGTTTTGGACTTGAGTCTGTAACAATAAACTAAACACTGTAAAGTAATTGTGTGTTCATTTCCTCAAAACCAGTCAAATTATACATGGATACCAAGGTGGTACCCCAACTCTTTAGCTGTGTTTTCTCTCTATTATAAAAAAATCCTGGAGTAGGGCGACGAGATGTGATCTTCACGTTAACATCATGGAAGACGCTTAAAAGACCCGCGAGACTAAAGCGATTGGCCACAGAGCATCTCGCAGGGACCTTAAACATGAGACTTTGTGCCAAAAGATTGACCCAGGACCGTCTCGCGATGACGTAGAACATGAGATTCTTGCAAGACACGCCCTACTTACAACCAAATAAGAGCACAGGCAGCAACACACTCAGTCGTGTTTTGGCTTTGAGCACACACAGATCCAGGGCTCTCAGTGCATATAAGTGTATAAGGACAATACGTTATAAATGAAACGTAGACGACTAAGTGAAGAAGAAAGCAGCGCAGAGTAAAGAGACTCAAAAGCATTGGAAGGACAAAATGGAAAAAGAATAATCTAGGTGCAATATCAGAAAATAAGGAAAGTAATTATCAGCCCAGAACAAGTGGAATTGGAAAAAAAAGCATGTCCAATCCGGACGTTGGTGCTGTACACATGCAGAGCAGGTTAGAGATTATGAAAGCAGTGGAATTTGAAAGGCTCAAAAAAAAAACGTTGGTGCGATACACATGTGGAGAAAGTTAAAGAATATGAAAGTAGGAAAATTAGAAAGTATAAGAAAAAGAGTGCAAACAAACAGAAATTATTACTCGAAAAAGGGAAAGTAATCACCACGGACCAGGTGTCATTTAAACAAAAGCAGGATAAAGCGAGGTCAGAAATAAAAGACAGAGTAGAAAATAAAGAAAAACGTCATAAAGAGGTTAATAAACAAGGGGGCCAAAAACATGAAGAGCAAGTTAGAGATAATGAAAACTGGAATTCAAAAGAGTCAAAAAAATCGTAGGCGCCAAACACATACAGAGCAAGATACAGAATATAAAAGCAGAAAAAACGACAGTGACAAAACAAAGAAAGTAAAGATCGCATTAGCACAAAGAAAGAGAAATTATTACTTGGAGAAATAATGAAAAGGTGAATAGAGATCGAATATATGGACATAGGTGATATGTCAGAAGTATGTAAATATTGTAAGGCTATGAAGTTTAAGTCAAGAGAATTTCAAAAACAGGGGTTACCTCACATACATTTATTGGTTACTTTGCAAAAAAAAAAAAATTAACTGCTGATGATGTTGATCGTTTTGTCTGTGCTGAAATTCCAAACAGAGAAACCTACCCTGAATTATGGTACAAAGTCATTAAACACATGTCTTACTGACCTCATTAAAAAGAGATAGCATATTGGGACTCGAAAGATTCCAAATATTGTTTTTACAGAAGTTATGAAATAAAAGTGAAACTAATGAAATAGCAACAATTCAAAGAAAAAAATAATCTTAAAAGTGTGTATCCAGAAAAACAAAAATGGGGTTTGGCGAACCAAGCGAGCAGGGGGCGAATGCCCTAGTTTATATAATTTTACTCTGTATATATGATTATTTTACATCATGTCCTTATAAACTGATTATAGGTTAATTATCATGTTTAATATTAGAATAGTGGCACGGTGGTAGCACTGCTGCCTTGCAGTAAGGAGACCTGGGTTCGCTTCCTGGGTCCTCTCAGCGCGGAGTTTGCATGTTCTCCCCGTGTCTGCATGGGTTTCCTCCAGGTGCTCTGTTTTTCTCTCACAATCCAAAGACATGCAGGTTAGGTGCATTAGTGATCCTAAATTGTCCCTAGTGTGTGCTTGGTGTGTGGGTATGTGCGCCCTGTGGTGGGCTGGCGCCCTGCCCGGGGTTTGTTTCCTGCCTTGCGCCCTGTGTTGGCTGGGATTGGCAAAGGCAGACCCCCGTAACCCTGTAGTTAGGATAGCGGGTTGGATAATGGATGGATGAATATTAGATTAATTAAGAATCCTCTCTCACAGACTCTAAAGTCACTTGTTTAGATACTCCAGGCCAGCCAAGGCATATAATCTCTTCAGCATTTCCAGAGTTTGGCAGCAGATCATTTTTTTGAAGGTGACGTTGCTATGTCTCCAACAGAGAAAGTGCCCAGGAAGACACTTAATAGATATCCAAACACCTTAGCCCATTTAAATCCAGAGTTGCATAATTCTACTTAAATGTCCCCTTGTACTGTGAAACTTTACTTCTGTCACAAAGAATCTGCCATCCTATTCAGGAACTACATTTTGGCTTTTTGTACATAAAATTTCATTCTTGTGGTATTATTCGGAGTGCTTGACCAACAATGGAGATGTAGATTGGATAGTAAACTGAAACTCTTTGTCTAAAGGCATACCAAGATGTACAGGTATTTTTCTACTACAGGGTGCAGACTTCCATTCAGAAAGCATGTCTTATTTAATAACTACAGTGTCAAATTATATGATCAGGAATCACCAAGGGTGACTGATCGCCTGATTGCCTCATAGCATTTTATCATAGTTCCAATTCTTTTATTGAACCATGAGATCATGTTATCTTGACACCCAATTAATAGAGAGCACACCCACATAAAAAAGATGAACATTACACAGATGTAAAAAACTACAAATTATTGAACAGACATGTGTGTTTTCCCTTCAAAGTTTACTAATCTTTTCTTGCATTTGCACAGTCTAAAGCTTTCCATTTGCTTTTTTCCTTCCATGATGTCACCATTGTGTGTGCTTGTGGGTACTGTATACATTGTACTTCTGGTTAAGGACTCACTCACTGTTTGCTTTCATGGACAGAATGCCCCAGTCCTATAACCTGACAGTTTGATTATGTTCTAGCAAGTCACGGAGAGTTGTAAGGGCTGTTAAAAACACTATGACGGAGTCAAGAGTCGCTGTTAGTGTAACACTAAATATGTGATGGCACATGCTGTGACTGTCTACAACTCAGTGATTTCCTTCAGAGTAAGTAAATGAAAACTACAATTAAAACATCGGGACACTTGTTTAGTGTGACGTCGCTTTACAGCAGCTGTTCCATGATCAGCTTCCAAGAGGATCTTTGGGGGAAGACATTTGCCTATTCCCCGGATATTGCTGGATTTACAATTACTCTTAATTCTTTTACAGCAGTGTACAGAGTAACATCAGGCAGAATTAAACTATTTAGTAATAGAATCACAGTGCTTTTCTATATTACACTGTTAGCACTCTGACTGATTTTGCTTACCTGGAAGAATCGTAAATGACCTGTCATAAGTCTATTACAAAATGATGTGTTAAATTATCTGTAGCTAGAAAAAAAAATCAAAAAGCACATCTTAACAAATGATGTGTGATGACATTATGCATCACTTTACAGTTGTCACATGATAGCAACCAACATAGTAACCAAGAAATTGCAGCTTGAGCAATTGAAACATCATCCAAAATAGCACAGAGCGATATAATTGTAATAACAATAAAAATACGGAAACATTAAAATATATAAATAATAATCAACGCAAACCACACAAAATGATAGAAATGAATATGAATATGAATGAAGGCAAAATCAGCACAATTGTTTTGTGGTTTCTATGAATGAATTTTACTCTGATGTGCTCTGCTAGCTTTTACCCAAACATATAAGTGTTTAGGTCAGCACAAAAAGTACTTCTATTGACCTTTGTGTCTGCAGAAACTTAAAGGTATAACTTGAAATGACAGTTACAGGAGACGAGAGAAAGGATTTCACATATCCTTAACTTCATTCATTGCACAGTCAATGCAGTGTTTTCCAAATGTATAGAGTCCTACAGCCTTACAATTGTGTAACTGTAAAAATCTGAATACATGAGAACCATACTTAGATCACTTTGTTTTATGAGTGGCAGAGATTTGTTCAAAACCACAAGACAAACTTGTTGGTCAGATTTCTAAAAGAATGAAAATCAAGGAATTATGCTATAAAGTGTTAGGATTTCTGTTATAAATTGCCCTTTACTTTATCTGTTTTTGGCTTGTTTCATTTTTAGTTTCAGCCCTTTGTTGCAGTTCTGTTTCTTTTCTTTTTTTTTTTCTTCTCCATTTATCATTACAGTATTCACTTATTAATTCATCTACTTACTTATTTGTACTAGCTTTAAGTTTTGCTCTGCTGGCTTAGCTCTCTTTCTCAGGGGTGGGGGTTGATTTGTTTTCAATCTTATGTTTGTACAAATGTATTTAATTGTATAAAATGTTGTATGATTCCAATAAAATCAAAAAAGAAAGAGGAGAGAATGTGCTTCCTCAGTGTCTTAAAAGCTTTTTCTAAAATGTTATTGATTAGACAAAAATTTCTGCACAGATCCTCTAAGTGAGAATTTGATTTTTTCCAGTTTCAAATGGTATATAACATCAGTTACCCACTGACTTAGAATAGGAGAGTTAGTTTTTATTCTTCCAGTTGAGCAAGATACGTCTACATGCCAATAGTGTAGTAAAGGCAATTACAGTTTGCTTGTCCTTCTCCACTTTAAGCCCATCTGGGAGTCCACCAAACACAGCTGTTAATGGGTTAGGAGGGATGGTGACTCCAAGGCTGTCTGATAGGCATTAAAAGATTTTGGTCCAGAATGATGTTATGCAGTTCTGTTTCTGTATTTAGTAATTTAAACAACCATTCCTTTATGTTGTAATAAGAAGGGACAAGAGACATGGCGAGTTTTGGGGCAGCCACCCGTATAATTCAGTATCCTGGCTGCAAAAGTAAGTGCTTTTAGTTTTAGTCAAGTTTTAGTCCAAAACAGAACTCCATTCCAGTGAAAAGGGGTGAGGCTTTATAAGAATTCTGTGGGAAGTGATATCGTCCTCGGGGCCAGGACCGGAAGTGATGTCGTCCTCAGGGCTGGGAACGGAAGTGGCGTCTCCCGAGTTGAGGCAGTGGCTCCTGGTGGGATTTCCCGGGAAAGGTCTGCAGGGAACTTAGAAAGAGCGTTAGTGCACCCCACCACCCCCTGGGCAGATGTATTACCATTCATCTCCAAGCCCTTCAGCTGCCTCCTATTCACACATGTGTGACAGTGTAAATAAAGTAAATCAAAAAAGAGTTGGGGATCCACCCCATATATTTTGCAGATGAAGTGTAGTCTTATTGGCTTAAATCAAGGTCCAAAAGCTGGGATTGACTGAACGAAAAAAAACTAGCTTTTACAGCAGAGGAAGAGGAAGGGCGTGTTTTGTAGGAAGGAAGTGGCATGAGGTCATCTGTGGGTGCCGGTAATGATGTCACCAGCAGGGACCAGAAGTGAGGTCAGGAACAGGTGGAAGTGGTCGCTTTAGGTGGTCTTTTCCTTGGAAGTTCTGTAGGAGGGGAGAAGAGACATTAATACTCAACACCATTCCCTGGTCTTGTGCCCCAATTTGAACCCTGTGTGTGACATCTGTTTGAAATAAATTGGCATATTGAGTTCTCAGGTGCTACGGTTAAGTTACTTGAGAATTTTATATACAGTGTGACACCTACTGTCTCAGCCTTAGTGCTGTGGCATTCGTAGCTTTCTATTTTATTCTTTTGCTCTTTTGTATTTTCCTTCCTTTGAAATTAGAAGCTGCTGAAAACCTACAAAACTGAATCTCAAATTGGTTAACTGGCAGAAGACAAAGAGTGCAAATAAGAGGAGAATGCTCCACATGGAGTGAGGTCATCAGTGGAAATCCCTGGGAGTCTGTCCTTTTTCTGATTTACTGTACATTAAACACATAGATTTCAGTATAGTTGTTGAACTTGTGAAATTATTAGAATATACTAAAATTGGAAGAATAACAGACACTGAGGAGGTAGCAAAACAATTCAAGAAGACTTGAGCAAGTTTCTGACCTGGATAAATACTTGGAAATTGCAGTATAACATAGGAAAGACTTCATCTGGTGTACTGTGTGCAGTTCTGGTCACCACAGTTCAAGAAATAAATAGCTACACTTGACGCCATGCAGAAGAGAGCATCCAAGTGATTCTTAGGACTTAAGGACATTGGCAGAATTGAACCTGTTTTGTCTTCAGCAGGGGAGACTCTCTCAGATCTTCAAAATCCTCAAAGGCATTGATAAAGTAGATTTAGTTAAATTCTTTCAACTTAAGGATAAATCACATACTCAAGGACAGTGGTGGCAATTAAGGGGATGTGCATTTAGGACCTGGAAAAACTTCTTTAGTGTTAGAGTTATTTGAATCTGGATATGTGTAGTTGAAGAAGAAACCTTTCAGAAGTATCCAGATGAGATATTTGGACAGCTTAGCTATTAGCTAAACAAGTGGGCTTGATGGACTTAATGGTCTCCTCTTGTTTGGGAAATTTCTAAATCTGCATTCTTCTGACCATCTAGTTTTTTCAGTTTTCTTGTTTTGACTTTTTCTTTTCATGTGTAAGATTTTTAAATGTTGACTTTTGACAGACTTTTTGGCTTGCTGCTTATTGTATTATTTAGTGCTCTTTATTTTTCTGCTTCCTTTGTTTTTGAATTTTGGATTTTATAGTTTTTATTATGAAAGTAGTATTTTGAATTATTTAGGTTTGGTAAGGTTGTTTTTAAGGTTTTGGTCTTGCTCATTTTGGGGTTAATTATAACGCCAGGAATTTCAGAATTATATCATTCACAAAATTAATTTACACTTATCCATTTCCAAAAGATTCTTACTATTTTAATACTTATGCATTTATGTATTTTGCCTTCAAATGTGAAGTGCATGAGTGGTTTGCTCCAATAAAACATGAATACAGGGACCGCTTACACCTTACAAATGTGATTGTATGTTGCAATGATTCTAGATTCATAGCGACAACTCATGAAACAATCCCACCGATGTTAGTAGTGTGCAGTGTGTGAACAGAAACTGTAGACAGAGATTTAAAAGAAAATCAGAAACAGTAATGTGAAAAACATGTCCTGACAAAATGAAAAAATATTCAGTGGTTCTTGACATATTGTGCCACTAAAACTTGTGTATTCACTTTTAGATCTTCATTGAATAGAGATGCCCCAGATCAGGCCTGATTGTTCAAATGTCTGACCCTAATTATCCCTTTCTTTGGTCTGAGGTAGGCTGCTTTGCATTTGGTTTTTCACAACTGAAAATCTAAATGTGATTATCTTGTACAACAACAATGAAACAAACACCATACCTTGGTATTTTATTTTACTCTACACACAATTACATCCTACAAAAATAACTGATCAAATTCACAGTGAGTGTAAGTAGCTGCAGAAGGGAAACTTGGCACTGCCACACCCTGATCATTTCAGAGTCAGCATGCCTAGTGTGTGGAGCTTGCATGATCTCAGTGTGTTGGCATGAGATGCCACTTTCTTTCAGTCACTCCAAAAGTGTGCTGTCAAGTTAATTGGTAACTTTAAATTACCCTGGTAAGTGTCTGTGGGAAGCCAGTTCATTACAGTTCAATTAGCATGTTAATTGAATTATTGGGGATGTGCTGTAGTTATAACCAATGAAAGATTTCAAATAACCTTTGTTTGAACACTTGGGTCAAATTCTTTCCAGTCCTCAAAGTGAAGGCACCTTTTAGAATTAATAGGTTCCTTGAAAGGTAATAAATTGTCATTTAATTTTTCAGTCATTGAGCCAGAAAAGGCTATTGTAGCACATGTCCAAATGCTCATTGCTTTTCAGGTCATTCAAATCTAAAACAAACACCTGCAAGGCAAATAAGTTCCACAGACCTATAAGAAAATTTAAGCACAATAGGTTGCAGGTAACACCCCCATATTTTTAAGTCTATTGACATTAAACATAGATAAACCAAAAATAAAATAATGATGTACAAAAAAATGAGTCTAATGTACTGATATGATTTTCCAGGTTACAAGTCAGAGAAGTTAATAATTGTTAAGGAATGGGGTCTTTGTCACATATCACCAAAACTAGGGAAAGGTAAAAAGGAAACATTTAGGCAATATTCTCCACTTTAGACATTATAAAACATTCCAGTGTCCCACACAAGGTTGATTCCTCCCTTGTACCAAAACTATAAGGATTTTAAATCGATCAAGTAGGTGAGAAATGAATGGACGGCTGAAAAAAAGTAAAAAAATGTTACATTATTGCATGTTCAATTTCAATGTGGTGCTTAGTTATTTAATAAGAAGAATATGAAGGACAATTCAAAGTTAGAAAGTGCTTGATTATTCAATTACGTTTATTGAATATTCATTGTTTCCAGATAGAGATGCTTTACTTTATGTGGTATTATTCTTTCTTAATTATCCAGTAAACATATATGACTGTGCGTGTGTGTGTGATTCTGTGTGTGTATATGCAGTTAAATATTTATGTTATAGCCGTTAAGGAGAACTTGTTAGGTAATTCCAATCCAAATCCATAATAACACTAAGAAAGCATAGAAAGAGTAATGGAAACACACCATAGTAGTAAAATAAAGAAAACTTAAGCTTCTCTGGACCTGCACAATGCCAGCCCCCTAAATAACTTATGGCATTGCCAGTCCACATTCCCACAAGAATAGAAACAACAGTACTCTTTACTACCTAGCTTTCCTCGCTCAGGAGCCACACTGATTACACTTCCTTGACTCCTGATTCTAAGTTCCAAAGTAGCGGAGATCAGAAGGAGTTTTTATGAACGCTGCATTTCTGCCCCATAGAACCCTGGAGATCCTAGTAACTGCTGCACTCAAGAATTTGAATCCTGCAGAAGCCTGAAGAACATAAGTGGCAGGGAGTAATGCGTCTGGTGAGGCTCCATACTGCAAACCACTGGTCATTGCAAACAATATTCTCTTATGTAAAGCCCCCTTTGCCTTCCACTATAATATCAATCCCTAAATAATTACATCACAAGATCCTTCCCTGCATAGATAGGCATGTCAGATTTGTGTTCCTTGTCAAGAACCGTTTATAGTAAATTTTATCATGGGAAAAACATCCTTAATGATACAATCTATAACGTGCACAGAATATAAATATGGTGCCATCTCTTTACATTGCCAAGACTTTAAAAATAGCTCCAATGACTTTTAATCTTTTGTTTATTTTACTTTCTTTCCAAACAGTTGGGTTCAGATACATCAAAGTCAGTGCTAGAATGTTTGCTGCCCAAGGTGAAGTTGTAAATGGTGCATTGCTTTGAGTGGAATCATAGCTGCCAGACCTGTACAAAGAAATTTGGAGACAGCAAAGTATTGGGAGTTTGGATACAAAACAGCAAATATGCAATTTGAAAATGTTTAGAGTGGACAGTTGATTACTTATAGTAACATCTATCTCAGAGAAATATGCTCTTGAGTGGTATCCTTTCAGAAAACAAGTAGGAACTGGGCTGTATTAGCAGGCCCTATTCATTGAATGTAATGGTTTTCTAAAGAAAAGGAAAAGCATTTTTTTACACCATCGCATAATCACTTAAACTACGTTTATGACTTCTGTAGGCCTACACTTAAACCTCCAGTTTACAATGATGGTGAAGGTCTAGTTATAAGCTTACTAAGGGAGCTCCATAATATATACATGTCAATTAAATTAATAAAATAAATTGACAAACTTAACATAACCACAAAATTTAATGAAACAGAAGTATAATGATTATCTTTGAATAGAAATCTTTACCCACAACTGTATGTAAATAATGCAATGTAACTATCCAATCAATGCAAGCCCTCAGAGAGTTTTTACCATCAAGAGATGGACTATAAAGCCCTGCTTTAATGTAACAAGAACAAATATCATAGATGGTATCCAACTACAGAGGAAACTATTTTACAAAAATATTAATGAAAACGTATTTGGGAGATGATTAGAATTAGAATTAAATCAGCCATTACTGTAATGGTGTGTTCAAGAACTGCAGTCCAGTTGCTGTTTTGATCAATGAATTTTATTTTCACGTGTCTTCTATGTTACAATTTAAGAACTATTAAATCACCATTATCCATGTTGTTGCTGGTTTTTTTATTGTTGGACTGTGAAGGTCATCAGACATTCAGACCAAACAACACTAGTATGTGAAGATAATATCAAACAATGTAATCGGACAGTCATGTTAAGTTGGAGTGGTCTTAGGTCCATATTGTTTAAAAAAAGTGCCCCACACCCCACCCACAAATTTTGCCATCCTATGAGACTGCCTAGTGAGGACTATGACAATGAAACATCTAATACATATCTGACTAGACATTAAGAGTTCTAAATGATGTGTGACAAAATAAAGGAAACCTCATAGCTTACAAAATTTTGGACACTCTTCTTCCCTGCAAGCAAGATAACCCCAAATGTTTAGAGTTTTTGGGGAGTAGTGGTCAGTGTTGATTCGAAATGGTAATGGAACCTCTCACTACTGACATTACTGGCATAAGAATGAAGGACTGGTGCTCATGCCTTTTCTATGGAAACCTATCCAGTGCAGTTACCATCAGTATCCCAGTACACTCTTAAAGACTAAGGTGCCAAAATGGTTTTTCAGAGTGATGCCACAGAGGACCCATTTTTGGTTCTTAATTTGTAACAGGCTTCATAAATAACCATAAATAGATAACAATTTTGTGAAACACCAATGGATGCCAGATTTTAAAAGCACTCTGACTGCAGACAATTACACGTGCTATGTTCAGGTTTTCTTGACCTGTCAGTATCCTATTAGATGGCCTACTATACCTTAAGAATTCATGTTTTATCCACATACTAGGCACCTTCTCAAAATCTAAAGAACCCTTCCCATAATGAAATAGTCTTTGCCATGCATTAATAGTTTTTGCCATTCATTAATGAACCATTATTTTTAAGAGTGTAGGCCAAGAGTCACTTTCAGTCTTAAAACTAATGCCAAACAACGAGTCTGTATATGCTATTATCTTCTTAAATGTTCAGATATGACTCGTGGTATTAGTTTTAATTGATTCATTTTTATATTTTATTTATTTTTCATTTGGTTTTGAACTTAAGACATTAGTCTGATTTCTTTTGGACTCTTATTCAAAATGTTTCATTATGTTAAACTTATCTTGGGTTCCACCGTATTGGCTCACATTCGTTCATCTGCATTGGTAAGCTTTTATTACAGCATGTGTGAAATCACAACATAGCAGACTTAAGTAATATCTAAAGATTCTTTTTTTTCCAGAAATGGCAATTCAAATTACCTACTTGAAATGTTTTTTAATATATATTTTTAGTCAGAACAAGTAAACCATAATGCTGAAAGGTTTGCTTAGATTTGCCCCATCGACAAAGAGTTTAATTAATGTGTGCCATCTGTCTTGAACACCTGGAAATGCCTAAACAATGAAGAGAATGTTTAACTACAGTTGTTATTTGAAA
This sequence comes from Polypterus senegalus, assembly GCF_016835505.1. Taxonomy (NCBI): domain Eukaryota; kingdom Metazoa; phylum Chordata; class Cladistia; order Polypteriformes; family Polypteridae; genus Polypterus; species Polypterus senegalus. Next base: position 59,078,124 of record NC_053155.1, read on the forward strand.
GGTACTTTTCTGATAAATGATATAAGACCTTTTACTTTCTCTTATTACCAAAAGAGATGAGGTTCCCCCAGTTGTCTTACTAAAAACATTACAACAAGAAAAATATTTCATTTTAATTTAATGACAGTGACTTTTAGTATGTCAAGAGGAATTACTTACAGCCTATTCAGATCTGTACATATATACTGTAGTAAAAGAAAATTATGGATCAAATGTTAAGCAAATCAACAACCAACAACAACATTTATTTATATAGCGCATTTGCATACAAGTGGCGTAGCTCAAAGTGTTTTACAAGATGAAGAAAGAAAAGTTTATAAAAAAATAAAAATATAAAAATGAGATTAGGTAATACTAAGTAACAAAAAATAAAGTAAGATCCAATGGCCAGGAAGACACAAACAAAAAAATAACTTCAGAGGGTTGGAAAAAAAATCAATATCTGCAGGGGTTCCAAGGACATGAGACCACCCAGCCGCCACTAGGCATTCTACTTAACATACAGTGCATCCAGAAAGTATTCACAGCGCATCACTTTTTCCACATTTTGTTATGTTACAGCCTTACTCCAAAATGGATTAAATTATTTTTTTCCTCAGCATTCTACACACAACACCCCATAATGAAAACGTGAAAAAAGTTTACTTGAGATTTTTGCAAATTTATTAAAAATAGAAAAATTGAGAAAGCACATGTACATAAGTATTCACAGCCTTTGCCATAAAGCTCCAAATTGAGCTCAGGTGCATCCTGCTTCCCCTGATCATCCTTGAGGTGTTTCTGCAGCTTCATTGGAGTCCACTTGTGGTAAATTCAGTTGATTGGACATGATTTGGAAAGGCACACACCTGTCTATAGAAGGTCCCACAGTTGACAGTTCATGTCAGAGCACAAACCAAGCATGAAGTCAAACGAATTGTCTGTAGACCTCCGAGACAGGATTGTCTCGAGGCACAAATCTGGGGAAGGTTACAGAAAAATTTCATCTTCTTTGAAGGTCCCAATGAGAACAGTGGCCTCCATCATTCATAAGTGAAAGAAGTTTGAAACCACCAGGACTCTTTCTAGAGCTGGCCGGCCATGTAAACTGAGCGATCGGGGGAGAAGGGCCTTAGTCAGGGAGGTGACCAAGAACCCGATGGTTACTCTGTCAGAGCTCCAGAGGTCCTCTGTGGAGAGAGGGGAACCTTCCAGAAGGGCAATCATCTCTGCAGCAATCCACCAATCAGGCCTGTATGGTAGAGTGGCCAGACGGAAGCCACTCCTTAGTAAAAGACACATGGCAGCCCGCCTGGAGTTTGGCAAAAGGCACCTGAAGACCGTGAGAAACAAAATTCTTTGGTCTGATTAGACAAAGATTGAACTCTTTGGTGTGAATGCCAGGCCTCACCTTTGGAGGAAACCAGGCCCCGCTCATCACCAAACCAATACCATCCCTACAGTGAAGCATGGTGGTGGCAGCATCATGCTGTGGGGATGTTTTTCAGTGGCAGGAACTGGGAGACTAGTCAGGATAAAGGGAAAGATGACTGCAGCAATGTACAGAGACATCCTGGATGAAAACCTGCTCCAGAGCGCTCTTGACCTCAGACTGGAGTGACGGTTCATCTTTCAGCAGGACAACGACCCTAAGCACACAGCCAAGATATCAAAGGAGTGGCTTCAGGACAACTCTGTGAATGTCCTTGAGTGGCCCAGCCAGAGCCCAGACTTGAATCCGATTGAACATCTCTGGAGAGATCTTAAAATGGCTGTGCACCGATGCTTCCCATCCAACCTGATGGAGCTTGAGAGGTGCTGCAAAGACGAATTGGCGAAACTGGCCAAGGATAGGTGTGCCAAGCTTGTGGCATCATATTCAAAAAGACTTGAGGCTGTAATTGCTGCCAAAGGTATATCGACAAAGTATTGAGCAAAGGCTGTGAATACTTATGTACATGTGATTTCTCAGTTTTTGTATTTTTAATAAATTTGCAAAAACCTCAAGTAAACTTTTTTCACATTGTCATTCTGGGGTGTTATGTGTAGAATTCTGATGACAGAAATGAATTTAATCCATTTTGGAATAAGGCTGTAACATATAACAAAATGTGGAAAAAGTGATGCGCCGTGAATACTTTCCTGATGCACTGTAAATGATCTCAGCGAGGCCTCATGGTTTTCAGGCTTCACGTGGAAGAATTAGATGATGATGTTCATGTGGACCGCATGCCTTTAATCCATCAATGTAGGGACATCATGGTGCTTTGATCAGGTGGAGGTGGCACAGATCGCCACCACAGAAAAACGGAAAATGAACAGCAGAGAATGTAGGGGATAGTACGGATTGTGGAGACATGAAAAAAACAATAATTAAATGTAAATACAGATTCTCAGTTTTACACTAAAATTAAGCTATAAGAAAGCCATGTTAAAATAATGGGTTTTTAGCAGTTTTTTTAAGTGCTTCACCACATTAGCCGGGCAGATTTCTGTCAGTAAGGCATACCAGAACAACAACAACATGCATGTTGTCTTGCCTTTTTTGGCAAATGAGGTCACTTTAAAACTCTTTATTGATATCAAACAGTTTTAGATAAAAAGCCTGTGCATGAAGATATACCACAGACACTCATTCAACATCAAAGTTCATCTTTTATCCTTGATAAACACAACATACTCCTTCTCATGGCTGAAATATTCCTTTTAAACAAATGTTGGCATGAAACTTCTAAAAAAAATGATTGCATGCATTCAAAATGTAGTCTTATTTTGTGTTTTCTACATGCCATTATAGGAAAAAATAACCAAATATCAGTCCATGACTTGTAATAAGGTTGTTTGATCTAAAAGTGACAAATCCTTAAGATTACACCATTTGAAGTCTGCCTTTTATCTCCAGTTTTTAACACCAGGGATGGTTGTTGTCTCTCCATACCCCTTGTTGCATGTGTATAAATTGGGAGCATCCATGTGACAGCATGTGCTAACAGCCTCTTCTCTTTCAGCCCGGACAACAAAGCCTGCTGATGTCATTTCTTGTTTGATTTCAGAGGTTGTGGACAATTTAACGAACAGAAGTTTCAGAACTCGGCAGATCCAAAAGACCATGGAGCTCCAAAAAATCAACAGAAATCAGCCTGGAGAGAGAGAGGTAAGCATCAGACATGGAACTTCTGCATTTTATTTTTGTTTTTTGGACATTTTATTTTGCATATACATTGAACCCTCAACATTCGAATATTTAAGTTTTGTGACTTCATGCATTTGCCTGATTATATTTGTAACCTCATTTTTGCTTGCGCATTGGTAACTGTGCACATTCATGGGCTTCATGGCTATGTGAGTTACAGAAAAAAATGAGAGGTGAGATGCATGCAAGTTTGAGCAGTGGCTAGTATGCTACTCAGTGGTTCACCTGTCTTGTTCACCCTGACATTGTAAACAGCATTTGTGGCATAGTTTCATTTTTTTTCCTGGAAAATCAAGTTTTGGGTTGCAATTATACCCCAAAGCATTTATGCAGCTTAGTGCAAAAATAAAGGTGTTACACAAACTTGATGCCGGAATTTCAGCAGCTGCTGTGGCCACGACCAGTTAAGTAGAGACTTTGAGGTTGCCAATCCCATCATTGATTGCAACCTCAAGGTTAAATGACAGCTTACCTCTGCTATGCTCCCACACTCAAAGACCCTTAAGAATTTCAAGAGGCACCCAAAGCAGATGCTGCTGATCGATTATTTCAAGCTCCTGCAACCTTCACGATCTCCAACACCATCAGCCAGCTGTGAAGGACAGAGCAACCATTTTTTTTTAGATGTTAGGACAAAATGTTCAGAGAATTCTAAACAATGGCTTGTGAGAAAAAATGTTTTGTATGTTATCAGTTTTATTTTGTGTACTGCGCTTTTATGGATTATTTCAAGGTTACTTGTGTGCATTTTGTGAAAAGTGCATTTTAGCAGTGTCGTCAGCGAACTTTTGCATGTGGCAGGACTCCGAGTTGTATTGGAAGTCCGATGTATATAGGCTGAACAGGACTGGAGAAAGTACAGTCCCCTGTGGCGCTCCAGTGTTGCTGACCACAGTGTCAGCCCTGCAGTTCCCTAGACACACATACTGAGATCTGTCTGTAAGACAGTCTACGGTCCATGCTACCAGGTATGAATCTACTCCCATCTCTGTCAGCTTGTCCCTAAGGAGCAGAGTTTGGATGGTGTTGAAGGCGCTAGAGAAGTCCAGAAACATAATTCTTACAGCACCACTGCCTCTGTCCAAGTGGGAGAGGGATCAGTGTAGCATATAGATGATGGCATCCTCCGCTTCCACCTTCTCCTGGTATGTGAACTGTATAGTGTCGAGGGCGTGGCCTCAGGTGGTGAAGCAGCAGCCACTCTATGGTCTTCATCACATGTGACATAAGAGCGACAGGCTGGAAGTCATTCAGCTCACCAGGACGTGATACCTTTGGAAATGGGGTGATGCAAGATGTTTTCCAAAGCCTCAGGACTCTCCCCTGTTCTAGGCTCAGGTTGAAGATGCACTGTAGAGGACTCCCCAGCTCCAACGCACAGGCCTTCAGCAGTTGTGGTGATACTCAATCTGGACCCACTGTTTTGCTGGCATGAATTCTCCTCAGCTCTCTGCTTACCTGGGCTGCTGTAATTGTGGGTGGGGGGAAATTCTCTTCTATGCTGATGGGTGGAGAGTGCAGTACGCTGAGGTGAGAGTGGGTTAGGCTGGTCAAACCTGTTAAAGAAGTTGTTCATCAGGTTTGCTCTCTCCACATCTCTCTCGATGGTGGCACCCCGCTTCGAGCTGCAGCCAGTGATGATCTTCATCCCATCCCACACTTCCTTCATGATGTTATTCTGCAATTTCTGCTCCAGCTTTCTCCTGTACTGCTCCTTCGCCTCCCTGAGCTGGACTCTGAGTTCCTTATGCATGCGAACTAAACAAACAAACTATTCAAACTAAATTTAATACTTTGTAAACTATACAAACTAAAGAAGGGTCCCTCTTGTTTAATTATTACATCATGTAATGGAAAAATTAACTGCAGAAAAATGAAGGATGTAAAAGGAGGAAGGAAGAATACTGTTCAAGACTGTAAAGCATGAGTCTGGCGGGTTAGTAATCAAAGTTTGTGAAAAGTATGAGTCTTCAGTTGTTTAGTATATATTATAGTTTAGTATGTGCTAACTAAACGCTAGACATGTATAATCCATTTTAATTAAAAGGATCAGTTAAATCGTTAAATGCTGCAGTTAAAGAGTTTTGTTCTTCATTTGATAAAAGTAACAATTTAATTTAGTATTACCTAAAACACTTCTATTAGTTACTCTTATGTAACAAGACTTTAACAAAAGCTTAATTTAGGTTTAATAACACAATACATTAATAAAGTGGTTATTTATCACTGTGCAATGTGGCATACTAAAATAACTTCACTTCGCAATGGCCAAGATGGTTTAAGTAGGACATGATATGTCTCGGAATATTGCATACTTCAGTGAATCCTTAATTAATGCTTAATAAGGCCAAATGAAGCTTTCATATTTACAAGGAATTTTACCTGCATAATTCCAGCTCTTGATATGCCTCACTGCATGGTGAATAACCACTTTGCAGATGCATTGTAAAGCTTATTAAGGCCATAAAAAGCCTTTGTTAAGGTCTTATTAAATAACTATATTTGGTACCAGCTGCATTATACGCAATGCCTTAACTTAAGTGTTACCATTTTTTTCCTATAGCCTGATTTTCCATTGGCTTGAGTGACATCTCCCAGGCAGAGAAGTTGTTTTCCATCCAGTTCTCTCCATCTGACACACCTCCCAGCTTCATATCAGTTATATTCTAATAGGACTACACATTTGCTACCATTCTGAGTAACTACTGACACAAAGATGGGGTCACATGTGTAGAAATCAAAAAGACTTTGCCAAACCATTGGCAATAGAAAGTAGGATTCTGGAATGAAGTGTTTACCTCCAACTTCTGAACTGTAAAGGGAGCCATGAACAGTAATCTGTTGTGGACCACCAGGCTGGCACTCCACCTGAATCCGACACAGACAGGTGTGGGACGCAAATTCAAGGCACGCACAATTTTTATTTTTTACCTTGTGGGAAACGCCTTCCCCCATTTCCCACAAGTTCAGCACAGTTTCCAGCACAATCCACAATACTCTTCCTTCTCTTTCTCTCTTTCTTTCTCCTCCACTTCTCTGGTCAAGCTTCGTTCTCCTCTTCCCGATTTTGGCTCCTTGAATAGTGGCTGTTAGCTCCTTTTATACTGCACCTGGAAGTGCTCCAGGTGCTTGATGACCTAGTTTCCAGCAGCACTCCCAGGTGTGGAGGAAGAACTGCCCAAAAGGGCTCAGCAGATCCTGCTGCAGCGCCCCCTGGTGGTGCTCATGGATCCCAACAGGGATGCACCAAACTCCAACTCCCACAAAGTCCTGCAGAAGTCACAGACACCGCTGCAACCCAGGGAGGCTGCCATCTAGTGTCCCGGGGAGATAAAGTTCTAGCCACGTTTGCTGCCCCGGTCCTTCCAGTGTGGAGGTGTCCCGGCCTCATGCTACACTGTGAAATTCTGATAAATTCTAAAGACAACTGTCATTAAGCAGGACAGATGCTGAAGGAATAATTATTAGAGTGAGGAGTCATGAAAGAAGAACTGAAAGGAAGTTGTAAAAAGGCAGATCCATCCATAATCTAGTTAGTTGTATGCATTGTTTAAGGAATTGTCAAAAAATGCACATTTTCTGCTATTGATAGGTAGATATATAGCTAAAAATCCTTTGACCTTGATACTTTTTTTATCTACAACATGAAAAAACATAATAACAATTTGCTAATTAGAGAGATTCACTTCATATCTTGTGAGGAAAAAATGGGTTTACTACTGTTATCTGATCAGACAGTCTTAGCAGGTGGATCGTTTAATCTTCAATGAACAAAGGAAATCTAACTGAGCTACAGTGAAGCTGCACGGCTGCCTCGAATTCCTAAGTTAATGTCTCTCACAAGAATCAGTCTTATGAGTAGGACTTCAGAGCACCACAGAGGGCATTTGTTCTTTTGTTTTATTTAAGCACCTTCACTTCAAAAGGGCTGTGAGAGATGAGTTTAATCCATTGGTTAGCCAAGGGCTTTGACTAAATCCATATCTGGGTCAGTGAATAGTGTAACTAAAAGTGAGAAAATACTTGCAGATCTCCCCAAAATACAATGGAATGAAAAAGCAAATCATTTCAGATGAAACAAGAAAACAAGTCTAGAAACCGTGCCTGATGCAGGTTCCCACTTTCCATGTTAATAGCTCCCATAACTTTAAGACAATTTTAAAGAGTTTCCCTTTTATTGTGTAAAAAAATCCCCACTGGAATAGCTGCAGATACATAGATATTTAAAAAATTAGAGAAGAATTCATGTAGTACATGAATTTAATTTCAAATTTAGAATGTCCTTAATGCAGAATACATTTTTAAGAAACAAATACTTTGTAACTGCTGTGTTGCAAGAAAAACACACTTCATTTGCAGAGTTAATTCACATTAACAAATATTATGGCTTGTCAGCTAGTCAAGTGCAGAAGAGTTTCTCACTTCAAAGCAGATACTTCAAGCCAGTTCCCTCAAGTGATGTCAGGGATAAATAAAAAGGACCTGAGCATGAAGATGAGTGGGGTCCTAGAAACCTGGAGAAGACTAAGAGCTACAGAACAGCTGAGCAAAACGTAAGGGAAAAAGAAAGAGACTGGGAGGTGCAAAAAGGAGAAGAAAAGGCTGCTGCAAAGTTGGAGAAATAAAACAGGCCTATTATTTTAGTGGTGTCCTCAAGTCAGAACAGCAATGTGGTGTAGGGATGTTTAATAGTATGGGACTGCCAGAAAGGATCATAAAAGTGCACTTGCAATCTGTAACCTGCAAAACTAAGTGTGCTGTATCTCTCATTACAGTGATCATCACAATTCATAGAATGTATCTTGAATAGAAATCGGAAATCTATTGTCATTAATATACACTTTTTCAAATAGTTTTTCAAATCAAAATTTTCTTTAAGTTTAAGAAATATATAGCATTTTGATTTAAAGATTAATTATTACACTTTTAGTGTTGATATGTGAAATTATTTCATGTCCATTGTTCGTGGAAAAAGTGATAAGCTTAAACTACCACTGTACTGACCACAGAAAACCATTTTTCTTTAAAGCTTATCTAATATATATTGTGGAAACTGGCCCAGACACAGACATGCAGGCACGTTCATGTCACCCACAAACACGTTTATTTACAATATTTACAGACTTAAAGTGCACCACAAAACCCCTAAAGTCCTGGCCACACAATGCCTTTCTCTTCAGACCGCCTCCTTCTCTCTTCTCCAGCTCAGTCCACTCCACTCCCGACTGCCTCGAATGAAGGGAGGCGGTCCCTTTTATTATCACCCAGATGTGCTCCAGGTGGGTTCCGGCAATCACCCGCCGACACGCCCCTGTGTGGCAGAAGTGCCAGGTGCATCCCCGGAAGCACTCCGGGTGTCCCTGCTCTTCTTCCCCCAGCACTTCCTGGTGTGGCGGAAGTGCTGAGGTCCAGGGCTCCAAAGGCATGGGGGCGCCCCCTGGCGGTGACCACGGGCCCCTACAGGGTGGAGCTTCAAAGCTCTGTACCCGTGGCCCCCAAAGCAACCAGGGTGGCGGCCCCCACGTGATCCAAGGCGGGCGCACGCCCTCGCCTCTGGCACCTCACTGACTGACTCATCACTAATTCTCCAACTTCCCATGTAGGTAGAAGGCTGAAATTTGGCAGGCTCATTCCTTACAGCTTACTTACAAAAAAAGTTAAGTAGGTTTCATTCAGAAATTCTATGTATAACAGTCATAATGGTCGACAACGTTCGCCATGTTGAACTTTCTTATTTATGGCCCCATCTTCACGAAATTTGGTAGGCGGCTCCCCTGCGTTAACCGAAACCAATGTACGTACGTATTTCGGTGGTATGACACCACTGTCGGCCACCGTATTGCACTTTCCAACATTATTACTTATGGACCCATCTTCAAGAAATTTGGTACACGGGTTCCCAACGCTAACTGAATCCTACTTACGTACATATATACGTCCATAGCCTGCAGCTCGGTCACCGTGTGAGGCGGCGCTGGTCCCCATCCCAACGCCTCCCACGTTGTTGGCTGCCTGCCTATATAAGGCCGTCCGTCGCTCCGGTCTCTACATTCCCTTCCTTGCTTCGCCACGGGATTCACGTCTACCTGCTGATAACTACAGCCTTTTTATTTAATCCACGGCTTCTCTGCTATTTTATTGTTCGTTTATTACGATTATAGTTATTCTGTAGGTATTTTAGACTTACTTTACATTGTTCAGGTACCCATTTCCTTTATCATTCCAACTGTACCCCCATTAACATGTCTATCGAGGTGATCACCATCGATCAAAGAACTGTCACTTACCAAGTGGTTTCCATGCCCGGAGATGGTACCTAACTTTTCCATTCTCTTTGTTACATATTACACGGCCATATCAGGCTCACTCTTGATATCCGGAGGAACATTGTGTCTTATTTATTGAATGACTGGGACAGGTTCAAGGTGTGGACTGATGACGGTACAGGAGATAATTATACTACACAGGAGCTCTATAAGAGTGAAATGCTTAAGCCCTTCACCTATGGTTCTGCATGTGAGTTGATGGCTGCCGCTGAATTGTGCGGTTGTTGCTTTCAAGTGTACCGAAATGGTCAAATATTTTACACCTTTGGACAACCGCCAATGCCTCTTAAACATCTTAGATTCACAGGTGACGATTTGAGTAGTGGACACTTTGATGTTTATGAATGTTTCAACTCTCAAAAGCTAGATTTGAAGTTATCGATGAAACTGGCTGTGTGCTTACAACGCTTGACAGAGGCCGAATGTCACTTGAACACAAGTCCTGCAAATACTGTCGTAATTGAAACAAACCATGAAACTCAAACCGATTATGACAGCAGCAGTCCAAGCTATGAGATTTCAGACAAGATTACTTTTTACATGGCCAACTGTACATTGCATGCTCAAGAGTAAGCTCAGCGCACAGCTTGGTCATATTATAACCAGTGGGCCAATGACAATGTGGTATACAAAGAAATCCTTAACAGATAGTTATTGGTATATTTTCCCTCAGTTTAAAAAGGTTTAATTTTCTTCTTATTCAAAATTTTAAGGCAGTATTTCGCCCCTGCGAAGCGTGGGTATTTTGCTAGTATATATACAGTATATATAGTATAGTGGGCTCCACTGAGTTCACCTGTGGTAAATTCAATTGATTGCACATGCTTAGAAAATGCACACATCTGTCTATATGAGGTCCTATAGTTGACAATTTGTATCAGAGCAAAAATCAAACCATGAAGTTGAAGGACTTGCCTGCAGTGCATATAGAAAGGTTTGTGTTCATTCAGAGATCGGAGGAAGGCTACATTAAATTTCTGCAACGTTAAAAGAGAGCAAGGTGGCCTCCATAATTCCTAAATGGAAGATGTTTGGAAAAGCCACAACTCTTCCTAGAGCTGTCCATCTAGCCAGACTAAGTAATTGGGGGACAAGGGTCTTGGTGAGAAAGGTGACCAGGAACCCAATGGTCACTTTGGCCTGAGCAGGGGGAAATGTGTGGAAATCGGAGAAACTTCCAGAAGGATAACTATCAATGTAACAATCCACCGATCTGGGCCTAATAACAAAGGTGAGACCAAATCCCCTTCTCAGTAAAAGACACATTGAGGCCTACTTGGTGTTTGCAAGATGTCACCTTAAAGGCTCTCAAACTGTGATAAACAAGACTCTTTAGTCTGATGAAATCAAGACTAGTATCATGTCTGGAGGAAACTAGGTACCACTCATTACTTGTGCATCACACAGTAGGGATGTTTTTAGGTAGCAGTGACTGGGAGACTAGAAAGAGTTGAGGGAAAGCAGAATGGAGCAAAGTAAAAGATATCCTTCATGAAAACCTGCTCCAGAGTGCTCTGGACATCAGACTGGGTCCAAGCTTCACCTTCCAATCGGACAATGACTGAAAGCACAAAGCAAAGACCTGAAAATAGTGGTCCACCGTCTCTCTCCATCTAGCCTTACAAACTTTAGAGAGTCTGCAACAGAGAATGGTTTTAAATCACCAAATGCAAGTGGTACAAAGCTTCTTGTGTCATACCCAAGAAGACTGCAGGGTGTAATCACTATCAAATGTGGCTGGGTACTTGTGGCCCGTGATATTTGATTTTTTTATTTGTAATAAAACTAAAATGTTCAATAATCCTGTTTTTGCTTTTTCATTCTGGGGTATTAAGTGTTGCTTGATGCGGGCAGAAAATGAATTGAAATAATTTTAGCGCACCAGAGCAAAATGTGAAACAAGTGGAAGGATCTGAATACTCAGATACTGTATATGGAATTCATAATGTATACATTTTCTAATATGGTTTTGCTATCATGAAAACTAAATGTAAAAGATTCTGCAAAGTAATGAGAAGTCAAGCAAAAGGACACCTTTTATTGGCTAACTAAAAAGATTGCAATATGCAAGCTTTCGAGGCAACTCAGGCCTCTTCTTCAGGTAAGATATAATACAGAATCTGGAATACAATGTGTTTATATAGACACCAGGACAGATAACAACATTGGTAAATCTTTAAGTGAGACATCTTAAATGTAAAAAATAATAGACCTCTCCAGGCTAAGATTCATTAAGCAAGAGAGGAGAACAATGTATGGTCAAGATCTTTGGATAAGATAACTGTCCAACAAAGGCTTGTGAAGTTTCTGATGAGTTTTCCAATGCAATGTGGGTCTGTAGTCAGGTTGTCTGTGTCTGTCCGAAAGATACAAACAGTCCTCATATCTGGCCATAAAATTCTTGTCTCTATTCAAACCATGTTGTAACATATTAATTTTTATCATGAGTTTAACTTCCCATTCTTTTCTCTCTTGCAGTTTTCTGAAGTTGCCCATAAGCACTGTGACTTTAAAGACCCTCTCACAGTGTCCAGTGGGCCGCTACAGGAACATCTCTGTTGCCACGTTTAATGTGAAACCTGTGTAAATTCATTCATTCTAGCAGAGTTTTTGTCCAGTTTCTCCCACATAGAGTGCAGTGTCAGGACATTTCATGCAGAGAATGAGGTAGGCCACATTAGATGATCTGCAGGATTTATCCGAAGTAAGAAAGAGGTCAGCTGAAGAAAATATGGCAAATGGCCTGACTAAAAGGTGATTTTGTATTTTTATACCGCTTATATTTACAAAATCTGGTAATGATGACATTCAATATGTTACTAATGATATAGTAAATTGAATTTTCTTTCGCTTTTTATGTCTCAGAAAGTGAGAATTATTGAAAATACAAGCTTCAGATTAAAATGGTTCAGGGAATCTGTACCAGACTCAGAATGTACTAAACTCAGCTCATATGAGACAAAATGTAAGCTACTGTTTAATATTTAATACTCATAAATTAAATTACAAATATTCATGCCCTGTCCAGTGTTTTTTCCTGCCTTTTGCCCATTACTGCTGTGATAAACTGTAACTCTAAATTGATTAACACTTATTTGAGAATGTTATCCTTTTATTTTTGTTCAAAAGCAATGGTTATTATATTTATTCATACCATTATATATATATGCAGTATACAGTAATTGTATCTATATCCTTCAGTATATAACAATATACCACAAAAATGAATATTACATGGAATGTACCTACTGTACTAAAAATAATTTAAACCTTATCATCAGATATAACTTCTGAACACAATGATAAGCCATTTTTAGAAATGCACTTTGGTTGCTTTGCTCTTCTTCCTTAAATAAGCACTGAAATCTCAGCAATGTTTCGGCCATCAGTGTATTAACAGTACGTTAATTAGACAATTAGAAGTTGCAAGAAGCTTTCAAGCCAGTAATTGGGTTGATCGCCTAAAGCAGTGTGGCAGATGTGATTTCGAAGCTCTGTTATATTCACATTTCAGTTCACTGACTGGCTAATCTTTTCAGGCAGAAAAGAAACTAAAAGTGACTATATAGATAAGGAAATGTAACTATGCATCCCTGCTTTTTCTTGATTTGCATTAAGGATCAGTTCCTGCACGTTTGATTGTTTCTGTATTACTTTTGTCAGCTTGTATATGCTTTCTTTCAGTAAAGTTAATTTTATTTTAGTTTAGATTAGATTAAGTTAATAGTTTGTCAAGGTCTTGTTTTTTTATTCTTCTCTTTTCTCGTGTTCCTTTACAATACTGTAATTTATGTTTATTATTGTAGTCAATTGGTAACTCAACTGTTGTTCAGTTTGCAGTTCTATTTGCTGTATATCAACAGAATTTGTGCTCACACTCATGTCTCGTTTATCTAGATAATAAAAAGAATTTGGGATTATGGTAATACATAATTTATGCAACATTAAATATTTAACAAAAAAATGCAGGCACACAACAATTAATAAAAACAACTTCATGGAAATCTGGGTGTAAGGACCCACCATTGCCATCCCAATGTAATCTCAATGCTGTGAGATCTTTAACTCATAAACCTGAAACTGCCTACCATCTCAGTTGATATGCTGTTAAATAAAACAAAACCCTGTTTTGTCTGCAGGTAGGGTGGCAGAGTGACTCAGAAACTGGACACTTCTGCCTTTCCCATCTCTGACCCCGTCACTTAACCTGCTTATATGTCAGTTGTAAAAAATGCATGTAAACACTGGCACTTGTGATGTACAGTACATTGTTTTTGTGCATGTGTGCTTGCATTTGAGAAAGGCTCATGCATGGTTTTTCTACTTTACACAAAATGCTAGCAGGTTAGACTACAGCCCACCTACCATGACATACAGTATTTTGGATTAAGTGATTTCAGTAATTAGGGGGGTGGCATTTTGCTTATTTTTGTCAGGAGCAATTTAATGTGCAGGATTCCTTTACTATTTCTTTATTATTTTCAGGCACACTAAATATGTGTTAAGTTCTGTAAGGGGATAAGACTAAGACCAATGCATTACTCTGGTGGGAAAATATGCACAATACAAAAGGTAAAAAAAACTGAAAAAAAAAAAGAATTATACTGGGAATCTGTGTACCTTTAACATATGGGGTTAAACTGGTCAGTTGAGACTACAGTAAACATGGCTCTCTGCTACATCTTGCAGCATTTAGACACCTACTACTTCGGCTAAGAGCTGCATTTTATACAAGAGTTTCTTCATAGCAAACTTCTCAGCATGTATGTGGATTATGCTACATGTCTCTGGATCTCTGACTGTCTAAGGAACAGACATCAGACAATGATGTTGGGCGAATATCAGTCAGGGCTCCTGACCTTGAGCACGGATCCCCTCAGTTCTCTTCTTTTCTCTCTGTACACCTCCAGTGACCCGTCTGCTAAACCGCTCTGACTGGCCTGACCACATATGGGGAGGGTGAGGTGCCATATGAGAGGGAGTTGGGTTGGTGCACCCTCAACAATCCTGAATTCCCTGAAAACAGTGGGAATGATTGTAGATTTTAGGAGATACTCCTCTCCTCCTACACCCCTACATATAAATGGTGTCACTGTCAACAGGGTGGAAAACATTAACTTTCTTGGACCAACTATCACTCACAGTCTAAACTGAACAGATGTTTTCACTCAATTAGCTTATAAAGTTTAACCCATCACAATCAGAGCTGGTACAGTTTTATAGAGATGTTATTAAAAGCGTCCTCACTTTCTTCATAGCAGTCTGCTCACTCGAAAAATAAACTGCAGTGTGCTATTTGGATTGCAAAAAAGATTGTGGGCTTGAAACTGGACTCCACTGTATATGCCGGGTCAGGAAAATGTGCTAGAAATATTAAAGACTACACTCACTTCTTTCAGTTATTCCCATCAAGGAAACATTACCAGTCACTAAAGGCGAGAACTACTGGACCTTGAAACAGTTTCTTTCCAACTGCAGTCACTCTCATTCATTTTGGTCTCCTCCATCCAATCTAAAGTATGTTTCTTTTGTGTTTATTATATAAGGAAGTACTTGATATGTTACAGGTAGTACTGTAATTCTACTTTCCTATATTGTTCTACATATTTGACTTTTTGTGCAATGTACTTTTCATTACTACTGTATATAAACTAATGGTGTCATGTCATGCATTGTATATTCTGCTGTTTCACTGTATTTACGTTTTTATGTGTATGGATGTAACACTAAGAGAACTTCCTAACAACTATATTACCTGGCAATAAAGTTCAAGTTCAAGTTATAGACCCCCACTGAAGGTATATCAGTGTAAGGTATAATTCAAGGAGCTTAGTGGACGTCTGGAATGAGCTTCTTGGTGACACCAAGCTGGAAATTCTTTATCGAAGGCTTTGAAATGCATTACAGCTGGCTACAGAGCACTTAACAAACTCACTTTAAACAAAAACAAACACACAATTTTTGTTACATAATTTAGACGTTCTTGAAGTCGTGTTATGCTTAAAGCAAGAACATTGTTATTTACAAAGTGACATTTTAAGAACATTCACTAAGAATTTTAAGCGGAATGCTGGTTATCTGGAAAGGACAAAGAAAGTCCCTGGAACTTATTAAAGGAATCCAGCAAAGTGTCACCTCGGCCTTCTTGAAGTATTAGACAAGGTCCTAAGGTCGTTTGTTGTTACGTGTGAACACGTGACCAGAGTTAATGCTGACGACTGCAGATAATTGGAACACTGCATGCAGTAATGCGTCACCTGAAAGTTAAACATTTTCCATTTGGATTAATATGTAACACAGCAAAATTCTGTGACATTGTGTGCTACAGTAGATCAACAAATATGAGTCAATAAAAATATACCACTATACTGTAATTTCAGTAACTGTATAAACAAAGCATACTGTAATTTCTGCTAGACATTTATTCAGCATTTTTCTAAAAGTAACACTAAATATATTAAAGCAGACATTGTTAAGTGACATTCTTTCCAGGAACGAATACTGTAAAGTGGGAAGAGATTGCAAGGCTGGCTGCTGAATGACGTGACTGGGTAACTGAACTGTCAGCTGACATTGCAAAGCCTGTCTTCAGCTAGAACTGACACTTTCTACAGCTAGCACTCAGTGACTTCACTTTAAGAAACGCTGTTGCAATAGACCCTCTCATAAGTTGGGTTAAGTGGCAGTCCAGGATAGCAACCCCTTTCTTTTTAAAGGGAAATTTTTGCTTTCAATAGATTTATAATCATGAAACACCAAGCCTAATCATCACCTCATCTTAAAAGTCAAAATGCGTAGAGGAAAGTGGGCTGCAGTCAACTCTAAAAGCCATATGTAATCTATTTGAGGAAGCTCTTACTGATAACAGCCCTCCAGAATGAAAAGGAAAAAATAATCTGGCACTCGGGTATCATGCAGTGTAAATGACAAAGAGCAAGTTTTTTTTTTTTTTGCAAGGGTTCATTCACAGAATCAGTCGTGCGTAGGAGTAGGAAAGCAGCTGGCAAAATGGCAAGCTTGAAAAGGCACTTTTCCCTTTCTTTGAAGACTAAATATTACAACAGAACCCAACTCAGTTAAGCAAATTGAGAGCAATGCTTCGAAAATTATCTAAATAGAAATAACAGTTTGAATAGAGAGTTTCATAGTTTATACATGACACCTTGCGAAGAATGGTAATCTACATTTATTAATTTGTCTGACGCCTTTATCCAACTTTCAACATTTATGAAACAATTGGTTACATTTCTTTTGATTTTCCAATTGGAGCACAGGCAGGTCAAGTGACTTGATCATGGTTGCACACCATTAGTAGCAGGTTAGGGGTAGGGAAAGGGTTAGGCATTAGGGTTAGTCACAAGCATTAACCACTACACCACACTGCCTGCGCATAATAAATATTTGACATTTAACACCTCTTGCACCTTTCCTCAGTATCAGTGTGTGTCTGAGCCTCCCTTGCCTGGCACTAGCACTCTCAAAATCATATTCATGAAGCCTACTTTTCAGACTGTCATCTCAAGTTGCCTTGCTCATTTTCTCTCTGCTTTTTTGGTAGATGGACCCGCATAACCCACTGTGAAAACATCATTTGTATTCTTGCGAGTACTTCTTGTCTTTGAAGGAGATTCTTGGCCTACCTCCTACACTTTGACTCCTGTTAGTATGCCCCAGACTCTTTTGCCCAGTACTTCCACTGTTGTTTGTGTCACTAAAGCCAAACTGACTAATCAGTCCAAAGTCGAACTGACCAATCAGATTGCTCAGAGGTACTAGGGACACATACAAAGACAGCAGTGTTTTGTTATATATTGTAATAGAGTAACAAAGTTAAGAAAAGGTCCGGTTTGCATACTTTAGAATTATATTAATGGATTGTAACTGAGTTCTGAAAAAATTCTGAGCAGATCCTCTTATTGAAAATGAAATTTTTTGCAATATGAGAATTCACAGAACACCACTTTCCCATTGTGTTATGGAATGTGGATTGGGATTCTTCCAGTTGAGCAAAATAAGTCTCTGTGCAAGTAGTGTGGTGTAGGATATTACAACTGCTTTTTCCTACAGTATGCTAGTCCTATCTAGTATAACTTGATATTCTGTAGTTAAGGGGTGTCACTCAAGCTCATTGAATGATCTCCTGGTGGCTCTGTCAAGGTATGTAATAACCCGTTGGGACAAGAGGGGGCACTATCGCTAACACTGTTGTCTCCTTCTGTCTCTGCAGCATCGAGAAACCACCCAATGATGGCACCTGACTCTGTCCCTCCTGGTACCCCGTCCATAAGAACCCTGGCTTCATGGAAGGATGTGTACTTTTGGCAAGAAAGACCCACCAGAGAGAGTTCCCAAGCACGTTAACCCTAATCCATGGCTAGAAAACAAGCTTTACGTTCGTACTTTGAGGCCCAAACACAAGGGCTAAAACTCCTCAAGAGCATTTTCCTTTGTTTATTTAATCAAACAGGATGACCTGGTTGGTGCTCCAGATTTTTTTCCAGTAGCCTGTCATTACTGCACTCGGTCACAGGTGTTAGGAATAATTTTTAATCCAAGGCTGTTTGAGAGATGTAAAGTGTAAAGGCACTTACATGTAGAGCCTTTCCAGAACATGTTTTGCTGCAGGCATTTGTTGACAGCGCTTAAAGGTTGCCACTTTAAAATAACCACAGAAATTATCACTGGCACCAGGAAGGGTGTACAAAATTCTTCTCAAGTAGTCAGACAATTTGGGTGAACACAGAAAATGGCAGTTAAACTGTTAGAGAGAAGAAGGGAGGGACAGGGAATGAGAGGTGAAAGGGAAATTAGGGGAATGTTATTGAAAGTCATTTCAGTGTTGGCAGCAGAGCAGTTTAAATATAAATGAAAGAGAAACATCTCTCTATGAGGGAAAACAGTTCAAAACAAGTTGAGTTTCTACCACAGTTTCATTGTGTACATACAGTATTCATGAAGCACAGAGGCTAGCTCTAAAGAATAACATCTTTTGTCATCACATAGATTGCCAAATGAGAAAATAAATCAATGGACTCAAAGGTATGTGGGATAGGAAATTTCACAAATGCAACTTTATTAATCAAAAATCACCTGCCAAGTTGTATGTCTCATTATGTGTCTTCTGTATTCCTCTAAGATTTCTATGGCTGATTACTAAGGAAGAACAAAATCACAGCAAGGACACTCCCAGCAAAGTGAGACTGACCAACTTCTTTTTCAAGGCTCCCCATCAGGTGTTTCATATGATCTCTGTTCATGCAGTAAACCACAATGGAGTAATGACATTCAGATTATTTTTTCTGTATGGCTCTATACAGAGAAGGATAACGTGGCTGCTCCGAGGTAAGACTTTCGAAGGGAAGTGTCAGAATGCACTTGAATTAAAATAAGCATTGGTGTTCTTGGCAGGAAATGCTTATTTGTATGTTCAGGATTCTTGCAGTACCTAACTGGGAGGTGTAAGTTTGTAACGGCTGACGCTTTACCCAGACCGGCCACTATACTACCAAGACTATTCCTTGGATAACCTGAGGCTTCTTGGTCTAGTAACAAGCCATACTCCTTACAAGTAACCAGCAAACAGTAGACAGGAATGTAAAATCAAACACGGATATATTGTAAATGAAAAGACAAACAAATCTTCAATAATGTAAATATGTGTACACAAAACACCACTATCCCAATGATACCAGTGACTAATTATTATATAAAACACAAATATACAAATATGCTCCTCTTTTTTTAAATACGGAATGTCCCGGATGTATCTGGTGAGTTTAACAGGCTGTTTCTGTCTCAGGGCTGCGGTCTCTCTTCATCAGCCTTCCCCTTTTCACTTATGGGGAAAACATTTAAGGATGCACATATATACAGGATAGTAAATGGGACAATGAAAACAAAATGCAGCTCAACACAGACATAAAACAAATACTTATTATGTATCACCGCTACAAGTTCATGTTCTGATCAAGTCACAAGCAATCAATCAAACAATGGCTGATCTATCTTGATTGGCATCAAATCATTATGGCACCCTTTGACATTGTCATCATCTGACAAAAAGCAGCAGTATGTCACACGTGTGTGTTTGGGGAATAACCCAAGGGCTTAGGTAAGTGTAATTTACCGCACTAACATGAGGGGGCACTGTCTAATAACACTCGCTCTTCTCCTTCTTCTTCTGCTGAAAGGACGATTGACACCTCTCCCATTCTGATGTCACTTCCAGGGTCAGACCACCTGGGCCCGCCCCTTCCTCCCAGAATTCCTTATAAAGGGGGCCGACACCATCTTGGAGGCAGAACGTCTTGACAATTTACATCTCATCATTTGCGTAGTACCACATGTTTTCTTTTTGCATCTTTTGCGTACATTAATATAAGGGGTTTGCCTTTAGTGCCCCAGACCCTTTATCTTGTGCCTTTTGTCTCCTTACAGGATTTAAACATTCGGTGAACTGAAACTGCCTGCTACCTATGAAAATATATTGGCTATGCACTCCTTATAAGCCACAATAACATGGAAAGTACTTGCTGACTACACCCACTGCATGACTCATACAAGATTTTAGGGCTCTCTCAATAGCAGCACTAACCACCATGCAACTAGATGTCCACTGGACAACTGAAAATATGCTTTTCTAAATAAATGTTCCTTCTGCAGCAGTACTCTACACTTCTTACAGTCAGGGATATCATACTGCTAGCTTCTTTTCCATGAAGGGAAAGACGCTCAGGTACAGCTTCTTTGGTGGCTTTTTCAAATTTAGAGTTCTGAGATGGTTCTTCACTGTGTTAAGTGAAGATCAAGAAGCCTTTGGTTTGTTTCTAAACAGATTAATGTCTTCTGCTTGATATATTCCTGATGTTGATCTGTTTTCTTGTTTTGAAGGCATTGTAGTCACCTTTAAGAGAGCAAATAATACTGGACTCTTTGTGCCTCTTTGATGGCTTGTGTTGCATAGCCTTGATGGGAAAAACCTCAACTGGGAAGTGAAAAGGCACCAATAAAAATACAAAAAGTGGTTCTCATTTCAATATCAAGAATAGGGGGCTCTTGCCTTCAAGATCCTTCACTAAACTGAAAAGTTCATATGACACTTAAGCACAAACCAGAGCGTAAATCTGAAAACTCCAGGACAAGCAGCATCACATACAAAAAATGCAATATTTTTCTTGATAAGAAACATATTAAGCATATGATGAAAAGATGTTTAAAAAGACAAATTACTGAGGAAAACATATTACTTATTTTGCCTAACATCTGTTTGGGCTTTGCCTCACTGGTTCTTACAGAAACTTTACTAAAAATGGGTCCTACTCTGGTGTATTACCTTGCCATTATCTGTGTGATTGCTTGATATTCCTAAGAGAAAGCCAATTTCTCTTTTTTTAAAGAACAAACTGAGTGCTTTCATATTAATGCATTCAATTCACTGAGTTTGTGACTTTTTCTACTTCTTTGCATTTTTTTTTATCGTGAAATGTAAACAGCTGAAATTTGCTTTTGTTTTCAGGGCCAGGTTTATTTTGCTTTGAAATATTTTTCATCTGAATTTGTATGTTCAGGCAAAAATTTATATCTTATAAAGTTGTTTAGATTAGAAATAAAAAAGGACAGTTAAAGTCTTTGGGTTATACAATTTGAACATTAAATATTTTAAAATTGTTGCATGGGGTACATGGATATACAGTATATACATGTTTATTTGATACCACCCTCGCTAAAGCTTTATATCCCCTTTATTTTCTTTTCCTGTGTCCTATCTCAGCATTTCTTAAGTTGCCTAAGATACATAAACAAAAAATATGCATTACATTTTATGTAAAAATTACAACAGTAACTACATGTTGAAGGGTAATCCTGGTATTTGCCAGTATTTGAAGTAATAACAGTGTAAATTTCTTGCTTAAGGGAATAGGAAAGACATATTAAGACTACAAGAAATATAGTAATTACATTAGTATACCAGAAGCTTTATATAATACACAGATAATGTGTGGCCTGAATACAGAAGCCGACTAGGGCAGTATGTGTGAAGAAACAGAATTGCATTTGGTGCTAGTGGATCCAAACATAAAATGGAAATTCCATGAAAATGTGGTTTATGAGGGCTGCAAATACAACATATAAGCACAACAATCTGGAATAATCCCACAAGGATACTGGAAATGTGCTATGATATTCACACTTTCTTAAGCCTTTATTCTAAACAAAAACATGTAATTAATTAATAGACTTGTTTTTTTCCAAACCTTTTATTTCAGATAATAAAAGCTGTTCACAAGGTTTAATCCAGGAATTAAGTATGGTCAGGATGTCAGTCCACTTCACTCACAGTCGCTAGCCAATCAGTAGGAAACAGAGTACCTGGGGGATCTCACATGAACATAAGGGAAATGTGTGAAAGCCACAGAATTAGGAATCAGGCTGGAAACCCGCCAGTGACAACTACAGATTCACCAAAAAAAATCCACACTTCAGCCTATTTTAGGAATGTCTCTGTGACCCTGTGACAGTTTTTTCTACCTTGAGGTCAATGCTGCCAGAATAGGTAGGCCCCAAGCAACCCTTAAGTGAACTAAGTGGGTTTCAGAGTTGCATTACATTCTACCTAGTAATTATTAAAAACATAGTAAGTGTGGGTGTGTTTATGAGTGGGCCTTAACATAAATGTGGTGCACCATCCAAGG
Organism: Polypterus senegalus; assembly: GCF_016835505.1. Classification (NCBI taxonomy): domain Eukaryota; kingdom Metazoa; phylum Chordata; class Cladistia; order Polypteriformes; family Polypteridae; genus Polypterus; species Polypterus senegalus. Next base: position 59,100,314 of record NC_053155.1, read on the forward strand.
ATGGTTCTGGTGTTGAGCTCAGTGCTACTAAAACCGACGACAAACTCCATCCAACTATGACCCTGATTTGTGACAATGTATGCATTATCAAGCTGACCCTGCTCCCAGAACAGATGCGAGTGCAGACCAGGTTAAAGCTAGGAAAGGTAATATGACAAAAAAACAAAACAGTTACAAAGAAAGAAAAATGTAGTACAATATTTCAATGTATGCTCCCTGAGCCTTCTTATGGTTCTCTAAAGTCATTTTTATGAATATAATCAATACTCTCCACCTTATCTCCCTGTGTGCCTCCTCCCAAAATTGTGGTCTCATCTTCCTCCTCAACAGGTGAGCTTTTACCGCACATCCACTCCCAACTCTAATCTCACCTAACTGAAGTGTTGGTGCACCTATTAAAGTAATTCCCTGGAATTCTTCTGGTGCCTCTCCAGCCCATCAAAAGACACATATGGGTTAGTAATTTTCCCAAAGAGACGATACACCTCCAAGATGTCTTTGAAGGGACTATATATACTGTGGGATAGATTGTTCTGGCTGGGACAGGGCAAGGTTAATTACCTGGACAGTAGGACCACCCCTTTGGAGGCACAAGAAGGATGGCGAGTATCATCCTGCCTCGGCCAGGAGACTGGCATAAGATCCAGTGCAGAAGTAGATACATTAGTGACCCAGCAGGGTTGAGCCACGGAACAATACCTGGCCAAGACACTAGTGTGATGGAAGGACGGGAGAGACAACCTGTCAAAGCTACCTACATGCTAGGTTGCAGTATCCCTGGGGAATGCTACCATTACAGACACCCAGAAGGCATGCTGGGAACTGTAGTCCCATGGAGCAACCTTGTTGGGTTACATTGGTGCTGCCAGGGGTATACTTTGTGGGGCTTCCAAGTGACCCGGAAGTGCTTCCTATGGGCCCTGCCCTGAGTTGGAATCAGGTGGAAGAGGACAAAGCTCACCTGGAAGAAAAGTGGGTTGTTGTATTGTACTTGTGCAAAATTGTATTATGAAGCCTTTGTAAAGGTAATTATTTGTAATAAAACTTTTATGTAAACCCAGGACTTGTGTCTGTGAGGTTGTGCCTGGTGTTTAGTATGCTACAACACCCCCATAGTGGTCATAACTGCAGCAAAGAATTGCTGCCATTCAGTAGCACTCAAGATGAATAGAGCACCTATACAGCTTGTCACAGCTCAGTCAAGGATATGTCTGTATGGCAAGACACTGGTAAGAAAATGGACCCCAGTTGTAAATTCCCACTGACTTCCTGTTCCCCCTAACTGCATGGATTCTAGTCTACTGATGTGCTATATACCCCAATAAAATAAGATTGCTTTTTGTGCTTTTATACACACAGTATACTGTATCTACGTATATATAAAATAAAGATTCCAGCCTCAAAATGACTGAAATAATTTGGGCAATCTTAAATTTATGAATAGATTCTTCTAGCAACCTTATGTTGGAAAGTGAGGAAGCTGAAAATGAATGAATATATCAAAAGCAAGCCCCTCTTGAGAGGTAACATATGGTGATTTGCTGTTTACAGTGCCAGTGACAGATTTTTTGGATGCTGCTAATACAGATATAATTTGTTCAGAGCTCCTAACTGTAGACAGGCAGAATCTATCAGTCTGCTGGGGGGACTGAGTTTGGCAAACTGCTCATGCATTTTAGCATCACAAGCTTATTTACTTGCTGAAAAATGTGTTTGTTTTACATTACTTTATTTATTTGGTCAAAAGAAGCAGTCATATCTCTATTGCAGTTTCTAATTATGAAATATAACTTTTCTGTTAATTCTAAAATCCAGTACTCAAGTGCGAAGAGGCTTTAAATACCTTTAGACCTGAATTTAGATTCCATTACATTTTGTTTGTTTGTTTTCTGCAGAAGAGATCTTTTCATTGGGGTCTGAGCTTGTGACTTCTGGTTGCTAGGTAACGCCATATTAGATCCACTGTTTGTATTTTTATCAAAACCCCGCTGACTTATCAGAAATTCTTTTTGTGTGCGGTAACACATGTCATCCTATCTGTTACACTTAAAATTGAATATAATTACATTTCCAAATTTTTGTTCTGGTAGATAATTATAATAATTCATTCTATAATAATAATAATGCATTTCATTTATATAGCACCATTCCCCTGCTCAAGGTGCCTAATTCTAATTATATTTATGTTCGTGCCATGATTGAAATTGCTGCCTTTTTACTCCAGAGGTCTGTTTTTATGTTTAAAATCCAGCCTGGGCACTGCCTGTGTTAAGTTTGCACATTCACACTGCATCTGTGCATCTCTGTGAGATTTTTTCCAGTTACTCTGGATTTTCACCTCCAAATTGATCCAGTATGACTGTATGTGAGTGTGTTTATCAGTGTGCCCTGGCATGGACTGGCCCAGTTTTGCCAACAATAACAGTTATTTCTAATGCACATCTTTATACAAAGGATATGGCTCAATGAGTTTGCTAGATGTCAAAGAAAAGGCTTTAAAAAATTGAAAAACAAATTAGAAATTGATAAAAAATATGAACAAATAAATGACATATCAAAAAAACAAGAATACATCAGCACACACTTACATAACATAGATATACAAGTAATAAAGAAAGCAGATTCCTTATATATAGATGTGTTTTTAAGTCAGATGGCTGGACAGGACAGAAAAAATAAAAAAATAAAACCTTCCAGAGCCAAGATAATGGAGAAAGAAAAGGACTCTGAACTGAATAAGCAGGTTAGAAGATGAATTAATGGAGACATTACCTGAATAAGAAAGAAAAAAATTGGGTAGGTTGCAATCACTTTGATAGACAATTGAAAACACCCACAGTAACTGACATGACATGTAATGTGTGTATAGTTTCAGTATAATCATACCAAGGTTAACAAAATGGTGACAGGGCAGATCCAAGCAACTATAGGCCAGTAAGCTTAACAAGCATCACAGGAAAATTAATGGAAGGAATTATTAAGGATAAGATTGAGCAACACATGGCAAGGACAGGAGTTATTCTGAACAGTCAGCATGGGTTCAGAAGAGGGAGGTCGTGTTTTACTAACATGTTGGAATTCTATGAGGAAGCAACAAAAGGATACGATCAAAGTGGAGCTTATGATATTATTTATCTGGACTTTCAGAAAGCATTTGATAAGATGCCACATGAGAGGTTGGGCATCACACTAAAAGAAGTGGGAGTTCAGGGTGATGTTTTTAAATGGGTGCAGAATTGGCTCAAACACAGAAAGCAGAGGGTGATGGTGCGAGGAACCTCATCAGAACTGGCCGATGTTATGAGTGGTGTTCCACAGGGGTCAGTGCTAGGGCCGCTGCTATTTTTATTATATATAAATGACTTAGATAGGAATATAAGTAACAAGCTGGTTAAGTTTGCAGATGATACCAAGATAGGTGGATTAGCAGATAATTTGGAATCCGTTATATCATTACAGAAGGACTTGGATAGCATACAGGCTTGGACAGATTTGTGGCAGATGAAATTTATTGTCAGTAAATGTAAAGTATTACACATAGGAAGTAAAAATATTAGGTTTGAATACACAATGGGCGGTCAGAAAATCGAGATGAGAAGGATTTAGGAGTCATAGTGGACTCCAAGCTATCAACTTCCCAACAGTGTTCAGAAGCCATTAAGAAGGCTAACAGAATGTTAGGTTATATAGCATGATCTGTGGAGTACAAGTCCAAGGAGGTTACGCTTAACCTTTATAATGCACTGGTGAGGCCTCATCTTGAGTACTGTGTGCAGTTTTGGTCTCCAGGCTACAAAAAGGACATAGCAGCACTAGAAAAGGTCCAGAGAAGAGCGACTAGGCTGATTCCAGGTCTACAGGGGTTGAATTATGAGGAAAGATTAAAAGAGCTGAGCCTTTACAGTTTAAGTAAAAGAAGATTAAGAGGTGACATGATTGAAGTGTTTAAAATTATGAAGGGAATTAGTACAGTGGATTGAGACTTGTATTTTAAAATGAGCTCATCAAGAACACGGGGACACAGTTGGAAACTTGTTAAGGGTAAATTTCGCACAAACATTACGAAGTTTTTCTTTACACAAAGAACGATAGACACTTGGAATAAGCTACCAAGTAGTGTGGTAGACAGTAAGACGTTAGGGACTTTCAAAACTCGACTTGATGTTTTCTTAGAGGAAACAAGTGGATAGGACTGGCGAGCTTTGTTGGGCTGAATGGCCTGTTCTCGTCTAGATTGTTCTAATGTTCTAACATGCCGTCCATTCATCCTGCTTCAGAAAAATAGTTTTTTCCAAGTTAGGATAAGGACATGCTATAGCCTCTGTGCACTCTGTCACATCTTTTGCCACTTTCACACAATGATGTCCATGCGTCAACCTAGCAACATGATGCTGAACTTTGGAAAGATCACAGAAAAAAAAAGACCTTTGCATGTACCAGGAGAACATGCAAATTTGTAGGAATTACATACTTGCTCTGAACTAAATAAGGGTCAAATTCTAAAACATGCTGTGGTTTCCGCTCAGTACTCCAGATTATTCCTTGACTTCTGCTTTGCACTCAGTGCTGACAGGATAGGCTCTGGACCTATACTATATTACTATACTTATAGATGGAAGAATATTTCATTTTCTCTTTGTAAAATATAGAAAAATAATAACAAAATCCTTTATTATAAACTTAAATCACAAATAATGAGTGGCCTGTTAATTTGGTACACATGCACTTCCCACAAATATATCTGTTTATGTTGGTGCTAGTTGCAGATGTGAAGAAAATACCATTTAAAGCAGGACACATATGTTTTCAATACTAACAGAAAATAGTCAAAACTAAAAATGCTTGAGCTTGGTAGTCGGTGTCTACTGGTGTTTTCATGTACAACAATTTTAGAAAGGTATCAAGAATTGCTCAATAGATCTCAGTCCCATGGAACAAGTTAAACCTTGGATATAAGTTACCACAGGGCCAATTCCAGAAACACTTTCACAGTCAGAAGTTCTCCACAAAGATTACCAGCAGAGGTGGGTAGAGTAGCCAAAAATTGTACTCAAGTAAGAGTAACGTTACTTCAAAATAATATTACTCAAGAAGCAGTAAAAAGTAGTCATCCAAAAAATTACTCAAGTTAGATTAAAAAAGTATTCGGTGAAAAGACTACTCAAGTACAGTCAACCCTTGACATACGACCGGCCTGACATGCGAACAACTTGATTTACGACCAAAATTTTTGTTTTGATTTACGACTAACATCTTGCGTTACGACACGAGTGCGGTCACGTGTATCCGCTTTTGCGATTGTAAACAAACAGCCGAGAGCGTTCGTAAGCGTCAGTCGGAGCCCAGATGCATGTGTTTGTGGACATAATTTCGGTCAGTGCAGTGATTTATCTATATATATAATTCACTAAGACCATGGCAAGCAAGATGCATAATTGCTAAGGAAGGAAGAGAAGGTAACGAAGGTAAAGAAAGCGATTGTTAAGGGATGTTAGCTAGCGGGCTGGCGCGGCACATGATGATGTCATCAGGCTAAGTAAGCACTGGCTTGCTTTGGAGTGTATTATTACAGCAGTTCACAACACGGCCAGCTTTGAACTGAGTGCTCGACTACTGTCATTATTAACTTGAGAAACAGCGATCACAATCTAAACGAAGAAGGAAATTGTGCGGAAATATGAGAGTGGTGTTTGTGTGACCGATCTCGCTAATATGTACAGCATGTCGAAATCCACCATCTCGACAATTTTACAAAGAAAAGATTTGCATAAGGAGGCTCCTTCTAAACAATAACCACGTTCCATTTCATTCTCCTCCTCCTCCCTTCCTGCAGCCCAAAGATGTCAAATTAAATGGTGAGTACAGTATGAAATTGTTGTTTCTGGTAGACTAGGCACTTTTTATAACTTTTTGGTTAGTATATTAGAAAAATGATTGGTGTTTTGGTAAATTATGTGCATTATACAACCCTTTTTTATTATGAAAAGGTTAAGTAAGTATTGTTGTGGGAGGTTCGGAGCGCATTATGGGTATTTCCATTATTTGAGTTACAACCAGCCCTCGCAAACGAATTGAGTTCGTAAGTCAAGGGTCCACTGTACTGAGTAACTGTGTGAACATAATAAATGATTTATTTTTTAGAAATGTTGTAATAAGACAGAGAAAAATATAAAAATTGTGCAAATTCTGCTATTTCCAAATAATAAAAATAAAAAATGAGCAAAAATAAATAACATCTTTACAAAATAAAGTTGCACAAATAACAGAAAGTTCCAAATCTCAGTTTTTCACAACAAAGCTTTTGAAGCCAGTACCTACAGTACGTAACATGTGTGTTTGAACAGTGTAAACTACTTACAGTGACAAGATATACTGTACACTGACAGTATAATACTGCATATTCACTTGCCCTTCCAATAGCACAGCTGATAGAAAATAACATTAGAATAAGGCAGCTTGTGAACGTACAAGAAGTCTCACTTTACTTTGACTGTCTGTGTCTGTACATGTCTGGTTAAAACGTGTTTGTTCTTCACTCAGTGAAGTGATAGTTAAGCTTCAGCAGGAGTTGGCTCTCATTTTTCATGTATTCTTTCTTTCTCTGTCCTCTGACTGTGAGGAGTTGGTGCCGCTATGCCCCCACAGTTGGTGTGTAGTCATGTGACTGCATGGCTATATCTGATTTGTGAAACAGAGCCATGTGATTATCGTTGCTACGTCTGATTGGTGAAACAGAATCTTGTGATTATTATGGCTACATCTGATAGGTGAAATAGAGTCTTGTGATTATTGTTGCTACGTCTAATTGGTAAAACAGTCATGCAGTAGATCCACTGGTGGCTTCTCTCTGGCAAAAATATAGCGTATCTAATGGAAAAAAGTAACAATTCGAGTGTTGTCCAATGTAGCAGAGTAAGAGTAGCATTTCTTCTTCACAAATGTACTCAAGTAAAAATAAAAAGTATGGTGCAGTAAAACTACTCTTAGAAGTACAATTTTTTAAAAAAGTTACTCAAGTAAATGTAACGGAGTAAATGTAACTCATTACTACCCACCTCTGGTTAACAGACGGCCTTCTAGCAGCTTCAGATGTTCTTCCTCTCCTGAGACCCAATTTACCATTAAAGGACACATGTCCTTCATTAAAAACACCAGGGCCATGTAGGAACCCATTACTGCCACCCACTGGCTTGAAGATCTTTACTAACTTCTTAACTTCTGGGCTTTTTGCAGGCAAACTTTTACAGAATCTCTGTGTTGTTTGCATTTTTCTGTGTGCTTTAAACTTATTTTTCTAGTTACTAGTTTTAATTAATTAATTCCTGTTAGGAGTAGACTTGATCTGTCACTGATAGTACCCACTAGAAAAATCATATAAATTGATATTAAATTTAACAAAGATCATTGCTGACACGAGCTCTGACTCATCTCAACTGCCTTTTGGACAAGCTGCAACCTTGGGAGATGTGACAGGGAGAGAGAAGAGGATCTGAAGGTTACCTTATGTCTACAATACCTGGAAACATCACTCACCCTTATAAACTAAAATGGGGTGTATTAAATATTCCAATAATCAGCTACAAGCATTATGATCTCCATTTCACTCTACCACAGTGTTGGAGTAAGAATAAAAAGAATAAAAAGCAAGAAAGAAGGTGCTCAAAACTGGTTTTCCATGTATCACAATGGGCAATGCATGATCACCTCTACTCCCTATTAGTATTCTGGCATTAGATATTGAGGAGGTGCATCACTATAACTATTTAGGGTCTACATCAATAACATGCTGTACTGGTCTTATAACACAGAGAAACTATACATGGTGTAGTGTGCTGGGCCATTAACATCACTTCAAGAGAGGTCCACCAAATAAATACGCTAATTAAAAGAACAAGGCTCAGTTATGGGGCACACTCGAGACCCACTAGAAGTAGTGGCAGAGGAGAGAATGAAGATAAATTACAATTAAGTATTTCCAATGAATTATTCAGCAAAAATGTCAAGAAATGCTACTGGGGCTCCTTTATACCAGGGCTAATATGTCTTTATAATGCTTCACTGTGACCAAGAATGCTCTTTTATCTTTAGTTTAATCAAAAATGTTCCTTTCCTTTTAGTAATTCTGGTGTTTTCAGAACATTAGAACACAAGAACAATCTAGACGAGATTAGGCCATTCAATCCAACAAAGTTTGCCAGTCCTATCCATTTAATTCTAGTTTTGAAAGTTCCAAAAGCCTTATTGTCTACCACACTACTTGGCAGCTTATTTCAGTTCCTAATGTTTGTGCCAACATTTACCCTTATGATGATTCCAACTGTGTCCCCTTGTTTTACTGAACTCATTTTAAAGTAATACTCTCAATCCTCTGTAATTCCCTTTGTAATTTTACATACTTCAGTCATGTCACCTCTTAGTCTTTTTTGCTTGAACTGAAAATGTTCAGCTCTTTTAATCTTTCTTCCTAATCCAACCTCTATAGCCCTGGAATGAGCCAATTCGCTCTTCTTTGGACCTTTTCCTACCACTGCTATGTCCTTTTTGTAGCCTGGAGACCAAAACTGTACACAGTACTCCAGATGAGGCATCAGCAGTGCATTATAAAGCTTCGGTATAACTGCCATGAACTAATACTCTACACACCATGCTATATAACCTAATATTCTGATAGCCTTCTTAATGGCTTCTGAACACTGTCTGGCAGGTGATAGTGACAAGTCCACTTGGACTCCTAAATCCTTCTCACAAGATGTACTTTGAATTTTCAGACCTTCCATTGTGTATTCACTCTTAATATTTTTACTCCCTATTTACATTTACTGACATTAAATTTCATCTGCCACATATCTGACCAAGCCTGTATGCTGTCCAATACCCACTGTAATGATACACCGGATTCCAGATTATCTGCCAATCCACCTATCTTGGTATCATATGCAAGTTTAGTAGACCCCTTAAAAGTTACGTTACGCGGTTCAGAGTTTGCGGCCTCAGTCATTTGCGTATTTTTTTAAGAACCTAACTAATAATTGTTAACGGAAACCGCAGATATCCTCCGCAATTTTTATGCCTTTTTTCATAGCAATACTGTACTGTAGAGAGAACAGGAAGCAGCTGTGCAGAAAACCGCAACTTGGGATGGTGAAAGTAGCCAATAGAATTTAAAACTGGAACTCCCAGCAGTCCCTGCCGTGGCTCTGATTGGTCTTCTGCTGAGGGTGCTGGGGCTGTTGAGGTTAAAGGATGTCAGCATGGCTTTTTAAAAAGGGACAGTGACCAAAAGCAAAAAAAAAAAAAAAAAAGTTTTTGTAATTTGTGTTTCAAGTTCCTGTCTGTCTGACTTCTGATGGGTTACCTGCACCTAGTCATTTTGTCCTGGATCGTTTCGTGCATCTGTATTGTCTTCCTGTGTACATGAGGACTGTAATTGGATTCATGGCCATCCTGCAACAAAAGGAGCGATCCTGAACCTGTCTTCACCATTTCAGGAACTACCGGTAGGACTGTCTGTACATTCCCATTCAACGTGAGAATCTCTAGACTATCTATTTTCATCCGTTGCTGTTTTTCATGAACTTTTTCATAATTTACTGTGTGTGTTTTGTTTGTGCTTTGCTGTATTTAATGTGTAATCACCGTAAGGGGAACAGGGGTGGTATTGTTGTTTTTTTATTTCATTTGTTTTCATTACATTCTTTGTTTGCTATTTGATTACCGGTTTGCTTTGTTTTTGTTCTCTTTGTTTGTGACTGCCCACGGGTCAAGTCAAGGCTGAATGCGTCCCTGGAATGTCCACCATAAAAATAAATAAATCACCGTCTTCTCACGTGATGCTACACTTACTTAAAATCCTGAACACAGCCTGTCCTTTTTGGCTGATTGATTTGTTTTTCCAAACATCCTCTGCTCCTGTTGGGGAGTTGTGCTACCCTATGATGTTTATCTATTGTTTAATCGATAACTAACTGCATACTGAGCTCCTTTTACTTCTGAAAGAGACATGTTTGTTTGAAGTGTTTGTACAGACAGGAACTTTATTCAATCAACCGTGTTTCTGTGCAATTCTGTGCCCCAAGCGTTGCACTTTGCAGATATTTTTCCAAGTAGTTTTTAAAATAGTTTTTAGTTCATTAGCAGTGTGTAAAATGATAGTGTTGCAATAATTGTGTTGCTCTTTGCATGAAAAAAAGTGTTCCATTAAAATTTCAGTTTTTCTTTGTTAATTGTGACATTTACTTAAAGTGCAGCAAAAAATTATTTGCTGCCCAGGGATGCATTAACCCCAAGTATGTGGCAGTTTAAGAGTTAAAGCCCCAAGATGCCGCCAAATGAGCAGCACCGTCTAAGGCTTCTGGCAATGAAAACACGCGTGCATTAATTACAGTACATATAGCGGTAACATCGGTATTTTACATTCTAGCACTGCGGGAGACATAGCAGTACAGTATACAGATTTACCTTTACATTCTTTATTTTTAGGCGATGTATTAAGCTGAGTTTGAAATTAAATTGAAGTGTTTTGGGAGCATATTTAAGGTTGAAACTATGAAAATAGGAATTTTTTAAACCACATCCAAAATTCGTGGTTTTTCACAATTCACGGGTGCTCTAGGAACGTAACCCCCGTGAATTTTAGAGGTGTACTCTGTGTGTATGTATGTATATATATATATATATATATATATACATAGTAGTATAGTAAGTTGGAGGGGTGATCACACCCCAAGAGGACACAGACACCCCTGGGAAAACCCTTGAAACAGAGTCTACCTTCACATTGCTCCTTCCCTTCTCACTTATGCTATAACGCGTAATAAAGACCTTGCGCGGTACTCCATTTACTTAAAAGCCTTGTGCAGTGCAGCGCCTGTCGGTTTTTGGAATTGATTGTTTTGCTTTTATCTCTCTCTCTCTCTCTCTCTGACATTCTCTGCTCCTAGCGGAACTGTTATCTCTGACTTGTCATGGAGCACGTTTAAGCTTTTGAAAAGGAAACAAATGTTTCTTTGCAGTGTTTAAATAAAATTCCTGCTTTCTATAACCTCCTGTGTATCTGTGCAAATCTGTGACCCAATTTTTCCAACAGTTCATCGACACGACAAGCTTCCTTAGAAACGGATAAGAAGACAAGGCTTTTTTTAAATCGCTGAAAGAACGTTTGCAATTTTCTGTCCACAAGATAGGTCGGTTTTTCCTACCTCTAGTAATTTGTGTAAGAGGAGCAGCTCTATGTGCAAAATTTGGAATGAACCTTTTGTAGTAACCAGCAAGCCCCAGAAAAGCGCGTACCTGTTTCTGTGTTTTTGGTCTCGGGTAAGCAAGCATTTCTTCTATTTTCCTTAATTGTGGCCTAAGTAAACCCTTGCCCATAGAATAACCTAAGTAATGAGTCTCGGACATGCCCAGTTTACATTTCTTAGCGTTAGCAGTAAGGCCAGCCTGTCTCAAGCATTCAAGAACAGCTTGAAGCCACTCTAAGTTTGTTTGCCAATCATTCCAGAAAATCACAACATCGTCAAGGTATGCCCCGGAATATTCAGAATGAGGATGCAGGATCTGATCCATCATATGCTGAAAAGTTAGAGGTGCCCCGGCAAGACCAAACGGGAGTCTTGTAAATTCATAAGGTCCATCAGGAGTCGTGAATGCTGTTTTCTTACAACTGCTAGCCTCTAAAGGCACCTGCCAATAACCTTTCGTGAGATCTAGCACGGAGATATGCTCGCCTGACCCAATTTTTCCAACAGTTCATCGACACGAGGCATCGGGTAAGCATTGAATTTAGAGACCTTATTCAAGCATCTGAAATCGATACAGAAGCGAACCGAACCGTCTTGCTTTGGGACTAATACAACCGGGCTGCACCAGTCACTTTTACTTTCACGAATTACACTTAATGTCACCATCTTTTTTACCTCTTTGCGCACAATATTTCGTCGCACTTCCAGAATCCAGAACGGCCGCATCTGTATGCGAACACCAGGTTCAGTGGTAATTTTATGTTTTGTAATGTTAGTCCTGCCTTGTAAGTCTGAAAAGACATCAGTGTTCCGTTCTATCAAAGATAACAGTTCTGTCTTTTGCGTGTCAGTAAGATCATTACCAATGGCAACATCGGTCTGAGAAACAGCAGCCAAGGAAGTGTTAACCTCTTGTCGGTCGTGCCATTCCTTCAAGAGATTAATGTGTAAAATCTGGAATGGTTTGCGCCAGCCTGGTATTCTAACCTTGTAATTTACCGGACTCATACGGTCCCCAATAATGGCAGGCCCCTGCCATTTAGCTAAGAAATTGTGTGGGTCGGACGGAACCAGTACCAAAACACAATCACCAGGTTTGAATTCACGGAGCTTACTGCGACTATCGTAAAGACGCTTCTAAGTTTCCTGTTCTCGTTGTTGATGCTTCACAGCAATAGAGGAAAGCATAGAAATTTTGTCTTGCAACAAAATTACCCGATCTGCAAAGCTTGGTCCTTGAGCCGTTGTCTTGTTTTCTATCCATTCCTCTCGTACAACATCCAAGATTCCTCGTGGCCACCTGCCGAATAACAACTTGAACGGACTCAAGCCAGTGGACGCCTGTGGTGATTCTCGCACCGCGTACATAACAAAAGGCAGGACAGAGTCCCAGGTTGTGGGATCATTATGAGTGACTCGCCTGATCATCTGTTTCAAAGTTTTGTTAAATTGCTCAGTCAAACCATTCGTTTGTGGATGGTAAACAGTGGTACTCAATTTCTTAATAGCAAAACTGTCACACAATTGCTTCATCACGCGAGAAGTAAAAGGTGTGCCTTGATCAGTTAAGATTTCTCTAGGGATGCCAACACAAAGAAAATATATCACACAGAGCTTTGGCTACAGCTGTGAAGTTGGCTTTTTTCAGGGCAAGCACCTTAGGATATCGTGTTGCATAGTCAACCAACACCAGCAAATATTGGTACCCATTCTTAGTCTTAGGAAAAGGGCCTACGATATCTAATCCCACCTGCTGAAAGGGAACTTCCAAAATGGGCATAGGACAAAGGGGGGCCCAAGGAGGCTTATAAGCGGAGACGATCTGGCAGTCAGGACATGAAGTACAAAACTGTTCAACATCTTTTCCCATATTCAGCCAATAAAATCGTTTTGATAACCATTCTCTGGTTTTATCAGCACCCAGATGTCCCCCCAAGATGTGAGAGTGTGCCAGATGCAAAAGAGTTTCCCTATGTACTTCAAGTACAACCAGCTGTTCAATAAATTCCCCATTTAAATGGTCTGAGATCACGCTGAAAAGGCAACCGTCCTTTTCTATAAAGTGCGGGGTTTATCTTGGTAATTAGAGTCATTGGCAGAGCGAGCTTGTTTAAATGCATATTCCAATAAACTATCATTATGCTGCAAATGCACAAAATCTGACTGTTCGTTAATGCTCTGTTTGTGTTCGGAGGCATTTGCAATCTGAGAAGATGTAGAAGGACCAGTCTGCCTTTCTGGAAAATTGTCGGGGGTGACCTCCGTCTTACTGGAGAGATCAGGTTCAATATCTAAATTGGGCTCTAGATTTTCCCCGGCCGCTACCAGTTCTTCGTCTTGGTTTTCTTCTTCTCCACCCACTCTAAGTTCAATATTGGACTGGACTTCAGGTCCTTGATATTTATTAAGTAGTCTAGGAAAAAGGGCATTTCTCCGTCCTATGAGTAATGGCCAAGGGCACGAGTCTGAAATGGCAGACCAAACTTTAAAGTGGCGACCCCTATAAGTTAAAGGAAGAAGTAATGTCTGAATCTTTAACATCACCATGTACACAGCGTATTTTTACAGTCTCACAGTCTCTAAGGCATCGTTCATCAAGACAGTCTCGTCTCACGATACACAAGTCACTTCCCGAGTTTAACAATGCTGAGATTTCTCTGCCCCCCAATTTCACCGGGATTAACAATCCATCTTTTCCATCTGAAGAATATGTAATATTTGAGCAATAAACCTCGGCCATTCCAACTTTCATGGATTGAGCTGGAGACAAGCGACATTCTCTTGCCAAATGGTCGAGTTGATCACACCGGAAACATCTACGGTCGGCTCCGCTTCCGAAATATCCTCTGCGACGTCCACGGTTTCCTCGGCCCGCTGTTGCCGTTTCCCCAGAGATAGGCATCTCATCTACGACTGGATTCCCTGGGGTCCTACCTGACCCCATTCGATTTTCAGGTCCTGCAGCTTGTCTATGTTGTAGCTGTCGTTCGAAGCGACAAGAATGTCCTGGATGTTCGTTCACAGATTGTGAAGAGGCACCAAATTCACCGCTCTTACTCCAAGCAGACTGTGAACCCTCCAATCATCTGGACATAATCGTTAATGATTTAATATCATGACGCAGAAATTCATCTCAAAGAACTGCAGGTATCCCGGTCAGTAGTATATTCATGACAACTTTTTCCATCACGTCTCCTTCAAACCAGTAGTGCACTTTATGTATCAAATCTTGAATTTGCACATGGATTTTTGGTCATCCATGTTTAGTTTCCAGTCTTTAAGTGCATAACTTTTAGCCATTTGAAATAAAACTTCGTCGGCATTCATCTGTGCAACCACTCCTGGTACCACTTGTCATGCTTGGAACACCACTCTTAACATCAGCCAATTCTGATTAAGTTCCTCACTTCATCACCCACTGCATCCTGTGTCTCAGCCAATTCTGCACCCATCTAAAACATCTAAAAACATCACCCTGAACTCCCACTTCTTTTACTTTTATGCCCAACCTCTCATGTGGCAAATTATCAAATGCTTTCTGATAGTCCAGAAAATAATATCTTAAGCTTCACTTTGATCATACTCTTTTGTTGCTTCCTCATAGAATTCTAGTTTGTTAGTAAAACATGACCGCCCACTTCTGAGCCCATGCTTACTCTTCAGTAAAAATCCTGTTCTTGTCATGTGTTGTTCAATCTTACTCTTAATAATTCTTTCCATTAATGTGATACACATTAAGCTTACTGGCCTATAGTTGCTTGGTTCTGCCCGGTCACCCTTTTTATATAACAGGATAATACGATCTTCCAGTCATTCAGAATTTCCCCTGCACAGTGACCTCCTAAAAATTTGTGTCAAGGGTTTGTAATTGTACTTAAATATCATCTGGTCCTGGTGATTTGTTTGATTTCAGGTCTTTAATCTGAGCAGTACCTCTCCCCTACAATTTCTAAATCACTCAGTTCCTCCTTTGTAGTCCTTTTTACCTATGGAAAGTTATCCACTTCCTCGCAAAGACCTCAGAAAAATGCAAGTTTAGAGCATCCACTACTTCACTGTCTGTATTTTTGAATTCCCCTTTACTATTTCTGATGCACTTGACCTCCTCCTTGACTGTTCTTTTACTACTAAAATACTGAAAGAATCTCTTGGGGTCTTCTTTTGCCTTATCTGCTATATTCTTCTCTAATTGTCTTTTAGCCTCCTTAATATTATTCTTAATGGTTGCCCTAATGCTCTCATACATCTTACGATTCACATTGGAGTTAATAGTCTTATAAGCTTAATACAATTCTTTTTTCCTTTGCAGCTTCTTGTTTAACTCTTTATTAACCCACTGCATGTTTTTTTTAATTTCCTACTAATTCCAAATTTAGGAATGTATTTGTCCCGTACGGCACGGTGGCGCAGTGGGTTCGCTTCCCGGGTCCTCCCTGCGTGGAGTTTGCATGTTCTCCCCGTGTCTGCGTGGGTTTCCTCCGGGCGCTCCGGTTTCCTCCCACAGTCCAAAGACATGCTGGTTAGGTGGATTGGCGATTCTAAATTGGCCCTAGTGTGTGCTTGGTGTGTTTGTGTGTGTGTCCTGCGGTGGGTTGTCACCCTACCCAGGATTGGTTCCTGCCTTGTGCCCTGTGTTGGCTGGGATTGGCTCCAGCAGACCCCCGTGACCCTGTGTTCGGATTCAGCGGGTTAGACAATGGATGGATGGATGGATTTGTCCCGTATTACATGTCATTTTAAACCTGTTCCACTGCTCCTCGACTGTCTCCATACTTGAAAGCTTATCCCTTTTATTCTCCTAAGACTTTGCCGAATCTGTCTCAAAATTTATTCTACCAAAGTTAAGCTTAACAATTTTAGTTTTTACCTCCAGACTCTTCCAAAACACAGTGAATTGAATTATATTATGGTCACTTGACCCTAATGGTTCATTCTCAAATCTACCCTGATTATTACAAAATACTAAATCTAGACAGGCACCCCCGTGTTGGTACTTTAACATACTGTGTTAAAAAAACAGTCACTGATTACTCCTAAAACCTCCTGCCCTTGTGCTCCAGTATTTGCAAGGTTATCCCTGTTAATATTAGGATACTTAAAACCTGCCGTGATTATAATATCCACCTGTAAACTTGACTTTTTAATATTACTAAAAAGATGTGTGTTGAAATTACTGTCTGCATTGGGCGGTCTATAACACACTCCTAACATAAGGCCATTTTCATTAATGCTTACCAGGCAAAGCCACATGTCCTCACTAAGATGGGGCTCATCGTCCAACTGAAGAGGACTTGCATTTAAATTTTGTTTGACATAAACAGGAACCCCACCTGTTTTTCTTTTCTGTCTATCCTTCCTAAAAATTGTGTATCCCTCTGTTATATTCATACACATCATTCCATTATTTTCCCTTATTGCTATAATATCATAATTATGCTCCTCTACATACAATTCTAACTCACTTGTTTTATCTTTGATACTTCTAGTATTAAGGCAAGCTATTTTTAATGTGTTGTTCATTTTACTTTTACATTTAAACAGTTTATAATTTATGCTACTATGCATTTTTATTTTCACAGTATTGTTTTTTCCTCCATGTACAGTTGTAAACATGGAATAGTGAATGAATCAGTATAGTTGCAAGCCTGTATAAAAAGTTTTCCTTTAGTCTTATTCTTCCATTATTATCTGTTTTATAATTTATAATAACAAATTTTCTTTTTTTTTTAACATACAGGTATACCATGTTTTGGCAATAAGCCAGATAATCAATCTTCTCACATTTGTATTAGTTTCTTGGTATTAGTGTGTAATGATTCCAAAAGTCAACATTTTGTTCATATAGATCATATTGTATGATTGTCACACTATGCAATGGTTTTTAACTCAGCCAATCAATATTACTGACCCTTATCAATTGAATTTACATTATGACAGCTGGATGTGGTGAGTAAGATCTTCAGTATGCACTTGCTGATTAACAATGTTTAATACTGATATACAGCATTGTTATTAAAAATGAAGGCTTCATTAGACAGCATTGCCCACCTGTGTTATCACAGCTAAAAATGAAAGTGTTTTCCAAAACTTGGTATAGATTGTTAATCCACCTATTGTTCTTTTCAGCTCATTTTTCACATTACAAAGAAGCTGGAGTACAGCCTATTCTTTCCACATTAGGCATATAACAGGGTCTTTACCGTGGAATGGTCTAATGTGTGACACACTATTTCTGAACCCGTATTGGCACTCACTCGTCGGTGGCCAATTAACCTAACATGCAGTAATTGAGACCACAGCACACAGGCAGCAACCAGGCTGGGTGTCAAAACC
Organism: Polypterus senegalus; assembly: GCF_016835505.1. Lineage (NCBI taxonomy): Eukaryota > Metazoa > Chordata > Cladistia > Polypteriformes > Polypteridae > Polypterus > Polypterus senegalus. Next base: position 59,117,887 of record NC_053155.1, read on the forward strand.
AAGCCCTTGGAGGTGTGAAAAAGGAGCATTACCTGTCATGCCAGCAAACTGCCACCAGAGAAATCTTTAAATAATTTTGTCAGCAATTTTTTACATTTTTATGGCAAAACCATTCTATACAAATTTACCAGTACAAACCTTTGGATTTTGGGTATTATATATTGTCTATTGTACAGTATATGTATCACAAGCATGTCATAAATCTTGTCTTTTACCTCCATATGTCCTCGCAATGTTAATCACTTCAGGTTCATTATGCGCGCTGAAGTAAAAATGTCTGAATAAATATTGCATGTTTTGTAACAAGGGCTTTGATGTTTTCTCTGAACAAAGCTGAAAATGAAAGTGCTAGATAATTAATTTTAGTAGCTAATTTTCTGGTACACATAACAGCAATTTGAATAATTGTTATTTATAAGCAACATACTAATGCAAAAATAATAATTATGAAAACAATGGGATGATGACAGACAAGGTGCATCATTTAGAATACATTTAAATGAAAACTGTCTGCTTAATTTACTGTTATTTCTACAGCTAGTAATCAGGTACGGAAAAATATTTTGTATGTTCTTTGTGGAACCTATCATGTTCTGGGTTCAGTATAAACAATATTTACAATACGATATTTTGCAATGATAATTATGAGCTACACATTAATCTTCCTGGTTTCAGGCACGGAAACTGAAAATCCACTGTGATACAACCTTAGATATAGCAGCTTTACAGAATTTGATGTAAATCTTGTTGTGTTTTTTGTTGAACTTCCTAAAATAGTCTGAATTAGGAGAGAAAAACTTTTTTAACCATAGAAACCAAATACTGAAGACACATATTTAATAATATTTCATATTAATTCACAAATGTGTATTGTGTCTTTTCCTGAGCTTGTTTCATTCTCCACATGCGCGAGGCTACGTGTTTAGGTAAACACTAGGTGACTTAAATGATGACTCGAACAAGGACGCATAGTAAAGATGCTCTATTCAGCTGCCATGAGTTTCCCCTTTCCTTTATCTCTTTCCTTCTTTCATTGGAAACTGAAATAATGCATAGATGCTTCTTTAAAGGCTGTCCCACACAAATACATTTTAAAGGCAGTCTTTCCAAATTAATTCAATATACACTGCAGCTGGAAAGTATTCACAGCGCATCACTTTTTCCACATTTTGTTATGTTACAGCCTTATTCCAAAATGGATTAAATTCATTTTTTTCCTCAGAATTCTACACACAACACCCCATAATGACAACGTGAAAAAAGTTTACTTGAGGTTTTTGCAAATTTATTTAAAATACAAAAACTAAGAAATCACATGTACATAAGTATTCACAGCCTTTGCTCAATACTTTGTCGATGCACCTTTGGCAGCAATTACAGCTTCAAGTCTTTCTGAATATGATGCCACAAGCTTGGCACACCTATCCTTGGCCAGTTTCGCCCATTCCTCTTTGCAGCACCTCTCAAGCTCCATCAGGTTGGATGGGAAGCGTCGATGCACAGCCATTTTAAGATTTTCTCCAGAGATGTTCAATCAGATTCAAGTCTGGGCTCTGGCTGGGCCACTCAAGGAAATTCACAGAGTTGTCCTGACACCACTCCTTTGATATCTTGGCTGTGTGCTTAGGGTCGTTGTCCTGCTGAAAGATGAACCGTCGCCCCAGTCTGAGATCAAGAGTGCTCTGGAGCAGGTTTTCATCCAGGATGTCTCTGTACATTGCTGCAGTCATCTTTCCCTTTATACTGACTAGTCTCCCAGTTCCTACCCCCCAGGGCATGATACTGCCACCACCATGCTTCACTGTAGGGATGGTATTGGCCTGGTGATGAGCGTTTCCTCCAAACGTGACGTCTGACATTCACACCAAGGAGTTCAATTTTTGTCTCATCAGACCAGAGAATTTTGTTTCTCATGGTCTGAGAGTCCTTCAGGTGCCTTTTGGCAAACTCCAGGCGGGCTGCCATGTGCCTTTTACTAAGGAGTGGCTTCCATCTGGTCACTCTACCCTACAGGCCTGATTGGCAGATTGCTGTAGAGATGGTTGTCCTTCTGGAAGGTTCTCCTCTCTCTACAGAGGACCTCTAGAGCTCTGACAGAGTGACCATCGGGTTCTTGGTCACCTCCCTGACTAAGGCCCTTCTCCCCCAATTGCTCAGTTTAGATGGACGGCCAGCTCTAGGAAGAGTCCTGGTGGTTTCGAACTTCTTCCACTTACGGATGATGGAGGCCAATGTGCTCATTGGGACCTTCAAAGCAGCAGAAATTTTTCTGTAACCTTCCCCAGATTTGTGCTTTGAGACAATCCTGTGTCGGAGGTCTACAGACAATTCCTTTGACTTCATGCTTGGTTTGTGCTCTGACATGAACTGTCAACTGTGGGACCTTATATAGACAGGTATGTGCCTTTCCAAATCATGTCCAATCAACTGAATTTACAATAGGTGGACTCCAATTAAGCTGCAGAAACATCTCAAGGATGATCAGGGGAAACAGATTTTATTTTTTTCTCCAGCCTTTGGAGTTTTTTTTTGTTTTTTCTGTCCACCCTGGCCATCGGACCTTACTCTTATTCTATGTTAATTAATGTTGACTTATGTTTATCTTTTATTGTCTCTTCTATTTCTCTATTCATTTTGTAAAGCACTTTGAGCTACATTTTTTTTGTATGAATATGTGCTATATAAATAAATGTTGATTGATTGATTGATTGAAACAGGATGCACCTCAGCTCAATTTTGAGCTTCATGGCAAAGGCTGTGAATACTTATGTACATGTGCTTTCTCAGTTTTTTTTATATTTAATAAATTTGCAAAAACCTCAAGTAAACTTTTTTCACGTTGTCATTATGGGGTGTTGTGTGTAGAATTCTGAGGAAAAAAACGAATTTAATCCATTTTGGAATGAGGCTGTAACATAACAAAATGTGGAAAAAGTGATGCGCTGTGAATACTTTCCGGATGCACTGTATATATGTAAATATATATTTTGTGTGTGTGTATGTATGTATGTATGTTTATATATATATATATATATATATATATATATATATGTAGATATGTATATATATGTGTATATATATATATATATACTGTATATGTGCCTTTATTTGCTTATCATGCGCAGCTACGCCATTCACTGTGTGCCGAGCTTCCAGTGTGTGTGCGTCCACGATGCCAGTCTTGCGTGTCGCACCGAGCTTCGCACATGCGCACTTCCCCAAAAGACACACACACACACACGGACACCTGGACGCACACAGAGGTTTAATTAAAGAGGATGATATGTGTGTGTATATATGTATGTATGTGTATATATATATATGTATATTTATCTGTATGTATGTATGTATATATGTATATGTGTGTGTGTATGTATGTATATATATGCATGTGTATATATATGTTGATATGTGTATATATATGTATATATACAGTATGTATATGTGTATATGTATATATATATAGATAGATATGTGTATGTGTACATATGTATATATGTAGATATTTTTATATGTATTGTGAACTTTGACCCGGACACAGACAGATGGACATCATATTTTCACCCAACACACCGTTTATTGTACAACTATTTACAAAAGTCACGTGCTCACAAAAGCCCAGTGCTTCCAGCACCGATCCCCCAAAGTCCAGGCTCACAGTCCTTTGTACCTTTCTCCTGGCCGCCTCCAGTCCTCGCTCCAGCTCTGTCTACTACCGCCCGACATCCACTGCTCACTGAAGGGAGGCGGCCCCTTATATATGCTTCCCGGATGAGCACCAGGTGTTCCCGGCATTCTTCCCTTGGCCACGCCCCAGTGTGGTGGAAGTGCCGGCTGTCCTCCCGGCAGCTCTCCGGGTGTCCTCCAAAGTCTTCCCCCCGGCACTTCCTGGTGTGGCGAAAGTGCCAGGCTCCCGGGATATACCGGCATCGGGGAGCCGCCTGGCGGTGGCCACGGGTCCCTACAGGGCTGGGCTTCCAAGCCCTCTACCCGAGGCCCCCAACATAACTAGGACGGACGCCCCCTCGCGGTCTGGAGGAGGCACAAGCCCTCCTCTCGTCCTCCTGGGCGTCCCGGCCGGGGACCACAGTATATATATATGTATATATGTTTATTTGTGTGTGTGTCTGTGTGTGTGTGTGTGTGTGTATATGACAACAACACTCATAACAGTGACAAACAATTACATTGACAATCATGTTACGTTATGTTTAAAATGTTTCCTTTTCTTTTTCATAACTTCTTTAACACACTACTTCTCCGCTGCGAAGTGCGGATATTTTGCTAGTGTACTTATAAAGCTTAAAATGTAACATCAGTGCTTTGCTCTAATGAGTAGCACTCAGATTCTGAGATCTGACATGGTATTAAATAATACTGTGTTACTATGTCATCTATTTGAAACCTGTGTGTTTTTTCAAATGTATAGCGCATTTGTTTTGGCTTTGGGTTAGTATAGGTATTTGGTAGTCATGAATTGATGATGTGCTTTTTTGTGTACTGACACTTGGTTATCTTGTCATTATAGCCTTACACGTAACTTAATTACTGTCCATGTGTGGCAATTTTAATGGACTAGAAGTGTACTAGAAGAATTAATTTTTTTTTCTGCAAGGTGCACAAACAGGATGGTCAGTACAGCAAAATACACTATATGGACAAAAGTATCGGGACGCTTAACCATTACACAAGCATGGACTTTAAAGACATTGCCTTCAAATCCATAGACTTTAATATAGATTTGGTCCCCCATTTGCAGCTATAACAGCTTCCATTCTTCTTGGAAGGTGTTCCACAATATTTTGAAGTGTTTCTGTGGAAATTTCTGTAGAGCATTTATGAGGTCAGGCACTGATATTGAACGAAATGGCCTGGCTCACAATCTCTGTTCCAATTCATCCCAAAGGTGTTTGATGGGGTTGAGGTCAGGGCTCCGTGTGGGCCAGTCAAGTTCTAATACACCAAACTCATCCAACCATGTCTTTATACGCCTTGCTTTGTGCACTGGGGCACAGTCATGCTGGAATAGAAAAGGGCCTTCCCCAAACTGTTTCCAAAAAGTTGGAAGCATAGCATTGTCCAAAATGTCCTGGTATTCTGAAGCATTAAGACTGCCCTTCACTGGAAGTAAGTGGCCTAGCCCAAACAATGAAAAACAGCCACACACCATTTTCCCTCCTCCACCAAACTTCATAGTTGGTACAATGCAGTCAGGCAGGTAACGTTCTCCCATCATCTGCCAAACCGAGACTCGCCCATCTGATTGCCAGAGAAGCGTGAATCGTCACTCCATAGAACACGTTTCCATTGCTCCACAGTCCAGTGGTGGTTTGCTTTATATCACTCCATTAGCATTGAACTTTGTGATGTGAGGCTTGCATGCAGTTGTTCGGCCATGGAAACCCATTCTGTGAAGTTTTTTGTGCTTACATTAATGCTAGTGGAAGTTTGTAACTCTTCAGCTGTGGAATCAGCACAGCGCTGGTGACTTTTACAAACCATTCACCTTAGCAGTTGTTGACCCCCGCTCTGTGACTTAAGTGGTCTTCCACTTCGCTGCTGCGTTGCTGTTGTTCCTAAACACTTCCACTTTCCAATGATACCACTTACAGTTGACTGTGGAATATCCAGCAAGGTTGAAATTTCACAAATGGTCTTATTACAAAGGTGGCATCCTTTCACAGTACCATGCTTGAAGTCACTGAGCTCTTCAGAATGACCCATTTTGTTTCACAAATGTTTGCAAATGAAGACTGCATGGCTAGGTGCTTCATTTTATACACCGGTGGCAATGGATCTGATTGAAGCACCTGAATTTAATAATTAAGAGGTGTGTCCCAATATTTTTGTGTGCATTATATATTTTTATAAAAGTTATGTGTATTTTGGCTGTAAACATCTTACAGCTCTCTAAGCTTAAATTCAGTGAAAAGTGCTGTACAAAAATAAATTAACTTGACTGAAAATAATAATTATTACAATGTAAATGTCAGGCTAATGTGAACACTGAAACCTAAGTATAAAAAAGAAGTGGTTCTCTCCAAAAAGCACACACATCTCCGGTGAATTAAGACAAGACCCTTGACGATAACGGTTAGATGGTAAGAAGGTTGTGCTGGTTAGCATAAGATATTTATCTCTGATTGTAAAGTTACCCAGCCTAGTACAGCTGATTTATGAAAATGTCTAATTCTTTTTCCTCTTGTTTATGTTTGCCTTATACTTTTAGCACACAAACATTATTATTTTACCTTTCAAAGGAAATTAGACATTGGCCATTAATTACAATTTAAAGAATGCTTTAAATCTTCTGTTATCGTTCCAGTTCCCGAAAAGATAAAATAAGTTATCTCAGCAGTTACACGGCCTATTGCCCTTACATCAGTTCCGAAAATATTTGAACAGTTAGTTTATACCCATCTTAAGTCTTTTACCAATCGTCAGCTTGACTCACTTCAGTTTGTATATAGAGCAAATAGATCTGTAGATGACACATAAACATGAGCCTTTGCTTTGTGAAAGAGCATCTGTTCTGTAAAAGAACTTGATGTTAGAACAGTCTTTGTAATTTTCAGTTTGGCATTTAACACCATTGTCCCTGAACTGTTGTTAACTGCACTATACATACTGAACTGAACGCTTCCACCTGTAAAATGGATTTACAGATTTTTGACAAACAGAAAAAATCTCTATTTCAGCACCACTATTCTGTTCCTTGCACTCCAATGACTGCAGGTCCTCTGACCATTCAATAAAAAATCATTATGTTCTCTAATTACTAATGGTAATGAAACAGCATATAGAAAGAATATGGCTCATCTTCTGTCATTTTGCAATACAAATAATGTTGTTCTCAATACCACCAAGACAGTGAAAATGGTAACTGACTTTTGCAAACAGTATTTACAATCTCTCCAACTAGACTGTGAAATTCTTCAATATTTTAGACACATCTATCACAAACACTCTCGGCTTGGACATTAATAACACTTCCATCACTTAGAAGGGTCAGCTGCAGATATACTTTTTGCTCCAACTAAAGAGATGAATATTTTGCAGCCCATCTTAGTACAATTGTACTTTTGTATAATCAAAAGCGTGGTTGCATTCTCCATTGTTGTCTGATGATTTGGGTCAAAATAATTACAGTGTGTTGAGTGGTCTGCTGGGAAAATAATTCTTTGTGCTCTTCTATCTGTTGCAGACTTATATGCATCTAGTATCATAAACCATGACAAAAGGATTACCATTGACTCATCCCACCGAAGTCATTACTTGCTACTAATACTCCCCTTTAGTAAATGCTTTAGCTCAATTAAAACTAAAACTAATAGACATCTAAACAGTCAATGCCCTTGCAAACCAGTTATTTTGCCTGTCTTCCTGGTGTGATGGTGTGAGTATGGATGTAGAGTGTATGTACGTATATATAAGTGTGTGCCTATAACTTCAAACTATATGCACACACTTTCATTTGCACCTCTCCTTTATAACTGAACTCTTCTGCAATTGTTTATAAGGTATGTAATTTAACTTATGTTATTTGTATGTTGTGTTATGAAATCAAGTTAAATGTCTGTATATTAAGTACTGGCAAGTAAAAGTGATTCTGATTGTGATTGTTGAGCATTATGTTAAGGAAAGCCACAATTAATACTGTATGATCCAGTTCAGTTTGTTAATTGGTGGATAGATTACTAAAAATCACAATTACAGATATGGTATGCGTTAACAGTGAGGCTGTTTTATTGTTTGCAGCCTCCTGCTTAATATTGTCAGGCCTCAACGGGATTGACAAGCATTTTTTGTTTGGAGTATGGGACTGTTAGGCCAGGTTTATACTTCACACGACGTTACATGTGCTCCAGTGGATGTGTTGTACTGTTTATACTTGCACACGTACTTTATGTAAATCTGGAAGATTCCACCAGGTGGCAGTGTGAGATATCATCATGGTGAGGACAGATTCGGTTTCGCTGTGTTGTGAGTTGCCTGAAACACCCATTAAATTACATGGACACCTTGCCACCTTATTCGAGAATAAAGCCGAAATATCCATTTTAATCACAAAATAGACCTTTTCACCATGTCCTTAATTTTTTTCTCTGTAGCTGAAATACGCTGCTCTCCATTGTGATGCTGTTGTGAAGGTACATAAAATAAATGGTATGTGAGACCTTTACAATGTTTGTGTCATTACTTTGTGGAATATGCAACTCTTAAATATAAAAGTACCACGAATGCATTTGTATCTTGGCATTTTGCTTTACCACATCAAACCATTCATCAAACATCAGAGCTCACACATCGATTCCGGAGGATCCTGAAAGTGGATTTCTGTCACATATAGATACAGTAGTAAACAGAGACTCTGACGTCACTTTCCAACTTTTATCACACTGCACCCCCTCACACACACATCATCTTAATTTCTGACGACGTGCCTATAGGATCTGTCAAATGAATGGTGGGAACACGTGGCAGCCAGGATGCAAACGAGCCCTTAGGGATGTCTGAGGAAACCATGGGTAGCCATTTAGTAACAGCCTTAGCAGTTCTGAAGGATGTCCCTAATCTAAGAATTTGTTTTGGGGGATATTTTTAAAAGTCCTTCTGCTCCTCCATTTTGCGAGAATAGAGTTGAGAGTGAGGTGTTGCCAAGGGTTCATCTGACAGAAGGACTAAAAAAACATCAGTGTTTTTAAAAGGAGGTGGTGGAAGTGCTGTGCAGGGTCTTGTTGAGGGAAGGTGCTCTAAGTACCCCAAGAATAGTAAGGTACCTTATTTGTGTGCAGGCAGACCCATTTTGTTGTTTTATTGTATGAGTCATGCCTGTTTTGTTCGTACTCCTATGACGCAAGGTTTTGCTCTAATAAATCTTTCATCTTATTTACCTTGGAATTAATGCGTTCTTTTGGGCTTAGAGGGTCTGGAAATTGTATTATGGTCATTTAAAATTCTATTATTACCAACATACCTTGTATGAACCTTTTCATAGCTGTAATTAGAATTCTTTTATGCAATACAAAGTAAAACATAATTAGTTTTGTTAATCTAATGAATGATGCAGACTTAAAATCATATCATATTTTATTTTCCATTTATCTTAAGTATCACTGTATAAAATATCAATCAGCTATTGAACTAGCTTAATCCAGGTCAGTGTTTCTTGAGATGGAGTCTGTCTTTGCAACATCGGGCATAAGGCAGAAGCCATCCCTGAATATGATTCCAGTCCACTACATGGCCCTCCCACACACACTCACATACATGGGGTCAATTTTCATTACGAATAAGATGAAAACACCAATCTGTTTTGACATAAGAAGGTAACCAGTGAACTACTCACACAGAAACTCTGAGAATGTGCAGCTTCACCTGGTCAGTATTAAGAAGGGATTTCGGCCCAGGACTCTCGCACAATGAAACTACTAATCCATGTGCCACCCAGTAATTAAAAATTTTATACTAGAAAACACAGTTCTTAATGATTAATTTAATTTAAACTATTTTATTTTTCTGTTGTACGTGGAAGAATACTGTTTTGTAGATGTACGGTAATGTGTCTTCTAAAGTAATGAATGTTTACATTAAAATGTGAAACATATTCTCTGCTGTCATGAGTATCTGGTTTCATTACTAAGGCATCTATTCAGTTAATGTGGGTGTTATGCTGTCACTTGTTAGAAATACAGCAAGAGAGAGAAGTGAAAAATAGTAATTAACTATAATATGTCTTAACAGAAATAACACATAAAAGGGAAAGTTTCCAGAGAGCATGTTATCTTAGACACATTACACAGCAGTATAAGAATACAATTTCAGTTTTCTTTTTTTCCATTTGTCACAATTCAGCATTTTACTTAAGGTTCTTGATGATGACTTTCTCCTATCACAACATATAACCTTATATTCAATATATTCTCTCACTTCCTGGAACAATTTTAAGATATTAAATATTAGAACACTGTCTATTTAGTCTCCTTTAAACACACAAGAGATGGTAACGTAAGGGGAAAATCTTGAAACGCCTTGTTAACAAATCATACAAACATTGACAACAATGATTCCAACTACATGTAGAAAGTATTGACTGTACAATGGCAGTTCTTAAAACCAGAGGTGACACAGCTGACGTTAATTGGTGTTGTGCTTTTAATTCTTTAATTACTTAATCATTATATGTATCCCTCTCCTGTCCTTCCTTAACTTTTCCTAAATTGTTGCACTTCAAATGCCTATGTTGTTGTAAGCCCTCTATTCAAAAGACATTATTGATATTTTTCTTTGTTGTTTTTTACATGTAAGACCCTTTATTACCACATTGCTTATATCTTCCACACCACATCTGAGTGTATTTGCATATACTGCACTTTTTACCTCGACAACTCCTTTCCTGCCTCTGTAATTGACAATACTGAAAATTGTTTCCCAGAATTGAAATGCCATCTCTGGTCAGTGGACAACTTTAATTAATCACTAAAAAAATGTCCCAAATACAATCACACATTGTATCGCTACACGTGATGAAGAAAATAATAGACAAGTCTAAAAACAATTAGTGATCCAGTTATTTCTGTTAGGAAAAAAAACAGCTATAAACTCATTTGGAATGCAATTGTTTCTCAAACAGTTTTGAATACAAAGAACAAAGCCAGCAACGATTTGGCGTGGTGACAGGACAGAACAGGCTATGAGTGAAGAACACAGCTTTGGAAGGCAGCTGACTCAGTGTTTTCACAGATATGGCATACCCAACAATGTATACATACACTACAATGCCAAAAGTATTGGGGCACCCCTCCAAATCATTGAATTTAGGTGTTCCTATCACTTCCGTGACCACAGGTGTATAACATCAAGCACCTAGGCATGCAAACTGCTTCTACAAACATTTGTGAAAGAATGGGTCATGAATTGAAGTGTGGAACTGTGATATGATGCCACCTGTGCAATAAGTTCATTCATTAAATTTTCTCACTACTAAATATTCTACTGTCAGCTGTTAGTAGTATTATAACAAAGTAGAAGCAATTGGGAACAACAGCAAATCACAGAGCGGGGACAGCGCATGCTGAGGCGCACAGTGTGCAGAAGTCGACAACTTTCTGCAGAGTCAATAGCTACAGACCTCCAAATTTCATGTAACCTTCAGGTTAGTTTAAGAACAATATGTAGAGAGCTTCATGAAATGGGCTTCCATGGCCAAGCAGCTGCATCCAAGTGCAATGCAAAGCGTCAGATGCAGTGGTGTAAAGCACACCGCCATTGGACTCTAGAGCAGTGGAGACATGTCCTCTGGAGTGAAGAATCATGCTTCTGTCTGGTAATCTGATGGATGAGTCTGGGTTTGGTGGTTTCCAGGAGAACGGTACCTACCTGACTTCATTGTGCCAAGTGTAAAGTTTGGTGGAGGGGGGATTATGGTGTGGGGTTGCTCTTTAGGGGTTGGGCTTGGCCCCTTAGTTCCAGTGAAAGGAACTCTTAATGCTTCAGCATAGAAAGCCATTTTGGACAATTTCATGCTCCCAACTTTGTGAGAACAGTTTGGGGATGGCCCCATGTCCCAACATGACTGCGCACCAGTGCACATGGCAAGGTCTATAAAGAAATGGATGAGTGAGTTTGGTGTAGAGGACCTTGACTGGCATGCACAGAGCCCTGACCTCAACCCGAAAGAACACCTTTGGGATGAATCAGAGCAGAGACTGCGAGCCAGGCCTTGTTGTCCAACATCAATGCCTGACCTCACAAATGCTCTCCTGGAACAATGGTAAAACATTCCCATAAACACACTCCTAAACCATGTGGAAATCCTTCCCAGAAGAGCTGAAGCTGTTATAGCTGCAAAGGGTGGGCCAACTCCATATTAAAGCCTATGTATTAAGAATGGGATATCATTAAAGTTTGTGTGTGTGTAAAGGAGGGTGTCCCAATGCTTTTGGCAATATAGTGTATGTGTGAATAAATATTGGGTTTTTGTTTTTGAAGCAGCATGATACTTGGCTGTGAATGATGTACCTTTAAGACAAAAAGCAGAAATTCTCACTAAAGTTCAATGATGATTAGATATAGTGACTATGGAAGTCATTAAAGGTGTTTGAGCTCCTCCTACTGTGAATGAAAACATTCTTAAATGAGTACTTTAGAGGTGTGAATGGAGGTGGCTTGGTAACTTCTGCACCATGGGGTGATCCTAGTCCTGTAAAAAGGTCTCATATTCCTTGGGCAGAATATGACTGTGCAGAGCAATCATCCAACTTAATGTCTCTCATGAGACATGCCTTCCTAATCATTACAAATTCTCCACCATGTTTAACCATCGGAAACAAACAGTTGTTGAGACTAGGTCACAGAGGTGCTATTTCAATTCTCTGTTAATGTCTGAGGCTGTGCATTTGTGGCATTTAGCAACTATGGTGTGCAGTTATCATCTTATATATTCAGGTAAGCTTACAGTATATCCACACTACTGTACCTCTTTGCCAATGCAATTTTTCCAAGTTTTGCACATGTTATTATTATTTATGAGACTGTTCTCCTTTGCCTCAATAAATTATTTAGCTGTGTCTGTGCCTGATACAACTGCAGTTCAGGCACTGACTGTCTGTCATCTATGGATATCATGTTGCTTTGAAAACTCACATGTCAAAGTGTTAATTGTCAGACCTCTTTTGTAGCTGACCCATACTGCTAAAAGCCAAATATGAATCACCCTTGTACCTGCATTTGTAATTATGATTTAGTTAGAAATTTTAACTTCTTTATTAGATTATATTTCCTTTATTCTCTGTACCCCTGAATATATGTGTCTGTAATGGCGCTTTTCCACTGCATAGTACGGCACGACACAGTTCAGTTCAGTTCACTTTTGGGGGGTTTTCCACTGGGAACAGTACCTGGTACCTGGTCCTTTTTTTAGTACCACCTCAGCCGAGGTTCCAAGCGCGCCAAACCGTTACCAAAACGTGACGTGTAAACTCTGCTGGTCACTGATTGGCCGGAGAAAATCATCATTACTGCGTCACTGAACTTACGACACGAGACACAACAGATCCGCTAGATTTTTAGCACATCCAGCGAAGGTTCGGACGCACCATTTTGTTTTAACCAAAAATGGCTGTTTCGTGGTCTATTGAGGAAGTACAGACGTTCCTCTCGTTGGTAGCCGAGGAGCGGATCCAGCGAGAGCTGGATGGGCGACGCAGCGCAAAAATGACACGTGAATAATCCCACCCACTCTAAAGCGGTACTAAACTGCAGTCGAAACGCAAACCGAGCCTAACTGAGTCGAACCAAGGTGAGCTGTACTGAACCGTGCTGTGCCGTACTATGCAGTGGAAAAGCGGCATATGTGTATAGCATTGCCTTTTTTGCTTTAGTTACATTTTTCTGGGTTTTTTTTGCTGGGTTGTTTGTAATAATCTTTTTATCATAGTGTTATTATATTTTTTGCTCTTGCCGTCACCCAGGATGACTTACAAGATCAGAGACTGTTTACAGATCATTTTTATAATTGGAAAACAAGCAGGTTAAGTGCCTTGCTCAGGGTAACAAAGTAAAGTAGAACCAGGAATTAAACCAGCAGCCTTGTGGTCCAGTTTCATGTACCTTAGTTATTATCACTTACAGAAAGGATTGGGTTAAACATTAACTGTGGGTCAACAAGACAACAATACTGCATTTGTCACAGTGTAGAAGGAGATAGATTTGCACAGGAGAAATGGCCTGACCAGCTGCAGAGCCGAAATAGCTCTCATTTGTCAACTCCAATTTGTACCAACTCCTAACTCCTATAAGACAGCCTAAGGTGGCCCTAAACTGAATTATAAACTAGTGTGGCTACCTTTGGAATAACCTGTTCTCTTTCTCTTTTCTTTTGCCTTCTGCACTAACAGCAGCATCATCAGTACACATGCATAATAATGAATTGAAACAGCAGTATGGATGGGTATGCATTTCTTATCCATATTGGGATCATTTATGCATTTTTACCTTTGCACTAGTATACAAAAGAATAATTAGAATAAAGTTAAAGATATCATAATGACCTCAGCACACAGAGAAAAGCACTACATATGCACCAGAATTGATTAATTGTTGCATATTAACCTGAAACTGCGGTGGGCCGACACCCTGCCCAGGCTTTGTTTCCTGCCTTGTGCTCTGTGTTGGTTGGGATTATCTCCAGCAGACCCCCATGACCCTGTAGTTTGGATATAGCGGGTTGGATAATGGATGGATGGATGGATACTAACCTGAAAGTTTACCTTCAGATGTTAAGAAAATTTCAAGAGTTCAAGCAGCGACATAAAATGGAAACTCTCACCTTATGTAAAAATAACTTGAACTGTATTCACATAATTCCTGGAGCTGTATCAAAGGGCAAAATTAATAAAAGGCTCTTGTAAAGTTTGATTTTTTCATAGTGAATGCCATTCACAATGTCACATTTACAGTCAAACTATACTCCAGTTAAAGGTCCATGACAGCTCATTTGTTGATAATGAGGATTTTTAAAAGGCATTCACTTGGATGCAGACTTACTAAAATAACAAGCTAAACTGACATTTGTAATGTAAGGAGAATTCATTTCAATAAAAAACAAAATGTCTCAAAATGGTTTAGCACATTTCTGCCTTTAATTGAGCATCTTCTACTTCTACAACTCATTATCCTGTGAGCACCCGTTTTGAAGATTCTGCTCTCTGTTGCCGTACCTCTCAGTACATTCTGCAGACATCCCCTGAGATTTCATATCTTGGCTCGTTGTTTTTTACTGCTTGTTACAAAATGAAAAAATCAGATGATCATGGTAGATTTGTGCAGCAAAAAGTAGAAATAATAATAATGTCATGACTGATCACTTTCTCACCTTATAAATATCTGTTATTTTTTATTAATCTACAGCTGCAAGGTTATTTATGTTTATCCCAGGCAGCGTTACATTTAAGAACGATCCAATTCACAAAATGAAAATAATAGTATTTCATGTTGAAAGAATGAATCCAAACCTTGCCCTTTCATACTGCAAGGGAAGATAATTGCTGATCAGTGGCCAATAAAACAGAAACATCAGGAGGCGTAGTGTAAAATGTGCTTAGGTTTTTGTTTTTCATTAAAGCATTCCTGCACATCCACACCACTATACAATATTCATTGTGTTTACTGGATAGAAACATAGTGCACATGAGGAATCTGGTAATTATAGCTGTAAAAACAGAATTCAACTGTTAGATATGGAACTTTACCTGATGTTAAGGCAAATGTTGAAATGAAACTGAGATGCCAAACACGGTGCCTGGCTGTAAATCTGCACCAACCGATTCAAACCAAATATACAGTTCATACATTGTAAGACAAGAAGCAGGCACGAAAAAGGTTTGGGACACCCCTATAATGAAAATAAATTGGAAAAGTACGATCTTTTTACAAAGATGACAATAACATATCTTCAGATTGAAGTCCAATGCAGAATTAAATCAATCAGTGCAGGAAGAGGCGGGTCCAAGAGGGTAGATAAATGAAGTAACACCAATGGTGGAACGGCTGTCAATCTTCTGTTCTGCAGAGGGAGGAAAGGAGAAGGCATTAGTACGCAGCGCCAACCCCTGGTTCGGCAGGTAACTACCATCAGCAGAGCCCTTGAGCAGCCTAACACACAAACACACATTTTCTATATATATCTTCTTATATAATACGCTACCATGGCTGATCGTTTGTCTGCCCAGGATTTTAAATCACCTGTAGCTTGCAAACCATTTGACCTATTGACCTGAAATTTGGTACACATATACTACGTGATGTCTAGTATCTGCTTTAGGGGTGATGATTGACCTCCAAGGTTATTCCTCTTTTTATTTTCATTTCATTTTACTGTAGAATCAACTGTCTGCAGTGGCCAGCAGGCGGGCGTGTGGCGCATGCGTACAGGCGCTGTTCTCATCCCTACCACCTTCGCCATCACTTCCCCTACCTCTTTACAGTATATCTTGAATCATTCTTGAGGCAGATTGAAGACTTAAGTGCCAGCTTAAGTGAAAAATTAAGGAAAACATACGAAGTAATTGCAACACAAACACTGACTTAATCAGTTTTAACGTTAAGAGATGCAGACAAAAGAAGAGAAATAGCGGGCTGCTAGGGTGAAAAAAATTTTAAAAAGCAGCAAAACAAAAAAGTCCAATCAGAAATGCAATTAATCGCATATGTCACAAAAAGAGTTGAAGTCAGTCTCATTTTTTTGTTGAGATGACTATGTATAAAATGTAAATGCTATGTATTAGCATTGACCTATCTGGTAAACCTTACAGTAATGAACAATCTAAAATACACTTTCTTCATTTTAGAAATACATGAAAAATTTATGGAAATGAAAGTTGTTTATCACTATGCAGTGGACAGAGAAATTAGTCTATTCATTTGTTTCAAATGACAAAAATACATAATTCAATGGCTGTTCAGATCAGTTTAATGTTACCCAAGAGTTTATCCAAAATGCTGCTTCAGGAAATCAGAATAAGAAGTGAGATATGTGACCAGAATATTCTATTTAATAAATCATTATGGTGGTTTTCAATAAATGTTGTAGCTTGCTCCAAAATCTTCTGTTTAAATGATGAAGCCATGAATGTTCTTGTCCTCCTTCTACTTTGATTTACTGGAACTGATTTTTGCCTTTGCTTCAGTCCATAACGTCACTGCTTTTGTTGGAAAAAAATGTGTCCTGCTTTCAGTAAGACAATGCTGATATAGAATGATAGTCTGGGATAATGCAATAGGAAACTCTTTATATAAGTTGAAAAAAACAGTGCAGCTCTGATGAATATATGTAGTGCGATATAATGTTCCACATTTCATGAGACAGTCCTATTAATCAGTCCCATTTTAGGATTCCCAGTTTATTCTTAAAAAAATCTTTATTCTCCTGTATTCTTAACATAAAAAATATAAATTATACACATTGTTGTTCAGAGTATCTTGTAAGTACAAAGGTATAAATGGGCTAATAGCTCTAGGTGTGCACCAGTCAGAGTGCTTACTGATTTAAGTGGACCTTGTCGAGGATGCCAGGGGCGACAACCCGGCTGGGACTCCTTGAAGGACCAGAAGTGGGCATGCGCCCATCTGGGATCGCGTGGGGGCCGCCATCCTGGTTGCTTTGGGGGCCACGGGTAGAGGGCTTGGAAGCCCAACCCTGTAGGGACCCGTGGTCACCGCCAGGGGGCGCCCCAATGCCTTGAGGACCCTGGACCTCAGCACTTCCACCACACCAGAAAGTGCTGGGGGGGAAGAAGAAGAGGGACACCCGGAGAGCTTCCGGGAGAGCAGCCGGCATTTCCGCCACACTGGGGTGTGTCCAGAGGGGAATGCCGGGAACCACCTGGAGCTCATCTGGGAGCATATAAAAGGGGCCGTCTCCCTTCATTCAGGGCTGGAGTCGGGTGGAAGAAGAACGAGGCATGAGAGGAGTGTGGAGGCGGCCCGGAGAAGAAGGCATTGAGTGGCCAGGACTGTGTGTTGGGGTTTGCATTGTGCACGGACTGAGTCTGAGTGACATTGAACTTGTAAATAGTTGGAAAAATAAACGTGTGGTGGTGAAAAACAACATGTCTGCTTGTCTGTGTCTGGGCTTGTTCACATCTGGCGTAGTCATTTGGACACTCCGTCTGGTACAAGACGGGAACCTGTACCTCAAAATCTTGTTGTGGACGGCCCGGCGCAGCAGGGGATCCCACCCACGTGCCACGGGAGTGGCGTGCACACAGCCCCACAGGGTAAAAATACCCCACGGACCGCCAGGGGTCCGCAGGAGAGCCGTTTTCCCCTGTCGCGGGCTGGCGGTGTGCATGGCATGAGTGCAGCGGTCTCCGAGGAGCGTGCCATTGCTGGAGGCGCCCGGGACGACATTGTGTCCAGAGAGGCGACGCCGAGGACGTTTCCCCAGTTAGACGGGACCTGGGAGGGGAGTTCCCTGCCTATTGGTAGCCGGCCCTTTGGGGCCGGGCGTGTTTTCTGTTTTCCAGGCAGGGACTTCCCGGATCCGCGTCAGTGGCGGGCGCATGCTGGTCTGCGGGGCTTCGTCAGCGCGGCGGCAGCTGTGGAGAAGGAGAAGCTGCAGCTCGAGAGGCGCTAACAACAGCAAGGCTGCCGGCAAGCACGTCGCCGCCGCAGGAGGGGAGCCAAAATGGCCGTGGACAAGAAGTCCCTCCCCCTGACAGGCACGCGATTGGATGGTGTGTCTTGCGCGCTCTCCAATAACTGCATAGAGGCGGGACCAAGAAATGTCCATCACGTGCAGGGGGGAGACCCCCGATTGGGCCAGAGGAAGAGCCCACAGGAAGTTGCCGACGTCCTGGGCTGTCGGACATGTAGGCTCCGCGCCGGTTAACTTCCTGTCTTTGCCGGCTGCTCTGTCGGAGCTGGAGGCATGCCTTCAGCCCGTGGAGCAGCTTTTGTCGCAGGTGCTACGTGCCCTCCGGGCGGATTTGCGGTTCCTGGAGATGAAGGCGGTCGCGTCTATTGAAGAGCTTTTGAGGGTGATTAAACGGTGCGACGCTGGATTCTTCAGTCGGAGGTGTACGGCGGGGAAGGTGAGTACAGCCGTCCCCGTACAGCATGAAGGGGGGTCTGCTGAAAACGGCTGTGAAGCTAATGAGCAGTTTCAACTAAACAGCCCTCCGACAGTGGATGCGGCGCAGGAGGCTGCACGCGCGGTGAGGGGAGAGACAGCGAGGGGGCTGGCAGGACACGGGCTGTTGAGTGCCCCAGGTCCTAGCGCCCTCCACCCCGAGTCGGCTGCAGTCTTGTGCCGCTCTACAGGGACGCTGAAGGGGGCTCTTTCTTTTCAATAAGGAGACTCAGACCGTCACGGCATCCCAGAGCGACAGGAGGAATCGGAGGCTGAGTGCCAGTTCCTCCGATATGATGGGACGTGGTGCAGGGTGCACACGTCCGGGTACTGGCCACCCTCTGCGGGGGCAGAGGGAACCCTTGAGGTCAGCGGAGAGGAAAGAAGTGCTGGCGTTCTGTCTATTCCAGCGATAGGAGGGACACGGAACCCGCGGAGAGGGTGCCAAACAGGCAAGTGCCGGGGTGCCGGATGGAGGGGGGGGACGCTGCCAGTGCGTGGCACGAATGGACACCAGGGAAGGGTGTCCAGGCAGCGGTTCTGCCCCTTTCTTTCTGTCTCTTTCAGGACCGGACCCTGGACTAGCAGTAGGACCCACTTCGTTGGGAACTTGCCCTCAGGAGAGGGGCCGTCTGCGGGAAGGACTCTCCGCTGGCAAGGGGGTGTCGCCACGGAGGAGCGAGTGACTCCTACCAAAGGGGTGCGGAGTCCTCGGAGGGGGTGCTGAACGAGTGGGCGCCGGGGTGCCGGTAAGAGGGGGGAGTGCAACCTGTGCGGTGTCAAGGTGCCGTCTCCGCCCCTATCCCTGTTGGGAGAACAGGGCCGGACCTCGGCAACCCAGGAGTAGGACCCGCTTCGGGGGTATGCTGCCCTCGCGGGTTGTGCCGCTCCTCCCAAGTGGTCTTCGCTGGCTGTGGGACAGTGTCGAGGATGTCAGGGGCGACAATCCGGCCAGGACACCTTGAAGGACCAGAAGTGGGCGTGCGCCCATCTGGGATCACGTGGGGGCCGCCATCCTGGTTGCTTTGGGGGCCACGGGTAGAGGGCTTAGAAGGCCAACCCTGTAGGGACCCTGGACCTCAGCACTTCCGCCACACCAGGAAGTGCTGGGGGGAAGAAGAAGAGGGACACCCGGAGAGCTTCTGGGGGAACCACCTGGAGCTCATCTGGGAGCATATAAAAGGGGCCGTTTCCCTTCATTCAGGGCTGGAGTCAGGTGGAAGCAGGATGAGGCACGAACAGAGAGTGTGGAGGCGGCCCGAAGAGAAGGCATTGTGTGGCCAGGACTGTATTGGGGTTTGTGTGGCACTTAAAAATTGTAAATATTGTATATAATAAACGTGTGGTGGTGATGAACAACATGTCCGCCTGTCTGCGTCCGGGCCGGGTCCACAACCTGCATTAGAAAAGGTCTGGATGGTGCTTTCCTGAAAGTACATACATACAGAGCGGCTTCCAAGGAACCATCCTGCACATCCTATGCTACAACATAGTTATTTTTACAAGACTTATATTCTGGGCCATTCGGATCCAATTTAAACACTGCATAAACATTAGCAACAAGTCAGAGAGCTTCTTACAGTTCAAAGTTCAAATCAGAATACTAGAGGCAATTGAGCCTTCAGCTACAAGGCCTTCAAACTCTGGAGTGATTTATCTGGTAAAAGTTTGCCAGGGTGGAAAGGAATTGCCAGTACAGTGGCATGGGACAGAGGATAGTCTTATAAAGGCCCTTAGAATAACAGAGAGAGAGGGAGGGAAAGAGATGACTGAACTGACAATAAGAATGTATTTTTGCTTAGCACTGTACTGTAAAGTGCAGAGGCAGCTAGAATGTGGGACACCTTACATGAGCTGTTTCCTTCAGAAGTGAATTCTTCTACTGCATTAATGAGTGAGTGAGGATCCAGAGTGCAATAAATATAAGGGCTATGTGTAGTTAACTATCAACTTGGAAAGACAGAGAGACCTGCTGACAATAAATCATAATACCTGATGGCAGCAATGGATTCCTGCCTAGAGAAGCTAGAAAATAGCTGTCAGTTTAAGTGAGGCACTCACCCATTCAGCTGTAAGTAAGTAGCATGCAGTCTCTGACTGAGAGGAGTAAGAAAGTGGTGCCTCATGGAGGGAATAGCCAATTAAACAGATGTCACTGACATTAAGCTCTTAAGGGTTGAACAGGCCACAGTGTGCAGAGATACCAGCAGCCTCACTTCAGAGTTAAAGCTTGATGCTCCTAAAAACCCAAGAAAGTTTGATCCCAAAATGGGTTTCATTTAAAAAGTGACCCTGGGAGAGAGTTTCAAGCTAAAGTCTAGTTTTGGGAGAAAAGATAAGATGAAAATCTCTAGTAGGAGGAGAAACAAGGTACAGCAGGAAAAACTGAAAGATTGGCACTGAAAATAAAGAAACTACTTTAGAAGTGGGTATGTCGCTCCTTTGCAGGGCTAACTCGCACAGCCAAGCAGAAAAGAGTGTGCTGCATGCAATCCTGTAACAGAAGCATACAGTATTGATGAATTGTCAGTTTAGTTTAAATCCAACTGTTTGCTAGAGATCTGTTGAGACAGTGTAATTAGGTGATGCAGTGGCCAGTGTTCATTCCATAAATCATCTGCGGCTCATGTTGGCCAAGGATGTAAAAAGGGGATTGATGTTATTTACTCCACCGCACATGAAGGACAAAATGTATTTCTAAAACACAGGAAATCTGTCAGAGATGTCATGCTTGTTTTTGGATTCATGGAGATTTCACTCCACGTTTCACTCTTTCTTGCGCAGTCTAATGACATTGGGGTGTCTGGAAAAGGAAGAACTCCAGGAGCATACATGCCCATGTAGACGTGGATTTTAAAGAAACCAGGTTACTGTCTTAACTGGGTTACTCCCCTTATTTTGGTTTTGTGTGTGCATGTAAACACACTGATTGTGTGGAGTCTGCAGCTTCCATATCTACATGAGATGTGCATTGTCACACATGTGTGCTTGGGAGACAGCTGAAGGGCCTGAACAAAAGTAATTCCACACCAGACCTGGGAGGTGACGGATTGCACTAACTCTTTTTCTCGCTTTCCTGCAGACCGTTCACGGGAAATTCCGCCTGAACCCGATGACATCACTTCCAATCATGGGACCTGTGATGATGTCACTTCCGGTTTAAAACCCATGGACGAAGACCCTTCTGGTTATGGCCCTTTTGATGATGTCACATCCAGGTCCAAGTCTATGGAGGAGGACCCTTCCGGTTCCACCCTAGATGACCTCATTTCCTGTTCTGGCCTTTAAAGCTGCCATCTTACCTCCATACCATCAGTTCTGCATTGAACTGAAATCTATGCACATCATTGGCATAAAGTATACCCTTCTGCAGCCATGGAAGAATATACAGGTGGCTGGAATTGGTCTTGTCCGTTGTGAGAGATGGACGTCTGAAGCGGAGCTCCGCTAGCAGCTGTGTTATTTTTCATATTATCGTCTTATTATCCCGAGATATCCTGTATTTATCCAACCTGAGGGTACTACTACAGTATATGCAAGCATATATAAACATGGCCAACAAGAAAGGGGTTCAGAAAGAAACGAAAACTAAAGCTACATCCAAGCTCAGATCGGCAAGCCCAAGTTCAAGCTCAAGGTACGGCCTTTCAGAGACTGACCTGGATCAGATGGGCGAAAGCCCAGACTCCTCAAGACTATGGTCCGCTTACATCGTCTCTGGCTGAGAGCGAAATGGGGAGCGAATGTACGAGTGTGAGTGACGCAGGTCATGATAGCTCGCCGATTTGAGATGATCATCTGAAACTGGAAAAGGCCTTGCAGTCCGCACTTTCAACTACTCCACGCAAGGTGGGAACACAAGCTGCAATAGAGCCCACCGCCTCACCTATAGTACACGAAAGCAGAATTGATCTGTTTGAACTGAAGGTGATGATCATTGAGCTCATGCAAGAGATAAAGAAAGATATAAAGAAAAGCGAGAAGGCAAATGAGAAGGCAAGGGAAAAGGGAAACGAGAAGCTGTGACAGGAGCTGCGACAGGAGCGGCAGCAGGATAATAAAGACTTGGAGAAACACATATGTGTTCGCTTTGAGACAGTCTTTAAAGATATGCTGGGTAAATTTGAAGAGCACATTCAGGAAACCTCGTTTAAACTGAGCACACTTGCCAATCAAGTGGAGGATGTGAAGTAGATATTCACGACTCTGATTGAAACAGCCGAAAATCTAGCTGCCAGTGCTGAAGAAAAAGCAACAACTGCCAACTACAAATGCAAAAAACTCGGAGACAGACTTGCTGTTTTGGAAGATGGAAGCAGAAGTGATAATATTTGAATCGAAGGTCTACCTGAGAATCGAGAAAGTCCAAACCCAGTGAAATTCGCAGCTGAACTATTTTCTAAAATAATTGGAGAGGACTTTAAAGCAGATTCTGAGATAGCAGCGGCTTATCGCGTACACTGATCAAATATCGTTAGACCTCGATCTTTTATTATTCGCTTCGAGAGATTATTATTTAAGCTAGAGGTGATGGCACTCCTCAGACACATGCAAGAGATTATATATGAAAATAACCACATTCGTATCTTCCATGATTTCTCTCCAGCAGCAGCTACTATATGTGCAGCCTTCTATACCATCAGACAGTGGTTAGGGCAAGCCAATATCAAATACATCCTCTTGTATCCTGCCAAACTGAAAGTGGAATTGCAAGGTCAATTCTATGTCTTCGCCAGCAAAGAATAAGCAGAAAACGAATTAAGAAAGCTGATCCCGAAACTATTCTGAAACACAATAGTGAGTCGTAGCCTGTCATGACATGGCAAGGATAAATAACCTACTGCTTGATCTATTTGTTAAGATACAGGTTTTTTTTATAAGAATTATTATTTATCCGCTTTATTACTCGGACGCTATCTGTTTATGTTTTAATTACAGTTATAGATGTTTGTGCTTAATTTTTTTTTTTTATCTTATTTATTTATTTTTTCTCTACCCTAAATGAGACTGTTTAACATCATACCCTTGGTTATTGTTATTATTGCATTAAGACTTGCTATGCTTATTCTATACCACTTTCTAAAACCATTACCCGGGTTTAATATCCAGATTTATTATCTTAATACATTAAGATTGCTGAAGTTTATATATATTTTAGGTTCATAGTTTGTCAATGATTATATTTTGAGCATATAGTATTTAGACTATATTGGCAATAGATATCTCTATTTTTACTCCTAAAACGCCACTGTGTGGGGGCTGGTTTTGCTTTGGACATGCTCTGTCTCTGGGTATGTCAGAGGACTTGGACTGCGTGAAGTAGGGTCCAGCCTCACGTGGGGAGGCAAAATGGGAGGGTGGGGGAAGACAGCAGGCTATATCTATATCTAATCTATCCTTTTAATCTTATTAATTATAACTACCAATGTAACAATAAGCTGCATGGCAATAACTCTTGGGGAAACAGGAAATTAAGGTTAAAGCTGTTTCACTTCCAGTTAAGACTATAAAATGACATAAAAAATTCAGAATCAATGTCTCCATGATGGGACAGTTAACTTTGTGAGCTGGAATGTTAAAGGCCTGAATCACGAATTAAAAAGAAAGAAAGTACTCTCTCACCTAACAGGTTTAAACGCTAAAATAGTATTTTTACAGGAGACCAACTTACTAAGCAAGGATCTGTTCCGGCTGCAAAAGGACTGGACTGGCCAAATGTTCCATTCTAGCTTTAGAAAGAAAACTAGAGGTGTGGGAATTCTCATACATAGAACAGTCTCATTTGTAGCATCAGATGTAGTATTGGATCCTGAAGGGAGATATGTGATAGTCATGGGCAACGTATCTAACTGTACAATGATTTTGATAAATGTTTATGCACCTAATGTCGATGATAAGGAATTTATACAAAATTTATTTGCATCCATTCCCAATGTGAACGCGCATAAAATTATAATGGCTGGGGATTTCTATCACGGGGGGACGACATCTAACACTGCAAAGATAATTACAAAGTTTATAACTGATCACAACTTATCAGACCCCTGGAGGTTTTTAAGCCCAAACTCAAGAACATATTCTTTCTACTCACCAGTACATCATTGCTACTCAAGAATTGATTATTTCTTTATAGATAATAATTTCTTGCCTACGATTAAATCTTGCAAATACGATGCGATTGTTATTTCTGACCATGAACCTCTGATCTTGGAGCTAAAGTCACTATGCCCCACGCACTCATCTCGCAGATTGCGTCTCAACCCGCTTCTAATAGCAGACGAGAATTGTACAGAATTTATATCCAAACAAATCAGTTTCTTCCTAGAGACAAATACATCCTCAGAGATTTCTGCAGGAATACTCTGGGAAACTCTTAAGGCCTTTTTAAGAGGACAGATTATCTTGCATCTTTCCCACGGAAATAAATTAGAAACGAAGAAAGTAGCAGAGCTAAAAAGCGAAATTACTAGAATAGATGAAGAACATGCCAGGCTTCCAAGCGAGACTCTACATAGGAAAAGGCAGGCTCTGCATTCAGAACTAAACCTCTTGACAACTAAAGAAACTGAACAACTAATTGACCCTCTGCAGTTCGCATACCAGGAGAAGGTGGGAGCGGAGGATGCCATCATCTATATGCTACACCGATCCCTCTTCCACTTGGACAGAGGCAGTGGTGCTGTAAGAAGGCTGCATCAGGAGTGGGCAGGAGGAGGAGTACAGGAAGCTAATCAAAGACTTTATTAAATGGTGCGACTCAAACCACTTATACTTGAACACCAGCAAGACCAAGGAACTGGTGGTGGATTTTAGGAGGCCCAGGCCCCTCATGGACCCCGTGATCATCAGAAGAGACTGTGTGTAGAGGGTACAGACCTATAAATACCTGGGAGTGCAGCTGGATGATAAATTGGTCTGGACTGCCAATACTGATGCTTTGTGTAAGAAAGGTCAGAGCCGACTATACTTCCTTAGAAGGTTGGCATCCTTCAACATCTGCAATAAGATGCTGCAGATGTTCTACCAGACGGTTGTGGCGAGTGCCCTCTTCTATGCGGTGGTGTGCTAGGGAGGCAGCATAAAGAAGAAGGCCGCCTCACACCTGGACAAACTTCTGAGGAAGGCAGGCTCTATTGAAGGAATGAAGCTGGACAGTTTAACATCTGTGGCAGAGCAACACGCGCTGTGCAAGCTTCTGTCAATCATGGAGAATCCACTGCATCTACTGAATAGTGTCATCTCCAGGCAGAGGAGCAGCTTCAGTGACAGACTGCTGCATTTTTATTACTCTTTAATTTAATATTGTTTTTTTTGTATCAGTATGCTGCTGCTGGATTATGTGAATTTCCCCTTGGGATTAATAAAGTATCTATCTATCTATCTATCTATCTATCTATCTATCTATCTATCTATCTATCTATCTATCTATAAATCCAGACATCATTACTATGAACACGGAGAGAAAGCTAATAAGCTTTAGCTTAACAAATTCACAAGCAAGAAGTCCGCAATGCAATCCCAGTAATCACCAACACGAACGGAGACAATATCATCGACCACAAAAATATAATGCACACATTTAGAGACTACTATAAATCCTTATATTCTACTGAGTTTAACGAAGACAACACACAATCTAATGCATTTCTGGATACATTACAGATACCACAAATAGATACTCCTAGTGCGGAGGAACTGGATAAACCTCTGGTATTATCAGAATTACTAGATGCTATAAATTCACTTCAAGGCGGGAAAGCAGCAGGCCCTGATGGCTACCCTGTAGAATTTTAAAAGAAATTCTCCGCTCAGCTAGCTCCTCTTCTATTAGCAACATTTACAGAAGCCAGAGACAATCAAACTCTTCCTCAAGCATTAATTGGCAAGCATTAATCACCGTTTTTCCTAAACAAAATAAGGACTTATTACAATGTGCATCATACAGACCAATTTCACTTTTGAATAATGACGTTAAGATACTCTCAAAAATTATAGCTAGAAGGATGGAGAAAGTGCTCCCTTTGGTAATATCACAAGATCAAACTGGATTTATCAAGGGCCGACACTTATCTTCATATCTTCGACGCCTGTTTAATGTAATATACTCACCAACTAAGTCAAACACCCCAGAAATATTATTATCATTGGATGTAGAAAAAGCATTTGACATGATTGAATGGAAATACCTTTTTACTACTTGGAGAAATTTGGGTTTGGCCTGAACATTTGTGCATGGATAAAACTACTGTATACCAATCCAGAAGCTTCAATTTGTATCAACAACATCTGTTCAGACTACTTTAAACTAGAATGAGGTACCAGACAAGGATGCCCCTTGTCACTGCTGCTCTTTGCAATCGCCAATGAACCACTGGCAATACACTGTCAAAATGCTGGTCAGATAGGGGGATTATCAGAGAAGGACTGGAACAGAAAATCTATACTAATAAAAGGCAAAGCCCTCACTCACTGACTCACTGACTCACTCACTGACTCATCACTAATTCTCCAACTTCCCGTGTAGGTAGAAGGCTGAAATTTGGCAGGCTTATTCCTTACAGCTTACTTACAAAAGTTGGGCAGGTTTCATTTCGAAATTCTACGCATAAGGGTCATAACTGGAAGCTATTTTTCCCCATATAATGTAATGGAGTCTTGAGTTGGAGATGGCCGTGGGGGGCGGAGTTTCGTGTGACATCATCACGCCTCCTATGTAAGTACGTAGAGAACAAGGAAGAACTCCAAACAGCGATGAGCACAAAACGCCATTTCACAATTGAGAAGGCAGAAAAACATTATGAAGCAAATGATGCATACAAGCATATTCATAAGTACAGCTACTGCGGAAATAAAGCACGGCGTGAACCGTAAGTTTATATTAAATTAAGTTCATAGACAGGCTGCCACTAGCGTTTGTAATTTAGTGCCTGCCCATATAAGGCCGTCCATCAGCGGCAATCCAATACAAACACTGCCGGTAAATGTTCACGGGTGAAGGACTGTGCTTATGCAGAGGAAGATGAGATGGTCAGGGTGGTGTTTGGCACAAACTCATTGAAACTGCGAGAGAAACTTTTAAGTGCCGGGTCTTAGCTGACATTACACGAGATGGCACCAGTACAGCTGGGAACCTTCGATGCAAGAACACCAAGCGGCTCACGTGAACTGACGCAATGCGCAGACAAAAGCAACAGTTCCAAAGAGTGCTGAACAAAACCGAATTACACAATTGAGAAGGCAGCAAAAAATATGAAGCGCCTTATACATACAATCATATTCATAAGTGCAGCTACTGCGGAAACAAAGCACACGGTGGAAAAAGTGAATGTCCTGCTAAAGGAAGACAGTGTAAAAAAACCCGTGCATGCAGTTTGTCACATCACAGATAAAAAGGAAGACGAGCTGTTTATTGATGCAGTAAGGAACTAATCGATGAATGAAACCTCTTATCTTTACAACGATTGACAAACACGGAATGTAACTTGAACACATCCTACAAATACGAGCCTGATTGAAAGAAATAATGATAATCAAATCCTTGATGACAGCAACATTCAATAACACTCACAAAACAATTACTGTATATTGACAATCATGTTACGTTATTTTTAAAATGTTCCCTTTTCTTTTCATAACTTCTACTTCTCCACTGCGTACGGGTATATATATAAATGTATATATATACCCGATCTACAATACATACTTTAGCATAGACAAGCCACACGCTGTGGCGAATTGTAGAGTCTTCGCCTCTAACGCGACATTCGAGGTTCGATTCCCGAGAGGGTGTACTGACTATGTACGCGCTACCGATTCATTTTACCTTCGATCTCCTTGGTTTGGGACGTATGAAAAATATTAGGTTAACAGAATCATGTTACGCTATTTTTAAAATTTTCCCTTTCTTAGCACAAGCACAGCTGAGAAGCTTCGATGCATGTACTCCATAACGCGTTAAAAATAACGATTTAATCACACTTTCAATTCCAAGCAAACGGAACTTTTGTCAATGCATGATTTCCTGGTACATCCATTACACTGATGCACACATCACAGCTACAAAAATGTTAGAGTCGGAATAAAGCGTTCCTACGACTGATCATTTCGACTACCCGAGTAAGCCTTGATAAAAGCATGGTTTTGTGCACACTGAAAAGCAAGCAAAATTAGATGCATTACAGAAAGCGGACTTTGTGGCTCTTACTGGGGATCATTGGACTTCCGTGACCGTTAGTAATTCTAAATACATCTAATTACAAAATGTTCAATGATCACACTGTTTTAGCCTAATGTACAAAATAATTTTGGCTAATGTTACTCAGAGTTTAAAGAGTAAGCTGGTCAAATTACCTTTTATGTTTCTGACTTATTTTTTAAGAAGAAAACTGCACTTTATGTTGAAATTTTGGTTATTATTATTTAAAGACAATACTATTCTGAAAATGTACTTAAAGTACTTAAACTACCACTTTATTTTTAAGTCTGCCCAATTTTAACCAGGGATGATATTTTTGTTTCTCTTTTGAATTCAAATGCAGTTTAACAGCTTTTTTTCAGAAATTAAAACAGCTTCAGTTTACAATATTCATGTCCATGTCTATTATTTGATTCTGTCGCCCACTAAAACCGTTTTAAATTAAAAAAAAAACATTTGCGATTTGGGGCAAATTCGTGTGCGATTACATACGATTAATCAAGATTAATTCTTACACAGCCTCTAATTAATTGGATTAATTTTTTAATCGAGTCCCACCTAATATATATATATGTAGATATATATATGTAGATTTGTATATATATGTGTATATACAGTATATATGTAGATATGTATATGTTGTATATACAGTATGTATATATGTGTGTGTGTATATATACAGTATGTGTAAATATGTATATGTATATATATGAATGTGTGTATATGTATATACATAACTGTATATATATATGTGTATAGATGTGTATATATATATATATATTTATATATATGTTTATATGTATATATATGTTTATATATGTGTCTGTGTGTGTGTATATATATATATATATGCCAGCAACACTCATGACAATGACAAAACAATTACATTGTCAATCATGTTACGTTATTATTAAAATGTTTCCTTTTCTTTTTACTTCTCCGCTGCCAATCGCAGGTATTTTGCTATATATATATATATATATAATATAAATAGATAGATATGACAACAACACTCATATCAATGACAAAACAATTACATTAACAATCATCTTACGTTATTTTTAAAATGTTTGCTTTTCTTTTTCATAACTTCTTTAACACACTACTTCTCCGCTGCGAAGCGCGGGTATTGTGCTAGTTTCTCTATATGCAGATGATATGGTACTGTATATATCAGACCCACAAAATTCTGTGCCTGCAGTTCTTACAGCACTCACAGAATTTCAAAAGATCTTGGTCTCAGAATTAATCTGAATAAAAGTGTACTCTTTCCAGTGAATTCTCAAGCATATAATATTAGAATAGACATCCTACCTGTTATCATTGCAGAACAGTTTAAATACCTCGGGGTAAACATCACAAGTAAACATAAATCTCTTTATCAACAAAATTTTGCCATCTGCATTGAAAAAATTAAGCAAGACTTGCATAGATGGTCAACCCTTCATCTCACACTAGCTGGAAGAATTAACACTGTTAAGATGAATATTCTTCCTAAGCTCCTTTTTTATTTCAAAACATTCCAATATACATCAATAAATCATTTTTAAGCAATTAGATTCAACAATAACCTCATTTATTTGGAACTCAAAACATCCACGTATCCAAAGAGCGACCCTACAAAGACAAAAGGCAGAAGGTGGCATGGCTCTACCTAACTTCCAGTTTTATTACTGGGCAGCAAACATACAAGCTATAAAAACCTGGACACAAATAGATACAAACATACACAGGCCTGGTCCGCAATAGAACTAAAATCCTGCAGTATTTCTTTATATTCACTACTCTGTACCCCAATAAATGCAAGTTATCGGCAATATATTAATAACCCAATTGTGCTTCACCCACTCAGAATATAGAACCAATGTAGAAAGCATTTTAAGATGGAGAAGCTTTTATCTGTGGCACCCCTGCAAGAGAACCACCTCTTTCAACCTTCAAAAACATATGCAGTTTTTAATATCTGGAAAAAATTTGGGATTAACTTGCTTAGAGATCTTTATATAGACAATGTCTTTGCATCCTATGAACAATTACATTCCAAATTTAACATTCCAGCTACACATTTCTTTCACTATCTTCAAGTTAGGAACTTTGTTAAACAGAACCTGCCTGATTTTCCTCATCTTTCACCCTCGTCCATGCTGGAAAAAATATTGCTCAATCTCAAGGACTCAGACAATCTCTGCAATATATAAAATTATTTTACAGTCCCTCCCTTTCAAAGATCCAAGAGGACACTGGGAAAAAGATCTCTCAATCAATATATCAGAAAAGGAGTGGAAAATAGCAATGCAGAGAATTCACTTGAGCTCCATATGCGCAAAGCATACAATTATTCAACTCAAAATTATATATCGAGCACATCTGTATTGCCTAAAACTCTCCAAAATGTTTCCAGGGCATGATCCAACCTGCGAACGTTGCAACCAAGCCCCAGCCTCACTGGGTCACATGTTCTGGGCCTGCACCAAATTAACATCATTCTGGACCAAAATTTTTAATTACCTTTCAGACAGCCTTTGTCTCACAATCCCTCCTAACCCATTAACAGCTGTGTTTGGGGTTCTGTCAGATGGGCTTAAAGTGGAGAAGGACAAACAAACTGTGATTGCATTCACTACACGTTTGACACGCAGACTGATTTTGCTAAACTGGAAGAATCCTAACTCTCCTCTTTTAAGTCAGTGGGAAACCAATGTTTTATACTATTTGAAATTTGAAAAAATCAAATACTCAGTTAGAGGATCTGTAAAGATTTTTTTCAAAATATGGCAGGATCTAATCAGTAATATTTTAGAATAAGCTCTTAAATCACAGAGGAAGCAATTATTTCTGTATTTACTTTTCTTCTCCATTCATCTCTATTGGCTTTTCAAACTCATCAATTTAGGTATGTTTACAAACCTTAAGTTTTACTCCGTTGGCCTTGCTCTCTCTCTCAGGGGTGGGGGTCGATTTGTTCTTAATCCTACTTTTTGCAAAAATTGATTGATTTGTATGGAATGATTGCAATAAAAGTAATAAAATAAAAAAAAAAAGAGAGAATATACAGGTGGCTGCCCCAAACCTTTTTTTGACTTTTGTGTGTATTTATTATGACAACATGTTAGGTTAAGCATTGGCAGTAATCCAAGCTTGTGTCTGTGTTCTGCAGTTGATTGGTATCTGATCAAGCCTCTGATCTACTCTTGTGTCCTTGTGCATTGAAAGGTTATGGCTCAACACACCACTGTAATGGGTAACTGGGTTCAGATAATGATTTGATGAATGAATAGATTAGTAAAATCCTTTACTGCAGCATTCAATAAGTCATACTAATTTACATACATCATCAAACCCAGTTAATCCAATTCAGCAGAAGTGGGTGCAAGGCAGAGTTCCAGGAACACACTTGTACACTCATTCACTCTCTCACACTAGGACCAATTTAGAGTCACCAATGAACCACAATAACCAGGGGTAAAACCAGACTGACATGAAAAGAATGTGCCAACACCACACAGGCAACAACTGGGCATGGGATTTGAACCCAAAAAAACCTGGATCAATGAGCATTAGCCACTTTAACATGCTTCCCTTTCACAGGTTAGATTCTTCTAAACCAAGTGATTGTTATACAAGGCTACTTTTTTTCTCTACCTATACATTTCTATCCAAGCCTCTGTAAGGGAATTGCCAAAAAAATATAATTGCTTTTCTTTTAAAATAATTATTCTGCCAATTCAGTGCTGGCTTGTTTGGCCTATTAAGAGTTAACCCTGCTGTGAGTCAGTTAAAAACATATTAATGAGCCCAAGAACGGAAAAGTTTTAATCTAAGAGGTTAAGAATTTCAAAGCCCTTTAATTGCTACTCGGGAGAATGGGTAAAATGACTTTTGCTGAAGTGACAAACCAAGAATCATTAAACTTTCTATATTTCAGAGCCATCTGTGCTTTTTTAGTTAAGGTTGCCACTGAGGTACACTTCATGGCTGTCCCTGGCTGAGACAATCGAAGTGATTTAGTGCATTGCCCAGCAGGTTTCTGGCAGGCAGAGACTTTATAGTTTCATTCTTTTCAATTCATCTTCCTACACACAACTTGCTCTCGCAACTAATACGTTGCATTCAGGACGGGTTACATTTTTACCCTGTAACTTTGATTATGATGAATTAGCCTTTCAAGTTTTACTGTGTAAAGTACCTTTCAGGAATTTATAGCATGTTATTACACCTGCTATATAATACTATTTTCTGCAGCAAAAAACTGAATGACGTTAAAATATGAAACTATTTTTATTGAAATGTTTGCAGCTTTAACCATCACAAGCTACTTTACCACGCCGGAAGACAACAGTAACTACAGTATGTAATAATTAAGGTAAATTATTATAATGAATTTAAAAGTGAAGTTATAACAAAGGAAACAGTAAACAACTGATCTTTCAACTTAGAATTAAAAGCTGAGGCTGAGTTGAAATAATTATTTTGTTTGTGTCTGGTTGGTAATGTAACACGATTTCTCACTGAATAAAAATGGGACTGTAGGCGTGGGCATTAGGGTGACTTACGATGATTCATATGATTAATTACCTTTTTTGTATATTTTCATGTTTTCTGCTACTGTTTTAATTATGCTAGGTATTACTGTGTACACACATCTTTCATCCAAGTTAATAACAATCACATGCAAACACCAAATCCACAGAACTAGAAGGAGCCACTCAAACCATAAAGGATACAGTAGTGGTGCAGTGTAGATACTGTAGATTTGCAAATTACTCAGACCTCTTCACATTTCTTCTTACATTTTGACATATTGCAGCCTTGTTCTAAAATCATTTAAATTCATATTTCCCACATCGTGCAACACTCAATACCCCAGAATGACAAAGCTAAAACAGAATTTTAGAAATGTTTGCAAATTTGTTAATAATAAAAAAAAAAAAATAAATATCCCCTTGACAAAAGGTTTCAGACCCTTTACTTATAACTTAGCTACATATGATGCCACAAGCTTTGCATACCTTGATTTGGGGATTTTTCTGTCAGGTCAAATGGAGACCGTCAGTGGACAGCTTTTTTCAGGTCTCTCCAGACCTGATCGATTGGGTTCAAATCCAGGCTCCAGCTGGGCATCTCAAGGACATTACCCGAGTTGTCCCTAAGCCACTACTGTGTTGTCTTTTCTTTTAGCTTAGTGTCATTGTCCTGTTGGAAGGTAAAATGTCCTCTCAGTCCAAGGTCCACAGCACACTAGAGCAGGTTGTCATTAAGGATATCTCTGTACTTTGCTCTGTTCAGCTTTCACTCAACCCCATCGTCTCTCATAGTCCCTGCTACTGGACAATAACTGCACTGCATGGTACTGCCACCACCATGCTGCACCACTGGAGTGATAATTTGCATGAGATAAGCAGTGCCTCGTTTCCTCTAGACATGATGCTAATGTTGGAATCATCAGACCAGAAATTCTTGTTTCTCGCAGTAGGAGAGTATTTAGTTGTCTTTTTGAAAATTCCAAGCAGGTTTCCATGTGTCTTACAGTGGAGAGTCTTCTGTCTGGCCACTGTCATACAACTCAGACCAGCTGAGTATTACACTGATGGTTGTCCTTGTGGAAACTTCTTCTATCTCCACAAAGGTTCCCAGGAGTTCAATTCCAGGTCACCTCTTTTACCATGGCCCTTCTCCTATAATTGATGGCCAGCTCTAAGAAAAGATGTAGTTGTTCCAAACGTCTTCCATTTAAGAATTATAAAGGCATCTGTCCTCTCGGGAAGCTTCAATGCTGCAGGAATGTTTTTAGTCCTCCCCTAATCTGTGCCTTGACACAATCCTGTCTCTAAGCTCTACAGGCAGTTCCTTCGACCTCATGGCTTGGTTTTTGCACTGATACACATTATCAGTTGAGGGACATTCAATTGGAAAGGTGTGTGCCTTTCTTGATTATGTACAATTAAATTAAATGAATCCATAGGTGGACTCCAAATAAGGTGTAGAAGTATCTGAATGATGATCAATAGGATAGAATGGGATGCACCTGAGCCATATTTCAAGTGCCATAGCAAATAATTGTGCCACTGTGATATTTCAGCTTTTTGTTTTTAATAAATCTGCTAAAAGCTTGTATTTGCCTTGTCACTCTTGGTATTGAGTGTTGCCTGCTATGGGAAAAAATATATTTTATTACAAGGCTGCAACACAGGAAAATGTGAAAAAAGTAAAAGGGTCTGAAAACTTTCTGAATCCACTGTAACTAAACCAACATTGACAACGAAAACAGAACTTTTCATTGGTTTTCTCAGTGGACTGCTACTAGAAAGGAGTTTTTATGTTAAATTTTAAAATTTATAAGACACACATTTTCTCCTGTCACACAAAAAGACCAGTGATAATCCTCATTCATGTTTCAAATCAGTTGAATTATATCTTTGAATCTCACGTCTGTTTATAAGTATAGGGCTGCATGTAATGACTAAATCAGCATAAATTATTTAAGTACAAAGCAGTGTGCATTAAAAACAGAAATATAATATTGAACCATAGAAAAACACCAAAAAGCTAAATAAAGTGAGCCACAAACTATTGTCCAAGGTTACCTGACTGCTAGATGTACAGTCAGAAGTGTGAAATGAAACCCAAGGGCACAGGCCCACACAAGAAAAGCAAAAGGAGGTAACGTGCCACCCCTTTTTAATCACGTCGCAGACCAGGACTGTGAGAGGAGAGCAATAGAGATAAAGGACAGTTCACAAATAAAAGGAATATTTAGTCACTCTAGAAAGAGAATTCTGCACCAAGTCAGATTTGAAATAAATAAGTAAAGATTTAATTTCAGTAGAATTCAAACAGAGGACATTCCAGAAATATATGACCCAGCAAAGCAGGTCCCCAGCAATATTTCTCATAGGGAGGGCCTTAATCTGGATACATTTTGAAAAGTCTTAATCAAGAGAAATGGGTGCAATGTACATTTTTTTGTTTAATTTAACCTTGTGTCACAAAGATTAAGGTGGATTTCATTTCATCTTTATTTCCATTCATTATTCAAAAATCAAATTAAATCCCTGTTGCTAGCATCCTCTTAGGCTTTGTCTGTGCTTTCATTTAAAAACAGCATTTTTAAAACTAATCCAATCTAATCCATACTGGTGGTTTCATATTGTTTATGAAAGTATCTCTGTCCACACTAAATGATGCTAATAACATAGATATTCACCTACAGTGGACATGCGTGCATTGGTAGAGAAGTCCTTCAAGGGCTGGTAATGCTGTCAGCCAACAGCAGAGACCAGTACATGCATACGTATGCTATATTCAAACTTTACAAAACTCAATTTATGTGTATATAGGTAAGCAACACAACAACAGCCATGGAAGGTAATGCTTCTATACCTACTGTTTTGGAAAACTGTTTTCTTCTGTGAAGGGTGACCAATCAAGGAATGAGATCTTGTAATGAGCAGGATCGAGTCAGGGAAAGGCTACATAATTTGCACAAGTAAATAAGAGTGTGATCCATGATCTACGTTGTTAAAAGTTTACATTTTGATATGTTTACATTGCAATGCCAAGCAGGTACGGTTCTAGACAATGTTTTCAACAGTTTTTAGGAGTTAAAAAATGCTGGGGCATTGTGAATAAAAGGTACAATTGGACACTAAATGTTGCACTCATGGCTGGCCTGTACACTGGCACTGTGAGTGCTATACAGAGTGGAGACAGTTGATTCTGGGGTTCATCAGTGGTGTGTTCTGCTCTTACTCTGTTCAATGCTTGCATGGACTGTGTTTTGGACAAGGTTGTGGGGTTCAGTGGTTGTGAGGCACCTGTTGGTGAAGAGAGATTCACTGAACTTGACTTTGTTGACAATGCAGTGATCTTTGCAGAGTCAATGGAGGCTCTGATTGGGGCTCTCGAGAGACAGACTGAGGAGTCTGAGTGTCTGAGCTTTCGGATGTCCTGGATAAAAACCAAAATCCAGGCCTTTAATGACCTCTTGGGAACAACCATCATGAATGTGTCTGTCAGTGGAGAGAATGTTGATGGGTTTACTTACCTTGGCAATAACGTTCATGTCTCTGGTGGCTCTTCTTATGAAGTCATTAGATGGATTGGGGGAGTGTGAGGGGTCATGAAGTCGCTGGAAAGGGGTTTGTGATACTCCTGATATCTTTGCAAAAGGACAAAGGTCCAAGTCTTTATAGATTCCTGGTGCTTCCTGTTTTTCCATATGGTTGCAAGACATGGATGCTATCCAGTGACCTGAGATGAAGACTGGACTCTTCGGTACTGAGTCTCTTCGGAGAATCCTTGGAAACCGTTGGTTTCACTTTGTGCCGAAAAAGTGGTTGCTCATTAAGTATCAAATAAGGCACATTACCTACATTGTGAGGGAGTGTCAGTTACAGCACTACGGCCATGTGGCATGACTCCCCAAGGACAGTCCGGCTCACAGGATCCTCATTGTTGAACACCCAAGTGGCTGGATGCTCATGAAACAGCGGGCTATGACAGATAGATTGTCATTTCTGAGAGGTGAGACTGGACCGCATGTCTACCTGAGGGGTTGCCAACCGGGATCTCGAGTTGTTTCATCATGTGGTTGGTGTGGTAATGCACTGTACCAGTGCATGCTCTCCAACCTGACCTGACTTGACCTTAGAATACATAAATGTGTGTTCTTTTGTAAACTTTGCAAAATATTAAGAAAGGTGGCTGGTTTCATAAAAGGTTATATGTGAAGCACAGTTGTTGAAGGGATGAATTGTAAATACATCATCAAAATGCAAATCTCAAGTCCCAATACAAGGGATGGTCTTGAAAGGCTACAATTAATAGTACTGTTTCATTCTTTAATTATCATCTGATTGGCACCATATTCTAAGTGAGAGTTGAACTACTCAATTCATTATTAGTTGTGTCAAACATGCACATCCAGCCTCATCAAAGGTAAGCACTACTACCCTGGGACACAAGGGGGCACTGCTGTTGACTGTCTTGTCTCTTTTCTCACCCACAGCTCCAAGAAGACACCCATTGAGGGCAAATGACTTCACTCTTCCCGGTTCAAGGACTATAAGAACAGGGCACTCCCAGAAGGAGGCGTCTCATTTGGGGAGTAACAACTCCTCAGATGGAGCTTCAACCTGAAGTCTGATTGCTCTTCAGAGCCGTATTGCTTAACTTAGAAAGCAGACATCATTTTTTGTTCTGTTTTTAAACACTGTGAGCTGGTTATTTTTTTGGAAGCTGTGGACCCCAATATTTTCATTCGGACTTGTGTATTCCTATCAGTTGATGACTGTTGGCAGTCATTAATAGTAACTGGTGAACAAAGCAAAGCATACAAAGAAGAATTTGTTGTAAAATTTAAATTTATTCCAAATGGGTATGAGTTCATTTCTGTCTGATCCCTTATATAATTTTATTGTAAGTATTCTTTGCAACCCAATAGCATCATTTAAAGAAAGAAACATGCAATCCTCAGCTACTCATACCTATTTTTCCCTTTGGCTGTCTTTCTTTTTCTAATGAATAAACCGCTTTGTTCAGCTGTTCTAGTAGGTTTTGCTGTTACAGTTTGGAATGCATTGAAAGAGACATAAAGAGTTTGGAAGGATATTCATTTTAACAATATTGCTTCTCCCAGTTAGTGTGTGATATAGCCAGACAAGGTGTTGAGGTTTTGTTGATCACTTTCTATTACATGGATTAAATCACAAACATTTCAGTATATCACAAATAAGCAGTATTACAGACATGTGTTCTACAAAATCCCATCAAGATGAACACATGACTCCCTTCCTCTACTAGATTCAGACTCATATATTATGACAACTGAAACTGTTCTGCATTGTGCTTATTTAAAAACAGCATTAATGAATTATTTCAAATTCTCAAAAAATCTTGTCACAAATATCATTTTTTTCAGTTTGAGGCAGTGTAAATATAATTTTCCTATTGAGTTATAGGAGGTTGGCTCTCATTCTTACAGCTAAGCAAATAGGACTTCTTGTAAACAATAAAGTGTAGAATTTCACAATGGATTTTTCTTTGCATAATGTTATTCCAGCTGGTGTTTTTCAGAGTATTGCTGTTACAGGATTGGGAGTGATTTTAAAGATATAAGGCTATCTGAAAGATATCAAATATTGACATCCCAAAATATAGTATAAACTCCCAAAACATTTGATCTAACAGGGTAGGCACTTGAGAGCATATAAAAAAATGTAAGTCTCATCACAGATACATTTTATACAGTTTTAAACAAGAGATATCAGAACAATGTAATCTTTTTGTTTAATGATGGCATGCTTTGCACAGATTGAGGAAGAATATATTTTATGGATGGCTGAACTCTGTTCCTTATCTGAAATTCTAATTGAGAACCCCCTTTAAGATCATCCCCTTATGGTAATTTAAAAATTCATTTCATGATGTATGTTGTTTGAATCTATAAATACTATCTGTATTTTTGACAAAACTCACCAGTATAATTTCCGTAACAGATGCTGATAGAAGATGAGAGATGTTTGGCAGATTGCTTTTGCTGAAATTTCTTGCTTTTCTATTGTGTGTAGCAAGAAAATTATATTTCAGACACAGTAGTTTAAAGGACACATTATCCAGCCATCCATCTATTAATTTGCTTAACCTGTTTATTGGTTGTGGGGAAGCTGGACCCTGTCCCAGCATGTATAGGGTGCTAGGAAGAAACGGTTCGGGTGCCAGTCCATTGCTATATACAAATCTCTAAAGATGCAGATACCCACAGTATTAACTTCCATAGACTGAATTCTGTATAAGATAAAGAAGCCTAGAATATGTGAGTATTATATAAACAGAGTGGTACCATACTTAGAGTGACCACAGGGTTTGTAGAAAATTAATCGTCATTGGAGCACACAGCAAAGTACACACAGAGAGAATTTAGAAGATTTTCTTTTCAGGGCTAACCAACCAGGTGCGGTTTCATTGAGGTTTAACTTCTTCCAAAGCATATTCATAGCCATAGACTGCACACCAGAGGGGGCCACCCGCTACTTTTGGACTATTAATAGTGATGAGCCAGTTATTTGAGCAAAATTGAATTTGCAGTGAAAGTTACAAATTTCACTTTGCAAGAACAAAAAAAAGTAAAATTATACCTTTCTGCAAACACTTCATTTTGTGCCATTGACCTAGGAACAAATGTATTTTTTACAGTATATATAAAAACATGATTCCTCTGTTAGAAAACACAATGAGAAGTATGAAGGTGTGGAGCAGTTTAAATGATAAAAGTTTAGCCAAGTGAAAGATAAAAAAGAAAGAGCAGAGCCATCACACTGATCTGGTATGACATCTTACCCAGACATGAATTCATCATGACTGACTACTTCCAATGGGGCTTAGAGTTAAATGGGTCCCAAGGATGAAGAGGTGGGATTTCTGGAGGATAAATCGAAGTGACGTCAATGATCTTCCAGTCTGCATTCTTCAAATCTGAGGACATATTAGGGAACGGTCTCAACCCATGCCAGAGATTGGAATTGCAGTTAGTATTGACACATCACTCACAGCCGAGACCCATCAGGTCTTGTAGACAAGAGTGCATCAGTATTAGCAAGCTGGATTCCCCAACAGTCTTTGACCTTGAAGTTGTAAGGCTTAAGGTCCAGTCACCACCTGGTGACCAGAGGACTGAAGTCTGTTAATGCAGCTATTCACTGGAGAGGTGTATGGCTTGTAACAAGGTTGAACTCCCAGCACATAAGGTAGTACCTTAGTTGTATTAATGGTTTATTTAAATGGCAGGGCCTCCCACTCCACCTTCACATACCTCTTCTTACCCTGGGACCTACTTAATTCCAAATACCACTGAAAGTAGTCAGTCATATTGAACTTGTATCTGAACAAATCATTAGTGTCTGGAGTTGTTCACTCAATGTTGCTACGAGCATTGTGAGCATTGGTTAGCTCATTTTCCAGTAATCCTGCCAACTACACCACAGTTATAACAGACAATGAGAAGTATGAAGCGATGAGGGACCATAGGGTATACCACATTTATTGG
The DNA here is from genome assembly GCF_016835505.1 of Polypterus senegalus. NCBI lineage: Eukaryota > Metazoa > Chordata > Cladistia > Polypteriformes > Polypteridae > Polypterus > Polypterus senegalus. Next base: position 59,158,756 of record NC_053155.1, read on the forward strand.
CTAGTAAAATGTCAAGTGAATAATAAAAAAAATAAAGAGTAAAGTCAGTGCACTAGTCTAGTGTGATGTCTTTTTCAGACTTGAATCCAATATGACTGACTGCTTCCGGTGGGGCTTGGAGATAAATACAGTAGGTCCCGGGGAGAAAGATATGGGACTTCCAGAGTTAAAATGACATCAGCAGTCCTCCAGCCCGTGGACTTTGGATCTGAGGACACAACGCGTGGCTCGGGTGGAATTACAGTTTATAGAAAACCTGAAGTTGTTCCCTATTCAAATGTGTATGACACCCCTTATATTTTCACCTCATCAGCAACCTTATGACAGTGCTGTCACAGGGACTACAATTCCCATCAAGCAGCAGTATAATGAAGGGGCTAATGAGAGGATGTCTTTATCATCACAGACAAAGTTTAAAAATCACTTGAAAAAGTGGAATCTCATCTAAGACGGCAGCTGCAGCATTTTCTTTCCATTTAATTGGGATTATATCTTTTTCTGACGGTAGTAGAACCATCACTGTCTCTTTTGTCGGTGGGAGGAGCCGGAAGAACCAGCAGCTGGCGCTATTTAACAAAATAAAGTACAGTAAAGAGTTGACAGGTGGAGTGCTGAAAGGTTCGTAAAGTGAAGATTCCCCATAAGACACTTAACGTTGGCACATCATTCCGATAAATATCTTTTTTTTTTTTATTTTAGAAAATGCCTTCACTTACTGGCAGAGTCCTCTTCTTAAGTGGACTAGACGCATTAATGGTCAATTGAGAGGTAGTTTTCATTTCGCTTGTTCGTGGCTAGATACTCCATTTATGCTGCTAAAAGCTGGCAAGCAGCTGATTTTGTAGCAGTCAGAAAGAACAAAATGGGAAAGGGGGAAAGCAATCGCAGTACCGATATGGTAATAGTTTTACCCCATTCGTTCATGTATATTATGTCTTATTGTTGTTTAAGAATTTAGATGTAATCCTTGGGGATGTGTGAGATGCGTGTAAGATGGTGTATACAGTATGTAGGAATAAAGCAAAGATAAGGAGGTGTTCCTCCCCCTCTATCTGAATGGTAGAAGCCCATTGCCTTTAAGCGACTGGGTAGGAAATACGTAATAGACCTCAGTGCCATTAGTAAGGGGTAAATGGTGAGGATAGGTGTCGCTATTCTGTGTATTACCCATGTTAATTTCCCCCCCATTCTCAAGATTGTCTTAAAGGTTTTCCAACCTATTTAAAGCCAGTAAGTCACCTAGATTTTGGGGAGAGCTTCAGCACTTGGGAAGGAATAGGTTTTGGCTGCTACAGAGCCATTAGAACAGTTATTCAACCTTTTTCTTTCTACCGTTTTATATTTTTTGGCAGCTTTGGACTATGTACATTTTATGATCCCTTGTTTATAAGTACTATACATTCATTTTTTCAGTAATTTATTGAATTCGTCCTGTTTGTTGGATGCGACTATTTTGTTCTGCTGGATTGTTTATATATATACATCCTTCGATATAAAAGCGGTCGGGATTGTCCTTCCATCCCGTGAGTGCTACGCAGGCGCATATTGAGTTTCACACTTAAAAGGTGGGTCGCCCATCCATTTTGCAATGCACGATGGGATTTGTAGTTTTGTTTTTCCAGGTAAAAGATGATTTTCTACTCCAGACTGTGCGATATCTTCTTCTTCTTTCTTACTATATAAAAGTGGTCGGGATTGTCCTTCCGTCCCGTGAGTGGAAAGCGTCAGTTTTGAAAATGAATGAGCTGGAAGATTCATACATCCAGTCCACAAAGGTTGGTATCCTACGTATTCTGCTTATCACAGTTACATCACAGTCCCCAAGCTTACTTATCACAGCATCCAAATGTAAGAAGACCTCAAAACTGTTAATGTTGAGGTATTTAACACATTGAACTTATGCTGAAAATTTGATTGTAAGTTTTATTTCAAAATATTCAGTTTAAGTTTAAAAATAATAAAAGGAAAAGTAATTGGTAACTCCTGCCACATGTTATACAGATGAATGAACTTTGACTCAATCACTCCAGAAAATACACTGTTTGTTTTAGCCACTTCTTTAAGGCTTTAGCTGTATATTACGGTAGAAATTAATAGTTTCCCAAGTCATCCATTTAAAGTGAATACTCTAACAACTTTTAAAAGAGACCTGGGTGATTTATTGGGGCTGTCTGTTAGGTAACTAACAAGTCTAGAAGACAGAGTAGCGCCGTCTTTTTGGTAAAATGTATATAATACAAGCCAGTTTCTGTCAGTTGAGCAGCTACATTTAAAAAGAGCTTGCTTCCAAATGAAAGCAGTTTTGCTGAAATTCATGGAAAAGACCCTTCGAATTATCATTCTAACCGAATTGTTGAGCAAATTTAAGAAATTAATGATGTCTAATGTGAATAAAAATATAGAAAAAAGAACTGAAGAGAGAAAGAGCATAGAGAGTATGTCTAATCAGGTCAAATGAACGGTCTGAATGACGGAAGGCAAGATTAAGCAGAGAAGCTATAGGAAAGAATACAAGGAGAACGAATGTAATTAATGAGAAACTGCAAGAGCAGCATGTAAATTATAACATGCAAATTATGATTACGTTTTGATACCCAGAATCAATTTGTCAGCTTTGATACAATTTTTTGTTTTAGATTAAGCTATAGATACTGCAGTTTCCTGTGAAACATGTTTTTTGTTAATAAGTCTCAAGGAGAAACATTAAATAAGGTGAGCAAAACCAAAGGGGTATCTAACAGGAACTGTAAGATTAAGCAAGGATTTAATTCTAAATGGCAAGAGGGTTTTTACTTGACACATTGCCTGTTGTGAGGTATTTGAAATCAGACAGTAACAAATTTGTTAAAAAAGTGTATTAACAGCACTAAGGTGGAAGGGGTCGACAGTTTCAGATACCAAGGCATCCATTTCACAGTGGACCTAACCTTGTCCAAATACACAACGCCTTGGTGAAATGGACACAACAGCATGTTTGCTGTCTCAGACACCTCAGGGATTTCAGACTGCCCTCCCAATAATTAATACTAATAACGTACACATCCACCTTTGATAATGTCCTGACAGGTTGTATTACTGCCTAGTGTGGGAACAGCACACAGCAGAACCATGAGTCTCTTCAGAGTGGTGTAGACAGTTGAAAACATCATTGGGTGTGCACTCCCTAACTTCCAGGACACCAACAACAAGTAATGTCAGACCATTGCTTGGTACCGATACCAGCCATTCCAACAATGGTATCTTTTCTGTGCTGTGGTCAGGTGAACACTACCGCTGCCTAAAATCTAGTTCAGGGAGACTGAGGGGGAACTTTTTCAAATAGTCGATCTGCATCTTGAATAAGGAGCTACATTATGCCCTATTGTTAACTCTCTTACATTATTTATTTAGTTACCAGTAATGGCGCACTGCACGTACACTTATCTTGAGCATTCCTAGTTTTTATTCTCTTTCTCTGTACATTTAGCATTCATTTGCTCAGAGGTATATGCGCTTGCTGCTTCCTGAGCAACTCTTCTTTTCTCCATCCTAGCGGCCCGCTTCTTCTCTTCTTTTGTTGGCATCTTTTCACGTTAAAACTGATTAAGTCAGTGTTTGTGTTAGAATTACTTAGTACTTTTTTCTTAATATTTTAATTAAGCTGGCACTTAAGTCTTTGATCTGCCTCAAGAATGATTAAAGATATGAAGAGGCAGAGGAAGCGACGGCGAAGGTGGTAGAGATGAGAACGGCGCCCGTATGCATGCGCCATAGGACCGCCCTGCTGGCCGCTGACGAGGGTTGATTCTACAATAAAATAAAATAAAAATAAAAAGAGGAGTAACCTTGGACGTCAATCATCACCGCGAATTTGGATAGTAGACATCACGTAGTATATGTGTACCAAATTTCAGGTCAATAGTTCAAACGGTTTGCAAGCTACAGGTGGACAAAAAAAAACGGACAGCCACAGTAGCATATTATATAAGAAGATTATTTATCACATATTTAAATGTTCTATTATTTTTTGATATTTATAAAGTCATGTATTATTTTTATTGTCCTTTTATATTCCTCTTAAAGACACAGGCATTGAAAGTGGGCAACTAAGCATTTCACTATATATTGTGCTTTTTGTACCAATTTGTATGCGTCAAATAAAATTGATTTGATTTGAAAAGAGCTGCCATATTGATTTCAGGACTGCAGTGTATAAGCTATGAGAGAGATTACAGTAAGGAGTTTATAGGGTTGATGTCAGTTGTTGACATGCAGGCAAAAATAGTACCTGGTTAAGTGTACATATCTTACTAATGTTACAAAAACTTTCTTCACACACAAAATAATAGATACCAGCATTGTAGCAGACACTGTGACTCTTGAGACCTTCACATCTCTACTCAAAGATGAAACACTGAGACATGAATAGGGATTGATCAGCTATGGTCGACTGAATGGTTTTTTTCTTGTCAAAAATGTTCTTTTTTTTCATTAACATAAACTTAGAACATAACATTACATAACATTCTCAAACCACTCAATAAAGTTCAGGGCTGCAGGGAAACAAATGTTTTTCACATATTTGTATTTTAGTAGAAATTCAGTTTTACATATTTATTGTTAATTGAAAAGGTTATATTTATGTAACTGTGGCGTAGTTTTGCATATTTATTGTATTTGGAAAGGGGTATGTTTATATAACTGCAGCATATTTTTAAGGATAACAGAGTTTAAAGAAAATGATGGCATTATTCTGAATTATAAAGGAAATATAATGGAGCAGCTTGTTAAAGACATTATTCATATCCCACTCAATTCAAATGAGTGGGAACTATTTTGAGAATGTGATACAGTGTAAATGTCAAAGCTCAGTTTTGTTTGTTGATTTGCTTACCTAAGAGATAAAAACTGCAGACTATATCTTCAAGATTTAGAGACAGAGTAATAACACTTTTGTTGGCATCAATTCATTTCCATGTGTTAGAATCATTTAGGAAATCATCTATTAACACTGATTTTTTGAAATGTTAAAATCTTTCTTTGTAAACACAACTCTTGCCTTGAAATAGGAGAAGCAAAATAAAGAGCTAATAACAATGTCTGCTGTAAGACCCATTGAGCACCAAGTAACATACGTATTTAACTCAATGTGTACTTTGACAGAAATTCATGTTCTTCACTCTAGGAGTGTTCAAGGCAGTCTTTGGTAAAAGGCAGTCATGAAAATATCTTTTTATGTTGCTCTTGGTGTCAAACATTTATATTATATCAAAGAATGTGATACAGTTTTCTTTATTACCTCATAAATCTTCAGTTAAATGAATAAAAACCCTAACAAAAATGAAATAAATTGCAATATACTCAAAATATATTGACAAATCTTCCAATACAGCATAACATACATGTATTTCAAATATATATTTCAATAATACATCTGAAATGTATTAAAATAAATATGTTCCTCAATGTGTTGTAACAAACACATTTCCAAATACATCATGTATAATGCATACATTGTTTCCATCATTCATGGCTTATCATTTTACCTGGAAAAATAAGCAAAGTCTTCCCAATGATTCTAATTTATTTTTAACTCCCTGCAACTCTTTAAAAGTTGTTCAGTTCAGTCTCTCTGCCAGCTAATGTAGTTTTCAGTTTGTGGCCTTATTACTCGGTTAAAAATTGGTTTATTATTTGTTCTGTGTCAGAGTGTGATTTGGTGTAGAATATACTGTATCTCAATAACACGGACACCAATCAGATATCTGATGGATGATATTTTCAATGGCAGCTTATTACATTCTTAGAATATAAAAATGACAGGTACCTTGACATTTAAACTCTAAAATATGTTGTTTAGTAGATAGATAGATAGATAGATAGATAGATAAAATGTATCTTACAGTATATTATTCCAACTATTTTAAAATATATTAGGAATTATATTTGTATATTGCTGTATACAAAAATTGTAATAATTTACATATTTTACAATACACTTCAGTATATTGCAAGATATTGTAATCTATGTATCCTTGAAGTAATATATTGCAAAAAAATATTCATTCAGTATAATACGATCAAAAGAGACAGTGAGAGTGTTGAAGCTCCCGTAAACTAACACTGTATTATTGAAAATGGCTTGAATCAAATAAAAGCATGTGAAAACACGAAAATCAAGTCTTCTCAGACAAGAGTGCTATTCAGACTGTCCAAGATGGCCGTTCTTCCATTACTATGGCTGCTGGGGAGGAAGAGGCAGGTCCGGGTGGGTGGACCCTGGAAGTGATGTCATTGGAAGAGAGCTAACAGTTTTCCAGTCTGCAGACAGAAGAAAAGAGAGAGCATTATCACACAGCACCACCCCCTGGACTGGAGGAGAATTCCCATCACCTGAGACCTGAAACTGTCTCCCATGTGTCATGGTTCAGCCAGAATTTTCCCCCTAGCTGGTGTTCAAAGTTGTGTCCCTTGCTAGTTTTGTTTAATTTCATAACATTTATTCATATAAATGTTTATTTTGTTTTTTATATCTATTTTTCTATGTGTGAGTTGGTAAAGGGGAATGTCCTTTTTTATGTCCCTTGCGTTTTGTGGGTGGTTCCCCAAGGGGTGGGGCCACCTGCCAATTGCCAACAGGAATGGCCCTCCATCCTATATAAAGGAGCACCTCCCATAGTTCTTGGTGGTTCATTGAACGCGTTTTTGTGAGTATCTGCTTTGGTTATTGATTTGGATTTTCTGGATTTTTGAAGGTCTTCCTCTGTTTTTGACCTTATCTCTGCATTTTCTATTGGGACTGTGTTATTTGATACTTTTGAACCTCTTCTCCGTTTTGACCACTGCCTTTGGATTCTGTATTGGGACTTTGCTGTGTCTCTCTTGCCTCTCTTCAGGGATCTCATTTGTGCTTTTTGGAGTTTTGTGCTTGCACAACCAGTTTTGTGGAAATGAACCTTTATTTTATAAGTATTTGTTCTTGGCCCTTTGGATTTCTAGTCAGGGTTTTTGACGGTGTTTTCTTCCCCACTAGTGAGCAACTTCATCCTCCTCCTAAATAGCTAAATTAGACATCAGGAAAACTGAAAACACAGAACAATCCAACAAACAGTAAATTTAAAATGAAGCATCCGTCTATGACCAGAGATAACTTTAGCCAGATTTTACAGCAGAACAAGCAATGGCAAATCATTAACACCACAACTACCTTTGAACACACAACAAAACACACACCTACGGCTTTGTGTTGCCAATCCTCATAACTGCATAGTATTGAAAAAAAAACAGAAATCCACATTCAACACCACTGGGACCAAATCTGAACTGTGGTAAGAACAAAGCAAGCTAGAGATGAGTTGTTGATCTAAATGTGTAGAGAGCAGTCTGAAAGAGATGGAGAAATGAGAGATGTATAAGTGGGAGGAAAGAAAGAACCTTTACAGTATCTGCACAAACACAAAATAATGTTAAGTACAGTAAATACAATAAAAATGTGTGTAAAATATACTTAATGCAGGGGTTATGCAAAGTAAAAAAGGAGACAAAGAACAATTTAAACCTTAGCTGCACCTTAGTCCTGCTTGCACAGACCTGAACGCCTATCAAAGTGATGGCTTGCACATTTGCCCACCCACGAACTACCACTCTTCCTCCTCACTACTTGTTCCCACCCATGCACCCCACCTCCCAGTCATCTGAAAATTTTATTGTGTTGTAGGTTTAATTTTAAATGGATAAATTTGCCATTATTGCCAATTAATCTACCCTCAAAAACAAAGTAAGAATGTGTTTTCAGAAAGGTTTGCAAAAACTGAAATCACTCATTTGTATAAGTATTCACACCCTTGGTTCTGTACTTTGTAGATGGCCCTTTGGCCGTAATTCCATCTTTAAGTCTTCTTGGGTAAGTCTCTTCAAGCTTTTCACAAGCTTTGCTCGGAGCCCTTACTGTGTAAAGTCTGAACATGTCAATCATTAACATTTTTTAATTTTGATAGGTCTGATGCCTCACACTGCCAGTGGCCATGGCTTCATTTCTGTTTACCTGTAACTTCATTAAAGTTTGATCATATTCTTTTGGTAATCATCTTCTGTTATCTTATGTAAGACACATGAACTTCGATTACACAGTAAAGACTTTTTGTTAGCCTGAGAAAACTAGTTTCTTCTATTCAAAGCATCCCCAAATACATTAACAATTCATTATTTAAGAAATTAGACTCAATAATGACTTCATTTATTTATTTGAAACATCCATGCATCCAAAGGGCGACTTTACAATGACCTGAAGCAGAAGGGGACATATCACTACCCAACTTTCAATTAAATTATTGGGCAGCAAATACACTAGCTATAAAGACCTCGACACAAATTGATGAATATCCACAAACTTGGTCTGCAATAGAAATAAAATCGTGCAGTATTTTTTATATTCTTTAATCTAGACCAACACCAGTTTGCCTATCGGTCAAACAGATCAACTGAGGACGCCATCTGTGTGGCTCTACATGCTGCCCTCTCACACCTGGAAAAGCCCAACACCTAGTTATGATGTTAGGATGCTCTTCATTGACTACAGCTCTGCATTTAATACCATAATACCTAACCAGCTGATCAAAAAACTCTACACACTAGGACTTGCTCCGTCCATATGCAACTGGTTACTGGATTTTCTCACCAACCGTCCCCAGACTGTCAGGATGGGCAAACACACATCCTCCACCCTTACCCTGAGCACTGGTGTGCCACAAGGATGTGTACTAAGTCCCCTTCTCTATGCACTCTTCACCCATGACTGTCAAACCATCTACAAATCAAACATTATTGTTAAATTTACAGATGATACGACTGTCATTGGGCTTGTAACAGACTACAATGAAGCTGCATACAGCGAAGAGGTTCAGAATCTGACAGCATGGTGTAACACCAACAACCTGGTCTTAAATACAAAAAAGACCAAAGAAGTTACTCTGGACTTTAGGACCACCAAAAAGACCAATCACAATCCGATAACAATCAATGCAGATGTTGTGGAGAGAGTTTCCAGCTTTAGGTTTCTAGGAGTCACCATCTCAGAGGACCTGTCCTGGGCTTACAACAACTTGGCTATAATAGGCAAAGCACAACAATGCCTCTATTTTCTCTGGAAGCTATGGAGAGCTGACCTCCTCCAGAAACTGCTGGTTAATTTCTATATAGGTAGATGCATTATAGAGAGCATCTTAACTAACTGCATGATGGCCTGGTACAACAGCTGCACCAAGGCTGCTAAAGAACAGCAGAGGCCATTATTGGGACTAAACTGCCATCACTTAAACTCTTGTATAAAACTCGCTGTGTGAGAACGGCCAAAAACATTCTCAAGGACAAAACTCATCCTGGAAATTCTTTGTTTGAGCTCCTGCCGTCCGGAAGACGCTTTAGGACAATCCGTGTACGCACTAACAGACTAAAAAATAGCTTTTTCCCATGTGCCATAAACTTTCTGAACTCTGAATCTCCTCTGTCTGAGATAATTTTTGATTGAACATGTGCAATAAGCTATATTAGTAATGTTCAATATATTAATGTGATACAATATATAATATGTAATGTACTATTATTAAGAGGTGAAATAACAATTTATGCTGCTGTAATTTGAGCAATAATAATTTGCTCTGGTTACTTGATCACTGTATATGACATATTTGGAATTATTGGACTTTTCTTGAAATGCACCTTGGGGCTGTCGCAGCCTTACCTGTAATCTTTAAAATAAATAAATTATTACAGCTACCATCATCTGAGGTAAAACTTTTGTTATGCTACATATTTGACGTTATTTTTACTTTTTCCAGATGATTATCTTTTAATCGTATACTTGAAATGAAAGATAAAACCTTGAACCACGGCCTGATTCTGCTTGTGGTTTCTTCTTGTTTTCAAATGACTCTTTAAAGTGTTTCAATGAAAAATGATCTTTTTAGTCCTACTGTAAAAAGGCCTTAATATAAATGAATACATCTGATATTGTGATTATTCAGTTACTTTAATGTGAATAACAGGAATGTTATAAGAGCCATCTGATAATTTTTATTTGCTTACTAAATCCCAGCTTGGAAATGATTGTGTATTGCTGTAGCTTTCCAAGTTGTATAATCCTTTTGTATTTAGTGAACCTTAATTTTATGTGCTTCTATAGGATTCATTGCATTGTTTGCAATACATTAATTATTATGAAGGCAAACTGTTGCATGTATCACAATTATTTTTTCTGAAATATGAAAGCAGTAGACAATTTGAATGAGAAAAATAAACTATGAATCAAAGTTTTTTTACATCTTTTTGAATTGTTTCATTAGAACATAGACTTTCTCTTTGATATTTTAAAACATACCAACAATTAAGAAACAAACTGAGTAATAAACAAGTGACCCACATAATAACATCAGTTTTTAAGACTGGGTAAAATTATATTCTTTAATCATATTTATTTTCAAGACATCTTTCAGCACTTTTATTTTTTTATCTTGCAGCACCTTTTGAAATCCTTCCTGGTCCTGACACCAGAGCCACAGAAGTCACCACCAAAACAACCAAACACCCAAACTTCTTCTTATTTTCCTGTCCCATAGCCCCTGCTGCGATCTCCACCGGGCAGCTGTCAGTCCTCTAGAGACACCACCAGTGCTATCAAGTGTTCTGTGCCTACTCCTTGTATTTGCCCTTCTCTCAAAGCACATCGCTAGCTCTTTGCCTAGTCACTTCAAAACTTCTTGTTTAAGACCAGCCTGTGTAAAAACTTTTAAATGTCAATTCTAGCATTTAAAAACTCATCTGTAATGGTAAAAGAGTCTACACTCAATAACCTGTAATGACAAATTGAAATCATGTTTTCAGAAATGTTTGCAAATTTATTGAAAATCAAAACTTGTAATTTCACATTTAAAGAAGTAATCAGACTCTTTGCTGTGGCATTCCAAAATGATGCCAGGTGGGCCCCATTTGCTTTAATCATCCTTGAGATCCTTGTGTCTAGAACTTGATTGGAGTCCACGTGTGGCAAAATTAATTGATTGGGCATCATTTAATAAGGCACACACTTGTGTATATGCAGTAGGTTCTCACAATTCACACTGCACATCAGGACAAATAGCAAGCCATGAAGTCATCATGTTATGGGGTGTTTCTCAGCGACAAGAGACATGGAAAGGAGCAAGGATAGGGTGACTGGTCCAAATTGAGAAAAAGATGAATGCAGTTTAATACAGAGAGGTTCTTGAAGAAACCCTGCTAAACAGTGTGTGCAACATCAGATTATGGTGATGGTTCACCTTTTAGCACAACAATGACCCAAAGTATATAGCCATAATAACAATGGAGTGTCTTTGAGACAAGCCTCTCTGACTATTGCTGAATGGCCCAGCCAAAGCCTAGTCTTAATCCATTAGAACATCTGTGGAGAGACAAGAAGATGGCAGTTTAGACACCCCATCCAATCTAACAGATTTTGAGAAGATCAGACAGAAAGATTAGGATAATCTGCCCAAATCCAGGTGAATAAAGAGAGTAGAGACTTACCAAGGAAGAGTAATTGCTGCCAGAAGGGTTTCTATAAAGTAAAGAATTAAGGGTCTGAATATTTATATGAATGAGAGAGTTATTTTAATTTTAATTTGCATAAAACTAATAAAAGTAAAGGCATCAACATACTGCTGTGTTTGCATACATTAAAACTCCCAGTCAGCAATGTAGTGTATGTCTACAGTCTTTAGGATTGTTCTCTTATTCTTTTGAAAAAAAATATTTTAAAAAAATATTCAGAATGAACAATTAAAAGAATAAATGGAACCTTGATAAGCAGGATATACATATACTATACTAAAAAATAGCTTAACTATTAAGTTAAAAACAACTAAGGGTACCAAAGCAGGACAACAATATATGAATAATTCAATAGAGGAACTCTTTGTTTGGCTCTGTTCCAGCCCTGCTAGCTATACAAGGTGAGTAGTAACGGGATCACAGAGCTCAAGCAGTACACAGCAGATTATATGTCAAGAACCAACTTTTTAATTTTGTAAGTAAAAAGAAAAAGGGAAAAAGAGAGCAGACTTGATAGCACAGTAAGGTGAGACAGCGCATCTATTATAGCATTATATCATTTCTTATCAGCAGGAGGTTTTAGACACAAGAGATATGGGCACGCAAAGGGTATACCCATTACATATTGGGAAACAGACAGAGCAGCTTTAATTAACAATTTAACTGCTGAAATATTGGGGGAATTGGAATTGCTGTCTCAAGTTAGACATCAAAAGAGCTACACTCAGTCCTGAGATGACCTAAGAAATAAGATTGGCTCTATGGCAAGTGGATTAAGTTGTTGAAGAATAGAATGAAGGCACTTAGAGTATCCCACCACTTTTAACACATAAAAGGTGTTTTAATGTACCTTAAATACAATGACGAAAAAGACCAAAAGTCAAGGAGGTGGGGATTCACATACACTTTAGTCAGTACTGTTATTGGTGGCAAAAAATTCCCACCCGACAAAACTCTACTTGCCTTTCTCTTTCTGGGTAGCCATTCTTTTAATTTGTGTTGGTCCTTACTTCATACAATACTCTTCGGCTTAACAGCCTCAAGGTGATAGCAGTTTTGACCATTAGATCTAACCACATAAGTTGTCAAAACCTTGTCTACTACTCATTTTGGTTCACCACTTCCACACCTTTCTAGTGCTACCAAAACACTTTAGCTTTTCATTACTCATCCTTTCGTCTTTCTCACCAACTGATGTCCTAAATGTTCAAGCACCTCACTAACATGTAAAGGCTTGGGACTCTGACACACTTCACTGCTTCTATTAATTCAAATGATAACAAAATGATGAATGATTTTTTCAAATTGGCTTTATAATGCATACGAGAAAGAAAAAAATGATTTTTTTCAGAGAATACATGGCACTTTGTGGTGGGTGTATTTTCTGCACAATAGCTCTCTGGGGCCCATTTGTTTTTTAGTCTTTTTTTTCGGTGTATGTCCTCTTAAAGCCTAACATTATTCAACATACCTTTCTACATACTAAGGTTTTAGTGACATCTGCCAGATGATTCTGAGGTTTCCAGCCCTGTAAAGAAAGATTTCCACATTAAGTCCTTGGATGTAGATGCTGGTAAGACTAATTTAATAATATAGAAGTTTGTTTTTGATAAACTTGTTGCCATGAGAAACCTCCATATATTTCAGAATCTGGAGGAACTCAGAACACCTTACCATGATATATCTTACATCCTAAGTGATTACTCCCCATCATTCCATAGAGTATATATTCCCAGTGAACATTATAATAATCTAGACAAGAATAAGCCATTCTGCACAACAAAGCTCGCCATTCGTATTCATTTAATTCTTTTAAAATAATGCCAAGTCTAGTTTTGAAAGTCCCTAAAGTCCTACTGTCTACCAAACTACTTGGTAACTTATGTCTATGGGTCACCGAGTAAAGAAAAACGTCCTAATGTTCGTGTGAAATTTACCTTTAACAAGTTTCCAACTGTGTCCCCGTGTTCTCATTTTAAAATAACTGTCTCGATTCACTGGACTAAATCACCTCATGATTTTAAACACTTCAATCATGTCTCCTTTTAATCTCCCTTTGCTTAAACTGAAAAGGCTCAGCTCTTTTAATCTTTCCTCATAATTCATCCCCTGTTGCCCTGGAATCAGCCTAGTTGCACTTCTCTGGACATTGTATAGAGCTGCTATGTCTTTTTTTCAGTCTGGAGACTAAAAGTGTACATAATACTCCAGACGAGGCTTCACCAGTGCTTTTTAAAGTTTGAGCATAACCTCCTTGGACTTGCACTCCACACATTGTGCTATATAACCTAACACTCCATTAGACTTCTTAATGGCTTCTGAACACTGTCTGGTAGCTAACAGTGGTGAGTCCACTACTGCTCTTGAATCCTTCTCATAAGGGGTACTTTTGATTTTCAGACCTCCTATTTTATTTACAAATCTAACATTTTTACTTCCTACATGTAATATTTTATATTTACTGACATCAGATTTCAACTGCCACAAATCTGCCCAAGTTGTTGATGCTGTCTATGCCCCGGGTTTTAAATTATCTGCCAATCCATCTTGCTTGTATCATTTGTAAACTTAACCAGCTTCTTACTTATATTCATATCCAGATCATTTGTATATATTAAAAATAGCAGCAGTCCTGGCACTGACTCCTGTGGAACACCATTCTTAACATCAGCCAATTCTGGTAAGGTTCCTCACTCCATCTGATTGGTTACCACTGTTATATAATGGGATAAAAGCTGCCATTTTCCAGTCCTTCGTAATTTCCCCAGTGTCCAGTGACTCCCTAAAAATATGTGTCAAGGGAACTCAAAATATTATCTGGTCCTGGTGATTTATTTAAGCCTATTTAATCTGAGTAGTACTTCTACCTCTATAATTTAAAATCACTCAGTACCTCCATTGTAGTCCTTTTTACAGCTAGGAGGTTATCCACTTACTCACATGTGAAGACCACAGAAAAATGCAAGATTAGAGCATTTGCTATTTCAATGTATTTTTTAATTATCCTTTACTACTCCTGATGCACTTCACCTCCTCCTTGACTGATCTCTACTACTAAAATACCGAAAGAATCTATTTGGGTCATCTTTTACCTGATCTGCTATATTCCTCTCCATCTGTCTTTTAGCCTTCCTAATATCCGTGTTAATGGTTGCCCTTGTGTTTTACAATTCTCATCAGAGTTGTCAGTATTATATGCCTTATACATTTTAGAAATTTACAGACCATTTCCCCATAATTTAATTTCTTTCAAAAAGACATGACATCTCCAAGCTATCTGAGGAAAAAGACTCTTTCCTCACAATTATTGAAGTAAAGCACAATTTGGTGTCTATAAGTAACGGTAAATCACCAGGGCCAGTTGGTTGCCCTCCAAAATGCCTGCCTGTTTTTTTGTAACCTTTTTTGTACTCATCTGTTTGTATCATCTAAATGTTAAGTGATACTACTTCCTCCACAACAATGAATTACTCAGTTAATAAAGCCATGATCAAATTATACCAAATGATTTTAAAGTAGCGGATTAAGGGAAAATATACATTTTTCTTATCATTTATTTATCATTCCCAGTTGGAAAAGAAAGCTGTCACCTAATGGGAAGGCCTTGTATGATCAAGGAGCCAAGGAATGATTTGACTATGTTTTAATTTATCCAATATGGAGAACAATCCCATCCTCCAAAAAATGTAGTTTTTTTTTTTTACAAATAACCAATCTTTCTTCTAAAAACCCTAATCACCAACATGCTCAATTTTGGATTGCACATCATTTGTATCTTATACCATAAAGTATTATGCCATTAGTTTGGCCACTGACCCCTACTGCGAATTCTGGTTTCTAAATGCCCTCGTACTTTTCTCCATATGTCTGTGACCTTATTATTCCTTTTGGTTTCATTGACTCGATTCTCAGTCTCTGACTGTCTTTCCTCAATCCTTTCTATTGATATTTCTTTCTTACTCCTCTGCTCTCTCCTTCTCCTGTATACAGTGCAGGCGCTGTTGCAGCCACATTACAACTGACCTCTTAATGGAACCCCAGTTACAACAGGCTATCTTTTACTCAAGGGGTCAGGATCTGGATGCTTGGTGATCAGTGACAGTGGGAGCTTTTAATTCATTTAACTTTATTTCTCACTCTTTTTAGACACCTGGACTGGTATGTTAATTGCCACCTTCCTCTCATGGCTCTCCTAGTTTTTGGATTTATTTTCCTGGTCTTTTTTTGTAACTACTTTTCCACACAGGGAAATGAGGAATTGTTTTTAAATCATTTGTAACGGTTTAATTTTTTCTGTCGTGAACTGAATAAAAACATTTGATCACACGAATAAATAAAAATACATAGCTCCTAGGTTCATGTTTCTGGGTCAACCATAATTTTACATGAGAAATAAGATACTCATTTACAGCAGGTAGTTGGTCTGACACTTGTCAGTCTTTTTCCTTACTTCATGGAAGTTATGAGTAGCAAGTGACATTCAGCTGTGCATGATGTTTTTAGAAAATAAAATAAGTAAATGTCTTTTTCTATTTTGCTGAAATATTCAGGTATACAACTGCACATTAGTTAAGGGAATGATAATCTGACATTAGTCTTTACTGACATTAAATTTTCATTAAGTGCATTGCAAAAGGTGGTTCTAAGTGCTTACAGTTTGTATATAAGGCTTGGCTAACAGCTGAGTGGGGGTTCAGGGACATTCTTTGAAGTCCATAATGAAGTTAAATACCCATTTTGTGTATATTTTAGAATAATTCCCAAGTCAGTATGTCCTCTGTATGCCATATTTGGTGAAATATTAATGTGAACGATGATATTGTATTATGGGTGAGTGGGGCTCACTTGATTCATTATTGGATGGCCTCTCCTACACACCCTATAATGAATACACACACTAAACCACTGACAAGGCACATACTGCACATATAAAAGCACTGACAATGAGTGCCTGAACAGGATGCCACTCCTCTAGTTCTTCTGAAGGAGTCCCACAAGCATAAGCTAGAGCAGACCAACTGGGCGCCTCCATGATAATGCATGATAGTGCAACTTTTCCCTTACTGTCATTTACCAATGGTAGATACTCCTTCTCATGCTGCTTACCACTGGAGACATCCCCACTCATCTGGCTAACTCTTTTGGAGAGAAGTGACAATCTACCTACACCAAATTCCCTGTATGTCCTTAATTTCACCAGTCACCAAAGATATGCAGATAAATTATAACTGTTTCATGCAAAGATGTATCTATTAGCAAATAAAATTTATAGCCAAAAAAATAAATGAATAATTGTATTGTCTGGATATTAAGCTCTACCAGAAATATAGCATTGTCTTACAGTCAAAGCACTTGGCAGTGATCAGATAAAAAAATTACTTTTGGTTTGGGTATGAACATGGACATAGAGAGAGAGGTGTATCTTGATTCAGAAGTAAGGCTGGATCATAGATCTCATAGCTTTCATTTAGATGGATGTGTATTTTTTCCCCTGTTAACCTATATGTGCATTAAATTATCACTTTCATCATGGCTCTGCAATCCGTACTAGTCCCTACTATTCTCTGCTGCTTTTTTTCTGGTTTTCTGTGGTGGCGTTCTGTGCTATGACCACCTGATCAAGGCACCATGCAGTCTGTACATTGATGTATTGAAGGCAGTACCCCAAATGTCCACAGGACCATCATCATCAAACTCTTTCATGTGAATTCTGAAAGCCATGAGGACTGATTTGGATCATTTATGTTAGGTAGAATGCCAAGTGGGGGCTAGGCAGTCCCTTGGCATTGGAACCCCTGCAGATTTTTTTTTTTTTTTTTACTCCTACACATCTGGATGTCTTCCCGGCCATCTGATCTTACTTTATTTTTTGTTACTTAGCATTGCCTAATGCTATTTTTGTTTCGTATAAACTTTCCTTTCTTACTCTTGTAAAGCACTTTGAGCAACACTATTTGTATAAACATGTGCTATATAAATAAATGTTGTTGTTGGTTTTTTATAGGAAAGGGAAATGAAGGTGAAGGAAGGGGCTGGCAACAATACATAAACACTCTGGTCATTCAAGTTGGGAGAGTGGAGGTCCATTTAAACCCTCGAGTGCCAGAACAGAAATATCCTGGTGTTACTTTCTGCCTGCTGATAAAAGGACTTCTGTTTTACTTTTTGTGATGTGGATGGTACTGGCATGAAAAACTCAAGCACATTTTAGCTTTTGTGCTAACGCCATTTTATAGTGCGAATTCTACACACAGCGTTATACATGAGGCCCCTGGAATGTAGGCTCAGGTAGAAGGTACTGGACATATGCTGGGGTTAAAGTCCTGGAGAAAGAGAAAGACAAATTTAGAAAACAGGAGTTGTCTTTTGATTGTCTGGTGCTGGAGAGTGACTGCAGAGAGACATGGGTGCAGTAGGTATAGTAGCTATTGATAGCATTTCTTGTGTGTGTGTATATATATATAGGTCACAAAAGATTCTTCGGTCCTCCCTGCAGCTCCCTCTTGCGGCCCCTGTGGTATCCAGCAGGGTCGTGTATAAAAACTACATAGTCCACGATTCCCTGCTGGTCTTCGGGGCATCTCCATACTGCAGGTAGGGCTCCATCTGGTGGCCTGGGGGTATTTGCTGGGATGACATATACCACAATATATATATCAATTACAATAAAAAAATCTTGATTGAGACGTGATTTTCTTGGAGACACTATAACGTCCCGTGAGACAAGGAAGTGAGAGAAAAGGACAGCTGCTGTACTGGCTTTTAAATAATCGACGCGCAGCTTAACATGCAGATCACGCAGCACGCATAAGTAGCAGCAGCAAGCCAGCTGATCGAGCATAGAGGAGGTAAAAAATTTATTTGGTTCCCATTGTGTCACTGTTTAAGAGGGAGTTTCCGAGGAGTGACCGCATCTCCTTTGCATCTCTGCCTCTCACGTTGTTTTGAAAGAGGCTGAATGCATACTAAGTGGCTGGCGCCTAGTGCGTCCCGGGGAGGGGGAAATAACTCATTAACTACAGCTTTATTACTGGCAAATATCAAGAAATAACAAATTAATGAAATGAAAATAACAATCTTTTTAAATTGTATATCTGGTTAACCAAACCCAGGGGTGGGCAAGCGAAGCAAGCAGAGGGCAGAACCCCTATATATATATATATATATATATATATATATATATATATATATATATATATATATAGTCAAATACGTGCAAATGGGAGATGGTTTACAAGCTCAAATAGTATTATTTCTCAGCCAGACAAGAGGTTGGCGCTGTCATCTGATCCTTTCTTCTCTGGTCCATCTGCAGAACAGCCGAAGACCATGCCGCTCAGTGACATCACCACCGGACCACCCACTGATGACATTACTTCTGGCACCCTTTGATGACGTAACTTCCAATACCCAGAACCCATCTACATACCACATCAGTTCCTGAACCATCCTCCCTGACTCCACCTCTTCCTCTAATCCAACTTATTTATAGCCCAGACCCATCCTGTTAGTTAGTTTGGTTTTGTAAAGATGTGTTTTCTTTATTTTCAGTATACGGGAATGGCCATCCCCAAACCCTTTTCTTTCTACTGCCTACTTTTTACCACTATATATATACACTCACCTAAAGGATTATTAGGAACACCATACTAATACGGTGTTTGAGCCCCTTTCACCTTCAGAACTGCCTTAATTCTACGTGGCATTGATTCAACAAGGTGCTGAAAGCATTCTTTAGAAATGTTGGCCCATATTGATAGGATAGCATCTTGCAGTTGATGGAGATTTGTGGGATGCACATCCAGGGCACGAAGCTCCCGTTCCACCACATCCCAAAGATGCTCTATTGGGTTGAGATCTGGTGACTGTGGAGGCCATTTTTGTACAGTGAACTTATTGTCATGTTCAAGAAACCAATTTGAAATGATTCGAGCTTTGTGACATGGTGCATTATCCTGCTGGAAGTAGCCATCAGAGGATGGGTACATGGTGGTCATGAAGAGATGGACATGGTCAGAAACAATGCTCAGGTAGCCCGTGGCATTTAAACGATGCCCAATTGGCACTAAAGGGCCAAGAAAACATCCCCCACACCATTACACCACCACCACCACCAGCCTGCACAGTGGTAACAAGGCATGATGGATCCATGTTCTCATTCTGTTTACGCCAAATTCTGACTCTACCATTTGAATGTCTCAACAGAAATCGAGACTCATCAGACCAGGCAACATTTTTCCAGTCTTCAACTGTCCAATTTTGGTGAGCTCGTGCAAATTGTAGCCTCTTTTTCCTATTTGTAGTGGAAATGAGTGGTACCCGGTGGGGTCTTCTGCTGTTGTAGCCCATCCACCTCAAGGTTGTTCGTGTTGTGGCTTCACAAATGCTTTGCTGCATACCTCGGTTGTAACGAGTGGTTATTTCAGTTAAAGTTGCTCTTCTATCAGCTTGAATCAGTCGGCCCATTCTCCTCTGACCTCTAGCATCAACAAGGCATTTTCGCCCACAGGACTGCCGCATACTGGATGTTTTTCCCTTTTCACACCATTCTTTGTAAACCCTAGAAATGGTTGTGCGTGAAAATCCCAGTAACTGAGCAGATTGTGAAATACTTAGACCGGCCCGTCTGGCACCAGCAACCATTCCACGCTCAAAATTGCTTAAATCACCTTTCTTTCCCATTCTGACATTCAGTTTGGAGTTCAGGAGATTGTCTTGACCAGGACCACACCCCTAAATGCATTGAAGCAACTGCCATGTGATTGGTTGATAAGATAATTGCATTAATGAGAAATTGAATAGGTGTTCCTAATAATCCTTTAGGTGAGTATATATATATATATATATATATATATATATATATATATATAGGGTGGTCCAGATCTAATTATGCAATTTTCATTACACTATAACTTATTAAGTTTATTACATAGGAAATCACCCAAAAAATCCTGGACCTTAGAGAAGTGCATGAACTGATGACATGAAGAATTGTCTTTGCGCCAAACTGGAATCATCCCTACATAAGTCATCCAGACAATCTGGGTTTGCATAATTAGATCTGGACTACCTTGTATATATCTATATATATAAAATCCAACATCCGTTTGTCTGTATGTCTGTTTGTTTTTTACAAGAGAACTACTTCACGGATTTAGATTGGGTTTTTTTCCATAATTTTCTTGAACATTCCGGTTGATTTTGCGAATTCTGTCATTGTGGTAAGAATCATAGTTCGTTTGCAGGAGTGATATATTCTTGCTAATCCGAGACAGAGGCTGTGGGCCAAGGGGAGGGGGAAGTGTGACATCAGGAGTAGGTTTGCTGGGCAGGGCCTTCCTCACTTTCCTTTTTCACTAATACGTGGGCAGAGCCGCGGGGCACAGCTAGCATATTTATATATATATTTAAGAGTTTATAGTAAATAAATAGTTTGAGTGTGTGTTCTATTTTCCTCACTTTTGATTTTTGATGATTTTCTTTTTCATCCTCTTCATTTTTGTCTAGCATCTGAAGAAGGAGAAAGAACAATTGTTTTTTTTTTTTTGCTATCTTTTTCTTTTTCTCTTATTTATGAGCCACTGCATATATTGTACAACTTCACCATCACTTATTTTTGTTCTTCTGTGTCATTGCAGAAGGACTGTATTTAATTGCACAACACTGAATGTTTATTTTTCTAGCCGTTTTAAATAAAGAATTGTTTTCTTTTTCAACAAATTTGTGGGTCTGTGCTACCATTTGTCCACCACTGGTACATTTGGGTATGCATACAGATACCTGGAGTTTAAAGGTACAAACAGGCGCCAGTACGCAAGGCATCACATAGCTCAAATCAGGGTATACTTGACTAAAGTAATGAGTCTTCAGCCTGGATTTAAAAGCTGAGGCATAAGGCATTGTGTAAAGTTCAAATACCCAGAAAGTGTATAACAAAGAAATATGTCACAAGTTTTTATAAGTTTATCTGTAATCTCAGATAGAGACAAGACATGAGTGTTGACCTTGTATACCAATTCACTAAAGACATCACGTACCACACATATCTGGTTTGTGATCTTGGTAACATTATAAGAAATGCTCAAAAATGGTGGAGCCCATATGAGACTAAGACAGTGTAAGATTGTAACGGCCGACCCCTTATTCCCAGCCGGCAGCTACACCTCCAAGACCTGTGGCCTGGATAATTAACTGAGAACCTTTCCTGCCAAGCCGTACTCTTACACAGATAAACTTTCCCCACAATCGACGGTTTGAAATGCAAAGACAATAAGCAGAATGTAAAATTAAACAAGAATAAATGTATTAAATGACACAAGACACGCCACAAGACAAATGTACGCCCAAATATTCCTCCACCCCAACAATCCCAAAGCAACACTGACAATATATATATACAAATCCCCTTCCTTGTCCACGTAACATATAACACACACCACACAAATGACAAATGGCTAGCAAACAGAATGATTGTGAACTTGAGTCCGATACGTGAATAAATGTCCTGAATACGGGTACTGATTAGTGGCGATTGTAATGTTTGTATTTCCCGGCGTTTGGAACAACCTCACCGTGATTCCTCGGCGTGTGGCGAATGATGATTCGACCCCGGGGTCTTCAGCGGCAAGCAGGTTGAAAGGCAGTCCGGATGAATGAAAAACAAACTGGATGAAAGCGCAATGGAATGATTCGGCAGGCAAGTTGTGATCATGAATGCGATATTGTTCTCCTCTTTTTCTTTTTCTCTCTCTCTCTCTCTCGTGCTAGTCCCTTTTTGTCTCCTCCTCTTCTCCTTAAATAGTCCGTGACAGTAGTAATTGATTAATTGATATACACAGGTGCTTTCCAGATTAGTGGTTGTGAACTCCTCCCATCATCCATCCTCCTTTACGGGGACAACATTAACTGATACACATACACGCAGTCAATGGGACAATGAAACGAGACACACACACAGCACTGACATTTAAACACTATGTGGCACCGCTACAAGATGATGCAAAATTGTTTTAACAACATTAAATACTGTACAAAACCAGTAATATAATTTGAATTCACCATGCTTCAAAATGCAAACAAAGTGAAATAACATCAATAAAAACATAACAGGGAGGTCAGAAAAAAATTAAAATAAACAAATTTCATAACACCTCCTAGTGCATAGGTGTGCTAAATCAGGTACAAGGGAGCTTGTTTGGTGGGGTGTCTCACTTCAGGTAATCAGTCGGAGGAGTTTGTAAGTCAAAGATTTTAAAATAAACTCGATTGTTGTTATTAACTGAACACTTAGGATGTAAGGAAACCCAGAAAGAATTTCATAGTAGAGATTAGCAGAGAACATCAGAATATTTACTCACATAAATATGTTGTTTTATATTTTTTTATTCAGCCTCATGACACAACATTTAAGGAGCTGAAATGCTGGAAAGTTTCTTTGTGGAAGGAATTTTTAGGAAAGGAATAAAACCACCCGAGGTCTTGTGCAAGAGTAGTAAGCATTAAATCATTAGTTCTTGAAAATAACTTTTTCATCATTTCACCAGAAACCAGAAAAAAATGTACATTGTTTTCACCATTAAAATGTAAATGTTTAGCCAAGGCTTGCACATTGTGGGACTATTTAAGATTTAGGCCTGGAACGTCCTGCAGGGCATCATTAATATACAGATGTAAGTTTTATTTTTCCTACATCTGTAATAATGCAATAGCAATATTCCAACAATAAGAAAAAAATACAACTTAGGCCAACAGCCTTCTGACTAACTGTGAAACTATGGTTGCCACGACAACAAATGGCTAGCTTGCCCCCAGAAGTGCAAAGCAATATGAAGCTGCTGCAGAAGTGAACTTCAATAAGCAGCAGTCGAGCTATAAATAGAGGTTGGTGGTGATCCTGTATAGTCTAAGTTGCTAATCAGAGCAAAAATTATATAAGAGCATTGTCTTATATAAATTTTGACTTTTTAAACAAGCAACATTTCTATTGGATGGAATGCTATTTGTTAATAAAAGTTATGCAATTTAGACTTTGCCTCAGGAAGGAACTTTTAGCCTCAGAAGGTTTAGGTCATACAGATGCAACTTTGAAAGTCAAAAAAACAAAAATGCTATTAGGATGTAGATTTATGATGGTCAGAATACTGAGTTTCAAAGATGATTTGATTCCGAACAAAAGGAAGCTTGCATTACCATAATATGATTTAGGTAGATAAGCACCATCTCCTATGTATCATCCTGTTACTGCGCTCAGCATTTACTCTCGTAACATCTCCTGTTACTGAGACAATTTGGCAGCTGCTCATGACAATGTGAGTCTTCATTGACAAAGGTCTGGATTACAGTCACTTGCCTGTTCACAATGCGGCTCTGTATTAGATCGCAGCTAAGCTTCATTTAGCAAACTGTCTTTAGTCGCAGTGGTTCTGCCATAATGAAGCTATTTTATTGCTCTGTGGAAGGGAAAAAAGAGGAGCTGTTAATATGATGCTATATGTAGATCTAATTAATTTTGTATAATGAAGCATTCATGAATAAAAAGAAGAAAATGCATTTCATCTAATATAAACAGAACAGTGCAGCATGACTTATGGTACAAAAATGTGTTATTTTCAAATCTAAAATGTTTTTATAATAAGACCTTATTTTAATCAGAGTAACAAAGTACCCAATACCACCACCGCTGCCAACCCACCATAAAAGCATAAGACCTTTTGCAATATTTTGCAGGAGATGAAAATAAATGAAAGCCCCATCCTTGTAACTCTAATTCAAAGGAATTAACTTAATTGTTAATTATAAATAAAAGATGGGTTATGTTAGCCTGCAAAATACACACACGGAATGGAATTTAAGGATTAATGGTGACACTACATTTTTATCTACAGGCAATGAGCAGATGGCTAATAAAATCTTACACCATGCAATGTGCTGCTTCTTTATTTAGCACAGCTAATTAATAGAGAGTTGGTCCTCCCTCAGAACGGCATGCATTTCTGACTGAACACAATAAGGTGTCAGAAATACAGCAGAGGGATGTTGGCATATGTGAATGAGTTACATCTCTTAGTTGTAGCACCTTAAATCTGTGATGAAATTCAGGACTGAATAGCTCATTCCATTGCTCTGTTGAATTGAAAACTGCCAACTTGGCAACATGGGAGGCCATCGGATTAGCCTGAATTCCTGGGTATTCTCTTGAAACTGTACAATCATCATGGCAACAAGCTTTAAGTAGAAATGTGTTCTAGAACAAAATACCTAAGTTCTATGGCTCCACGTTTGCCTAAGAAACATGTTTGTAACACACAAACACTCTCTGGACTAATACGCCACCACCACCAATCTAAGCTTCCTTCCACTATTCAGCAGCTCAAATCCATACACTTACAGGATTATTGCTTATGGTTCCCATCAGAATGCATCAACACAACTCATAATCAATCTTGACAAGCAAAGATTTTTTCATTTCATTTTTCAGCATTCATTATTTCACCTGCACCTTCTGCTTTTTGCTGAGTCGTGTGGAGCTTGATAGATTTATTGGATGATATTCTGCATCTGTGAGAAAATAGTTATGCACTGTGCAACTACAAGGGGGAGCCACTGACCCCCAAACCAGAGACACATGTCCCTCAACGCAACTCCTGGTTAAATAAAAATGCATTTGCTGCCAACTAATTCCAGCAATGAAAAAATCCAATAAAAACGCAATCATAAGATTCACTCCTGGCGAGTGCCGCCCACTGCCTCCCGACTCTAACACCTTGTTGTGAGTCTGAGGGCTTCTTTTAAACTGGAATTCTGGGTCATTTTGAAAACCAGAGCAGTGCCCACGTAGCAGCGCCCTCTGCCTGAACCCAAAGACCCAGACAGGGCTGTGCTTCTGCACTCCAATTTCCATTCAGCCCTGCAGGTATCCTAACTGGATTCAGCGCAAAGGAACTCTGCCACTGGTTGTGTGAGGAAATGAGCTGCTCCTGGCATCCACAAGTGCCATGGAACTTTGAGTTTCTTTTCTGTCTCCAATACATCTTTAGGATTGTAAGCACCTAGACAGCCATTATAACTGGCAGTGCTGGAAAAAGTAGTACCAGAACACATATGGTGGATAAGCAAAATATATATGTGACAGGAAATTATTATTTTTTTCCAGTAGAAATCTTCATTTAAATGCTAAATGACAGGAAGGCAGATAATTGCTGAGTCAAAGAATGTAAATGCTTATAGACAGGATTAGACTTCTTTCTTCCCATGTTAGTGGCTCAGACATTCCTAAAATGTAATTTGTATCTTATTAAGTTCCACTGTGAATCATTTCGCTGATCACCCAATATAACCAAACATCCCATTAGTTCAGTAGGCAGCATCAAGAACCTTAATCAGAAACATCTCACAAGGTAGCATCATTACACTGGTCCTTGTGTCCTTCAGAACTGAATTTTAAAAACTGCTAATTGTACATAAAACCTTAAATAATTGTCCTATATTTTGGTATGCCTGTCCCCCTACACTTCAAGTTTTGACCTTAGATCTTCTAATAGTGGCCTGTTTATAATTCTAACATCTAAGTTTAAAAGAAGTGGTGAGGCAGCCATTTGCTGTCATGCACCAAAAATCTGAAAAACTTTACTGATCGCAATAGGCTAGTTTAATACAGTGAAATATTTAAAAAAACAACGCCTAAAACCCCTTTTTTATTTAGGATTTTGCTAGTTGTACTCCTAATTGAGTATACATTCACAGAATCACCATATTCATCAGGAATTTGCAATCTTAACTATTCTCTGCTTTCTTTTCCATTCTTTCTGTGGTAGCATTTTGTGCCACCACCACCTGATCAAGTGCAGCCATCAGTGATACTCGGCACTGAAGACGAATGAAGAACGACTTAAGAACATTTATGTTAGATGGAATACCCCATGGGGGCTGGGCAGTCTTTTTGTCTTGGAACCCCTGTAGATTTTGTTTTTTTTTTCTTTTCTTCAGCTTAACTGGAGTTTTTATTTTTATTTTATTTTTTTGTCCTCCAGGTCATCTGACCTTATCACTCTTTTCAGCTTTAGAGGCTTACAATACAATATTATATCGACAAATCCACTGTTCTTATTTAAGCTCATATTGATTTAATTTTTGTTATTTATTCGTTATTAGTCTTACCTAATTTGTTTTTCTTTTTTTGCAACTGTTCCTTTGACATTTTGTAAAGCACTTTGAGTGACACCCTGTGTATGCTATAGATATAAATGTTATTGTTGTCATTAGCCTCCTAAATCACTTTCCTATACTGTCTAGTTATAGACAGTGACACGTCTGCTATGATTACTTATAAAGTTTACTTTCAAGTTTTATACCCAATATTGAATAATTATCTCTAATATTAATTTAATCTTGTATATGTAAAACCTTAAATTATTTATATCAAACTGCATCTGCCACATAACTTGCCCCATCCTGTAATGATTCTGTTGATTTTATGGCATCTGCCTTTCTTCCAGAGTTTGTGACAATGGGAATTTAACCAACTTTGTTTGTTACATTCTTATTCAGATCAATTAATTTAATTAAAAACAGAAGTGGCTCCATCAGCAATGCCTGAGGGCTCCACGTTTAACATTACCTAATTCAGTGAGCATCACTTGCAATTTTAACTTAGTGCTTCCTTTGTTGAAGCCAATTTTTCATTAATCTGCACAATGCAGTTTGGATTCTCTGCTCTTTTAGTCTGATCAAGGAGTGGAACTTATCTGCACATATGATGCTGCCACTGATTGATCAGTTAATTGCACAGGAAATGAAGGTGCATCAAATAGTTAAACAGTAAATACAAAGTAAATCAAGTGGCATTATGATCAAACTGTGTAATGAACTGTATTTGCAATGCCATTGGTAGACCGCATACATGATTAAATCTCAACAGGATAATAGTTTGAAAATACTAAGTAAACAGGGTCTGTCAAGATATGCTAATGCTGAATGGCCTGCTCTTGCGAAAACATTCTGTTATGTTTAAACGTTTTAATTCTAACAGCCATCTGAAAAAGCCAAAGCAGCTGAAGAAGTTGTGCAGTAAAGCAACAATCTGAAACTCTTTATAAAGGGGAAAGCCTTTTAATAACCAATTAGCAACATTTAAGTTCTGAAAAGTTAGGTCTTCACAAAAAAATAATTCTTGTGTTTTCAGAACCTTTTTTCTCCATTACAGAGTTGCTGAGAGTAACACTTTATGGTTATAGCATTCAGATATGGCAGAAACTAACAGATTGGCCAACAAATTATTCATGGGGCACAATCATCCACCCACCCATGCACCTACATACATTCATTGTATCATACAGTCACATCCTAACCAAAGCTGCATGTCTTCACACTGTAGAACTAAACTCGAATCCCCAAATGAAAGCTATAAATCATGCAGAACAGGTAAACTCCACACAAGACACTCCCAACATTTGTTCATGTGATAACTGGGGAAAACTGCTGTCTTAAATCAGAATTAGTTACAGTCATCTTCCGTATAATGTTTTCCTGTAGTGTGCCTACAGCTTATAGAAGTGAATTTAGGAAAATGGAGGCAAAGCAATATTCAAATGGACTAAAATTGGTTCATTTATACCAATGTTTCAGGTGGACTGATCTGCTTTCACATTTTTTTAAAAGAAGAAAGAGTAAATAGGTTTCTAGGAACTTGGCTGACAAAGTGAAACACGAGTCTTAGCTTAAAGAGAGGTGTAATCTCTTCCTGCCTGTTTTTAATTGAGCCCTGAGCAGTGCATGAGTTTATGGGTCCTACCTTTTTAATACCACTAGTAATGGTATTAGTAATGAATTGTGTCATGTCTAAATGTAGCCGGGGTACTAACCTCTCTCTTTTTGTTTCTTCAGAAAGAACGAAGCACCGCTGCCGTAATTTCGCCCGGACAACTGAAGAGCGGCATCAGTTCCGGTTTCCTTTCTACCCTCTGCTCCCTGCTTGATGATGTCAGCTACCCATCCACCACCATGATTTTCACAGCATTGCACTGTTTTCATTTCTGGTCCGATCCTATAAGTTGTCCGTCTGCCAACCCTTTTGTGTCTGATGATTTTGTTTGAAAAAATATCTGACCTTTACGTTACAGTATATGGGGCTAAAATGTGCTTTTATTACAATATATACATATATATTGTGACACGAGTCCCTGTCTTGCACCCCAAAACATGAGGCTGAGTTTCAGGACCTTAGCAAAACCAGCTTTATTCAATTTGAAACAGGAACAGCAGGGTTATATATTGCAGCGGGAGCTACCGTTCTCCTGTGTCCAGACACAGCAAACGGGCATTGTCATGGGCTAGGTCAGTGGCCAAGTTATACTGTTCCCTGCATTTATAATGTTCCTTGCATCACCCAACGGTGACAGAAGCATATAGTGCAATCTCAATCAGCTCATAGTTGTTTCTGTGGCGATTTGCTGATGTGCTGTGAACCTGTGGTTGCCTCGGCAATGGTTAAGCAGTCTTTCACAATCGCGCTTCAGCATGTTTTCCTGTTGGTTAGGGTCCTAAAAGAATTCAGAAACCTGACGTTATATATATACTGTATATACTGTATGTATTTAGTTTAATTATGGAAGCTGTACATCACTTTGGTTGACTTCTGATTTTTTTAAATTTGCTCTATAAATATCATTGTCTTGACTTCACTTAACTTTCATGTCTGTCTCTGGACTGTGGTCAGGACAAAGCAAGGGAGCTTTTCTTTCAGTGCATCCAGTCATGTAAACCTTTGGCCAAAGCGGTCTGCTCTTGAGTAAAATTCACTTCTTCAGGTCCCTTGTCCTAATATACAGCAAGTTGTGATATGCAGTGCTTGAATGTTACCAAATTCTGTTGACTTTATTATATCACTTTTTTAATGCTTTACAGCTTAGCAGTAAACATAATTTGAAAGTGTTGTCTCAAAATTAACAACCAAACTTGACTTCTAATAATACATTAATGCGTCCCCATACCAAAACTCCAAATAACAGAATGATCTAGTTATAAAGTTCCACAAAACTTCATTTTACACTCCAACTCTGTGTATACTTGCTGAGATACAACAGAACAGTTTTAACAATTCAGCCCTAAACACCTTGCCAATCCTACCCCCATAATTTCTCCAAAATAACATTGAGTTGAGTTTTGAAGGTTCCTAGAAACCTAGAGGTTCTTGTTCCTAATAAACAAATTGTGAATTGCTTTCAAAGATATATGCATTTGCAATGGACTGGCACTCTGTTCAGGTGTTGCTCCTGCCTTGTGCCCACTGATTGCTGGTGTGGTGCAGCCCAGCCATGAATAAGCAGGTTAGAAAAACAGATGAATGGATGTATGAATCTATACACATTTAAATGTTTTAGCTGGTTTCAATTTAACTCTAGATAAAAAATAGACCAAACAAGCAAAACCCACACAGCTGTGAAGAACATGTTAAGGACAAGGACACCACTTAGGTGGTGAAATGAAAATGAAAGTCTCTCACAAAACCTGCACACTAAAAATGAAAAACAGTCTAGGAAGTTGAGAGGCCCTGAAGGATGGTATGCCTTAACATGAATGGTGATTCAGATGATTACTTTGTTCATATGAAGGTGAACTTCCCCTTGGCAGCCTCAGCTTCCTGCACTATCATGCAGAGTGCTCGCGTCCAGCCAGCATGGCTTGTGAAGGGACTGCCCTGTGTTCTTTGCCACCCGGTTGCTGTACTGTACTTGCCCATGGTGACCTCCTGTCAGCTAGGCCCTCTTTCATAATACATTTAATATCTTACATTCATTAATGGTTTTTATCTCTAACTCTGTGCACTGATTTGAGTGCTGTGCACCAACTAATCCACTTTAATTTTACTAAATCATCACTTCACTTTTCACTATCTTAAGTTTTCTTCCTTATAATTTATCAGGTGTCACATGATCTTGCTTGTTAACTAGTTTTTTTAATTTTACTCATGTTTTGTGAACAAATAAAAATGTGTTCTGTGTGAAAGGCAATCTATAAAATGACAGCTGACTAACATACTGTACATAACATTCTCATAACCTCTTGTAAAATTCAAAGTCATCAGCGCTGGAACCTGTTCATGTAACAGTGTGATGAGAACAGGACCTAACCCTGGAGTGGGCATTAGTCCATGTCAAAGCCCACTTGCCCACTCACTTGCAGCCAATTTGGACTCAGCGTTCAACCTAACTTCAATATTTTGGCATTTATGGGGGCCAAATGCACAGAAAATGCAAAGTTCACACATACACCAAGTGAGTCTGAGATGGTTGACAATTACTTGTTAACAATGTTATTTTAAAATTTTCTGATCATTTGTATTCATATTTATTGAGCCTTTCGTCTGCACATTTGTGCAGAAGTTTGCATATTCAAATATTTTTATTACAGCGTTGAAAGTGCTGACTGCATTGTAATCCATACAATCAAAAAAGAAAGAAATAAACTGCAAAATGACTGAATTATTAATGACTTGTGGTGCATAGTTTTTTTGTCTTTGCTAATTTGATCTAATTCAAGGATGTGCACTCTTACTCCCAAATCTAATACAAAAAGCAAAGAAGAAAAGAATCGATAGAAAGTGCTGCCTTGACTGCCAAGTAAAGCAGTGCCAGCTAGTGTGGAGCCATTAGCCAAAGTAATCAATTTTAAATTCAAGTACAGGCTTCGTTCTCTGAACTGCAGCCCCGACTGAATTGCTTGGCTCACAATTCACTTGCTGTACCTAAATTAAATAGAATTAAAATAATATTTCTTTTAAAACGGGCGCCCTCTTGATATTAAAAATCAAATGACTACAGTTTTGCCAAAGTGAGCAGAATTAAGATGGGGTTTTATTCCTAACATGTCTCTTTGGGTGGTGTCTAAAAAGCTTTCAATTACTGTTTAAATCACTCTGCTGCTGTTTCCATTCCAGACATTACATTTTTCATTTCAGTTTTAATATTTTTAGTCTTTTAGCCTTTTTTGTTTTTTTGAGAGTAGGGCTAAGAAAGGCATAAAGATGCCAATGGTGACAAGGAAGATATTATATGACAAGTGAAGCTCTCCAACTTCCAGACTGGGCAGACATAGTAACCCATATATCATTTTGGATGTGAGAGAAAGAAATTATTTCTCTGAACTGAGGTGGAGGTGGGGTGGGAGAAAGCCAAATGATTCCTCAAAGATCTACCATCCGCCAGCTGCCGATAAAGAGGGTAAATAACTCAGAAGTCACCATGGATATAAGAGAGGGGGGACTGGATTTTTTTTTACCAGGGACCACCAGGGGGAATCTGAATGTCCCTCTCCCTTAAACTCAACCCTTCTCATCACCCAAAGAAATAACCACAAAAATCTAATACACAGAAATATAAATAACCGACTACACCACCCAGTCAGGGTGGAACTAGGGCCCACAGTTAAAATTTAGACTCTAAAAAATTACTAAACACAGGTTCCTCTTTTTACAGGGATGAGCATCCACCACAGTGGAGAACAATTAAAAATCCAATTGTAATAACACAGCTTTAAACAATACCAACATCAAATAAGTCAGTGGCACAGAAAAGATCAGTTCAGTTCGAATGCAAAAGCACTCATGAGTCTCAGTCTCTAATGATCACCTTTAGGTCCATGCCAAACCTTGGGAATTAGATGCATGCCCATCTGTACTTGTTCTGCTCCATCCCACATCCAGTAGAGGTCCTCCATGTAAGCTCATCACACTGGCTGTGCCATTCGTCCAGGATCCTGTCAGCTCAGGAAGAAACAACAGCCAAAAATGTCCAGTGTATATACCACTTCTCAAATTTCCAGACTTACTCTGTCTTCAATCTGTACGTTAAAGTCTAAATCCTGTTGCTATTCAATCATAGCCTTTTGCATCCATCTTAAAAGAACAAAAGTGCAGGAACTCAATTTCAGGGTGCCACAAACACAACACCTCGCAATTCATCCCAGTGTAAGCTCACCAGACACTTCTGGCCAGCATCTTAAAAAATGAAAGTCCTGCCTCCCTCGCCTCACAATTGGTCTACATTTGGCACAAATGACACCAGCTGAAATAGATCTTACAATCTGATTGGTAGTGACAAACGTAACTCCAGTGGAAATAAAATAAATAAACAAATAATAATAATAAAACCACACACACATTTGGATAATCATCCCACACTCATTGTAAAAAAAAAAGAAAAAAATACACAATAAAGTAATTAATAGAATAAATAAATACCACCCTAATTCCCTAAAATCTCTACTGGATCACAAATATCTATGCCTGTAAACGTTGGCATTGGGAGGAGGGGACTTTATAGACTTAAACCCATGATATATTGTGTCAAGCTCCTGATTGTTTTGTCTGTTTCTTTATCCCCCTTGCCTATAAAGAAATATAACAGAGTAAAAATAAGATAACACTGATGGATTAATTAACTAAATATGCACTTGAGAATTTTGAAAATCTGACTGTCTCCCCACAAAACCTTCACTGCTTTATATACGTAATGAGTTATGTAGTTTGACATTCACAGCAACTCAGTCAAGCTGAACTACAACTCGCTTTGACAAAATCAAACAGATTTTGTTTTAAATCATGGATGTGTAAGAGCTAACAGCCAGTGAGTGCTTATCTCCTCAAGGCTATGAGATCCAGCAACTGTAGTCATTAAGTTTGACCTTCTTGACTAGAAGTTATGAAGTGAGCCTGTCAGAATAAGCCATGCTCTTAATGCCCAGGATGCACTTAGCTACTTTCCTCTGAACAGCATGAAGTGCTGCTATGTCTGTTTTGCAATGTGGTAACCGGAACTGGATGCAGTACTTCAAATGCAGTATCAATAGTGCATTACAGATGATAAGTAGAATGTTCCTTGATTTATATTTGGAAGTTTTCACAATATAGCCTTGTGTTTTATTTGCCTCTTTAATTGCTTTTGTTTATTGCCTGGACAAAAGGACATTGGTGAACAACACAGATTTGTATTTATTTCTTTATATTACAAAAGTAAATGCACAGAGAATGCAAGACAGATTGTGGGAGTAAATATGAAAGGGCAGTAGGGATTTCCAAGTGGAGGATTCCTGCTGATTGCAGAGAGCAGACAAGCCAGCACATATCCAGGGTACCTTACCAAATACTGTATTACATAAAACATAAGAACATGAGAAATCTGACAAAAGGCAGATCTTTCAGTCCAAAAAGCTAGTATATTTAGCCAATAGCTAAACATTGTGGCTGTCATCCTGCAGAAAAGTTATCCCTTAAGAAATAAGTGAGGGACCTACTGATCATGCCAGAGAGCAACAGTTGTCTTATGAACCTTGCCCTTGTTGACTTTCAAAGTTCAGCTGGCACAAATCAATAAAGTATCTTTTTATTTTCTTAACTGGACTGAGAAACTACTAGTTCTGAAAGGCAGTTCCCTAAGAGACTACTAGATCTCACTGTGAAATAGCATACATGTAATTATAAAGAGCAACTCTGTCCATAGCAATTGTTTTGAGATGTGGCCCCAAGACAGTCCAAGATGGTGTTTACAGGTTACTTCCTTCCAGTGCTCCAATGAGGTTACAGTTGAGAGTTGAAATGGAAAAATATGGGCGAGCAGCTATGGACCAGTCAGTATCTTTACAGAGAGCAACACATGGGACATAGGAGGTCATCAGGTCCTTCCATGAAAACCCTAAATACAAAGAGGACTGTTTGACTAATGTTAGGTAGATTGCCCAGAGGGGACTGGGCGGTCTCTTGGTCTGGAACCCCTACAGATTTTATATTTTTCTCCAACCTTTGGAGTTTTTTTTTTTTTGTTTTTTCTGTCCACCCTGGCCATCGGACCTTACTCTTATTCTATGTTAATTAATGTTGACTTTTTTATTGTGTCTTCTATTTTTCTATTCATTTTGTAAAGCACTTTGAGCCAAATTTTTTTTGTATGAATATGTGCTATATAAATAAATGTTGATTGATTGATTGATTGATTGATTGATACGAAGTGAGGCAGAAAAGTAATGAGACTGGCAACACTGCAAGCGATCTGGCAACGCTGCGCTGTTGTCCTTGATAGAGCACGTGTATCAGTACCCTCCCATAGCTCAGTGCGATTTTCAACTCCTTCCGTTAACTACGTGATTTTTGTGACTGCTATCAGTGAAGTTGTGTTTTTGCTTGTGCGTCACGCAAAATGGAACAGCAGAATTTGGAGCAACGTTGTGCCATTAAACGGCAAGTGTGATGTTTGAAAAGTTAGAACAGACCTATGGGGAACATTCTTTATCTCGAGCTCAAATTTTTTGCTGACACAAATCATTTTTAGAAGGCAGAAAACACATTGAAGATGAGCACCGTTCAGGGAGGACTTCAACTTCGAAAACCAATGAAAACATCGAACGTGTGAACACTCTTGTGAGATCAGACCATCGTTTAACATTAAGAATGTTGAGTGAACAATTAAATTTGAACAGATTTTCATCAAATTTTGACTGAACATTTGCACATGCGAAAGGTCTGTGCCAAAATGGTGCCGAAAAACTGCCCTCTCCATAACAGACTTTTTGACCTCAAAAGGCATTCCTGTGGTTCCCCAGCCCCCTTATTCACCTAACCTCAGTCCGTGTGACTTTTTCCTTTTTCCTAAATTGAAAAATGTCCTCAAAGGACGTCATTTCGGGACTTTAGAAAACATCCAAAAGAGTGTAACGGACATGCTGAAGACCATACCGGTTGAAGACTTCCAGCACTGCTACCAACAGTGGGAACAACGTCTCCATCGGTGTGTAGCTGTCCAAGGGAACGACTCTGAAGGGGATAACATTGATGTTTGAAAAAAATAAAAACTTTGGTAAATAAAAAATCAGTCTCATTACTTTTCTGCCACACCTCGTAGGAGGTGGAAAAGATAGAATTCTTTGTGGTGCTTTAGAGGTGGGCAAGTCATCTTTAATATGCATTACCAGCATCTCAGTTGATCGGAAGTATTCTTGTTTTAATTCATTTACAGTCGTGGCCAAAGGTTTTGAGAATGACACAGATATTGGTTTTCACAAAGTTTGCTGCTTCAGTGCTTTTAAATCTTTTTGTCAGATGTTTCTATGGTATACTAAAGTATAATTACAAGCATTTCATAAGTTTCATAGTCTTTTACTGACAATAACATTAAGTTTATGCAAAAAGTCAGTATTTACAGTGTTGGGCCTTCTTTTTCCAAGACCTCTGCAATTCGCCCTGGCATGTTCTCAATCAACTTCTGGGCCAAATCCTGACTGATGGCAGCCAATGCTTGCATAATCAATGCTTAGAGTTTGTCAGAATTTGTTGCTTTTTGTTTGACCACCTGTCTCTTGAGGAAAGACCCAAAATTTCGATGTTTTGTTCACCGAGCCACTTAGTTATCACTTTTGCCTTATGGCACGGTGCTCCACCATGCTAGAAAATGCGTTGTTCATCACCAAACTGTTCTTGGATGGTAGGGAGAAGTTGCTCTTGGATAATGTTCTGCTACCATTCTTTATTCATGGCTGTGTTCTTAAGCAAAATTGTGAGTGAGCCCAATTCCTTGGTTGAGAAGCAACCATGAATGGTCTCAGGATGTGTTACTGTTGGCATGACACAGGACTGATGGTAGCGCTCACATTTTCTTCTCTGGACAGTCGTTTTTCCGGATGCCCCAAACAATCGGAGAGGGGATTCATCAGAGAAAATTACTTCACCCCAATCCTCAATAGACCCTGATGTTTTTCTTGGAGAGAAGTAGCTTCTTTGCTGCCCTTTTGGACACCAGGGTGTCCTCCAAAAGTCTTCACCTCACTGTGTGTGCAGATGCACTCACACCTGCCTGCTGCCATTCCTGAGCAAGCTCTGCACTGGTGGTGCCCCGATCCCGCAGCTGAATCAACTTTAGTAGATGGTCCTGGCACTTGCTGGACTCTCTTGGGTGCCCTGAAGCCTTCATCACAACAGCAGTGGAAATTGATTTTTTGGGTTTAAGTTAATTTTCATGGCAAACTAATGCAATTCATCTGATCACTCTTCATAACATTTTGCAGTATATGCAAATTGCTATAATAAAAATTCTGGTAGCAAACTTTGTGAAAATTAATATTTGTGTCATTCTCAAAACATTTGGCCACGACTGTACTTTTGATTGTCCCATAATCATTGTGATGAGTGGTTCAGTAAACAAGGGATGTATGAAGAGGAAAGGACAAAAAAAGATTAGAAACAGAGTTCAACCATTTGCTGTCAAACAGAGAAATTGTTGCACTCGTACTAATGAGATAAGTAGTCTTGTCTCTGCAAGAAGAAGAACACTGTCAGGGTGTGATAGGTCGTACTTAGTGACCGGGAAGTGCCCCAGGCAGAAGGATCAGTATACAAGAGAGTGCGAGCAACAGTGGAGAATTTAACAGAAACATGTTCTGTTCATAGAATGCTAGAGGTAAGGTGACATCAAAAAAGAGAGAGGATTTGCCACAAAAGGCAACTCATCCCCATCACCAGAGGGCACATGGGCCCGAAATGTTGACGCGTAGAGGTGTGGTATTCAGGAAAAAAAGCTATGATAGGAACAGACGTGTCAGGGGCCATTAAATAGGACTGTGATGTATTGATCTAGAGACTTAATATTCCCATTCCTAATCCTGGAGTTAATTCTGGTTATGGCTGTAAGTCACCACAGAATGAGGTCTAAAATTACTACAGTGTCAAGCTTTCAGCTGGTGTATCATTATCAGAGAGAATGGGAGGAGAAAACGAAAGGTTATGTCTCTTGGAATTGTAAATTAAGCAACTATCACTTAATTACTGTATATACCCATGGGTGCAGTTCCTGTGACGGTCAGGCTCAATGGGGTAGCTAGTATTTTGTTTTTCTTCAGGCAATGTGTAGTTTAATTTACTTCCTCTCTTTATCCCTTCTGTTTTCAGTTAAAATAAATCCATCTATCAGTGCACTACGACTTCATGGTTAACTTTTTATACATTCAAGCATTTTGTAGTTATTCTTGCTATTAGTTAGGTGGGAAACACTCCCTACTGGTCACGCCATCCTTCCCCTGTCTGTCTTTCAGGTTTCATAAGTCATTCCTTTTGATATGTGTGATGATTCTTGACATTATTACAGGTCTGAAGGGTTGTAAAAGGTTACTGTCCTCTTACAATACTGATTGATAACAAGCAGATAAGATATTCGACATGCAGCTAATAAGGGAAATGCCTTGAGGATAAGGTCA
The DNA here is from genome assembly GCF_016835505.1 of Polypterus senegalus. Taxonomy (NCBI): domain Eukaryota; kingdom Metazoa; phylum Chordata; class Cladistia; order Polypteriformes; family Polypteridae; genus Polypterus; species Polypterus senegalus. Next base: position 59,196,550 of record NC_053155.1, read on the forward strand.
GAGAAACATGATCTGATAAAATATGAAAAAGGCAATGGACACCTGAAATGCACTTTACTTAAAGATAAAAATAATCCTGATGTGATGTGAGACCGGATTAATGCTGACATCCACCAAAATTAAGTCAAGGCCCTAGGAAACTACATGTGCAGATTGCATAAGAATAAAAATTATTTTAACACGTATCCTTATCAAAACATCTAAAGAGAGTTCTATTTTTGTTCTTGCCACATCCATGTACTCCTTGGGCAGAGAAATATTTGTGAAGTATTGTTGACTGTGATGTGTCATAACCTTGAAGACTTGTGCAGTGAGCATTGTAGACTACAACAATCTACTTCAAAGCAGACATACCAAAAATGCTCACAAAGCTATCAGTAAAATTGCAAAAGAGTGGCATAAAGATGTAACCTCTAAAGTCATCAATGTAACTTCAAATAAACATTATATATTATTAGAAAGCCTTGTTGATAACTTGAAGTTTATGGACTTAAAGAATAAGTTTGGTTTTTTTCAAGTCAAACTTATTTCTTCACAATCATGTGTTATGGACACCAGGCATGGGCTGGCATTCTGGCCAGGGAAGCTCATGGTCCATTGCCTGGCTGAGAAGTCAGTCTGTTTGAAGGACAGAGGGAGGATAACTACACTCCCTGACACACTAAGTGGCAGTCCTTCTGGACTGCAGTGTCTCCGTGGATGCCCACAGGGAAGTCTGGGAGTTGCTGTCTGACAGCACAGCCCTGCAGTGTTACATCCATGGCACCAGGAGGAGCTGCAGAGACAAACTGTCCCCATTGGAGGGAAACTTTCGGCACCGTAACACCGCAAGTGCTCTTGGATCTGGCATAAAAGGAGTTTCTCTATCACATTTAGATAATTTAGCATCAGGAGGCAGTAGAAAACACTCGTCTAAGAGAGTAAAAGGAAGAAGAAGAAGAAGGTGGATTTCTATTGGTACAATCTGTATATTGAGGTTGGTTAAAATAAACCATTATTTGAACTGTAATATATATTGTTGTCAGTATGTTAAAGGGTTTTTGGGCTCAGTGGCACCCTGTACTGGTCACACATATCATATTAATTTGCCACCTAAAATTGTGTACTAAAGACAAGTGTTTTTTATTAATATTAAAAATACCTTGCTGGTTCTTGCTGTTTACAATGCAAGTGAAAGGTACCAAAGTCCAAACATGAAAAAAAGTTTTAAACTTACCAAATATGTCTATATTTTAAGTCAAGAAATTTACTGGATATTAATATGGGTCTTGAGCTTGAACAAATATTGTAAAACATTTTTTCCACATCATTTTAGAAAGGAATAAAAAAGTAAGCCAACTGTTTGTGAGATACAGCCTTTGTAAAAGAAAACTGGCTCTGTACCTCGTCTTGATTGTCTCTGTCTCTCTGTGGCACTGTGTGAAATGCAAGAAATGGGCACCAGCCCATCACAAGAACAACTGACACACACACACCTATGCACAATCTCATTTCACTTTGTCCTAGTATGGCTTTGTAAATGTATTACAGAGATCACTGCACTAAGTCTGGGAGACTTAGACTTGAAAAATACTAAACTTATCCTTTAAAAATTGAATTCATCGTACAAGAACACTGCGGTGGGCTGGCGCCCTGCCCGGGGTTTGTTTCCTGCCTTGCGCCCTGTGTTGGCTGGGAATGGCTCCAGCAGACCCCTGTAGTTAGGATATAGTGGTTGGATGATGGATGAATGGATGTACAACAACAACAATTAATTTCTTGTATAACCCAAAATCACTCAATGGGCTTTAACAGGCCTTGTTTTTGACAGCCCCCCAGTCTTAACTCCCTTATACTGTAAGACAAGAAAAAACTCCAACAAGAGCCTTGTAGGGGAAAAAATGGAAGAAATCTTGGGAAAGGCAATTCAGAGAGAGACCCCTTTCCAGGTAGGCTGGGCATGCAATAGGTATCAAAACATGGGGTAAATACAATACACAGAACAGAACACAAGTAATCCTCTTCACAGAGTGAGATGGCCAAGTGCCTTGAGCATAAATAAAATGTATCATTACTATTATTATTAACCTATCATTGGCAAATCATGAATACAATACAATAATATAAACTACAAAGCAAAATGCAAGGATAGATTCTATCGTTCACTAAATACAGATACTTGTAATCTCAGAAACCCATTAGCACAATAAAAAAGTGTGGCACAAAGTTGAATTTCATGTAATCTTAAGAAATTTTTCATATAATGACCATCAAATATGAGGGTAACTCGATAATTATCCCACTTTGTCATAATTTTGTTTGTGTTTCCACATGTGAAACTATGATGTGTCCATGGTCACAGTGTTTAAGTCTCAACTTTGATCAGTCAGTTTCATCAGCTACTCCACTCTCTGTTTTCACTAAAAGAAGAGTAGCAAACAGTGAACCGCTTTTTTGGGCTGAACGTGTATTGGGGCTGCAATCTATAGAAGGCTTTTGGCAAAATATGGAGACAGTGTTTTACCATGGCAGAGTTTACAAATGTACAGAGAAGTTCAAAAATGATTGGACAAATGTTAAGCATGAAGAAGGAGTGGGATCGCCTATAACCACTACTGATGATGTCACTAAGCCACCATGATTCTGATGAACTGGCACATATTTTCACATCTGGTGTTTTCATCTGCTATCTGGACACTCCACTTTGCTGCCACAGTTATTATCAGTCTGAGTTACAGGCTCTGGATGCCACAGCATTGGTGAGTGGATCAGTGACGTAGCCAGCTTGCTGAAGGCCCCTGTGCAGCGCCCTGAGGTGGGCCCCTCCTGTCTGGCATACTTCTTAGTAATTTATTCACAGCCAGATCCTAGAGGCCGGGTGGGCAGTGGCATCCGCGACCTTGTAACTATCGCACACTGGAGAAAAACAAACCAGCTTGCTAATGAAGTTTGTAATAACTTTTTAAATCACTTTATTAGAGTCACTGTAAGGTAGGAAAAATAAAATAAATTGTGGGAATGGAATGTAGGAGGTGTGGGTAGTAGTACTAGTACATACATCTACGTAAAATGTGGATCTGCTTACTTTTCCAAGACAACTTTGTGAAAGAAGATGATTAAATATAATGTACACTACAAAGTACAAACTGCTCTGTACTATAAAATGAAGCAATTTCAGTTTGTAACAAATTAAAACGACAACACCGGCTGACAGCATATTACTACACAAGTTTTGTGAAAATGAACATCATAAAGTGATTAAGCTCACAAATCCTCATGGTCGTGACACTAATGCACAGTAAGCCATACTAAGGTACACAATAAAACAGATTACAGATTTGTTAAACTGTTAAAGCTTACAAAAGTGGAACTGACTGACAAGTCACAAATTATATTACTTCTAATACCACTAGTACCATAAGATATTCACTTGCATGCCTTCTGCTGCTCAAATGTCTCCACAATGTTTGACACACTCATTTTCAAGCCATTAAGTCTGTCTTGCGACATGGTGCTTCTGAGGTAAATTTTGATGGCCTTTAACTTGGAGAACGATCGTTCACTCACAGCAGCAGTCGATAGTATAGTCAGCAGTAACATGTAAGCCGTGCAAACATCACTGAAAGTAGACAACAGTGCGGAATGATCTGTCAGGAACAGTTCAGCTACTTCGAAAACAGTTGATTTGGTTGACTGGATGGATTGAAAACATGCACGAAATGACAACAATTGAGTGCAAAACGGTGGTGAAATGTCGGTGCTATAGCTTTCATTGAGAAGATCGGCAGCAGCATACAATTCATTGTCAGCCATTGAGGTCAGAGTTGATGATAATAAGACATTGAACGTTGAAGCCACTGCATAGAGATAGTGAAACCGCTGTTTTAGTTAAGTTATTAAAATTTTTTTTAAAATCGATATGGCCCCGAGTGGGCCCCACAAGCTTGTAGGCCCTTGTGCTTTGCACAATCTGCACAATCCATTGCTACGCCAGTGAAGTAGATGGATTGGTGCCTCGTCTATGAAGGACTCATAGTTTGTGTCTGTTGCTGTAACGTAAGCTTTGAGACACCAGGGCATAGTGAGTAAAGGAATGAAAAACTTCATAAGATTCATTAACAAGACCTACTGTAAACTTTCAAGGAATATTATAAATAGCCTCACTGATTTGTTTTTGCTTTATTTACCCTCTAGAAATATTTATTTTTTGGTTGTACTATATTTAACTGGGATGTGGGTTTTAAAGCAAACATTTACTTGAAGAGTGAAAATAGTGCACATAAAACAATTTTAACAAGCAACAAACAAACCTTTTCTTTTTTCTTCTGTGCTCTACGTTTATTCCATTTTCTACATTTGTGGGGATTCATTGTGGCTCACTTTTTTGTACCCTTCCAATGTCACCATCAACATTATAATTTTTTTTCTGTTTATCTAGATGAACGTCATATTGACCAAACCACCATAAATCCAGCAACTTCCTTCAGGTCCTCCTTGGGAAATCCAAGACACTCCTAGACCTGTTGAGCAATATAATCCCTCCAGCATGTCCAGTGCGTGTCCAGTGCTGCTTTGTCTTCTTCATAAAAGGGTTACCCATGTAAATGGTCTAAGGGGAGGGGGATAAGCAATGAACAAACTATAAATGATTCTCCTGACATTTCCAATTAAATCCAGGAGATCTTCATCTGCAAGGTATGTTGACTCTGTCCTAGGCCAAGGGCTATGGTGCCTGTCAATGAATATCTAGTGGCCTGCAACATGAAAAGGTGGGGGTCAAAGCTAGTGCTGGTTGAATAGACATAGCGTACTTGAATGAATTCTGTGTTTGAGAATGTTCAGTTACTGCTGTGCTCTATAATAAAAACCTCAATGGTGTTTTTTGGTGGGGTTCATTTTCCTTTAACCACATTTGTGAGAGTACACAGGGGAAAATCCACATAGGCAAGTTGAAAATTTGCAAATTCTACAAGGACAGCAACCATGGCAGGATTCAATAGCATGTAATTGGAACTTTGAGGAACCAGCATTAACTGCTTCTCCATGATCCATAAATTAGTTTGTATTCCTGCACTCCCAGAACAGAAGTGGAGACAGAACCTCTGCATTTTTCCCAGTTGATTCTGGGGTTCATCAAGGGTGTGTTCTCACTCCTACTCCAATGCTTGTATGTACTGGATGTTAAGCAAGGACGTGGGGTCCATCGGCTCTGGAGCATCTGTTGGTGAAGAAAGATTCACTGATCTGGACTTTGACAATGATGTTGTGACCTTCGCGGATTCATTGGAAGCTCTGATCAGGGATCTTGAGAGACTGAACGAGGAGTCTGAGTGTCAGGACTTGCAAGTGTCCTGGATAAAAACCAAGATCCAGGCCTTTAATGATCTCTTAGACACAGCCATCACCAGCGTGTCTGTCTGCAGAGAGACTGTCAACCTTGTTGAGAGGTTTACTTACCTCGACAGCAACATTAATTTCTCTTGTGACTCTTCCTATGAAGTCAGTAGACAGATTGGGACAGCTTAGGGGGTCTTGATGTCAATGGAAAGGATTGTGTGGTGCTCCCGATATCTATGCAAAAGGACAAAAGTCCAAGTCATTAGAGTGCTGGTGCTTCCTGTTTTGCTATATGGTTGCGAGACATTCAGTGACCTGAGAAGAAGACTGGACTCCTTTGGTACTGTGTCTCTTCAGAGAATCTTTGGGTATCATTGGTTTGAATTTGTGTCGAATAAGCGATTGCTCATGGAGTCCCAAATGAGGCACATTACCTGCATTGTGAGGGAGTGTCAGTTACGGCAATACGGCCATGTGGTAAAATTCCCTGAGGGTAATCCATCAGCTGATCCTCATTGTTGAGGACCCAAGTGGATTGACCAGGCCAAGGGGACGCCCAAGTAACACCTGGTTGCGGCAGGTAGAGGGTCATTTCCAGAGGGTGCGACTTGACCTTGTTTCTTCAAGATCCTGAGATGTTTCATTGTGTGGTGGGTGCAGCAATGCGCTGCACCAGTGAATGCTCCCCAACATGACCTGACTTAACTCATGGAACCTTCAGTTAGGCTAGTTTTAAGGTCTGAAATCTTTCTTTTCAGGGCTTTTTCAGCCTGGGAATTATTTTTACCTGATATTAGTATAAATCAAAATGTTTTAAATTAAATTAAAATTGTGCAAAACAAATGTTGTTGGGCTAGAAGCAAAATCTACACCATTGGCACATATGTTAGGACATATATATTTACCTCTTCTGCCAAAAAGCATGGCAAAATATATTTTGGTACTGAGCGTAGCAGGGAAGGTATGGCTAGCGAACACCTGCCTGCAAGCACTTGAGAGACATTTGTCCACTTTTGAAATCCATTGGCCTGGGTATGTGGGTGCCTTTGAGCCCCAGGAAGGATCCTAGCTTGGATTGACTTGTAGAGTTGTGGAGAACAAGTGCAGATGTTACCTCTGAATGTGAAGGCAAGTTGATCATGAGGAAAAGGATAGCACGTGGAGCTGTATGGAAGGAGCCATGAAAGATTGAAACAGCTTCGGAGGGTGGCTAAGGAAGGAGACATTGTGTTTGTCCATGGAATAACCCTTAGGAAGCAATATTTGTTGCTTTCTACTTTTAAAAAACCTTTAAACTAAAAAAGGACTCGTCTTGTTGAGCTTTGCACTTTGCAATTATAAAACTGCATGCAAAATAAATTTTAGGGGTAATTTTGCAAAAACTTCATGTGAAACAAAATCTGTTCTTCATCATATGTTGGAGGGGAATCTGGAAAAAGAACTCATTTTTAATAAATATGCTACACCGTCCCTAACCTCGCCATCTTCCAATGGCCACTAAAGGACTGAAAGGGCAGATGTAAATCTGGTTCACAACAAAACATATCTTTTTTTTAATGCTAGTGCAAGGCTTTTGAATTCGAAAGAGACTATATACAAATGTGAGTTGGGTAGCAAATGAATCTAGTCATCCTATAGGTATTCTCAAACAACTCTCCAAATAACTATCCACAAAAGAACTGTCCAGTATATGTTAGAGAAGCACAAATAAGTTCTAATGGTTCCACAATCCATCTTATCAAGAATGAAGAACACATATATTTTAGTCTTTGTTTTTAGGCCTACTGGCTTTACAAATGAATATTTTTTCACCCAGATTGATTGGTTTTAAACTGTTGTATATCAGAATTTTGTGTTTAATCCAGAGGTTTAATCATCTAGCACCAGCAGGCATTTGAATTCCAGGCATAGTGGTTAACCCTTTAACTATTTGGCCTGATCGTTCATCCCATAATGTGGTACAATGTGTTGAACTGGTGTTCTGTAGAGAGTGAGTAATCTGCTCAGCTGATCACAGCATTGTTTAACAAGTTCAGTAGGTTCATCTCTTGAAATAGAAGCTGGCACCGCACCTTCTGCTCCTCCTGTTAGTCTCTGTCTGAGTCTTAAATGATTGCTGGTTCTCTTGCCTTCCCTGGAGCAGGATGACTCTAAATTTACTCTTGTAGATTTTTACCTGTCTGGGAACATAAAGGAAATCTTACACTAGGGCATACTTTAAGGCTGAAGACTTGAGAGATCAATTATCTGCATTGTGCATTTTAATATCATAAAGGTAGCATGCTGAGACATTATCTAAATTCTGTTATTTAGCATGTTATAGGTCTCACATTACTAACAGAAAACAGATGATAGCTTGTGTTCACAGTACCATATTTTTTATATTAATCTATTTGAGTTTTGGAATGTAATACTACATAAATAACCATGTAGACAACACATTAGTGTAGTTGTTAAGTGCTATTGTCTCATGGCTTCAAGGACCGACCTGGATTTTAGATCACACAACTTGTTTTTCTTTTCTATGCATTGTTTTCTAAAGATATGTGTTACATAAGTTTGTGAATTGGGTTTAAATATACTATGTGATGAAAAGACATTCCACCCAAAGCTGGTTCCTACTAAGGGACCTACCACAAGAAAATAAAATCAATTTAAAAAAAATGATGAGGATATGGTTCTAATTGTTTCATATTGGTATTCTAAAGTTATGGTACAGGTGGTGCACGATAGTGTAGGCTAATTTTAGGTGTAAGCACACCAGCACACGCCTATCATTACTAAATTCCTGACTAGAACGTGCTTAAGGATACTATACAGCTACTCCATTCATAAAAAATAAAGTATGTAGTACATGATCAACTCCTTTATATTTCACCTTTTCTCCACTGAACACTAGATGCCATGGGTGACTTGTGGTAATGTCTTCAGCCAATTTGCAAACAGACTGAACCTTTATCTGAGACCTGAGGGGGAACCTTAAATTGTGATGTATTGAAGGTTTTAACCAATGGCTCATATTCAGTTCCAAAGAAAGCAAATCATATCTCTCTTGTCAATTTCCAAATTTTCTCTTTTTCATAAGGCACATGATGGATTTTAACAGTGAGAAGGAGAGAACAGATACGTCAGGCTTGCATCAAAGCTAATTTGAACAACTAGAGTGAAACTAAACAACGCTAAAACCCCTAAGTACACTTGAGGAAAATCTAAAGAAGAAGTGTCCAGCTCCGGTCCTGGTGGGCTGCATTGGCTTCAGGTTTTCATTCTAACAGTTTTCCTAATCAACGAGCAGTTTTCACTGCTAATTAACTCCTTTTCCCTTCATTTTAATAGCCCCGTTTTTAAGGATTCAGTTCTCTGAATTGATTTGTTTCTTCATTAAATGGCAGCCAAACATAAATGAGATGTGAAACGAGCCAACAGATAAAACTCCAGTCAATTTTACTCCAACCAGTTTCTTAATGGGAAGCCAATTCTTGCTGTTAATTAAAACCGTTATTGAATATCCTGACTTGTTGCAACTTTCATTCTGCCACCATAGACTGTTGATTTTCTGTTTTTTCTAAGACCACTGTCAGATGTTTTGGTGACCTTCTCCTTTCTTTATTTTCAGGTTAGCTGGTCATGTGGCACCGTGTTTTGTGTCTCCGTATTGTTTGGCTGCTCATTAAGGAAAAAGAAAATTAAAACTAAGGCAAAACAAGTTAATCAGCAGCAAAAACATCTCACCGATTAAGAAGATGATTAGAATGAAAACCTGAAGCCACTGTGGCCCACCAGGATCAGAGCTGGCCACCCCTGATCTAGAGGTTGTATATCACAGGGAAAGACCTGTGTTGAACTGAGTCATTACCTCCTGAGAGCTTAAAATGTTATTGATTTGTAAGTGAGGCATGAAAGGTAAAGAGCTTAAATCATACACACATTAATAGTAGAATTAACTATTGTAATGCATTGTTAACAGGCTAACTCAAAATGATGCTGCAATGATCTTTACTTGATTCCAGGAAGTACAACCACATTATGCCTGTACTTAAGTCTTTACATAAGCTTCCAGGTAAATTTAGGTCTGATTTCAAAATCATTTTTCTTACATGTAAAGCTTCAAATACAAATGGCCATACTTAATACCTACACATTGGTGAACAGATTTTGATTTCAAGATAGTGGTCTATTAAAGATTTCAAATGAATATAACATAACAGTGGAAGTTCGGTTTTATAGGTACGATACTGTAAAGGTGTGAAATGATTTGAACTTTTAATCAAGAGTAGCCCAATAGAGTCTAAGCATTTAAATTCTGACTGAAGATGCATGTTATGAACTGATACTCACCCTAATATGCCTGCTTTCTCTTCTTAGTATCACTTCATGAAGCAGTTATATCACCAGCCCATGGGGTGTGAAACAAAATATACAGGGAGCTTTGGGGTCAATGATGAAAGGATTCAATCTGCTTTTTACACTGCCCAGCATGCACTCATGGTTTTGCATCATGCCAAGGAAGAGATGGGTCATCAAAACCTGACTTTGTTTATTATACAGTAACTGACTATTGACCCTCCACAGGATTATTTTCTTGCCAGGTGATTTTGATATTTTCTCCGCAGTTGTCAATTGATCACACTCTATATCAGTTATGTATAAGTTACTTTATATCATGAGGCAGCATGGTGGCACAATGATCGTGCTGCTGCCACACAGTAAGGAGACCCGGTTCCGCTTCCCAGGTCCTCTCTGTGTGGAGTTTACATGTTCTCCCCGTGTCTGCGTGGGTTTCCTCTGGATGCTCCGGTTTCCTCCCACAGTCCAAAGACATGCAGGTTAGGTGCATTGGCGATCCTAAATTGTCCCGTGTGTGTGTTTGGTGTGTGTGGGTGTGCCCTGCGGTGGGCTGGTGCCCTGCTTGGGATTTGTTCCTGCCGTGTGCCCTGTGCTGGCTGGGATTGGCTCCAGCAGACCTCCGTGACCCTGTGTTAGGATATAGCGGGTTGGATAATGGCTGACTGACTGACTGACTTTATATCATTTATAGTAATCAAACTGAAACCACTCTGTTTTAATGTCTGTTTAATGCAGCTTACTTGTTTGTGTATGTTAATGTTGTAAAGTTTAAAAGTTTACTGTTCTGCATTATAGTTGCAACTTTGCGCAAAAGCTCTGAGCTTATACTTATTGAAGAACACTGCACAAAAATGAATTGAATTGAACTTCAATGAAAGGAATTAGAAAATGCATTTACTTCAAGTGACTTGCATGAATATCATTTTAAAATTGTATACATACAGCTTATTCACTGACTACTTGATTCAATGAAGTGAAAAAATTACTTCAAAAAATATCAGACTTACTTTTTAAGTTGATAGTGTACAAATTAGATGGTGTGAACTTTGAACTGAAGACCTAAAACCAAACAAAATCCTATTGTTAATAAGAGAAGGGATAATAGAGTTAGTTTAAGGATCTTTTGACTATGGATTATTGATAACTTTGAGTTTGGTTTGCTCTGGTTTTGTAATTAGGTTTTCATATTTTAATATGCTCAGACCCAAGTATGTCTAACAACTGTGTTGCCCTATCTAATGTCCATATTTGACCTCTGGCTCTTACCTTCTGCCAAAATATTATTTCACAACTCATTATACATGAGTTATAGATTTCCTCAGAACCATATATGATAAGACCTGCCTCCCCTTGTGACTCCTGCCTTCCCACACTGGTAGATCGAACTGGTCTGTTATGCAGGTGGTGGTCAAAATCTATTCTGGAGAAACTGTGTGGAATATTTCAAAGGCTTGTCTGCCTTGGCATTACCTTTATCTTGAGGAATATATGCCAGTCTGGCTACATTTTCCTGCATATACAGATCTATTAAAGTGCATATTATTATTTATCTGTTTTTTAAGTGTGAAGCAAAAATGTGTGGATGTTTAACCTAAGAGATCATAGGCATGGAATAACATAGCAACACACCAATCTAAATTTATGTGCCTTAGTCAACACATTTCTACTTCCAGAACTTCAGGGTGACCTGAATTTTGCTATAACAGGATTTGTGCCATCCCAGACACAGTCTAGACAGGCGCAAATGGCCAGATTTAAATTAATTTTCCATTAGAATGCATTTCTGAAAACTGTCCTCTCCATCAATCCACTCCCACAGCTCCAAATACATGACAATGCTATTACTGAGCAGAAGCAATTCCCAGCAGGTAGCGCTGGGACAAGCAACATTATATGTAGATCACCGTTGTTATATTGCATTTTCCACAACTTCCATATCAGAAATGAATAAAAGAGTTCCTTGAGTCTAATTTGTGCCTAGTCTTTAAATTACCTTTCTCCCTCAGTAATATCCCTAAAGAGACAAGTAAATAAAGCAAAATGAGGCAAATGTATTACTTTGTTATAAACCCTCTCCATACATGAAATTACCATATTATACACCTCTAAACTGTCATATACAGTAATATTTGTAAAAATGTTTCTTTTAGCAGGTCCTTGTAGCCCTGAAATTCGAGTCCATTCATCCTGTAGCCATTCAAACCCGCTTATTAAACTCCAGATCTGAAGGGGTCAGAGCCTGTCCTGGCTACATGGGGTTCAGGGTAGCAAACAACTCTGGACAGGACCCCAAAAAAGATCAGATGTCTTACTGCTTCTTAACATTCTTCCATAAATGATGTCAGATAATGTAACTTAACTATTAGCTATTTAGGTCTAAAAGCTGTTAAAGTGAAAGAGATAGTTGTGCTGCTTCCTTAGCAAATATATTACTGTTGGTCACTGGATTATATATATATATATATATATATATATATATATATATATATATATATATATATATATATATATATATATATATATATATATCCTTCGGATTGTCCTTCCGTCCCGTGAGTGCTACACTGGCGCGGAGTTTCACACACGCCCCATCCATTTTGCAATGCACGATGGGATTTGTAGTTTCATTTTTCCAGGTCAAAGATGATTTTCTACTCCAGACTGTGAGATATCTTTTTCTTCTTTCTTACTATATAAAAGCGGTCGGGATTGTCCTTCCGTCCCGTGAGTGGAAAGCGTAGCGGTATTCCGCTTATCACAGACTTACTACTTGCAGTTTGCGCTACGAAGCGACATGATGTGAGCAGAGTTCTGGTGTTCCCATCATTCCCTTGCTTTATTGCGCAATGCCCTGGAAAAATAGACAAAATGATGTCTCTGGAAATAATTAATGTTGATGGAGTACAAATGCATCACCGCGTAGTAAATATCAGGGGGGTTCAAAAGGGCGACCTCAATATAGAAAAAAAGTTTAAATTTCATCACAAAAATAACAGAAACTATGAGTATTAAAGTAATATCGCTCAAATGAAATATAACCAAATTAATGAGTTTGTATAAAATATCAAATTGATCTACATATTGAATTGCCTTAAGAAGTGGTCAACTTAAAAGTCGGTGCCTTAAAAGGGGGTCAGCCTAGTATATATATATATATTTTTTGTTTTTAAATAAATAGCTCATATTATACATGCAAAAAGAATAATCATTTCTCACACTTAATAATTTAAGTTGCAAACCACTAGGATTTTATTTACAGAAGTGTTATAAAAATGAAGAATGAAACCTCCATTACTTTGTCAGTCCCATCTATTACAGCTCATGCAATTAAAGTGCAGGTTAAACCCCCTGCGTGGGAGCATGCAGCACTTACTGTATTTCTATCATTTATTGTAGCAGTGGGTATCTCCGACTTACAAGTCTGCAATGACAACTGATTTCCATCCATTCAAAGGCTAAATCAGAGGCAAATTAAGGTGAATTTGAGCATGCATGTAAAAAAGAAGAGGAGGTAACAAGAGGAAGAATGAAAGATGGAGTAAACTCTTACTTCATTCTCTTGCAGCAGATTCTAGGTGATCTATCAATGAACATACTGGGATCAGATATTTACTAGCTACAGAAATAGTCCATCCATCCATCCATTATGCAACCCGCTATATCCTAAAACAGGGTCATGGGGTTCTGCTGGGGCCAATCCCAGCCAACAAAAGGGCGCAAGGCAGGAACAAATCACCCGGGCAGGGCGCCAGCCCACCGCAGAGAAATAGTCACATGAGCTAAATAAAACAAGTTATAAAACAGCAAAAATGGTATAAGAAATTAAAGACCATTTAAGGGCAATATAACAGTAAGAGTATTGATGAGACCAAACATAGCATTTTTTAAATAAAACCTCACGTCATGATACAATTTGGACAATCAATGATAAAATACAACAGAATATAAATATGACAGACACAATTGTATAGAAGGGATAAATAAACATAGATTGTGGTCACAGCTAATAATGAATAAGTTGAACAAGTTTAGATCCTACTGTGTTCCTGTGCACAGCATTAAGATATTGTCGATCCATTTACCCGGAAATTAGATAGATATTTACAGAAGCTCTTTAAATAAATAAATAGGTGTATAAGTAAGTAAGTAAATAAATAAATATACCCACAATTGAATAACTATCATGTTATGAACTGATACTCACCCTAATATGCCTGCTTTCTCTTCTTAGTATCACTTCATGAAGCAGTTATATCACCAGCCCATGGGGTGTGAAACAAAATATACAGGGAGCTTTGGGGTCAATGATGAAAGGATTCAATCTGCTTTTACACTGTCCAGCATGCACTCATGGTTTTGCATCATGCCAAGGAAGAGATGGGTCATCAAAACCTGACTTTGTTTATTATACAGTAACTGACTATTGACCCTCCACAGGATTATTTTCTTGCCAGGTGATTTTGATATTTTCTCCGCAGTTGTCAATTGATCACACTCTATATCAGTTATGTATAAGTTACTTTATATCATGAGGCAGCATGGTGGCACAATGATCGTGCTGCTGCCACACAGTAAGGAGACCCGGTTCCGCTTCCCAGGTCCTCTCTGTGTGGAGTTTACATGTTCTCCCCGTGTCTGCGTGGGTTTCCTCTGGATGCTCCGGTTTCCTCCCACAGTCCAAAGACATGCAGGTTAGGTGCATTGGCGATCCTAAATTGTCCCGTGTGTGTGTTTGGTGTGTGTGGGTGTGCCCTGCGGTGGGCTGGTGCCCTGCTTGGGATTTGTTCCTGCCGTGTGCCCTGTGCTGGCTGGGATTGGCTCCAGCAGACCTCCGTGACCCTGTGTTAGGATATAGCGGGTTGGATAATGGCTGACTGACTGACTGACTTTATATCATTTATAGTAATCAAACTGAAACCACTCTGTTTTAATGTCTGTTTAATGCAGCTTACTTGTTTGTGTATGTTAATGTTGTAAAGTTTAAAAGTTTACTGTTCTGCATTATAGTTGCAACTTTGCTAAAAGCTCTGAGCTTATACTTATTGAAGAACACTGCACAAAATGAATTGAATTGAACTTCAATGAAAGGAATTAGAAAATGCATTTACTTCAAGTGACTTGCATGAATATCATTTTAAAATTGTATACATACAGCTTATTCACTGACTACTTGATTCAATGAAGTGAAAAAATTACTTCAAAAAATATCAGACTTACTTTTTAAGTTGATAGTGTACAAATTAGATGGTGTGAACTTTGAACTGAAGACCTAAAACCAAACAAAATCCTATTGTTAATAAGAGAAGGGATAATAGAGTTAGTTTAAGGATCTTTTTGACTATGGATTATTGATAACTTTGAGTTTGGTTTGCTCTGGTTTTGTAATTAGGTTTTCATATTTTAATATGCTCAGACCCAAGTATGTCTAACAACTGTGTTGCCCTATCTAATGTCCATATTTGACCTCTGGCTCTTACCTTCTGCCAAAATATTATTTCACAACTCATTATACATGAGTTATAGATTTCCTCAGAACCATATATGATAAGACCTGCCTCCCCTTGTGACTCCTGCCTTCCCACACTGGTAGATCGAACTGGTCTGTTATGCAGGTGGTGGTCAAAATCTATTCTGGAGAAACTGTGTGGAATATTTCAAAGGCTTGTCTGCCTTGGCATTACCTTTATCTTGAGGAATATATGCCAGTCTGGCTACATTTTCCTGCATATACAGATCTATTAAAGTGCATATTATTATTTATCTGTTTTTTAAGTGTGAAGCAAAATGTGTGGATGTTTAACCTAAGAGATCATAGGCATGGAATAACATAGCAACACACCAATCTAAATTTATGTGCCTTAGTCAACACATTTCTACTTCCAGAACTTCAGGGTGACCTGAATTTTGCTATAACAGGATTTGTGCCATCCCAGACACAGTCTAGACAGGCGCAAATGGCCAGATTTAAATTAATTTTCCATTAGAATGCATTTCTGAAAACTGTCCTCTCCATCAATCCACTCCCACAGCTCCAAATACATGACAATGCTATTACTGAGCAGAAGCAATTCCCAGCAGGTAGCGCTGGGACAAGCAACATTATATGTAGATCACCGTTGTTATATTGCATTTTCCACAACTTCCATATCAGAAATGAATAAAAGAGTTCCTTGAGTCTAATTTGTGCCTAGTCTTTAAATTACCTTTCTCCCTCAGTAATATCCCTAAAGAGACAAGTAAATAAAGCAAAATGAGGCAAATGTATTACTTTGTTATAAACCCTCTCCATACATGAAATTACCATATTATACACCTCTAAACTGTCATATACAGTAATATTTGTAAAATGTTTCTTTTAGCAGGTCCTTGTAGCCCTGAAATTGAGTCCATTCATCCTGTAGCCATTCAAACCCGCTTATTAAACTCCAGATCTGAAGGGGTCAGAGCCTGTCCTGGCTACATGGGGTTCAGGGTAGCAAACAACTCTGGACAGGACCCCAAAAAAGATCAGATGTCTTACTGCTTCTTAACATTCTTCCATAAATGATGTCAGATAATGTAACTTAACTATTAGCTATTTAGGTCTAAAAGCTGTTAAAGTGAAAGAGATAGTTGTGCTGCTTCCTTAGCAAATATATTACTGTTGGTCACTGGATATATATATATATATATATATATATATATATATATATATATATATATATATATATATATATATATATATATATATATATATATCCTTCGGATTGTCCTTCCGTCCCGTGAGTGCTACACTGGCGCGGAGTTTCACACACGCCCCATCCATTTTGCAATGCACGATGGGATTTGTAGTTTCATTTTTCCAGGTCAAAGATGATTTTCTACTCCAGACTGTGAGATATCTTTTTCTTCTTTCTTACTATATAAAAGCGGTCGGGATTGTCCTTCCGTCCCGTGAGTGGAAAGCGTAGCGGTATTCCGCTTATCACAGACTTACTACTTGCAGTTTGCGCTACGAAGCGACATGATGTGAGCAGAGTTCTGGTGTTCCCATCATTCCCTTGCTTTATTGCGCAATGCCCTGGAAAAATAGACAAAATGATGTCTCTGGAAATAATTAATGTTGATGGAGTACAAATGCATCACCGCGTAGTAAATATCAGGGGGGTTCAAAAGGGCGACCTCAATATAGAAAAAAAGTTTAAATTTCATCACAAAAATAACAGAAACTATGAGTATTAAAGTAATATCGCTCAAATGAAATATAACCAAATTAATGAGTTTGTATAAAATATCAAATTGATCTACATATTGAATTGCCTTAAGAAGTGGTCAACTTAAAAGTCGGTCGCCTTAAAAGGGGGGTCAGCCTAGTATATATATATATATTTTTTGTTTTTAAATAAATAGCTCATATTATACATGCAAAAAGAATAATCATTTCTCACACTTAATAATTTAAGTTGCAAACCACTAGGATTTTATTTACAGAAGTGTTATAAAAATGAAGAATGAAACCTCCATTACTTTGTCAGTCCCATCTATTACAGCTCATGCAATTAAAGTGCAGGTTAAACCCCCTGCGTGGGAGCATGCAGCACTTACTGTATTTCTATCATTTATTGTAGCAGTGGGTATCTCCGACTTACAAGTCTGCAATGACAACTGATTTCCATCCATTCAAAGGCTAAATCAGAGGCAAATTAAGGTGAATTTGAGCATGCATGTAAAAAAGAAGAGGAGGTAACAAGAGGAAGAATGAAAGATGGAGTAAACTCTTACTTCATTCTCTTGCAGCAGATTCTAGGTGATCTATCAATGAACATACTGGGATCAGATATTTACTAGCTACAGAAATAGTCCATCCATCCATCCATTATGCAACCCGCTATATCCTAAAACAGGGTCATGGGGTTCTGCTGGGGCCAATCCCAGCCAACAAAAGGGCGCAAGGCAGGAACAAATCACCCGGGCAGGGCGCCAGCCCACCGCAGAGAAATAGTCACATGAGCTAAATAAAACAAGTTATAAAACAGCAAAAATGGTATAAGAAATTAAAGACCATTTAAGGGCAATATAACAGTAAGAGTATTGATGAGACCAAACATAGCATTTTTTAAATAAAACCTCACGTCATGATACAATTTGGACAATCAATGATAAAATACAACAGAATATAAATATGACAGACACAATTGTATAGAAGGGATAAATAAACATAGATTGTGGTCACAGCTAATAATGAATAAGTTGAACAAGTTTAGATCCTACTGTGTTCCTGTGCACAGCATTAAGATATTGTCGATCCATTTACCCGGAAATTAGATAGATATTTACAGAAGCTCTTTAAATAAATAAATAGGTGTATAAGTAAGTAAGTAAATAAATAAATATACCCACAATTGAATAACTATAAAGCAAGACATATTCAAAAGAAAGAAAAGTTCTGACTTGGTTGTCACAGTGAGTCATCATACAGGTGTACTGCTCTTGGTATAAAGGTGCCCCCATACCGTTTCTTGACACACTTCTGCTGAATGATTAGTTGGCTGAAAGTCCTCAGTGTTTGTGTGTCAGAGAGGGGATGTGTAGCTTTGTTCATAATGGCACTCAGTTTTGTTTTAATCCTTTTCCACACTATGACCTCCAGGGGATTCAAAGTGCATCCTATAACTGAGCTTACCCTTTAAATTAGCTTGTTGATTCGGTGGGCTTCTATTGAAATGATGTTACCAGCGCAGCACACCATAGTGTAGAAAATTGCACAGGTCATCACAGTTATAGAAGATGTGAAGGATATCACTTCCCACATTAAATCACCTCTCATATATAGTTCCTCTGTGTTCTGAGACCAGTCCTTCCTGTCATTAATGTGAGCCCCCAAGTACAGTACTTGTAGGAGTGGACCATGTCTGCATCTACTCCTGGAAAAGTGACTTGACATAGAGGATCTTTGGTGCAGTGAAAGTCAATAACCAGTTTCTTGGTGTTGCTGATGTTAAGATGCAGACAATTCACTTTGCCCCAAGAAACAAGCTTTTCCATCTGACTCCTATACTCCTTACCAATGCACCCTATTAAGTGCAAAATCTCTGCAAGTAACATAACCTGGTATTATATTTATAGTCTAAGGTGTACAGAGTGAAGAGAAAAGGAGACAGGGCTGTGCCTTGTGGTGCTCCAGAGTTGCTCTCATTCATGTCAGAGATTCACAAATTACGACCTACCTGTCAGATAGTTTATTATCCAGGACACCATACACTCATCGACATGCATATCCCTGAGTTTACCTCTTAACAGGGATAGCTGGATGGTATTGAAGGCACTGGAGAAATCATAAAACATAATCCTCACGGTGCTGTTATCTTTGTCCAGGTGAGAATAAGCCTTATGGAGCCGACAGATAGCTGTATCCTCCACTCCAGTCTGATAGGCAAACTGCAGTGGGTCCAGGTGGTCTATCACAACAGGACTCATATAGTCCAGGACTAGTAACCCAAAGGTATTCTTATGTGAGATGCAAGTGCCACTGGTGTGTAATCATTAGGTGAAGAGACGCCTGCCTTCTTTGGAACAGGAACAAGGTAGGATTTTTTCCACAGCAGTGGCAGTTTCTGAAGCCTTAGGCACAGACTGAGCAGGTGACAGAGGACATCGCAAAATTAGTCAGCACAGGACTTAACAATTTGATGACTAAGTCCACCTGGTCCCGCACATTTTCTTGTGTGTAGCTTCCTCAGTTGTCTCCTCACTTGATCTTCAGTTATGTACAGTCCACACTGATGGTCAGAGGTGGACTTGTCACTGGCCGTTCGAGTTGAATGTAGGGATGGAATAAGTCGGTTGCTGAGAATAATTCAAATTGTACCACATAATGCTCGGACTAAAAGACATACCTATTGCTAAGATATCTTCTGAAAATTTTCATTTTCTCACAATCTGAGTAATATGAACTAAAAAAAATATAAATCACAGAAAGGGGCTGCAAAAGTACACCATTTATTAAAAGTAATAACCGCTGCTTCCTGGGGGGCTGTTAGTATACAGAGATTCAATTTCCACCAAAACCAATATAGGAGACTGTGTGTGTGGTAAGGATTCTTTGATGTAAGAGTTGGCGAACCTGATGCTGTATGTGAAAATCCACAAACTGGGATAGAGGTTGAAAATAGAAAAATGGGCTGAAACAATAGGATAGCCCAACAATAGCCCAAGAGGATTTATAATCTTATTGTGATTTGTGTCCATTGGATGGATTTGATATATTGATTGTCCAAGTTGTATCATGATGTGGAGTATTATTTTACTGGTTAAAAATAAAGTCAGTTTAATTATTTATTTAGCTTTTTTAAGGAATTCATTATTCACTGACTAATAAATTGATTGTTATAAAAGCCTCACACTGTGGTGTCCTTTGAGCATAAATGTTATTTATTGTTGACGTCCCTAAGCTGCTCCTCCCATGTCAAATCCGCTTCTTTCAATTCATTACCTCTTTTCTTTTAACAGGTTGCAGGAGTTTGCAGATTACCCCAGACATGTTGTGTGCATAGCAGGAATCACACTTGGAATGGGCACTAATCCACTTTGGGGCAAATGTTGTAACAATGGGACAACAATGAGTTGTAACTCAACCAGATTGACTCGTCTTTAGGATGCTGAAGGGAAAATCTACACTGATATCAGAAAGGCATGTAAATTCCAAGTGCTGAGGTTAGATTTTGACCCAAAACAATCAAAGTTTTGCTCTGTTTCTTCATTTGAGTTACTTAAGTACTCTTATTATATTAACTTTACCCATTAGCTAAGGGTCACAGAATTGTTCAAAAGGTGTGAACAGATTAGTAAATGAGGCACATAAAGTTGATAGGCAGCAGGCATTTCCACACACTTGTTGTTTCTCTGTTTATGAAGCAAGTTACCTCACAGCATGCTCATGGTAATGTACTATATATATACACACTAGTTCAATCTTATTGTCTGCAGTTATCACTAAAATGACGATATCTCTGTGACATTTAAGGAAAGATAATCGTTGGAGAATAATTAGCACAATCTTTTTCATGTCAGGTATGGCAACATCATCATTATTAAAGTGGTCTTCTGGCAAGGTGATGCCATTGTTCTGGATAATAAGTTCACAGCCCTGGCCCTGCAAAATATTCATCAGGTCGGGTCAGGTTAGGGAGTGTGAACTGGTACAGTGTGTTGCCTCACCCACTATTTTGCCCATCAATCCACACTTAATAATCCATAATAACAAAGTGAGAACAAATGTTCGTAAACAGTGCAGTGTAATAGTTAAGCTTTGGACTTCAGAACCTGAGCTTGTGTGTTCAAGTCCCATTACTGACACTCTGTGACCATAAGCAAGTCACTTGACCTGCCTGTGTGCCAAATGGATAACCAAAAGAAATGTACCCAATTTTATCATAAATGTTGTAAGTCACCTTGGACAAATTAATGTAAATATACATTTTCAGAACAGTTTGAAAATTTATTAAAAGCCAAAAACTGAAATCTCTCAAATTCACGTAAGTATTCAGGCACTTAATTCAGTACTTTGTAGAAGCCCCTTTGCCACCAATTAGAGAAGTGTCCTGTTGCAGTCAGGACAGTTTTAGGCCTCGGACAGATTTGAGCACTTCAGATGCTCCATAAATTGACGCCCCCTTCTGAAGCCATTCCCCTATTTCGCTGGTGAACTGACACCTATAAGACACACCCCTCATGATGATTTCAATTCCCTTCAGTTCCTGCACTCAATTGTGTATTCAGCATTTATTAAACTTCTAAACGATCGAGGTCTCTTAGTTCTGCATCTGAAGCAATTGTTTTGATGTCATATATTAGAAACAAATTGAACAAAAAATCTTAACATTTTGTATTTTATAGTATACGTTTTATATCTGTGTTTGCCATGTCTCATTCATGAGACTCACTTTTTAATACGTTAGTTATATGGTGCACTCAACAGAGTAGTGGCTCTGTGGCTAAGGATCTACACTAGTAATCAGAAGTTTGACCCCATACAGAAACAGGAAATGCTAAGGAAGAAGACAAAGAAGAATAAATTATATGCTGCACTCAGGTACGACTAACACAACATATTCTTATAGTCTCTGAATCAAATAAATCATATAATTTGTGTAAACAGTCAGAATATGCAATACTACACGCCAGACATTTAGGAGCTCTTTAGAGTACTGTCTTTGTGGTCCTCTCTGTGTTATATCATTAGTACTATATTATTACTGGTGTACAACATTTTAATATTTGATGCATTATGATGCATTAATTGTGTCAGAGTTTATGCTCCAGAGGAATGACGTACTTGCCCTCAGAAGCACAAAGAGGTATCAAGTAGTCGTTTGAGTCACCCAGCTAAGACCTTCTCTGTTAGCTGAGTGGCTTTGCATACACATTGGGGATTGCACACGACCTTGCAGTAAGTGCGAAGAGACGTTTATTACATTAGCACGACACTTTATCATGGTGAAGCTGTTTTTTTTTATTATTTATAACTAGGGGGCTCCGCCCCCTGCTCGCTTTGCTCAACCACCCCCAGGTTTGGTTTACTGGAAATACAATTTAAAGAGATGGTTACATATGCATTATTTTCACTTTTACTTTAAAAGTTTTGTAAAAACAATACTTTTTTTCACAGGATGTATCACGCTGCTCGCGTTGTGAAGGGGAGGTCGGCTGAACGCATGCTAAGGAGATGCGGTCGGATCATCTGCTGTCCTTCTGCTGCTGCTGTCGCGCTGCCCATCGATCATTTTAAAGACTGTACAGCCGCTGTCCTTTCTGCCACTTTGTGTCTCTGCCGCTCGCCTTATGGGGGAAGAGGGGTGGTTAGGGTGGCTGAACGCATGCAAGGAGAATTGGTCGGATCATCTGCTGGCTTTCTATTGCTGGCGAGCTGCATGTTTTGCTTGTCGTTGTTTTAAGAGCTGGGAGCAAGTTAAAGTGTCTCACGCGGGACTTCAAATTGTCTTCCGAGAAGATCACATCTCGTCTCCCTGTCTCCCTCCCTAAGATTTTTTTTTATAATAGAGAGATATTTTTTTGCGCACACGTTCAGTTTGCCACCATTACTATAACAGTACACTTAGCACAAAAGTTTACTGCTAACGTGGGGTTGGGGAAGTGGAAAGTGGGTCAAAAGAGATGCAGCTGACAGAGGTGTCATCTTATGGACCTCAGAATGTCTCAGGTCGCTGAATCTGTCAGAGGCCTAAAACTGTCCTGACTGCAGCTGGACTCTATTGAACATTTACAGCTTTGAGTCATCATAGGTAAGTCTCTGCAAGCTTTGCATACCTGATTTGGGAATTTTAATCTCATTCTTCCTGCAAGATCCTCTCAGGTTGTGTTAAATTAAATGGGAAGCATTTGTAAACTGCAGGTCTCTTTGGTGTTAAGTCTACCCCTTGACTGAGCCACTCAAGGACAGTCAGAGACTCCAGTATTGTCATGGTTGTATGCTTCGGGTCTTTGTCGTGCTGAAAGGTGAGCAGTCACCCCAGTCTGAGGTTACATGCACTATGGAGCAAGCTTTCTTTAAGGACCTCTTTGTATGTGGATGCATTCATCCTTCTCTCAGTTCTGACCAGACTCCTTATCCCTGCCACTGAAAAGCACATCCACAGTATGATGCTACTACTATTACCTTGTTTCACTGGATGGATAGTATTAGGCAGATGATGAGCAGTGTCTGGTCTTTGCCAAACATACTGCTTGGAGTTCTGTCCAAAGTGTTCAATTTATTGGTAATCAAACCAGAGACTATTTTTCCCAATGCTCTCAGAGTCATTTTAATGCCATATGGCAAGAGCTGCTTCCATCTAACCACTCTATGATAAATGATTGCGTAATGGAGTCTTGCTGAGGTGGTCGTGCATTCTGACAGTTTCTCCCATCTCAGCAGAGGACTTCTGAGGCTTTGTTAGATTGACCGTTTGGTTCTTGGTCCAAGACCAAGGGCCTTCTTGGTCTGTTACTCAGTTCGGCCTAATTGCCAACCCCTAGAAAGAGTCCTGGTGGTTCCAAACCCCTTCCATTTCATACATTTTGAGGCTACTGTGTTCAAACATGCAGTATAAATAGCAGGATAGATAGATAGATAGATAGATAGATAGATAGATAGATAGATAGATAGATAGATAGATAGATAGATAGATAGATAGATAGATAGATAGATAGATAGAAATAAAAATGCAGGTAAAAACAGACAATAACTTTGAATAATGTAAATGTTTACCCCCCTGGGTGGAACTGAAGAGTCGCATAGTGTGGGGGAGGAACAATCTTCTCAGTCTGTCAGTGGAGCAGGACAGTGACAACAGTCTGTCAGTGAAGCTGCTCCTCTGCCTGGAGATGACACTGTTCAGTAGATGCAGTGGATTCTCCATGATTGACAGGAGCCTGCTCAGCGCCCGTCACTCCACCACAGATGTCAAACTGCCCAGCTCCATGCCTACAATAGAGCCTGCCTTCCTCACCAGTTTGTCCAGGTGTGAGGCATCCTTCTTCTTTTTGCTGCCTCCCAAACACATCACCGCGTTGAAGAGGGCTCTCGCCACAACCATCTGGTAGAACATCTGCAGCATCTTACTGCAGATGTTGAAGGACGACAACCTTCTAAGGAAGTAAGGTCGGCTCTGACCTTTGTTACACAGAGCATCAGTATAGTAAACACAGACTCTGACGTCACATTCCAAATTTTAGCACTTTTTGCTGGTACTGCAAATCGCACACACGTTGTGTTAATTTCTGAGGACCTGCTCAGAGGACGCACCAAATAAAGGCTAAGAACGCGTGGCAGCCATGATGCAGGCGCATACACGTTCTGAGCGTGAAGTATAAATGAGCCCTTAGAGTTAAAACTGGTGATTTTGCTGTTTACCTTTATAATTAACTGATATTCTAATCAAGAGAGATGTGTATTAAAATACAAATATGAGTAAAATTTATTTTTATTTAAAATAAATAAATAATAAAAAGCTAAGTTACAAAACATGGTGGGCCAACAAGCCATGTGGGTGGGCCCAATCCAGGCACCACACATGCAGCAGAGTCAACAACAACAACATTTATTTCTACAACACATTTTTCATACCAACGCTGTAGCTAAATGTGCTTTATAAGATGTCAGATCAGCAGGTCAGGTCAGGTTGGGGAGCATGCACTGGTACAACAAGTGGCCACACCCACCAAACGACAACACAGCTCGGGATCCTGGTTGGTAAGACCCCAGGTAGACAGGTGGTCCAGAAACCCCCTCTGGAAATGACCATCTATCTATTGCAGCCAGGTGTTAAGTGGGTGTCCCCTTGGCCTGGTCTCTAAAATGATGGTCCAATGATGGGAAGAAAAAAAATCTAATTAAAAAAATAAAATTTCTAGGGCTCAAGGCCAAAAGTCCACCCATTCTACCTCACATAAATGCTCTTCAGTAGTTCTTAATTTCTTAGATTATTTGTTGTCTTAGAGCATTTGACACAGTGGGTTTTGTGGCACATTGGGGTATTCACTTTCATTGAAGCATTGAAACATCAGAGGTTGCTGCATAGGACTTCGATCAGGTGGCGGTGATACAGAACACAAACACAGAAGAACTGGAAAGGAAATGAGAGAGAAGTAAAAGATAATAAATACTGCAGGTTCATTGAAGCGTTTGATAGTGCTATGCATATCTGATTTATTAGAGGTACAAGTAAATAGCAGTTACAAAAAAGCCAAATTAAAGCAGTGGGATTTTACGATTTTTTTTTTTAAATACTCCACAGTGTTGGTCTGGTGTATCTCTATTAGTAAAGTATTCCAGATTTTGGTGCATAACAGTGAAAGGCTGCCTCACTACTTCTTTTATGCTTGGCTCTTGGAATTACAAGCAGACCACCATTAAAAGAGTTAAGGATACGACTTGAAGTGTAGGGGGACAGGCATTCCAAGATACAGGAAGGAGACAGATTATTTAAAGCTTTAAATACTATTTGTAGTATGTTAAAGTCAGTGCTAAAAGACATGGGCCGCCAATATAACGACGCTATAACTGATGAGATGTGCTCAAATTTTTTTCTTTTGGTTAGTAATCTTACTGCTGCATTGTGAACAAACTGCAATCGATTGATGTCTTTCTTTGGCAGACCTGTTAGGAGTACGTGTAAAATAATCTAGCCAACTAAAAACAAATGTGTGAATTAATTTCTCAGTATCTGCGGTGGGCTGGTGCCCTGCCCGGGGTTTGTTTCCTTCCTTACGCCCTGTGTTGGCTGGGATTGGCTCCAGCAGAAACCACCCAAACCCCCCACACCCCCCGGTGAACCTGTAGTTAGGATATAGCGGGTTGGATAATGGATGGAATTTCTCAGCATCTTGAATGTTATAAGAGGTCTTAATTTCCTTAAATGTTCCTTAAATGAAAAAACACAATCTAGTTAATGTGTGATTTAAAGTGTAAGCAGAGTTTATGATTACAACCAAGTTCTTTACTCCCACCTTGACGTTAAATTCTAAGGCA
The DNA here is from genome assembly GCF_016835505.1 of Polypterus senegalus. Lineage (NCBI taxonomy): Eukaryota > Metazoa > Chordata > Cladistia > Polypteriformes > Polypteridae > Polypterus > Polypterus senegalus. Next base: position 59,222,720 of record NC_053155.1, read on the forward strand.
TGAAGTTTACTACTAATACCCTCATTATTTCCATGTTCAGTAGAGACTAAGATTTCAGTTTTTTGTTTCTCATTCAACTTGAGGAAATTACAACTCATCCATTCAGAAATACAAGACAGACATTGGGTCAGAAAGCTCCGAGCATCAGGGTCATCAGGGGCTATAGATAAATAAAGCTGCATGTCATCTGCAGAGCTGAGATAGTTCACCTTCTGCTTTCATCTGCAGTGTCACAACTTAAGTATTCTGCACTCTATATACAGAACCAGTGAAGTAACTGGACACCATTAAAGACTTTGAGAAAGTTCTCTTCGAGGCTTTTGCTTTATTAACAACAAATGAATTACTGTATCCTTTTACAACAGTGGTTCTGAAGTTTAAGGTCTGGAGCTCCCCTGGGGCCAAACATATTCATTTCAAGCAGCTTCACTTTATAAGAGGACTCTTGATTAAATGTTATTTCCCAATGTCTTTGAGTGCAAAAATCAGGGGCAACACCTCCTGTTTTGTACACATTTCTGTTAGATAACTAACAATAAAATGTACAAACTCTAAGAACAGACAAGAAATGTCAGGAACTGAATCTCTCCACTCTCCCACACTCAACTGAAAGAAGCGTTTAGTCAGCATGTGTTGCATCACACACTTGACATAAGCAGGTTACAGAAACCAGTTAATCGCCACACTCCTCCTTACGAGTAACAAGACACAGGCTTCCATTCACTCAACAAAACTCGGCAGTCGTCTCAGACACGTCAGAGGCACTGCTTGTAGGCTTCTTACTCGCCAACTGACCTTTAGTCCGTACATTCAAAGCTTTGGATTTCTGAGTAGGTTGCATGCTAGCACACAAATAAAGGTATTTTGAAGTACTGTAGGAAACACACCCACTTAATGAGGGGGTAGTAAATAAAGTTCAGGCTCTCTCAGTTACATGGCACTTTTATAGATCTGCTGCATATTAAAAGTAACTCCTTTGACACCGATCCCCTCATTATTCTGGCCACCCTAACTTAGAGAACAGAAAAAGTGGGAACCTCAGTGACATTAGATGAAGATGAAGGTGGGCAGCATAAGGAGTGAACACAAATTCTGACTGTAAATTGCTTGTTGACATCTCTACAATGTGATAGCTAGTCAAACCGAACTTTGCTACATTGGTGAATATGATTCTTTTGGGTATTTCCATGCAAGCAAGACCACAAACAGAGAAAGATAAGAATAAACTGCCGTAGAGAGGGCTTTGCCCATAAATACAAATCTGATTGGTCTTTGTAATATATGCAACAAAATAAATGGAGAAAAAGGCATAAGAAGAGTTTGGGACGTAACAGAGATTCTTGTTTAATGCAAGAATATTTAGGTTTTTTCATAATTGAGGTGTTGCCTTCTGAATACGGCCATCTTCTCAGTAAGTATTCTTCCTCTGTTCTGTTATCACTCATCTGATGACTACTTCCCGAGATGCTCTTCTTGTGTATCTTTTATGTTCGTATACCACCTGCACTTCAGACCAGATAATCCACCTGAAGCTCAACAAACCTGGCCAGTACTTGGATGGGAGATCACTTAGGAAAAGACTGGGTTGCTGCTGGAGGTGGTGTTGGTGAAGCCTAAAAGGGCACTTACCCTGTGGTCAGTGTGTGGATCCCAATGCCCCAGTGCAGTAAAAATTGGTGATACTCACGAGCATGACAATACCTAACACATAGGCAGTTCCTGACAAGCCAACATACTGTAGTGACCGCAGCAGCAACTGCATCAGCAATATAAAAAAACAAAGAAGTCCCTTCAGAGTATGAAAAATCATGGCAGCAATTGGGAGACCATTATGAAAATGTCACCAAAACCCTAGCAAGCATCTGCACAGCTGTCATCTAGTACTGATAGCTGGTCGAGCAGTCCTTGCCAGGAGAGCAAACCAATGAACAGCCATGAAAAAGAGCTTCAATCCATATTAGCCACTTTAAGATGGCACCGTGCTTTACAATACAGTACTTTGTTGGCTTACCCCCCATCCAATTAATGAACCTGAAATACAGGGAGATTCACTCAAAAGAGGCACCGAATATTATACAGTATAATAGCTCTAACTAGGATGAAGCAATCTGAACGAAACAATGTGCTCCTCAGTATATGGAGCATCGAACAAGCCAGGATGATCCTGCAATGAGGTAGGCACCGGATAGCCGTCGCGACATTTAACCCCAGTTTGCAACTCCTGCGTGTATACCGCCCGTACCCCTTCACTCAGACACTCGACTTCTCATCAGGATGGTGGTGTACAGTATTGAGCAACGCATCTTCATGGTGTGAACCTATCAGGTCACCAATTCTTTTAAGCGATGTCACAAGCAATTGCATGATTGTGAGTTAACGGAAGGTTACTTCCAGCAAGATGGAGCAAAATGTCACACATCGGCAAGGAGTATGGTAGAAATGGAGTCCTTCTTTGGCAACAGGGTAATTTGAAAGGGGCTTTGGCCACCACGGTTGCCTGGATCTGACTTTTTCATTTGGGGTATGCTTAAAGGAAAAGGCCATCAGAACAAGCCTTGCATTGTGGATGATTTGAAGGAAAACATGCAATGTGAGAATGCAGCTACCTAACTGCCACAGAAGCTGTTCTTTGTTTAAATCACTTTTTTTCCCTATACGCAGCAAACAGCCCAAGATAAAGCACCCATAATACACTGTAAAATTATCAATTACAGGAGATGAAATGCTGGAGGTTTCTCTACATCATCTAGCAATTGTTAGATTTTGCACAGTATGGTCAGTGGATAAAACTTTTCACCCTCTAAAAGTCTTGAGGGACCTAAGTGGCCGTAGAACCCATTTTCTTCTTTCTTACCGCTGATGATCTGAAGACTACATTTCTCATGAGCTATGATTCTACACTTTTAAAAATTTCATATGTCCTATAGCAGCCACAACACAGAGGCATTTTTACTATCAGCAACATGTATTGCCATTATGGACAGCGTATTACTTTCAGACAGCCTCATTTTCTTTCTGGCTCATTGTGCCAGAAATTGAATTAGCTTGCCTGTCAATTACCTGATGCACTATATCACAGAACTTTCACTTCTTTCTTGTAGTTCACCAATATGACCACATATGCCAGCCTTTCACTTATTTTACTGTAAATGCGTGTGGACTGAAGTAGAGACTTGCCTTTTCTTGGAACTAGAGAAGGGAAGAATACAATTCTGGAGAAAAGCAATTCAAGCCACCCCTTACCACACTTAGCATGTTGTAGTTTTTAATTAAGAATACTACACTGTTTTATGCAGACTATACTAACACACTTCAGCCAATGAGTGAAGACAGACTATAAACTGTAACTGGAATAAACAGACATGTCCGTTGCCAAAAGGCAGCTTGAAAAAAAATAAAAATATGATGCCCATAATGTTGTAAAGAAAAAAAGTAAAATCACAATTCTGACTCTATTTATATAATAGTTACTTTCAGTCAGTTTGACAGTAATTGTCACTGGTTGTGGATAAAAAAAAAAATTATAGGTTTTTAAAATATTCAATTACTACAACTGCATCATCACCCAGCCCTAACACCAACAATCAGGCTTTACCAAAAGGAAAGAAATGTTATTCACTGAACAGCACCAGGCTCTTTAACTGATAGAAAATAAAAAGTTCAGACTAGAGAAGAGAAACGGTTGAGAAGAGTAAAGAAAGTGTGATGCATGTAATGTACAGACACATGAGGAATCCAAAAAGAGGCTGTGTGGTCACTGTTAAGTTTATTTTTTTTAAATTACACATCATTTAAAAACCATGTATAAAATTGGTCCTGCTACAAAACAAAAGGCACAACAAAACAAAAAACAAACAAACAAAAAAAAAAAATACAAACTAGGTCTTGTGTTTTTGAAATCAGTCTTCTTTTAAGTTTTCAGTATAAAAACATATCCAGAGTTGAACGGACTGAGCAGTGAGGCTCCCATGCATGGAAAATGTTGCTATATAAGCAATGAATTAATAGTAGGTCTCTTTTTCCACCCAACCTAGAGAGAGAGAGATAAAGAAATACATCATTAGGATATCGACATATCAGAATCATAAAAAAGGATAATTATCACAAACTTTATGTAGTCAAACACTTTTACATTTTGAGGTATGCAAAAAACCAGGGCATTAGTTTTACATTTGCATTGTTCTCAAAAATGGGCAAGTCTTACCAATTCACACTCGTACACTAAAGTATAGAGCTTTGTTACTTTAAAAATCCATAATCCATTAAAAAAGCCATTGAGAGTTCAAATTGCACTACAACAAGAGTTAAAATAAAACAAATATAAAACCAACATGTAGATGCATACACTACAGGTGTCCCAATACATCCTGTGTACATGTGTAAAATGAACTATTGACATACAATGTGACAGCTATAAGTAGACCCAATTGTTTTTTCTTTAAATTAACTTGTAAAAAATCCAAATTTAGTTTGGAGAAAGTAACAAGTTTTTAAATCCTTCAAGTGAAGAGGTCTCGACTACATACTGTGTCAATTAATCTAAAATGGACATTTCTGGAGACAGGATTTGGACTCCTCTGGGAAACCTCATGCTAACACAGTGAGAATACTAAAGTTCTATACATTAAGTAACAAGGTAGGAAAATCAATCATGAGGCTGAAAAACTAACCATTGTCCGACTGCAATATCCCTAGTTACAGAAGGATAGACGGTTTCAAAATTTAAAATATACAATCAGACAGTCAAATGCCACAGAAAAGGCAGAGATGCAAAACAAAAAAAAAAAACACTTCACACAATACACGACACAATGAAACAAAAATGCAATTTTACCTCCTGGGCGTCTAATAATGAGCTTTCGGATTTCATCATATATGAAGATAAGCAGAGAATATGGGAATGCACAGAACCACCATGTGGGCCTGAAAGAGAATGCAAGGTTAAGTTGTGTGTGTACATATGTCCGTCTTATTTCTAGTGCATAGTTTTATTTTGTTATCATAAGGGATGGCAAACTAAGAGTTTCACTATATAGTGCAACTTATCTATGCACAATAAAAAACAATTTAGAATTAATAAAAAAAAATCTAAATTGCTACATTTGTTTTAATAATTCTAAAATGATCACACGTTTTACATTTTAATGTTTTATTTAATTTCATATAGTAAGTTTAAAATACTTAGAAATGCACAAATGAAATAAAGCAGCACTGCATCTTACATAGAGTAAAAGGTATATCACTTACTAACAAACAAAAATTCTAGACCACCATAGTAAGAAAGGCACACATCTCACTAATAAAAAGCCACCCAAAAAAACTGATCATAGACAACTCTACATAAAATAATTTTCCTTTGTAGGTATTTACTATATAATTCTTTTACATTATATAGCACTTTTCTCGCTACTCAAAGCACTCTCCATGCAGGGAGGACCCGTGATGTAATATATAGAACTATTATATAAATAAAACACAGAGTAAAAAGAATCCCGTAAATTAAGAACACCTACTTCAAGGGGTACATTCTTAAAGCAACATCCATTCCAGGGCAGTATGAAAGGAAGGCAGCCAATGCTGTTTCTTCAAACAAGCCAAATATAAGAATTTTATTTCTGAAAAGAAAAGATCAATGCAAGTAAGTCATCTGATAAAGTTGAGGAAATTTAAGACAAAAAAAAATATAACAACATGCACACCACAGAAAAGCACAGTATCTTACTTCATTCCCTGCTGGAACACAGAGTTTCTTCTTGTTTTGCAGATGATCAAATCTGCCCACTGTACAACTACAATACTAGCAAAGAAGGCTGTGTGACATGTGAATTCCACAATCTTTCTTTGCTCATAGGTCTAAGGAGACAAGAAATAGAGGAAAAATTCTTATTTGCACTACAGAAATGAGGTATAGAAATCATTTAACCAATAGTGAAGGTCCATTTACTTACCCACTGCTGGCCATAACTATCTTCAAGGTCATTAGAGTATCTGTCATCCCAATCTACTCTAATTCCAAGAAGGTCAATTGGAAGAAAACCATTCTCAGCAAGAATTACAAAGTATGTGAAGAACCCTCCAAGTGCCTGGATCATACCTAACCAGTTAAAGAAATAAAGACAGTAAATGCATCTTTCATTTTTAAAGATTTAATGTGGTGAACACATCCTGCATCCATGAAGGCTGAAGGTGGTTAAATTTATAGGAAGAAATGCAGGCTAATAAAGCTTACGAAACATATCTATATTTAGCTTTCATAGATTCTTGAGCACTTCTACAGGCAGCAAAAGTGGGTGGACTATAGCTTGGTTAAAACCATCTAAAGATGTCCGAGTTTACTAAATATGCATTTCACAGTGGCTGGGGTGGGGAAATCACAACAATATCACAAGTATGGTGCATGGTGTGTACGTTTAAATTTTGTAGAATACAAATCCCTTTTGCCAAAGCTGCAATGATTTCCAGTAAATTCAAAATCATATAAAGACCTTCACCTTTTACAGCAAATCCTGCTGTTCTACTCAGTATATACATCCATCCATCCATCCATCCATTTTCTAACCCGCTGAATCCGAATACAGGGTCACGGGGGTCTGCTGGAGCCAATCCCAGCCAACACAGGGCACAAGGCAGGAACCAATCCTGGGCAGGGTGCCAACCCACCGCAGGACACACACAAACACACCCACACACCAAGCACACACTAGGGCCAATTTAGAATTGCCAATCCACCTAACCTGCATGTCTTTGGATTGTGGGAGGAAACCGGAGCGCCCGGAGGAAACCCACACAGACACGGGGAGAACATGCAAACTCCACGCAGGGAGGACCCGGGAAGCGAACCTGGGTCTCCTAACTGCGAGGCAGCAGCGCTACCACTGCGCCACCGTGCCGCCCTCAGTATATACAGTCATATGAAAATGTTTGGGAACCCTCCTCAGCCTGCATAATAAAATTTACTTTCAACAAAAAACAGTTGTATGTCTTTCATTTCCTAGAAACATCCGAGTACTGTGGTGTTTTCTGAGCAAAGATTTTTAGTGAAGCAGTATTTAGTTGTATGAAATTAAATCAAATGTGAAAAAGTAGCTGTGCAACTTGTGCAACTAATTTTGCTGATTTGAATGCATGTACTGTAACTGCTCAATACTGATTACTTGCAACACCAAAATTGGTTGGATTAGCTTGCTAAGCCTTGAACTTCATAGACAGGTGTGTCCAATCGTGAGAAAAGGTATATAAGGTGATCAATTGCAAGTTGTGCTTCCCTTTGACTCTCCTCTGAAGAGTGACAGCATGGGATCCTCAAAACAACTCTCAAAAGATCTGAAAACAAAGATTGTACAGTACCATGGTTTAGGGGAAGGCTACAAAAAGCTATCTCAGAGGTTTAAACTGTTAGTTTCAACTGTAAGGAATGCAATCAGGAAATGGAAGGCCACAGGCACAGTTGCTGTTAAACCCAGGTCTGTCAGGCCAAGAAAAAAAAAATACAGGAGCAGCATAGGCACAAGATTGTGAGAATGGTTACAGACAACCCACAGATCACCTCCAAAGACCTGCAAGAATATCTTGCTGCAGATGGTGTATCTGTACATCGTTCTACAATTCAGCACAATTTGCACAGTCAAGTCAAAGTCAAAGTGAACTTAATTGTCATCTCAACCAAATACAAGTATACAGATAGACGAAATTGCGAAGCTCAGGGTCCATAGTGTAACAACATGATGTGCAAATAATAAATTAAAAATAGAATTAAAATTTAAAAATTAAAACACAAACAAGACATTGTCCAAAGATAGGACAAAGAAGTAGCAGCAATATTAATGTGTAAGATATGAAATATAATAAATAAATAAATAATAAACAAGATATAGATAATACAGAAATTATCAGTGTATGATAATAGTTGTTTAAGACATTTGTAAACAATGACGGGTCAGAATGTTTCACAGCAGAAGGATATCAAGAGTGTCAAAATACTTAAAGGTCAGTATGAGATTTTCAGTTCTTTTCTGCATGCACACTCATCTTTGCAGGACAATGGTTTTCATGTATAAATGTTCTGTTTTTAGAGGTGGTTGAGGCTGTTTGGAAGGTCCCAGGTGGCAGCCTGGTGTTAAGGAGTCTAACAGCTTGGGGGTAAAAACTCTCCTGCAGCCTGGCAGATTTGGCTTTGATGCTGCAATATCTTCTCTTGGATGGCAGAAGTGTGAAAAGTCCATGTGAGGGGTGTAAGGGTCCTGCACAATGCTGCAGGCCTTGCGGACACTGCGTTTATAAAATATGTCCTGTAGTGAAGGGAGTGGCACCCCAATAATGTTCTCTGCTGTCTTCACTATCCTTTGCAGGCGCTTGCGGTCGGATATGTTGCAGTTTCCATACCAGACAGTGATGCAGCTGGTCAGGACACTCTCCATGGTGCCTCTGTAGAACATGGTGAGGATGGAAGGGGGAAGACGTGCTCGCTTCAGCCGCCTCAGGAAGTGTAGTCTCTGCTGGGCTTTCTTGATTAGTGATGAGGTGTTATGTGTCCACGTAAGTTCCTCAGTTATGTGCACACCAAGGAACTTGGTACTCCTAACAATCTCCACATCTAAACTGTTGATGCTGAGTGGGATGTGGGAAGGACGTGATTTTCTGAAGTCCACGATTATCTCTGTTGTCTGGTCGACATTGAGAGATAGATTGTTGTCTTCACACCATGTGGACAGCCGTTTCACCTCATCTCTGTATGCTCTTTCATCATCCCTGCTTATCAGTCCCAGCACCGTCGTATCATCCGCAAACTTGATGATGTGGTTGGTGTTGTGCGTGGCTGTGCAGTCGTGAGTCAGCAGGGTGAAGAGCAGTGGACTAAGCACACAGCCCTGCGGTGCTCCAGTGCTCAGTGTGATGATGCTGGAAGTGTTGTGGCCCATCCGAACTGACTGGGGCCTCTCTGTCAAGAAGTCCAGGATCCAATTGCAGAGGGTGGTGTTCAGGCCCAACCTGCTCAGTTTTACAACCAGCTTTGGAGGGATGATTGTGTTGAAGGCAGAGCTAAAGTCTATGAATAGCATCCTGACATATGTGTCTTTTTTATCCAGATGTGTCAGGGAGAGGTGAAGGGCAGAGCATATGGCATCCTCAGTTGACCTGTTTGAGTGGTATGCAAACTGAAGAGGGTCAAGGGAGGCAGGGAGATTAGTCTTTATGTGTGACATGACTAACCTTTCGAAGCACTTCATTATGATTGGCGTGAGTGCAACTGGTCGGTAGTCATTCAGGCATGTCACTGATGATTTCTTCGGCACTGGTATGATGGTGGTCGACTTGAAGCAAGCTGGGACTGACAACTGGCTCAGAGATGTGTTGAAGATGTCTGTGAGGACACCAGCCAGTTGACTGGCACATTCTTTGAGCACAAGACCAGGTATGTTGTCAGGTCCTGCAGCCTTGCGTGGATTGACTCTGGATAGAGTCCTCCTCACATCTGTTATGGAGAGACAGAGTGCTTGGTCAGTGGAGGGAGGTGTTGCTTTTCTCGCAGGCTCTTTGTTCTGCGCCTCAAACCGTGCAAAGAAGTTGTTCAGCTCATCCGGAAGGGAGGCATCACCATCACTGCTGTGTGGGTTGGGCTTGTAGTTTGTAATTGCCTGAACGCCCTGCAACATACGACGTGCGTCTCTGGTGCTGCTGAATTGTTTGTTGATCTTCTGCACATATGCCCACTTAGCTCTCCTTATAGCGCGAGACAGGTTGGCTCTGGTCACCCTGAGGGCGGCCTTGTCTTCAGATCTGAAGGCTGCATTTCTGATCTTGAGTAGCTTGTGCACTTCTATTGTCATCCATCTTTTGGTTGGCTCTTGTGGTAACATCCTTGGTAACAGTAACATCCTCTATGCATTTGGAGATGTAGCCAGTCACAGAGTCTGTGTACTCCTCCAGATTGATGGAGTCACCATCCATAGCAGCCTCTCTGAAAATGTCCCAGTCTGTCAATTTGAAGCAGTCTTGGACAGCTGAATCCGCACAAACCTGCCACACTCTGATGCTCTTGCGGGCTGGTTTAGTGCGCTTCAGCAGGGACTTGTATGCAGGGACCATAAAAACTATGATCTGAACAGCCCAGGCGAGGGTAGGGTAGGGCCTTGTAGGCGTCAGGAGCGCTAGTGTAAACATTGTCCAGACAGCCTCCCCCTCTAGTAGCAAAGTTCACATTCTGGGAGAATTTTGGGAGAAATGGCTTCAAGTTGGCATGATTGAAGTCTCCAGCAATAATGAAAAATGCCTCTGGTGCGTCTTTTGCAGTTTGCTGATGATCTCGTAGAGTTCCGCTAGCGCCTGGTTAGCATTTGCGCTAGGCGGGAGGTAGACGGCAACCACCAGCACGCAACTATATTCCCTCGGCAGGTAGAAAGGCCGACACCTTACTGATAAAACCTCTATCAGCGGGGAACAGTGTTGCGCAACTAAGGCAACGTTCGTACACCACTCTCTGTTCACATAAACACACAGTCCACCCCCGTGGGTGCTCGGAAGATGGTCAGTCTGTCTAGCTGGATGGCCGAGTCTGCAATATTTTCCTGCAGCCATGTCTCAGTGAAAATAAAGATGCAGCAGTCTATCATTTTCCACTGCTTGGCCCGCTGCAGCTTTATATAATCCAAACGTCGATCGGACGTTTGCAAGCAGAATAGACGGTATCGCAGGTCTGGTGGGGTTAGTTTTTAGCCTTGTGCAAAGAACTTATGTATGGCAGGGTCATGAGAAAGAAGTCCTTTCTGTACTCACGCCACAAACAGAGTCACTTGTTGTATGCAAGTGCTCATTTAGACAAGCCAGATTAATTTTGGAACAAAGTGCTTTTGGACTGATGAGACAAAAATTTTTAAGTTATTTGGTCATAACAAAAAGCGCTTTGCATGGAGGAAGAACAACAGTGCATTACAAGAAAAACACCTGCTGCCTACTGTCAAATTTGGTGGAAGTTCCATCGTGCTGTGGGGCTAGTTCAGGGACTGGGGCCCTTGTTAAAGTCAAGGGTCGGATGAATTCAACCCAATATCAACAAATTCTTCAAGATAATGTTCAAGCATGAGTCACAAAGTTGAAGTTACGCAGGGGTTGGATATTCCAACAAGACAATGACCCAAAACATAGTTCAAAATCTACAAATGTATTCATGCAGAGGGAGAAGTAAAATGTTCTGAAATGGCCGTCACAGTCCCCTGACTTGAATGTTATTGAAAAATCTATGGGATGATTTGAAGCAGGCTGTCCATGCCTTGTAGCCATCAAATTTAATTGAACTGGAGAGATTTTGTATGGAAGAATGGTCAAAAATACCTCCAACCAGAATCCAGACACTCAAAGGCTATAGGATGTGTCTAGAGGCTGTTATATGTGCAAAAGGAGGCTCAAGTAAGTACTGATATAATATCTCTGTTGGGGTGCCCACATTTATGCACCGGTCTAATTTTGTTATGATACATATTGCATATTTTCTGTTAATCCAATAAACTTAATGTCACTGCTGAAGAACTACTGTTCCTATAAGGCATGCCATATATTAAAAGGAAGTCGCTACTTTGAAAGCTCAGCCAAAAATCCAAAGAATTAAGAGGGGTTCCCAAACTTTTTCATAAGACTGTAAGTCAAAGGAAAAAAGACATACACAAGTGCTGGAACTATTAAGAAAATTAGTACTACAAGCAGGAATTAAAGTAATAAAATTTAGTGGGCTACATAAACACACAGATGGAAATCTGAATGTGTATTGTTAAAACCTGACAAAAATGGCAAAAAGGGAAATTTCTTGCTCATTACTTTAATTTTTTTTTTTTATAATTTAAACAACTATTTTATCTGAACTTAAAGTCATCTGATCTGCATTAAAACATCACTCCATCCACGGCCGGATTTAGATGAAAAGAGGCCCTAGGCTATTCCACTTATGACGACTTTCACCTCCCATTTTTAAGTTTGTTCAAATTGCTAACAATTTGAATGTAGGCCCCTCGGCTGAAGCCTAGTTAGCCTATAGGGAAATCCGGCCCTGACTCCATCCATATTACAGTGCAACATTAAATAAAAAAAAAAAAGTTACTGGAAGTACATACCAATTTGCCCATAGGCCATACTGATCAGCCTTTCATTTACCAATTTATCAGTTTTTGGATTTCTTGGTTGTCTTTTCATAATATCACTCTCAGCAGCTTCATATGCAAGAGAAATGGCTGGGACCTGGATTATTAAGAAAAGGACATCTTAAAAGTTTAAATCTAAAATACCTTCAACAAAAATAATGAGAAAACTCATTCAAGTAAAAATTACCTTACCATGTCAGTACCCAAATCAATACAGAGAATCGTGACCGTTCCCAGAGGAAGTGGGATATTGGCAATGATGAAGAGCAGGAAGGGTGTGATCTCAGGAATATTACTAGTTAAGGTGTAGGCAATTGACTTTTTCAAGTTATCAAAGATAAGACGACCTGAACCAGAAAGCATTTATTAGTGAAGGTGTCATTTTGATAAATTACATTGAGCATTTTTAATAATAATCTTTAAAATTACCTTCTTCCACCCCAGTAACTATGGAGGCAAAGTTATCATCAAGAAGGATCATATCAGCAGCCTGTTTTGAGACATCTGAACCAGCAATGCCCATAGCAACACCAATGTCTGCTTTCTTCAAAGCCGGTGAATCATTTACACCATCACCAGTCACAGCCACAATAGCACCCTGTGCAATACAACAAATTTTCATATCAGAATTGCACTCCTCCACCTGTTCCAACATTTCCATTATTTTCTAAAAACACTTTATGCAGAATAGGATGGCAGAAACAACAGGGGCAAAAGTTTAAATAAATAAAAAAAAACACACCTGTCTCTGACAGCCTTCAACAATAATGAGTTTTTGCTGAGGGGAGGTTCGTGCAAACACAATCTCAGTGTGGTGCTTTAAAACATCATCCAGCTGTTCAGAGCTTAGCTCCTTCAAATCACCACCATGAATCACACAAGCTTTGGCATCTCTGTAAGAGAAAAGGAGGATGTGATGGCAAAGGTGAAATACCAACTACATTTACATACATTAAAACTGTACAAAAACGTAACAGATTGAAATAAACAACAGGTAGGCTTTACATTGTAGAATCTAAAGCACTAGACAATTAAATCACAAGGTTGTGGTTTTAATTCCGGCTAGTGTATCTTTGTGGAACTCTAAGCAAATCAATTCATCTGAAAATGAATGGTTGTATAGAGCACCACTTTTCTTACAAATGGAGTGAATTCAACCAATTCTGTAATACAGATCTCTTGCTCTCTCACTCACACACAAGAATATATGGAGGAAAAATAGTTTGCCAAAAAAAATCTTTAGTCTACCTGGGATTGACTTCTCTAATGGGAATGTTTAGACGAGCTGCAATGTCTTCTACAGTTTCATTTCCTTCTGAGATAATCCCGACACCCTTGGCAATGGCTTTGGCTGTAATTGGATGGTCACCAGTAACCATAATAACCTGTAGTTACAGTTAAAATATGAATCTGCACCAAAACAGTTTAAACAAGGTTTAAAAAATAAATAAATAAAAACACAGTACTTACTTTAATGCCAGCACTTCTACATTTACCAACAGCATCAGGAACAGCAGCACGAGGAGGATCGATCATGGACATAAGACCAACAAAGCAGAGATTTTCAGTTGGAAAGTTCACATCATCAGTGTCAAACTGAAATCCAGCCTCATACTGGTCATCAGGAAGAGCCAAATGACAGAAACCTGTACAATACAAAAAATAAATTTACTTTTAAAATGCAACTGAATTTTCATACCTTTTCATATATTGTTCCAATAGAGAAACAGCTACAATGAAGTACTACATGTGTGTAATTTGCAAGCAGATGGCACTGTTAATTGTATGAGACACATATTCTGGATGCAATGTCTTGTTCTGGATATAATGCCAACTTAAATGGCCCTCAGCTTGGGATATAATAAAGTAGAAATCTCCAGACCTCTGGAGGACAGCAGCAAAATTTGGCTATAGTGAGACAACTTCTCCAAGAACCTCCCAGCAAATGTACATTTGGAAGAGACCGTGAAATGAGAAGTACTTCCTAAAAGGCAGTAATTGCACCAGAAGTAGTCCTGGATGTAGCCTCAAGGCCTTTACACCTTCAGGAAGAATTGCTTTGAGCCCAACAGCTTACCTAGTGAGGACAAAGAACCCCAGGGGCTTGAGGAAAAGGAAGGTTTTGAGGTAGGAAGAATCACTTTACAAGGAAGTTAGCCAGTCAGCTTAAGAGTGTCAATGGATGTAAAGAGCGAAGTTCTGATTATTTCCCTCCAACTCCCCCTTCCTTGTATATTTTGTGTGCTACAATATTTCTCTTCACCAAGGTTACTTGACCAGTCTGAAATCTTACTGGAACCCTAGTTGTCACACTTGTTTAGCTGTTGGTTGGCAATTGTCAAATAAACTGACCGTACATTACTTTAATAATCATGTTAACCCCCGCTGTCCCTCAATCCCAAACCCCCACCCCCCCCACCCCTTTGCACTTACCAAGGACTCTCTCCCCTAATCCACCCAGCTCTAGGTAGGCATTCTGGAATGCATCTTTCATCTCCTCATCCAAGGGTTGCTGTTTACCATGCATTAAGATTGTGGCGCAGCAATCAAGAATCCTTTCTGGAGCACCCTTCATTACCAGAAGGTATCTAGATTCATTAGGGTCTGCATTTTGGTGTATAGATAGCTGGAAAGAAAAAAGTAGCTTTTTAAGTAATACAGCCTAGAAATATTTCAGTGCTAGTCACTATCTACCCATTAATTTCCCCTATTCCATTACAGGGTCACAGGAACTACAACACAATGTAGCAACATAACTTGGATAAGAGACTTCTCCAAAATAAGTCATACTCATGTACAAATGTGATTTTACCATGCAGGTGTTCTCCATTCAGGAAAGGAAATCTTAGATTTGGGACAATTTTTTGTCCATTTGTTTTATGCTGTTGCAAAATACTAAATATAAAACCAATTTCATTTTTGATGTATACGTTTCAATGTAACAGAATTGTAAAGCTTCCACAAAAAACATTTTCTCATTCTTTTGAAGCTAAGTTTTTCAAAGATGATATACTAAAACAGGAAATAAAAATGAAAAAAAAAAAAAAAAACAGTTAACAGTTTTGCAAGTAATAAATGATTTACAGCATACAAGTCCATCAAGCAAGATACACTTTCCTTCATATTGACAAACAGAAAAATGACATTTTAAACCACCCCAAGACAGTACCACTCACACATTGGCCAACTAAATGGATTCTTGCAGTCTACTAGCTTGCAATTTTAAAGATTTTTGCAGCAAGTCACTAATAAAATTGTTTTGTGTTCTTCCAATGGTTTATAAACTCACTCAGTATGTATGCACAAGTCCAACAAATCCACATTGTTTATTAAGTAAAATCTGGTTAAGCAGCAATACTTAGTATCTTGATTCAATTTGTTTTGGTATGATTGCTTTTCCTTCTCCATTCCTTTATCCATTTGCTTAAGCTTTCATAAAAACATTGTGATTTCTTGTTGTATGTCACTACTATTACCATTCCTCATTGTAAATAACCAATATAATCCTTTAAAGATGGTACCTGCTCCACAATGCAATGCACTGTTACATATTGCTTGTTTCCTATAGAACAGGAGGAGTTTTGAAAGAATCATCCATAACTAGAACGCCAGAAAAATGGTAACAAATATTCTATCATAAAATTGACCTATATCTGACAGTGCTATTTTTGATGAATATTTTCAAAAGCAGAATGCTCGACATTTCCAAAAGAAAAAGACAAAATGTGATACCTGATATTTGTTGGTGGAATTGAAAGGAATCTCAGCAATTTTTTGATTCTTTTCCCTCATTACTTTAACAGACCCACAAGATCGTTCGATACACTTAAGCAGTGCAGATTCAGAAGCATCTCCAGCAACTTCTCTCTGTACATTAAAGTAGCATGTAGTGAGGTATAGAGGAGACAGAACACCATATGAACAGCTCCATTAAGAGATACATTAAACACGTCAAACTGTTAATACAGAGAACATTATATTTTAACAAGGCATCTATAAAACAACATTATCAATGGAGATGTGATTATCACAGTGAAACTGCCTCAGTTCCTAGAGACTGGATTTGTGTGGATTCTAAACATTCTCCCCAAGTTCATGTGGACTTTTCCTCTATTTACTGTGGTTTACCTTCACATATCCAAATGACACGTTAAGTTAACATGCTTATTTTAACGTTACCCCTGTGCAAGTCACTGTGCGCATATTTGTTAAATTACCCAGAAAACTGATTCACAATTAGTATGAAATGAGCTTCTTTCCTCATGCCTGATAACAGTGAAGCTGGTCACTGGGTCCAGAGATCCTCAACTGGGCAAAGCTGGTGTCAAATATTAAGAGGACACTCTTGCCTAGACCACCTCCAAACCAATCTAAATTAATGCAACTAACATCCAGAGTGGCTGTAAAGGTATTTAAGAGCAATAAATGGCAATCTACCATACCGGCTTTTAGACACAACTGAATGCATTATGTAATATTCTTTATATAGATATATTCTATATATTTTTATGTTAAACTGTTTTGGGGGGCAGATTTTATATATTATTTAGGTTTCTAGAATGGATACTGGATGGAAAGAGATATTTCTACCTCAGAGGTCTGGGAATGTGGGAGAGCCCTCACTGACAAAAATCACTAAGCACAAAAATACATAATTTCTGCAACAGAGAAATAAAAATTACAAAGTGTATAAATGTGGCACGACTACCCATCCTCCACAAAAACTGGTTTATTTTAATATATTAACTAACAAAATGATTCAATTTTCATTATTTTATGATTATTATTATTTAGAATTACAATGAAACACTACTATGCATTACTACTATCCCTTGTCACATACGTGCACATGGGAGGCAGCTAAAGGGCCTGAATGAGAGTAATGCCATGCCACACCAGGGGGTGACAGAGCGCAACAACTCTCTCTCACTTTTCTGCAGACCAATTATGGGAAATTCTGCCTGACACCAATGATGTCACATCCGGTCCCGGTTACACCAACGATGTAATTTCTGGTTCCGGCCCTAGTGATGATATCACTTCTTCCACTTTCCCTTAAAGCCGCCATCTTTGTGCTATCAAATTAGTTCTGTTGTGGACTCCACTCTGTACACATCTGTACATTGATAATATCTAATTTTGCTGCCAGGAATAATATACAGGTGGCTGCCCCAAACCTTTCTGGCTCTTTTATCATGTGTATGACACCCTACATGAAGTATTTGAAGAGAGGCTGGCAACTTTAACGATATTCACTTAAAATGTAGTAATTATTGGCAGAATTACACAATTTTATATGTTTAACAGACATCATTCTAGATGTCAATTTCATGAATGTGATTGCAAGAAAGACTTCAGACAACCCAAAAGCAAAATAGCCTACAAAACAAACTACAACACAATGAGTCAAAATTAAGACATCTCTCCAAAAACACCGTAGGTGCAATGCATTTTTTCTTTCCTCTTAATAAACGTAAACAAAATATCACATACTTTAAGAATTGGTACATTATCTTGTCCAGCCAGAAAGACAGCACGATTGCAAAGGCCTGCAACACGAGCAAGGGCAGCCCATGTTGGGGAACTTCTGTCAAAACTGGCACCTTTTTAAAAATAAAAAAATAAATAAACAAACACTTCTAAAAAGAACAGAAGTTTGAATATCTACATTTACTGATGTTCAGTGTCTTACCACTCTGATTCTCAGTGGTATCTGCTTCATGAATCTGATTATCAAACCACATGTGTGCAACTGTCATTCGGTTTTGTGTTAGTGTCCCAGTTTTGTCAGAACAGATAGTAGAGGTTGAGCCCAATGTTTCTACTGCCTCCAGGTTCTTTACCAAGCAGTTTTTACGTGCCATACGCTTGGCTGTCAGTGTAAGACATACCTAGAATTGTGTAAGTAAAAAAAAAAAAAAAGCTAGTCAGATTTCCAAAAATTCTACCGTATGGACACATGAAACAGGAATCTATTAAAGCACACATAGGATATGAAACAGAAATTGAGAATGCAAATTGAGAAAGCAAGAACCACAACATAATTGGATTGTTAAGAAACTGGCTTAGTATACTGTGAACATCCAACTGTTAACAAGTAGTATAAAGTTTTGTGTTGGTGAAGTTAATGTCTTACCGTTACAGTGGCCAGCAAACCCTCTGGAACATTAGCAACAATAATTCCAATCAAGAAAATGATAGCTTCAAGCCAAGTGTATCCAAGGATCAAAGAAAGAACGAAAAATGATACTCCAAGGAAAACTGCCACTCCAGTGATAATATGTATGAAGTGTTCAATCTCTCTAGAAATGGGCGTTTGTCCAACTTCTAATCCAGATGCCAGCGTAGCGATACGGCCCATAACGGTGTGATCACCAGTACTGATAACAATGCCATGGGCTGTACCTAAAATGGGAAGAAAAAACAACATTTATGAGGGAAACAAACTGTCTACACAATACAGTCTTAAAAGAGGAGACAACCCAAAATATAATGCCAAAGTATCTTGTTTGGGGAGAACAAAATAAAACCAACAAACTAAAAGCCTGAGCCTACCATATTATTTAGCTTGTCCGCCTATTCACCTCAAAAGCACAACAAAGTACTCTGACTTCATGCATCAGCACCACTCACTTCTGGGCTCCCTTTCCTCTGCCATTTAAGCCCCTGTCCAATGCCTGTGAAGCTTAGCCGATTCAAACGGATTTCCTCATTTGTCAAGCTTTCCTATATTCTTGCTTGCCTATCAACTGTAGACTCAGCGAGCGTTTAGGTTTGATGCAGCTTTAACCCCAGCCTTAACTTTCTGTACTGACATTACTGGAATACAAAATATGATTTCCACTATCTTTGTGACTCTCAGGATCTTCTTCCATGTTTCCCTGCATTCTAACTGCTAATCCACTACACTACCCATTACAATAGATTACATGAGCAACCTTGTTATTGCCAAGTTCTGACTATTGATCTAAATTGATTATAATAGACATTACTCACATGAAATGGTTTTTACTGACATAATTTTAAGACTGTGGAGCTGTTACATGGGGTTGTTAAATGATCCCAATTATCAATGAAATAGGGACAGAGCACAAATTTTTACTCTTTTTGTAAGCATGACTATAACTTTGGATAAATCAAACATTTTAGATTTTTAAAGATGAAATATTAAAAACGTGACATGAAAATATTTAGAGGAGGCCACATCCCTGATCCCCTTTTAAAGTCTGCACTTACTCCAAAGCACCCTCTTCAACCATTCTCTTTTTGTCATTTATCCTTCGCATCTTAAAATGGACAGGTAATTGGAACTTCATAAGCTATCTTTAAGTGATTTTAGGTTGTACATAGTGTGTTGGGGAATGGGTGTTAAATTGAAAATATAGATATTTTAAATGTAAAAAATAGCTATGCATTACCGAAAGCATATACTTTTTTATTAATTATTCTCTGTAGAGTTAGAAGTCTAGTTAGAGTTGAAATCTTTTTAATTTTGGTTTAGAGTATTTACAAAGGAAATAAATGATTTATCTGTAGCATCAGTGAACCTCACAAAACATCTGTTGAGAGCTTGCTGGAGAAAATAATAGGTGATGTTAAAAACACAAAACAACGCTAGGCTTGTAATTTTTCAAGATAGGAAAAAATCTGTAGAATCAAGGTGCAAAATGTCACAAAACACAGTGCTTTTGCCTAGATTATTACAAATAAATTGAATTTTGAAGAATAGTGCAAATACCACTCACCTTCCACACAGTTTGTGGAAAAGAAGGCAATATTCCTAGTTTCAAGAGGGTTTTCATTTGAGAAGTCAGGGGTCCTGGTTTGAGGCTCTGATTCACCAGTAAGTGAAGAATTATCAACCTAATGCAAGGATGAATTAAATATGTCAATCAACACACAGCTCCATAGTTAAACTATGCTATTCAAATAGCAAAGGTGAGCAGAGACTCTGCTCTCTCCATGTTTAACAGAATTATTTCAGGTTCATTGTTAAATCTCAGAACATGATTCACAACACTTAGGTCTGGACAGAAGTTCTGAGGTAAGTTTGTTATATTTACTAATCATTGCACTGGAGTGTTGCTGTTACAAGTTGAGTAGCACATGCAAGTAAAAATTTCACTATGCTCTGTACATGTGACAATAACCACCATCAAAAACACCTGAAATTTGATTAATCCTTCATGAGAATTACATGAAAACCAAATTGAACAAAATGATTTTATCCAAATTTCCTCATAGATGTAATCTATTACAGTAAATAAACAAAACACACACACAGATGTTAACTCACCTTACAGCCATGAGCAGATATAATCCTCAGATCAGCAGGTATTCTGTCTCCCCCCTTCACTTCAACCAAGTCTC